>NC_137333.1:41032962-41774386 GCF_965287045.1 Carcharhinus amblyrhynchos | reverse complement strand
GGCTCAGCATGAACCCTGGGCTGCAGGATTCATGGCCATTGTGCAGGAGGCTATAGACCACTCACGTTGCCCTCAAGGCTCTGGTCAGGAATCCACGACGATTCATCAATAGAAAGGGGTTCCATTCTCTAAATTGGTTTGTCACAAGACGAAATCATGCACGTCTGTACCAAAAACCCCAGCAACGTGCATGACAGTTTTATTCTGAGGAGCTCAGACATACTGGAAGCCTTTGAGGAGGGGCCCATGTGCAGGGATGGCTCATGGGTGACACTGGTAACCCGTTTTGGACTTGACTGATGACTGATGTGGAGGCCTGAGACTGAGGTGGAGACTTGCTATAATGAGGCCCATGTTGTCACCCGCTCTATACTGAAGAGGTGCATCGTGCTCCTGAAAATGCAGTTCCAGTGCCTGGACAACTTTTGGTGGGGCCCTACAATACAGCGCCCCCCTGATTTCTTCCACCATCATGGTGGTGTGCTGTGTCCTGCACAACCTGGCATAGCAGAGAGGTGACTTATTGGAGGAAGAAGAGGACGTGGAGGCCGACCAGCCGGGCGTCGCTGAGGAGGAGGCTGCCCAGCAGAAGGAGGAAGAGGAGGTGGACCACACCGAGCAACGCCACCCTGACACTGGAGGGCTGGCAGCAAGATTCAGACATGCGAGGGTAACAAGGGAGGCCCTGATCACCAGGTGCTTTGCTTACTAGGGGCCTGTGTTTCTGCACATGGGTTCCATTCTGCCCCCACCCACAAAACCTATCATCTCCTGAAACATTGTAACGCCAGAGTGGAAAGCCTGGGTATGCTGTATTAGCAAGTTTCTTTGGCAGGCAGGAGGTTGACATCAACTTGCTAAGCACCATTATGATGATGCCCTGGTGTAATGTCCTAGTGCAAATTCGTCTGACTCCTTCCTGAGCTCTGCATGCATGCTGGCACCTGGGCCCACATCTGTGTAGTGAGTAAGGGATCACTGAACCCCCATACTGGAGTCCTGGGGCGGTGGAATGGGGGAGGGGAGGGAATCGCTCGTGGGGAACCAATGGCTTCATTTCCTCAATGACACAGCATTCAGGGGCCTTCCCAGCTGACATCAACATGAAGCATCCCTCTGGCAACTGTCAGGGTAACTGCATCCCTATTCAAGGCAAATTGGAAACAAATTAGTCACAGGTGGGTGGTGAAAAAACATTTATTGTTTACAATACGTGTCTAAATAAAAAGTGCCAACAGAAAAATGTGTGAACAGAAAACTGTAAGGTGTTTAAAAATCTATGTAACTATTGCAGCTCTTCACCTGTGCCATCTCATTGCAACTACAACTTCCTAACCTAATGTGGCTTACTACTACGTCTTTGTTTCTCCCCAGAATGTACATCGGAAGTGGAGGGGGCCAGCTGCCTACCTCACCCCATGGCCTGTGATGCGCTTGGTGGGCATCCTCTGGACGGCCTGGACCTTGAAGGCCTAGCTGGCTTCCAGGTGTCTGGGATGTACCCATGACACCCTCTTCATCCTGCTGACCCTGAGATGCCCCAGTGTCAGGAAGGGGGGAGTTAGAAAGTGTAGCCCACAGCCACAGTCTCGTGGCTGCAAGGCTCCAGAATAGGCTCGAGCCCTTCCTCCTCCCTTGGGGTCCGGTGGGCCTGGGTCACTCCATGGGATGACAGTGCTTCTGCAGTGACCTCCAGATACTCTGACGTCATCTGGCCATATCAGATCTGGAGTCCTGCTGCGTTCTGCCAATGGTGGTCGAGTTCTCTGTGATGGTCACCTGAGTCAAGGGCCCACCTGTCAATGTCTGCAGCAAGTGCCCTCTGAGAGCGGATCATGCTCTGCAATCCCTCAGCCATGACCCTCTGTGATTGGGCCACATTCTTATGGGCTGCTGCCGTTGCCCTCTGTGTCTCAGCACTGTCCTGCCTGGTCTTGTGCAAGCTCTCAAACCTCTCAGCCATGGGCCATAGAACCTTGAGAAGCCTATTGGATTCCTCAGCTGCGGCCCACTGTGACTCAACTACAGCCCTCTGGGAATCTGTTGTGACTCAGCCATCACTTGGAGCCTGCCACTCATGGTGAAGAATCCTTGCCCTTGGCTTTCCACCGTGGATGCCACCCTTGCAGCGTTGGCCTGAGAACCATGCAAGACAGGCAATAGCTGGTCCGTCTGAAAGATTCCTCCAATTGCCTCTCAGTCCATCCAGCGTGGCTGCCAGTCCCTCCTGTATTCCCTGGCTCTGTTGCTGTATCTCCAGCAGCTGAGAAAGAAGTGATCTCAGAGGACTGTAGCCTGCGGCCGGCTGAGTCCACACTTCCAACAGGCCCCAATATGCCAGAGGCCTTGAACGTTCCCTCTTTCACCCGATTTACGTTATCAGATTTGTCAACCTCACCAGAGAGTGACCCAGAAGCTTCAACACTAACCGGACCCACTGATGTGAGTATCTGGAATCGTGAGATGTGAAGTGGAAGCTACACCAAATAGATGCCACTTTTTGGAGGTCCCTTCACTTGCTTCCTCCAAGGAGTCTTCGGAATTGTCAGTCTCAGGATGGGCTGGAGCTGTAGTAGCAGCCTAGATTCCAGATGGCTCTGTAGCATCCAGATCTGCTCCTGCAATACTGTACACAAGGTAAGTGCAAGGAAAGAGGGGAATCTGGGATGCAAAAAACTTGATTCACATTTCTCCAGTGAACATAGAACAAAGCATAAAGAAAATTACAGCACAGAAACAAGCCTTTTGGCCCTCCAAGCCTGCAGCGACCATGTTGCCATCTGAATTGTAACGCCTGACCCTTCCAGGGACCATATGCCTCTATACCCATCCCATCCAAGTATTTGTCTAAGTTTTTTCAAAATTTTTTAAAGGTCACGATCACATCTGCTTCCACGACTTCTTCTGGCAGCAAGTTCCAGGCACCCACCTCCCTCTGTGTAAATAAAAATACTTTATGCATCTCCTTTAAATCTTGTCCCTTGCACCCAAAACCTATGCCCCCTAGTAATTGACTCAAATTGAATGGAAGATTGACAGGTGCTCACTTCTTGACTTCAGCCCATCCGTGCTGTCACTGGCAATTCAGATATCCTCCTCTCTGAACAGCTCCAGCAACACTCCTCGAAGGAGGTGAGGACCCAGAGACACCCTCGCGAGTGTTGTGGGCATTATTCTCCTGTGGAGATAGAAGGAGCCACGAAATAAATGATGGTGTGCCTCCTGCAAAGTATCAACTGGTGATCCTCAGAGGGCAAGCGCAGTGGTACTCTTGGGGGTGAGGGGGAAGGGAGAGATGCTTGGGGTCAGGGGCTGGAAGCATGTAAGGTGCTGGGGATGGGAGGATCTGGAGGCGATGTACGGAAAGATGTTAGATTGGGTTAACCACTCACCGGATGAGGTCATTGACCTTTTTGTGACACTGTTTCGCAGTTCTGGGGTCCAGTGCCAAGACACTGAGGTGGAAACTGCCTCCCAGGCTGCTTTTGAGTCAGCTCCCCTGGATTTGCGTCCCGCTGGGGTAAAGAGTGTGCCCCGCCTTGGCACTGCAGCATCCAGCAACCTGAAGTCGCCCTCAGTGAATTTGTGCGCTGACTTTGCCATTTGTTCCTGCACTGCCTGCCTGTCCATCCTTGGGATTTTTTAGAGCCTTGTTAGGCAGATCAGCTGCAGACAGTTTTGTAGAGTATTCCAGCAAGTTAAATTCAGTTTGCTTGTTAGTTTGATGGGAAGGCAAGTGAGCATTGCAGATGTGCTGATGTGCGCATTGTCTGTGTCTCTATGACTGGGGACAGGGAAGAGAAAGGGAAGTATCATACAGTGCTCAGAGTCATGGAGATCATGGGGGCCTTGTGCAGGAGGGTCCAGGGTGATGGTGGTGGTGTTGGGGGGGGGGGGGGGGGGTGGTCACTGCCACTCTGCCTGTGATCAGTGGGGGGGATGAGAGGGTCCACTGCCACTCTGTCTGCGATTGCTAGGGGGATGGGCATGATCTGTCTGGGTCACGGGCAGTAAGGGGGTCAGTAATGTTGAGGGGGTTCCAATGTCCGTGTGGGCCGGGGAACACATTATCCAGCCCAGGAGGGATCTGGCAGGGGAGCAGCATTATTTGTTTTTTTGTACATGCGTCGCTGAAGGCTCTGATTGAAGCTGCAGGATTTTGGGCATGTTAAGCCCTGCCCACAGGCTTCTGCAGCGAGGATCGGACTCGCTCAAAATTCTTCAGGCAGAGTTGGGGGGGGCTCAAAAGACATATATGAAATTTTCCGTTTCAAGTCCGCCCAGCACTTGCACAAAAAAAGGTAAAATACCACCCAATATTTCTCAGAGTCTACTATTGTAGTTAATTAAATTATAAAACTATCACTCTTTTTACATGACTCTTCAGTAAATAGTCTTAAGTCTCTAAGTAAATAGTGTACGACACCCTATTCAAAGATCCCTATTACTATATTTAAACTATTTGTTTGAAAAGATTGGTGATAGCTATTCAGTAAGGCAGCAACAGGCTGTTCCTCGGTCTTGAAGTTTTAGCTGATGTTTCAGGATCTGTGGTTTGTCCATTTGGGCTTCCTCCTCATCTAGGGCTGGTTCTGGACTTCAGGTTATCTCACGGGGTGATCTGTTGGGTCTGCTCAGTCGAATGACAGTGTGTGTTGGGGGTGGGGGGGGGGGCCAAAAAACACACCGAAAAGACAAATCTGAAACTCCCAGTTTCAAGTCCGCCCAGCAATTAAGACAAAACAAGGGAAAATCGATCCTTTAGATTCCCCCTCTTCGTGTCCTTCTTGAAGATTCTGTGGCCTTTGTCCAATACTAGCCTCAGGTGGGGAGGCAGGATGATCCAATGTTCCATATTTGGAGGTCACAGAACATCGTTTTGAACCGTCAACTGTTAAATGCTGTTCTTGTCATGTTATGTCTCTGGCCTCCCATTGAGCTGCGTACCACTAAGTCTGCGTTGCATTTCTCTAACAAAGCAGGTTAACTGGAGGTGTAAACAGCAGCTTGTTCTGATACAACGTGACCATTCGCACCTGGCCAGACAGTTCCTGTCTGGGGGAGAAATTGACTGTCCAAAGCCTGGCTATATGAGAACTGTATGTTCCAGCTCTGCAGTTTGCAAACTGTAGAGTCCAGCTCGGTTTAAACTGGGCTTCCACGTTTCAAGTTTTTATCCATGCAAAAACAATCAATATTTCTGTAACAATCTGACCACAAGATAAAATATACAAAAAGTAGTATTGGTGCTTGTTTAAAAATGCAACAATATTCATGGGTGATTTTAACCTAGATATAAAATGGAAAAATCTGTTCCACACACCAAACAATCTTTCAAGGCATCCTATAGAAAAGCGCCAAATTCACAGTGCTCAGCTTGTCTCTTCAACACAGCCACAAAATTGCAATGGGTTCGCTTTCCAATTGCATTCTCTGATAAAATCAGAAATGTTCAGCGATCGTAAGTGGCTTCTGGACATAATGATTCCTTAGTGTTTCTCACAGCTCTGCTAGGGGATGGATGCTCTGTGGGTTTCTCTGGTTGTATGAGGCTTCTTAATGTCGCAAACATTTTATTCCCTACAGTACTTAAGAAAACTGCTACTGCTAATTCATCCTCTACCTTATTTGCCTTTCAGTAGGTATTGAACACTTCACATACAGCATCTAGCTCTCTACATTTTTATTGAAAGGCCCCTTGCCTTAATTGGCCCACCATTTCCTGATTCCCTTGGCAGGTGTTTTCCCTCCTTTGCAATCTGTAGCTGCTTTTCGCGTGCCTTTCGCTGTTCTTTGCGCAATTCTTGCCACATCTTCCAAGTCGACTGCTTCCTACTTTTCCTGTCAGTTACCGTCCGAGTCCCCTCGCAACTGCTTCCCTCCAAACAGTACTGGTGGAGAGATCCCTCTCCTATACCTGGCCTTCACCTGTAGCCCAAGTCCCCTTGTGACCACTGCTTTCAGCCTTTCCGGCAAGTACCTCTTGCAGCATCAAATGCGGTCTGAGTCCCCTCATGATTACTACTCCCAATGCCTAGCCCTGTCCTTGAGGCTACTCCAGTTCCTTGGCAATTCCCACTGTTTTCAGAGTCCAGGATGACAACGGAAATGTTCCTCCCTCTGTAGTCCCTGGGCCTGACACAGCCCACCATCAGCTTTTATGTTTGGGACTGGATATTAAAACTAGTAAAAGACCACAAAGTCAGTGGTAGTAAACCAACTGGAACAGTTTATTTTGATAATCTTCAGTGTATAGCAGTCAGCACATTCTGGCTAGGCAAGCACCATTCAGGGTGGAGCTTGAGTTCCAGGTCACCCTGACCCGTTCTCTTAAAGGGACATGACCCAGCATATATATCAACCCCCACTCTCACATAATTGTGACTGAGACAAGCATGTGTGTGGACAGACTACAAGTTGGATTTAACAGCCTCCATCACCAACCTCCCCTTCCAAATTTGTCAGCAAGAGTGTAAAGTTCCACCCTATGTGAAATTTAAAGTTGATGGTATGTGAGTGTTTCAAGACTGACTTATTATTTCACATTCACAATCTCTTTTCAAATTATTTTTGCAATGATCTACAAGGCGATGAGAAATTATTCACTTTGCCATTTTGATGTTTATTGAAGCAAGTGAAATGTTACAAGTGATGATATTAAATCATATCAGAAGGCAAAACGATATTTATTTACATCATCAATGTCCTGTCTTGTGAATGTAAGTTTTACGAAATCTTGCTGATGAACCTGCAATTCAAGAAAACAATTTTCCATGTTATTAGTATTTCACTCTGGCAAGTAATAAATGGCTATTAAAAACTGAATATTACACATACATTACCTGTTTCACATTTTCTTGTTTTATTTTTCCTAGTGTACTGTGTGAGATACCACTGGACTCTCACATCGGTAATAGACTAAAACAGAAAAATATAAATTAAGTATGAACTCAAAATCTATTATGCAATCGGTATCTGTTATCAAGTTCTGTGCCATTCAAAATAATGTACAGTCTGCATGACTTGGTTTCTAAAGGTGCAATTGTTTTCATTCACGTTATTAATGCCATTGAATTAATTCTGTTCGACAGTACATTAAATGGTTTAAAGAGAGGTTAAGATGCAAACATTATAAAATATGGTGCAAGTGAGTGCTAAACCGTCTTTTGGATGAGATGTTAAACCGAAATGTATTGATTCAACACAATTCAGCTGTGTTATCTGCGACCTTTCTCAAATACAAGGCTCAAGTATACAGTATCAGTCCATGTATACGGTCACTGGGAGCATTTTTTCTTATCCTGAAAGTACACGACAGGATAAGAAATAAATTTAGATTGGGTGCTTTAGATAGTAAAATAACTAAAATATGCAGTAATGATACTTTCTAAATTATCAACTTGATGTAAGTCATGAAGAGTTAGAAATTCATTGACATAATAAAAGAATGCTATACAGGTGTGGTCATGCCTGCTCCAGTAAATTAACATATGTGGCGTGATAGACTTGCACTGATTCACTAGGGCATTGAGTGCTGTTAGAAGTGATGTAACACAAACAAATGTCTCTCCCGAGAGCTAGTGTACCAATAGAGAATAGAATATCTTAAAATATGAAAATTAGCACTGAAATTCTATGATAAAAGGAGACAATATGGAAATCATCGTAACTGTGGTTTCCCAAGGCAGAGAATGGTAATATGATCAGTGTCTTTGAGAAAGGCCCAGAAGGAGACCTAAACGTTCTAAAGGAGGGACAGCAACTAAACACCAAAAAGGATGGTGTGTGATAAGATATCTGATACGCATGCCAACTATAAAAGTCATCCTCATCACTTAAGCTACTTGTAAGATCAACGTCTACCTGTTACTTTAACTTATAAAGACATTTATTTAGTTCTTCTTTTTCAGTGTACTCATGCATTGATTGCATATGGCAACACATCAAGACCTGGAAGTTTAACAGGAGAAATTTTAAACAACTTCAGTGAGTATCCCATATCCCTTAACTCTTTGGTATCCAAGATCTCTCACTTGAATTTACTGAACCAACAATCATCCACAGCCTTCTCAGGTGGAGTTTCTAAAGATTCAAATTCTTTGAGTAAATACTTTTCATCTTTGTCCAAAATTACCATTCCCTTATTCTAAGACTATGACCTATTGTTCTATGCTCTCCAGCCAGAGAAACATCTTCCCAGCAATGACCTCTCAAGCCCTTTAAGAATTTTACATGTTTGATTGAGATCAACTTTTCTAAACTGTAAGGAAATATAGGCTACTTAAGCTTTCCTATAGGACAATCCTGATTCCCAGGAATCAGCCAATCAAATCATCATCGCAATCCCTCTGGGGCAGTATACCCTTTCTTTGGTAAGGAGGTCAGAAGTGTACACAGTACTCCAGGAGAAGGGTTGGGCAATTCTCCCAGCCCGCTGCGCTGCCGAGACTCTCGTGGAGGCCATTTAGCAGGTTCCCCGCTGGGTGCCATGGCCTCCACAAGTCTCCAGCTGCCAGATTTCCGGCTCTATCAGCTCCACGCCAGAAATCGGCGCGAGCTATATTAACTATTCTAATGAAGATTAGCATCCCTTTAGCAGACCCGGGACTGAAGTCTTCCAGCCTGCTAGCTAGCATCTCCCTTCCTGCCAGAGTGTTTCACTCCAGCAGGGTTTACACAGCTCCCCATCAACAGGGAGCTGGTGACCTGACACCACTGGAGTGAAGAGGGGCCATTAAGCTTGGGGTATAGGGTGATGCCCCCGGGCATTGTCAGCTTGGCACCTGGCACTGCCTGGGGGTAAAGTGGCAATGCCCAAAGGGCATCTTTGCACTGCCCACTGAGTATTGGGCAGTTCCAAGGAGGTGGCACCCAAAGGGGCAGAGCCTTTGTACGGGGGAGGCAATCTATAGGGATGGGGGGTCCTACTGCCACTCTGCACTCAGCAGTAACAGAGGGAGGGAGGCTAGCGATTGGAGCTGGACATCAGGATGGGGGTGGAGGTGTTCGGCCTGCCGTTGGGATCGGGGCTGCCATTAGGTTGGTGGAATCAGATCTGACGGGGGTGGGGTGGATGGGGGGGATTGAGGTGGTCTGGGGATGGTGGGGGGGGCAGGGTCAAGGTTGGCCCGGACACATCCGGGGGGCCAGCGATTGGGGCATGGGTCGCATGGCCAGCAAGTGGGATTGTGGGGCTAGCAAGTGATTGGGAGACCGCAGTGCAGGGCTACTGTGCATGCGCCGATCTCCACTATAACAGATTGGCACAAGCGCAGTGGTCGCTCAGTGCTATGCTGCTGGCCTCTCCAGCCCACTGATATTTAGTGAGATTCACTCTAGGGCACTTTGCAATACACCAAGTGTGGGAGATTCATTTTAAAAATCCCACTGAAAAAAATCAGTAGGATTTACTCCAGCTTTCACACAAATTCAACACTTAGAATTTTTTTGGGAGAATTCAATCCAAGGTTTTACCGTGACCGACATAATTATACAAAAATTTCTTTACTCTTATACTTCAATTCCTTTGTAATAAAGGCTAATATACCATTTGCTTTCCTAATTGTTGTGCCTATTGGCTATCTTTCTGTAAATTGTAAACAAGGAAATCCAGATCACTAAGAATATCAATATTTCGCAGCATCCTACTGTTTTGAAATATTCTGCTTTCCTTGAGCCTGTAATAATTCATTTCTTCCTGCTCTGACAAAAGGTTACCAAACTGAAATGTCAACTCTGACGCTGGAATTTTTCAGCTACCTCTGTGAAGGGGTAACATGTCACTGGCCACTAGTGGGATCTTCCAGACCTGTCGAAATCAATGGGGATTTGCGTGGCTCACCTGTCCCACCACTGGGGAACCCATGGGGGGGGTCAATTTTAGAGGGACCAGAGGATCTTACCAGCGAGAAAGGGTGGGATTTTCTGACCTATGTCTCTCTTCACAACTGCTGGCTGACCTGCTGAGCATTTCCAGAATTCTGTGCTTTTATTTCAGGAATCATTTACATTTGCTGAGACGACAGACATGTTTTACTTCTCATCAGAAAGACAGCACCGCCAACAGCACATCATTCAATACCCCATTAAAATTATCACAAGGTAAGATCTCAAGATCTAACGCAGCACTTAAGATGCATGATGTTCTGTTGACAGTTGAAGTACTACTATCACTGACTGAATCGAAACAGCTTCTCTTAGTGCTTTTGCAAAGATAACAGAGCTATAAAGAAAACAAAGTTAATTATTTTGTGGCATTACTTTTAGTCTTAAAGCACTCTAAAATTATTACTTCTCCTTCCTGCTGTTGAGAGATTTGGGGTGTCCCTAAATCCAACAAATTGCAACGGGACCCTTGTGTGGGAGTTGTCCAAATTTATACTAAGTACTACTGAGGCTAGAAAGACGAAAATTCCCAATGTACAGACCCTAACCCATGTTTTCTGATGCAGTAGCTCACATCTGCGGTAATTCAAAGTTCCATCCAATTATCTCTCTAAGATGAGTGGGTAATGCATAGCAATCTGTTTTCAGTAGCTGGGTGTAAGACCATAAGACATAGGAGCAGGATTAGGCCACTGGACCCATCGCGTCTGCTCTGCCATTCAATCATGGCTGATTTTTTTTCTCATCCCCATTTTTCTGCCTTTTCCCCATAACCCCTGATCCCCTTATTAATCAAGAACCTATCTATCTCTGTCTTAAAGTCACTCAATGACCTGGCCTCCGCAGCCCTCTGCGGCAAAGAGTTCCACAGATTCACCACTCTCTGGCTGAAGAAATTCCTCCTCATCTCTGTTTTTAAAGGGTGTGCCTGTGAACAGTAACTGCTGTCATTCTTCAGTTATTGTGTTATGGATATATGATTCTTTCCCTCTTACAGTGCCAATTCCCTTATCTTTCCACTGTGAAGTCACCTATTCTACATCCCACTGTTTCCTCCAATCACATAGTTGATGCTAATTTATCCATCTAAACATCCCTTCAAACAGATATCCTTATCCATTCCCTTTTATTATATTCCCATTTTTAATCTTAATTTTCCCCAATTCTTAACACTTACAACATAAAGCTATCTATATCATAGTTCAAAATTAGGACAACGTAAAATGTCTACCAATTTTAGTTAATTTAGGATGCTTACAACTAAATCTGTATTATTACATTTTACTTATACAAACTTTAAAAGTTAAAAATAGTCAATTGTACATATTTATATAATTCAACCGTCTGACAAAAAAATCATCTTAACACAATACCTTCATAGTCTTCAGTTGTTGCAAATGGAGAATCCTCATGCGACAATACTTGCTGACATCCTGGATCAGAATTAGGCCACTGAGATGTGGAACTTTGTGAAGACCTTTCATCATGTCTACAATTCTGAGATATTTTTCTTGTTGACATTGGACTTTCTGGTTGGTCACAATATGAGCAGTAAGAGGAATATTTCTCTTTTTGGTCTATGTCTGACCAACACAGTTCTTCAATTGGACTAACAAAAACAATGTTTTCGTCATATAACTCGGGCTTTCTCCCTTCTTCATGTTTAAATATTCCTGATCTCTGACAGTCTAACTTGGAAAATTCAGTCTTTGACTTCACCAAAGTTTTATCTGGCTTTGTTTGATTTGAATACCGACTTTGAAAAGTTTTCCTGGACTTTTTCTTCGCAACATGGGTTCTGGAAGTATGGTAAGATTTATTGAAGCTTTCATAATAAGCACCATGGAGTTCCTCATCAGAAACACTCAAGTAGTTTCCATCATCAGGATCTTGAGAGGTAATCGTTATTCTCTCTTGCAAGGTGTCGCAAGGTCTTGTAGGTGATCGCTGTGCACAAATTATTTCTGATAGATCAACTTGCACCTTTTGTTCTTCATTCTGATTTTTAACAATAGCACCTGCAATTATTTTAACATATCCATGTTCTTCACCTTGTTGAATATGGTTTTTTGCTTTCTCAGTCAATTGTTCTGAACAGGACACATCATTCCCAATCTTACTTGCATTTTTTGATAAGGTTTCTTCACAATCAGCATAAGGAATGAGATGTGGCAATAAAACGGAACCCATATTTTGTTTCAGATAAATGTTAAAATCCTCCTGCACAGTCATGGGGGATAAAGGTGCATTTGCTCCCATCATTGTTGGACCTAAAGACAGTCCCACAATAGTCATTGGTTTATATGTCAAATCAGCCAATTTCGGATCTGTTGTCCAAGTTGAAGAGCCTACAGTTTTCATGCATTTTGGCCTATAACTGGGTGAGGCTATGGAATACTCTAATTCAAGACAATCATCACTCCATTTACTCTTTAGGTTTTGTTTTTTGAATCTTCTATAAGGGGTATTTAGCTTCAGCAAACTTTTATTTGTGTAAGAACATCTGCACACTGATTGTAGTTCCAAAGATTGCTTTGTCATATCCATATCCACTTCATCTTTATATTCCAAGTTTGGATTGACTGGAAATTTTTCCATGCTATTTACACTGCCTTCATCATCTTTACAATTTGGTGAAGAAACTGTGCTTGCACATAGCCTTTGTTTAGCAAGTACATTTGTATCAATTTTGCTCAGTTCAGATCTATTCAGTCCTGCTGTACTTCCTTCTCCGGTCTGTACCAGTGGCATGGAATCCTTTACTGATGGAAAAGGAGTTATAAAGCTCTTAAATGAGGCCTGGATAAAATTGGGAAGACCCTGTCTGTGATTTATGATCCAGTTGTTTGTACTTATTTCCAATGCTTCCTTAAATTCCTCACTTAGGAATGTTAGCTCATTTTCAGAAACAGCAATATCAGTATCAAGATACTGGCTAAATTGGGACAGAACCAGTTTTGGAGGTGATGGAATGAACTTGTCTATTGATCTTTGGATATGCAATGGTATGCCCCAATGGTATTGCAATTTTTTTGTTGTGATGTGCCATTCCAGCATTTCAATGGTTTCAGTACATTGAAAGGCTAATTCCATACCTATGTGCTCTATTTTAGCTTCACTTGGTTTGACTGCTGGAAGCAACGATGGTGCTTTAGGAATCATCATTTCTACTGACTTGTCAAATGTAGTCGCAATACCCCAAAGGTTATTAATCTGTTTGTGCTTTAAGTTTGTATCTAAGTGATGAATGATATCCTGTTTAGCAAACAGAATACTTGGTAATCTTGTTCTCTTAAATCCTTTAACATGTGTTCTCAGCTTTGGTAATGATTTCTTTGATGCTGGAGGATAACTTTGTTTGTACAATTCCTTCACCAGTTCAGGAAGACAATCCAGTTTAATAGATAGGTTTTGTTTTATCACACACATATTTAACTTATTACTACATTCTGGTACAAGTTCAGTAAGAGTAGACTTCCTCCTTTCTCTCTTTTCCATTTTGACACTTCCCTTCAAACTTCCATAGTATGAAGTATTATTTTGTTCTTTGTTCAGAAGAGATGTGTACGAAGAAGAAACTGTTTTCTCAGCATTTGATAAGCCTTTCTTTCTGGACTTCATTCTATGCTGTTTTTTAAATAGTTCTTCAAAATCCCTTATAGGTGGCGGACATGCCATAAATTCATTTAAAGATGCCTCAACAAGCCTGGGAATGCCCCATATGTGATTTACAATCCTTTTCTTCGTATTAACTTCTAGTGCCTTTTTGAGCTGATCATTCATGAATTCTAACTCGATTGGAACAATAACTATTTCATCATTAAACCATGGATTGAGCTGGGCTAAAATCAGCTTCGGAGCTGGTGGAATGAATGCTTCTGATGATTTTTGAATATGTGATGGTAAACCCCAAGTACACTGAAGCTTTTTCTGCAAAATATGCCATTCTAGAAAATTGCTGGTTTCATCAGAAGAAGAAGTTTGTCCAGTTACAGATTTAATTTGAAATCTACCAGCCTTAACTGATGGAGGAATGGGTGGTCCTTTGGGAATCATCATTTCCAGAGACTTTTCGTACTGTGTTTCAAGTCCCCAGAGATATAAAAGTTGCTTGTGCTTCAAGTTCATTTCTATCTGATCAATATCATCTTGTTCAATAAAAGGTATATACCTGATTCTTGATTTTTTAAATCCCTTCCCAGGTGCAATAAGCTTCGGTAAAGGTTTCTTTGACTCTGAAGGATATGTACATTTGTAGAACGCTTTTACTAGTTTAGGCAAGCATTCAGTTTTAATTTCCAGACACTGCTTTAGCACACTCATATATAGGTTTTCTTGAGACTTTGATCTAAGGATAACATTGGCAGCTATCTCTTTTACTTTATTTATGTGCACTTCATCTGTTCCAAGTTGTGAACCTAATTTTCCTCCTTTCAGTCGCAAGGTTGTGCCCTGAGAAAATATTGTATAACTTCTACCCAAATTGGCATTATTGAAAACTGTGCTGCTTTCTTTAACATTTTCTGATAGTTGTATGATGCTTTCATCATATGGAGTAGGACCCATAAACTGCTTTAAAGAAGAGTTGATAACATTTGGAAGACCCCATTTTCGGTTTATGATCCTTTTCTTTATATTTTGATTCAGGGTTTGCCTATATTCATCAGTAAGAAATGCCGGTTCAAAAGGAGCAACAGCTATTGCACCATCAGACTGGGAATTTAACTGGGTTAGAATAAATTTTGGAGCAGGTGGAATTAATACTTCTAGCGATCTTTGAATGTGCAATGGTAAGCCCCAATTGTACTGAAGTTTCTTCTGTGTTATGTGCAATTCAAGCTTGTCTCTTATTTTCTTGTCACAGAAGTTGTTTTCTTTACCCACAGGCTCTATTTGAGCTCCACTGGCTTTAATTATTGGAGGCAATGCTGGTACCACCGGAATCATCATTTCCATTGATTCTTTATAGGGAGTTGGAAATCCCCACTGATGTGTAATCTGTTTGTGCATTAAATTCAACTCCAAACGATCAATTGCTTCTTGTTCAATAAAAGGCATATATGTTGATCTTTGTTTTTTAAAACCTATGCCAGGTAAAATAGCTTTAGGTAAAATCTTCTTTGATGCCTGAGCATTGAGAACACTGTAAGTATTCATTACCAATTCAGGTAGGTGCTCCATTTTAATTTCTAAACACTGCTTTATTAAGCAGAAATCTATAGCAGCTCTATGTGTAACTCCGTGATTATCAGAAGAAAATACCTCAATACTCTTTTCTCCTTCTGTGCTTCTTTGATACTTTGATAAAGGCAATTTTCTTCTTAATTGAATAATATTGCCTGAAGAAGTAGGCACAATGAAAATGGGCATTGCCGGATCTTGTGGCTGTGGAATTAAATCTTCTGTTTTTGGGACAACAGGTATAAAATTATTTACAGATAACTGAATGATCTTCGGAATGCCCCATCTGCAATTTATAATTCTTTTTCTCGTATTCCTTTCTAGTATTTTCCGGTTTCCATCACTAAGGAAGGGCAGTTCAACTGGCACACAAATCGTCACAAAAAAAAACTCTTGTTTTAACTGCGATGGAATTAATTTTGGGGCAGGTGGAATAAAGTTTTCTTGTGATCTTTGAATAGGGAGTGGAAAATCCCAGTTGTGCTGAAGTTTCTTCTGTGCTACGTGCCATTCTAGTAAGTCCTTAGTTTTATTATCAATGAAGATTGTTTCCTGACCCACAAATTCTATTTGGACTCCATTTGCTTTGATCGTTGGAGGCTCCGGTGGTACTTTTGGAATCATAATTGCTATTGATTGCTCATATTGGGTTGTATATCCCCAGAGATGGGTAAGCAATTTGTGCTTTAAGTTCAGTTCTAAATGATCAATAGCATCCTGTTCAATAAAAGGTATGTATGACAATCTTGGCTTTCTAAATCCTTTGCCTGGGGCAATTGGTTTTGAAAAAGGCTTTTTTGACATTGAAGGGTAAGTGGCTTTATACATCTCTTTCACTATTTCTGGAAGACCACTATTTTTAATTTCAAGACATAGTTTTATCAAACATATTTCTACCTTGTTCTTACTTTCTTGGTTGAGTATAGGGGAAAGGCATATCTCTTCTACATTGTAAGGTTTCAAATTACTATTACATTTCTGACTCTGTTTTGAAGACAGTTTCATTTTCTTCATTTGTAAAAATGTGTTAATTGAGGCATCGACTTTTATATCTTCCATTTGACTATTGCTGGAAGATGTTTTGCTTTTTTCCAACACTTCAGATTGCAACATAGGAGAAGCTAGAAAATTATTTAAAGATGATTGAATAGCACTGGGGAGGCCCCACTTGAAATTTATGATTCTTTTTCTTGTATTCAGCTCAAGTATTTTTCTATGTTCTGAGGTTAAGAAAACCATTTCAGCTGAAACAAAAACCAAATCAAAAACAGGGGGTGGTTTTAGCTCCGAAGGAATTAGCTTTGGAGCAGGTGGAATAAATGTTTCTTGTGATTTCTGAATAAGTAATGGTAATCCCCAATTATCATTTTGAAGTTTCTTCTGTGTAATGTGCCATTCTAATCTGTCTCTAACTTTATCATCAACAAAACTTGTTTCTTTATCAACAGGGTATACTACAGCTGTACTTCTTTTGATGATTGGAGGTTCTGATGGACCTTTAGACATCATTATTTCAACTGATTCTTGATAAAGATTTGGAAATTTCCATAGATGGGTAATCAGTTTATGCTTTAAATTCATCTCCAAGTGATTAACAGCATTCTGTTCAATAAATGGTAAACAATGCGGCCTTGGCTTTTTCAGTCCTCTACCAAGTGCTATGAGCTTTGGCAAAGATTTCCTTGATTGTGAAGGATAGCTATTTTTATAAAATTTCTTTAACATTTTAGGTAAGCACTCAGTCTTAATCTCTAGAGCCAGCTTTGTTAAACACATTTCAAGTCTGTCTTTCAATTCTGGTTTGAAGTTCAGAAGTGAAAATTCCTCATCCATTTTTTTAATTTTCTTGTTTTTGTTATTCCTTTCATATTGTAGCGCTGATAATTTCCCCCTTCTGATTGTTGTAAATGTCTTGTGAAGAAACATTTTCTTTTTTTTATTGCCCACATTAATGTTGCAGCATGCATCTGGAGCAGCAGTTATAAACTTATTCAAAGAGGATTGGATAAGATTAGGAAGACCCCATATGTAATTTATTATCTTTTTCTTTGTATTCATCTCCAATATTTTCTTATGCTCATTACGAAGAAATGGCAGGTCGTTTGAAATAACTACTACTAAAGAAGCAGGCTCTTGTTTTAGCTGGGATGGAATTAGCTTTGGAGCAAGTGGAATAAATGCTTCTTCTGATATCTGAATATCTAATGGTAATCCCCAGGTTTTCTGGAGTTTTTTCTGTATAATATGTCTTTCAAGATTGTCTCTCACTTCGCTATTGATGAATGTTGTTTCCCTACCCACTTGTTCTACTTTAGCCCCACTTGACTTGATTGCTGGAGACATAGGTGGCACTTCAGCCATCATCATTTCCAATGATTTATCATACAGGGTTTCAAGTCCCCAGAGATAGAAAATGCGTTTATGCTTTAGGTTCAGCTCCAAGCGATCAACTGCACTCTGCTCAATAAATGCTATATATAATGAACGTGGCTTTTTACATACATCACCAGGTGCAATAATCTTCTTTAATAACTTCTTTGACATGGAAGGATAATTTTTTTTGTAAGATTCTTTTACTATTTCTGGTAAACAATGCATGTTAGTTTCTAGACACATTTTTCCTAAGCACATATTAAGTTTATCTGTATACTCTTGTTTGAAGTTGAACAAAATGGTCACTTCAGCTGTTTTGCTAGGTGTTGTGTCTTTGCCACCATCTTTACTTTTGTGCATTTGCGAAGGAATTCTAATCCTACTTCTTCTAGCAATATTGCTGGGTTCAGTTTTGTTGGCATCTACTACTCCTGACTGTAACACTAAATGTTTTCTTGCTGTAGAAAGGGCCATGAACTTTCTTAATGAAGACTGAATAAGTATTGGAAGACCCCATTTGTGATTTATCATCTTCTTCTTTGTATTAAGTTCTAATAACTTCCTAACTCCATTACTTAGAAATGTTATTTCAGTTGGAGCAACAATTGCTTGAACGCTAAACTGTAGATTTAGATGGGATGGAATCAGTTTTGGAGCAGGAGAAATAAAGGTTTCTGCTGACAATTGAATATGCAATGGTAAGCCCCAGTCCTGTTGCAGTTTCTTCTGTGTAATGTGCCATTCTAGTCTGCCCCTTACATCATTTTCAATGAAAGTGCTTTCCATACCCATAGGTTCTATTTTAGTTTCACTTGCTTTGATCACAGGAGGCATAGGTGGTCCTTCCGGAATCATCATTTTGACTGATTCATCATATATAGTTTCAAGTCTCCAAAGGTGCATAATCTGCTTGTGCTTTAAGTTCAGCTCTAAGTGATCAATAACATCTTGTTCAATAAATGGTAGGCACCATGGTCTTCGTTTTTTGCATCCTTCATTGGGAACAATAAGTTTCGGTAATTCTTTTATTGCTGCTGCAGGGTAAGTACGTTCATAAAATCCCTTTACAATGTCAGGTAAATTATGTGTTTTAATATCAAGAGTTTGCTTTAATAAACACATATTTAGTTTATCTTTATATTCTGATTTGAGATTGCAAGAATCTGAAAATGCACTTATCTTCTTAAAGTTTGCTCTTTTACAAACTTTCTGGCAAAGCTGTGAAGGGAACTTTTCCTTCTTGTGTCCTGTAGTAATTTTTGAATTAAGATCTACGACATTGCAAGTGAACATTTTACTTCCTTTTATGCCTCCTGACTGTAACGAGTCATTTTGTAGTGACGGCATTGGAGTAATGAAGTCCTTCAAGGATGTCTGAATAAGATTTGGGAGACCCCATTTTTGATTTATGATCTTTTTCTTTATATTTATTTCCAATCTATTTCTATTTTCAGCACTTATTATAAGTGGTTCGGTTGATACTACAACAATATCATGAATACAATGTGGCTTTAGCTCAGAGGGAACCAATTTTGGAGCAGATGCAATAAATGTATCCATTGATTTCTGAATATGTAATGGAAAGCCCCAATTAATCTCTATTTTTTTTCTTGTAATATGCCATTCCAATTTGTCTCTAACATCATTGTTAATGAAAGATGTTTTCATACCGACAGTTTGAACTTCACTTGATTTACATATTGGCAACATATTTGGTCCTTCAGGAACCAGCATTTTGACTGACTTTTCATACAGTGTGTCCATTGCCCAGAGATGAATAATCTGTTTGTGCTTCAAGTTGAATTCTAAATGATCAACAGACTCCTGTTCGATAAAAGATATATACAACGATCTTGGCTTTTTGAATCCTTCACCAGGTCTAATTAGCCGTGGAAGACATTTCTTTAATTGCACAGGATAGGTATCTTTATACAAACGTTTTACGAGTTCTGGAACACTGCACATTTTAATTTGTAGGCTTTGCTTTGTTAAGCACATGTACAGTTCATCTTTCTGTGCTGATTTCAGACCAGTAAAATCATCTATTTTGTTTGATGTTTTGTTATTACTACTTCCTTTAGATTGTGGCAACAAAATCTTTCTTCGAATGTACAGTGGTAATATGCCTTGATCACGCTCTACTTTTTCAATGGGAGTGTTGCTCAATTTTTTCTGGTCTTTAATTATTTCAGTTTGTAGCATGAAGTCCTTCACTGATGGAGCAGGAGCCATAAAATTACTTAAAGATGATATAATGAACTTAGGTAGGCCTAATTTCTGATTTACAGCTTTCTTCTTTAGATTGAACTCCAGTATTTTTTTATGTTCATGGTGAAGGAATGTTGGATCAGGCGGGGCAAAGACAGTCACAAAATTAGGCTGGGGATTTAACTCAGATAATATTAGTTTTGGAGCAGGTGGAATTAAAGCTTCTTGTGATCTCTGAATATGTAATGGTAAACCCCAGTTTTGTTGAAGCTTTTTCTGCGTAATATGCCTTTCAAGGTCTTTTCGAACTTCATCATTGAAGAAATTAATTTCCATGCCCACAGGCTCTATTTGAGCTCCATTCATCTTGAAAGGTGGTGGCATAGGTGGTGCTTTAGGAATCATTATTTCAAATGATTCCTCATAGAGAGTTGCAAGTCCCAAAGAATTGTTAATCTGTTTATGTTTTAAATTAAGTTCTAAGTGATCTACAGCATCTTGTTCAATAAAAGATATATACGTTGCTCTTGGCTTTTTGAATCCATTTCTGGGTACAATTAACTGCAGTAATGATGTCTTTGAGGTTGGATAATAGGTGACTTTATAAAACTTCTTCACTCTTTCTGGCAAGCAGTCCATGCGTATTTCTAGACATTGCTTCATCAAGCATACATCCAGTTTATTTTTAACATCTTGTTTCAGATGAGCAAAGACAAACAGCTCACCTAATTTAACTGTTTTTGGGTTCCTTTTACCTGTTCTGTATTGTACTGAGAACATATTTTCTCTTTGTGGTTGTACAAACATTTTCTTTTGAAAGGTCATTTCATCATTCTCTATTTCAATGCTATTGGCTTTTGGTTTCTTTCTTGCCATGTTTTTTGACTCCATATTATCATTCATTGATGGTGCAGAAGGAGCAAAATTTCTTAAAGATGACTGAAAAAAATTAGGAAGACCCCACCTTTGATTGATGATTTTTTTTCTGGTGTTCAGCTCCAACATTTTATTAATTTCAACATCTACAAATGACAACTCACTTAGAGTAATAACCAAAACAGAATCAGCCTTTGGGCTCAGCTGAGACGGAACCAACTTTGGAGCAATTGGGATGAATGCTTCTACTGACTTCTGATAATATGATGGCATGTCCCAATTATGTTGAAGTTTCTTTCGAGTAACATGCCATTCTAATTCATCTCTGACTTCTTTGCTAATAAAAATGGTTCCCATGGACACAGGCAGTATTTGGCCTCTATTTGCTTTGAGTTCTGGAAGTGCAGATGGAGCTTTGGGAATCATCATTTCTATTGACTCTTCATGTAGAGTTTGAAATCCCCATAGGTATGAAATGTGTTTGATCTTCAAATTCATTTCTAAGTGATCAATAGCACCCTGTTCAAAAAATGGTATATACAGTGGCCTTCTTTTCTTACAACCTTCACCAGGTGGAAAAAATTTTGTTAAAATTTTTTTTGGTGTTGGGGGATATGTATTTTTGTAGCATTCTTGTACAATTGCTGGTAAATTGTTCAGTTTTATTTCGAGACATTGTTTTATTAAACACATATCTAACTGATCTTTATGCTTCGATTCCAGGGTAGGAATCACAGATGGCATTCTTTTTCTCTTTACTTTCATTAATTTGATAGCTTGGTCACAGAATGGTGCAGATGTTTTTTCTCTCCGGAGTTCTATCAACTTGCTTTGTAAACAATTTGTTTTAAACTTACTATTTAACAAAACCTCACTTTTTTCTGATATTTCTGACAGTGACTTGATACCCTTTACTGATGGTGGATGAGACATAAAACTCTCTAAAGACAAATGAACAAGCTTCGGGAGACCCCAGTGATGATTTATGATCCGTTTTTTCACATTCAATTCCATTCTTTTCTTATTTTCAACATCTAGAAATGCAGGATCAATTGTAACAACATTCACATCAAAATTAGGACATGGGTTGATCTGTGAATAAATTAGTTTTGGAGCAGGTGGAATGAATACTTCTTGTGATCTTTGAATATGTAAGGGAAAACTCCAGTTACTTTCAAGTTTTTTTTGTGTAATGTGCCACTCTAAACTCAACCTGACTTCATTAGTAATAAAATAAGTCTTTACAGCCGTAGGTAGTATTGTAGCGTCAGTTGCCTTGATTATTGGAGGAACAGGTGGTACCTCAGAAATCATCATCTGTAGTGACTTTACATGTAATGTCTCAAGCCCCCAGAGATGGGAAATCCACTTGTGCTTTAGGTTCAGCTCCAAGCGATTTACTACATCCTGCTCAATAAAAGGTATATAACATGGCCGTTGTTTTTTAATACCTTTGCCCAACGTAATTAATTTTGGTAAATCTTTTCTTGATTCAAAAGGATATGTGACTTTGTACATCTCTTTTACTATATTAGGAAGATAATCCATTTTAATGGCTAAACATTGTTTTGCTATGCACATGAACAGTTTTTCTTCAAATTCTATCTTCTTGAGATCTATGTTTTTCCTACTACTTTTATTCTTTAGAGATAGCAATTTTGGGCTGTATTGCAGTATCTCCTTATGATGATCATTGCTGACAGACATTGCTTTTCTTTTTCTAATGTCTGAATGGGCAATGAGATCTTTTATTAAACTAAAATCCATTAAATTAATTAATGATCTCTGCACAACATTGGGAAGGAGACCCCGTCTATTATTAATGATCTTTTTCTTCATATTGGACTCCAAAATTTTCTTATGATTATCACTTACAAATGTCAGTTCAGTTAGGACAACAACTAACTGTGAACAAGGCAATGGATTTAGCTGGGAAGAAATCAATTTTGGTGCAGGTGGAATGAGTGTATCTCTTGATCTCTGAATTTCTGTTGGTAGACCCCAATTAAACTGAAGTTTTATCTGAATAATGTGTCTTTCCAGATAGTTTCTGACTTTATCTTCAAGAAAAATAGTTTCCATACCGCTGGGTTCTATTTTAGTTGCACGTATCTTAAGTTGTGGAGGTAATGGTGGTGCTTTAGGGATCATTATTTCCAATGACTTTTCATATGAACTTGGGAATCCCAACAAACTTGAAATAAGTTTTTGGCTTAAGTTTACCTCCAATCGATCAATAGCATCACGTTCCATAAAAGATAAATACGACGGCCTTGACTTTTTATATCCTTTTCCAACTCTGATCAGTACTGGTAAACGTTTCTTTGACGTTAGAAAATAGGAATCATTATACGATTCCAATACCAGATTTGGTAAACAATTTAGCTTAATTTCAACCTTTTGTTTTGTTAAGCACATAATTAATTTATTTTTATATTCTGGCCTGAAGCTGGTAACAGCCAATACCTCTCTTAATTTTTTTATTTCTCCATTCCTACGATTACGTTTAAGTGACAGAAGCATGTTTTTGCTTTCATTCTGAAGCTTGTTTTCCTGATAGGGAATGATTTTAGAAGAATATGATATATCAGTGTTATTGAACACTGAATTATTTCTATCAGTGCTTTTTGATTGTAGTGGTACAGGAATGTTATAATCATCTAAGGTTTGCTGGACAAACCTGGAGGAACTGCACCTATTACTTTTAATTGTTCTATTCACATTTCCTTCAACAATTTTTTTATGTTCTGGAGTTATGAATGGTAATTCAGTGGTAATAACAACCGTATCAATTAGACTTTGTGGTGAAGAAATCAAACTAACTGAAGAAGAAAAGGATGCTTCTGCTGACTTCTGGAAATTTGTGGATAAATCCCCATTGAGTCCTGGCTTTCTCTGTGTAGCATGCCATTCAAGATTGTCCCTTGTCTTGTCATCAATGAAAACTGGTTCCACATGAACTGGCTTTATTTGGGCATCATTTGCCTTGGTTGTGAATGTTTCTTTAGGAGTCACCTTTTTCGCTGAATTTTCAAAGGAAATTGGATATTGTTGGGAAATAAGCTTTTGCTCTAAGTTCATCTCCAAGCAATCAACAACATCTTGCTCAGTAAGTGATACACACTGCAGCCTTGGCCTCCAACTTCTATCAAGAGGAGTAAAGTTAATTAAAGGTATTTCGTTTGGGTGAACACTGCTGACTGAGTCTTGAATATCAGATGGAATTTCGAACTGTTTCTTAGCAATGTACATTTCAGATTCATTTGTAATGTTCTGATCCTTCTCTATCGGCATAGCTACATCAGTGCTGCAAGATTTACTAAACTGAATTGATGAATGGCTCTTTCTTGCTTTTTGTTGTGTTTTAAATTCAGCTCTGTCTGTTTTGATCTCGTCAAAACAATTAATTTGTTTAGAATCCATTGCTTGGGTCACAGATGGTGGAGCCTGTTTCTTATCAAGAGATTGAGGTTTCAAATTAACCAATGTCTTAGTGTTAAAAATGGCGACTGGTGGAGTAATCAATGCTTTTTGTTTTGATATTGTGTGGCAAATGTTTTTATTGGCATGTGTTTTGGATGGTACACAAGGCTGTACAGCAAATTTATTTTCATTTTCTATATTCTGAGAAATGTCATTTCTTTTTAAGCTTGTGGCTGTTTGCATTTTCATTGTTTCAGAATTCAGGTGCATCAGATTTTCTGTTTTATTCAACTGAATAACTTCAACTTGTTCTTTATTTAAAAGTGGGATCTTTCCATATGTGATGTCAACATTTTTCAGAATGGACTCATTCACTGACGAACGTGATGATGCATGCTCAGCCTCTGGTTCTGATGGCTTCTCTGCTGAAACAGATTGTTGTTGGAGTGTATTAGGTTTGCAAATGCTACCAAGTAGATGGTAATTTGATATCTCGTTGCGTAGCTGTCCTTTGTTTGCAAGACAGCTAGTCTGAAGAATTTTTCTATCTAGATGAGATTCAGTATATTCAGTATTGTAGTTACTAAGTTGGGGAGTATCAACTTCTTTAATAATGGCTTCATGAGATTTCACTTTGTTTTTAGTTATAGTAGTTGTTGGTCTTGTTTCAAGATAAGTTACCTGCTCATGATATGCTAATGGTATTTCAAGCTCTTCTCTTTTCTTTTCAGCTAGTACATCTGAATCTTCCTTCAGAGATGCCATTACAGATTTCAATACCCCAACAGCTTTTTGAATGAGAGCAAGACTATTCCAGTCTTGAGCTGGTTTTCTTTCTGAATTTAAAGCTAACTGAGTGGCATGGCTTTCATTTAATGTTTCTGAAAGTGGCTTCATTATGTTCACATTAACAGAAGCTATGAGGTTAACCTCCTTGGTTAATATTGGTTTCCACTGATGCATGCCAATCCTTCTTTGCAAATTAAATTCCAAGTCATAAATTTGATGTTCCTTAAGGACTGGTGGTTTTAAATCTTTTCCAATGATTTCAATACACGAATTCTTAGATAAGGGTAACAGTGGAAGCTGTATCCGTGGAAGTGATTTCTTATGGATAAATGGCATTCCCCACTGACCTTCTAATGCCATCTGAGCAACATTCAGCTCAAGGATACTAACCTGGTTATTAGACAAGCTTGGAATATCTGAAGCTATTGGTTGATAAATCACATTTTCCATCTGCTGAACTTTTCCATTCACTTCCTGAATTTTTTTGTCAGTTTCCAACTCTTCAGTAACTGGTGTTAAAACAGAATGAGGTTTTCTTCTGAGCTGAAGTAACTCAAATTTTTCAACATTTTCTTTGGTCAGACAAGCAACTTCCTGAATGTATGGATAAGCATGAAAATTAGTATTGCTTGCCAATGCATATTTTTCATGTTCTCCCAAATGGTAAATTTCAGGCAAAGGTAGCTGGTTCTTTAAGTTAGAAACTTCTAATGATTCCATCTGTTTTATCTCTGAGTCTGGTAAGACTGTTCCATCAAGACCATTACTGTAATTATCGTTGATAAAATCATTCTGTACTGGCAGTTCTTTTATTTTGTCAATTATTTCTGTGGAGGCAAGCAAGGTTTGGCCTGGTGAGAATGTTGGACAGGAGGGTGACATACATTCTGATGTTTCTATTTCAGTAAAGGTTTCACACACAGGGAAATGTGTATCTCCTGTTACAGTACTTGTAGACCAAGATGATTCAGAAGACCACTGAGTATCTGAATAAAGGGCAAAAGAAGAAAAACCGTCACTACTGCAGAATGAAATGGTTTCAAAACCAGAAGTTGACACTGGAGAAAGTGAGTATGAATCTTGGCTTTGTAATGTAGAGTAAGTTGCCACATCTTTTATATTGACGTATGGTATTTTTCTCATTGATGTTTCAGTATTGTAAGAACTTTTGATTGTTTGTGTACTGTAACTAAGAGATGACTCAGGACTTGATAATCGTGAGCGTGCCATTTTGGTATCTTCACCATCTGTTATCTTTAACATAATTACTTCATCCTTTCTAAATTGTGACGGCGATACAGAATATGTCTCACTCTCATAACTACTGTATTCAGCTTCTTTCAGTGCTGTCTTACTTCTTGGTCCTGAACAGTTTTTGTCCATTGCGTTACTAGTAACTGTGCACTGCTCATCAGTCCATGCAATGCTAGGAGTCGTCCTCCATATTTCTTCAGAAGAGAACTGGTCAGATGTATTTGTTCCAACCGAGGTGTACATTCTGATCGAATTCTGTCTTGAGCATTTTTGTTTAAAGTCTGATGAGGCTATAGAGCTCTTTTCATCATCTTTTAAAACACTGTTATGAGAAGAGTTATAAGAAACCGATCTGGACTTTTTGTAACTTAATTTTTCGGATGCAACTGAATCAAGTGAATTAAGGGATGTATCCTTGCAGCAATTGCAATGATGATGATCACATAAAGGTATCTCATCGGAGCTTTGATGGAATGTTTTTTCATTTAACGCTCCATTACCTTCTTCAGATTTTGACTTGTCAAATTCTTCTCTTGCATCATGCTTTTTTCTGTTTAGTTGCAATACATAGGTCAACACATTAAAAATAATTCACGTTATCTCATCAATATATTTTAACAGAACAATGTTATACCGGCAACTTCTCACAAATGTACATTTTAAAGAACAAATACAAGGTTTAGTAGATTGCTACTCTGTTTCATAGTACTGAATTTACTAGTTCTGCCTGTGGCAGGTTTCATGGTGGCAGGAGCAGAAAATACAGAGAAGCCGAAAATCAGATTCGTGGCAGGAAATTAATTTGGAATTTTCCTCTCACCATATTCATGGTAGACAAATGGTCAGTTGGGTTTCCCACTGATCCATGACAGGAATGCCATTAGTATACACTACCATGTCATGAATACTCAATATAAGTCTATTTGCTGGTTCTATCTTCAGGTTCCATCTTCTAATCTTGTATCATGTTAGTGAAAAATTAGATTGGTCTATACAAGGTCTGGAAATGAGTGCCATGCAGCTGCCGGGCCTCATTTCACTCGTGCTTCTGAGGTGACTGCAACATTCATAACTTACTTGCAGCAGCACTATTCCAAATTTTTACCAACTACAGTGAGGCCAGAAGTGCAGAGGATGTAGGGTAATTCTGCTCACTGACACTCTCCGTACTATGGGAGGGCAAGTTCTACAGGGCTAAGTCAGGGCTGCAACACAAGACAGAACAGCAATGACATGTTTGGGAGTTGGGTGGAGGGGGAAGAATTATGGAGTCATGGGTGACAATGGGCAGTAGTGGAGTTTGTGGGTAGAAATAGCAGGCAGAGGGGCGACTGACTGTGGGGAAGCTGAAGCCTGATATGAAAGACTAGAATGCAGACACAAAGCTGATGAATGAGATTGAAGTGTTTGAATGGGAGGGAACAGATGCAGACACGAGAGACACCAGAGAGGTGCATTGGGAGGCAGGGTTGGGGGGGCTGCAGCTGGTGAAATAGATTGCGCAGTGACAAATGGAGATGGGCGCTGGGAGAGTGTGAAGAGGAAGTGGTGGGCTCTTTGAAAGAAAGTCATAATCACTAGTCACGGCTACGGAATCATGGTGAGAAATTAAAATTAGTTGTTGGGCTGAGTCGACCTCACATTCAGTGAGATGTTAAAGACAGTCTTGAGGCTTCCAGGACCACGCTACAGCACTATGCAAGACTTGTACATTATGGTACTATCCCATGGAGGGACAAAGTTTAAGTGCTCAATTTGGATAAGGTACGGCTTGGTGGACAGGACATGAACATGGTCTTACCATCAGTGGCCATAGGCTTGCAGATGGTACGGTTAGGGGAGCTCGTAAATCAGGAAAACATAATAACGAGGGGGTCATCATGTGTGTGCGCGCGCGCATGTGCGTGTGGTGCGTTGTCCTCGGTGTATGATAGTCTGCATATCCTCAAGATTGGGAGGGGTGAGGTCTACATGGGACATGAGGACATACGGTATAGATAAGTTCAGGTGCCTGAAACATTCATTACAATTACAATGGGATCATGGATTACTCGGAAGCTGGAGAACAAAGAACAGTACAGCACAGGAACAGGCCCTTTGGCTCTCAAAGCCTGGGCTGATCATGTTGTTCTATCTAGACCAACCATCTGTATCCCTCTATTCCTCATGTTTATATGTCTATCCAGATAAGTCTTAAATGTCTGCCTCAACCGTCTCACCTGGCAGTGCACCCCAGGCTCCCACCACTCTAAAAAAAAAACTTCCCCTGCGCATCTCTACTGAACCCTTCCTTGTAAGAATAATCAGAAGGCGATTTACCTACAATTGAGAGGTTGCAGGAAATTTGGAGGAACCTGAAAAGTGACAAGGAGAGGTTTGCAGCTAGTTGCTAAATAAAAACATTGCAGCACCATAGCCTGAAGTTGTCACTGTTTGAAATCAAAGCCTGCACAGGATGGGTCTGAGAAGTGTGGAAGGAGCTCAGGACTGGGTTGCTTTCAAGGAGCACTCTCAAACTGCATTGGTACTCAACATTGAAACAGTGCTAGAGCTGGGAGAAAGAGAAAGATTTCCATAAGAACTTGCAATTGGAGCCATCGCCTTTTAATGTGTGTCAAAAAGAGACTGCAGGAATCATTGAGCTCTTCAGGGTAATGTCCAAGGCCCAACTATTAACAACTGCTTCATTAATGACCTTCCTTCATCATAAACTCAGAACTGGAGAGGTCTGGTGACATTTACACAACGTTAGCACCATTCGTGATTCCTCAGATGCTAAAGTAATCCATGTCCATATGCAGCAAGGCATAGGACAATATCCAGGCTTGGGCCGACAAGTGGCAACTAACATTCATGCCATAGAAATGCCAGGCAATGACCATCACCAATAAGAGACACTCCAACCATCGCCCTGTGACATTCAATGGTGTTATCATCACTAAATCACACACTGTCAACTTCCTCAGGGTTACCATTGACCAGAAACTCAACTAGACTCATCACATAAACACAGTGGCTACAAGAGCAAGTCAGAAGCTAGGAATACTGCGGCAAATAACTCACTTCCTGATTCACCAAAGCCTATCCACGATCCACAAGCGAGGAATGTGATGGAATACTCCCCACTTGTTCAGATGGTGCAGCTCCAACAACACTCAAAAAGCCTGACACTATCCAGGACAAAGCAGCCGCTTGATTGGCACCACATCTACAAACATTCAATCCCTCCACCATCAATGCTCAGTAGCAGCAGTGTTCTAACTACAAGATGCTCTGCGGCAATTTATCAAAGATTCATAGACAACCCCTTCCAAACCCATGACCACTTTCATCTTGAAGGACAAAGGCAGCAGATACATGGGAACATCATCACACAAGTTCCCCTGCAAGCCACTCACCATCCTGACTTGGAAATATATCGCCATTCCTTCGCAGACATTGGTCAAAATCCTGAAATTCCCACCCTAACGGCATTGTGAATCAACCCACAGCATATGGACGGTGATTCAAGAAGGCAGCTCACCATCAGCTTCTCAAGGGCAAGTAGGTGTGGGCAATAAATGCTAGCCAGCCAGCAATACCCATGTCCCATGAATGAATATAAAAAGCCATGCCTAAAATGAAAAGTGGGAATCAGTATTTGTTGATCATAATGGATGTGTCTATCAGATTTCTGGAGGCCATTCCACTATGTAATATTACAACTAAAAGAACAGTGGAGGAATTACTTACTTTTTTTTAAACCAGATATGGACTGCCCTCAGAAATCCAATCAGATCAAGGATCAAATTTTATAAAGTTATTAAAGGAAGTGATGGATAGCACAGGAGTATAGCAATTTAAGTAAATTGCGTACCATCCAGAATTGGAGGAGATGTTGGAACAGTGGCATCAAACTTTAAAAACCATGTTGAGGAGCTACAGTCAGGATTATCCAGAGGACTGGGATAAAGGAATTCTATTTCTACTTTTTGCAATGAGGGATGCACCTAATGAATTAGCTAAATTCAGTCCATTTGAATTGATTTTTGTTCATGAGGTTAGAGGACACTTAAATTGAACAAGGACAGAAATTGGTGAGTCAGCATTCTGAGACTACATTGTTGGACTAAGGCCAGGATTTTACCATCGCGTTGTGTCTGTTTTCGGGCATGACGCGGTTGTAAACTGGGATGTAAAGCAATTAGCGTGATTGGCATTTTAAGAGTGCAGTATTTCTGGCACGATCAGCCTCTTGCTAGAAATGGGTTTTGATTGTTTTGTCTTGAGCAGAGGGGGCTGAGGGAGGCATGATGGAGGTGTATAAGATTATGAGGGGTATATGAAGTGAATAGGAAGTAGCTATTCTCCTTGGTTGAGGGGATGATCATGAGTGGTCACAGTTTTAGGGTAAGGGGCAAGAAGTTTGAGAAAATATTTTTTCACTGAGGTTGGTGGGAATCTGGAACACACTACCTGAGAAGGTCGTGGAGGCTGGAAATCTTAATCTTAAGAAGTATTTGGATGAGCACTTAAAACATCATAACATTCAAGGATATGGGACAAATACAGGAAAATGGAATTGGTGTGATGTTAATAGTTATCAGTGCGAACCTGATGGGCCGAAAGGCATTTTCTGTGCTAATTAACTCCATGACTATACTATTATACACCTTATAGAGTACTAATAGTGTGAAAACTAGAAGTTTTGAAAAATGAATTCATCTTTTTGCATGGTTGGTTCATTTTTTTAACAAGGAGGTATAATGATTCCGTACCTTTGTGTATTTAAATCATGTTTCTTGTATGGGGTATGTTTAAAATTTAGCTCTGTTTGACAAGGTGCTGATTTGGGCAACAGGCAGTTCAAATGTTGAGAATACAGGTCAATGTTTGATTTTAGCTAATGATGTGTTTCTCTAAACAGATTTGTGTTTACTTAAGTTTCCCTTGGGCTCAGACTAGAGTTTTGATTAGGTTGATTGACACAGACAGAGTCATGTGCTCATGGGAGGAGCTAAGCTTGCAGGGAAAATGCACATCTTTTGTTCTAAAAGTCAGTTTTTTGTTTGGTTCTGAATGAAGCAATAAGTGTCTTTCTGTCTCTTTCTCTCTGGAAGTCAGTATTTGGTGCTGTCAGAAGACAGGTGTCTCTGTCTCTCTCTAGACATGTTCAAAAAGCTCTAGGACTGTTAACAAGCATAAGCACGCAAGCTTGGGATTTTGCTAACTGTTCTTGAAGAGATGTTTAAGTCTGTAAGAGGAACATTGCTTAAATTGGAATTCATAGGGATAGGTTATTAGTTAAGAATTATATCTTGACATGTTTAAGCATTGTTTAAATGTTAACTGTTAAGCTAATTCATTTGTTATAGTTAAACTAGTTAAATAAATTTTTGAAAAAAGCTTCACAGTTTGCCAGAAGGATTGCACCTGGAGTGAAACATATATCCTCACATTGATGCCATGCCAAAATAACAAATAGCTGGGATCTCATCAACTTCGTTATACCTTGAATTTTCTGATCAGTACCCACATTAACATTGTTCCAAACTTCAGCAGAAAAACTGAGATCTGGCATGGAATAGAAAGTAAATTAGGGGATTCTACACTGGGTAATTCACTAAGCATAAATGAGCAGCAACAGAAAGAGATGTGGGAAAATTACTTCAGTTGAGTGAGAATTCACAAGTCAGTTCTGTTGTATGGGACACAGTTTTCAAAAAGAAAGTGGCTTTCCAAATTGCTGAAAGCACTGGTTTTTCTTCCAGGCAGTATCAATAATGCGTCACTGTGTGTGAAGCAGTTTGCTAACAGTTTGGATGGGATTCAGGTATCAACTGTAACTAACTATGAACCATGTGGTCACTTCAATGGACACTATGGCTGGAGCCTCTGGCACCACTAGTGTCACCTTCATATGGCTGTTTATTCAAAACTTTTGCATTTAAAAAAGACTTTTCACAAACTCAGTTCATCTAAAGCACTTAGCAGACAATTAAGTGCTTTTGGCATGTAATTATTGTTGTAGGAAAATTGTTAACGAATTTCTACAAAGCAAATTCTTACAAAAAGCAAAATTATATGGTCATTTCTTGCCAGTCCTCAACTGCCCTCTAGAAGATGGCGGTGAGCCACGATCCTGAACGGTGTCACGTAGATAAGGAGTTCCAGAACTTTGCTTCAGCAGAAGAAGCAACAGCATTGTTCCAAATCAGGATAGTGTGTATCTTGGCGAGGAGCTTATAGGTAGTGCTGCTTTCCATGCGCCTGCTGCCCTTGTCCTTCCTTACAGTTATGAGTTTGGAAGATGCTATCAATGGAGGTTTGGTAAGTTCCTGCAGTGCATCCTATATATGGTGTATATAGCTTCTACTGTCCACTATAGGGAGTGAGTGAGTGTTTGGGGATGTGAATGGCATGCCAACCAAGCAGGCTGCTTTGTCCAGAGTGGAGTCTGGCTCTTGAAGCTGCACTCATTCATCACACTCCTGACTGTGCCTTGTAAATAGTGGACACCTTTGGAGAGTGTAGCACAGTGGTTAGCACTGCTGCTTCACAGCTCCAGGGTCCTGGGTTCGAATCCTGGCTCCGGTCGCTGTCTGTGTGGAGTTTGCACGTTCTCCTCGTGTCAGCGTGGGTTTCCTCCAGGTACTCCGGTTTCCTCCCACAGTCCAAAGATGTGCAGGTTAAATTGATTGGCCATGCTAAGAAATTGCCCCTTAGCGTCCAGGGATGCATAGGTTAGAGGGATTAGTGGGTATAACACGTAGGGATATGGGGGTAGGGCCTGGGTGGGACTGTGTTCGGTGCAGACTCAATGGGCCGAAGGGCCTCTTTCTGCACTGTAGGATTCTATGATAAGTTAGTCGCCATCAAACTCCCAGCCTCCGACCTCGAGTCACAGTATTTAGACTTCAGTTGAGTTTCTAGTCAACGCTACCCCCAGAATGTTGATAGTAAGAGGAATTTGGTGCTGGTAATGCTGTTGATTGTCAAGTGGGAAATGATAGACTCTCTCTTGTTAGAAATGGTCACAACATAGCACTTGTGTGGCATGAATATTACTTGCCACTTATCAGTCCAAACTTGAGTATTTTCTCGATATTGCTCCACATGGGTACTGACTGGTTCAGTATTTGAGGTGCCACACTGTGCAAACACCAGCAAACATCCCCACTTCTGACCTTCTAATCGTAGCAAAGTCACTGACAGTTGAAGATGGTTAACGACTTGGACATTGAGGAACTCCTACAGCGGATGTCCTTTAACTAAAATGATAGGCCTTCAATGGCCACAAGGACCTTCTCCTTTGTAGTATGTATGATTCCAAGCAGTGGGAGTTTTCCACCGATTCTCACTGGCTCCAATTTTGTTGGGGTTCCTTGATGCCACAGTCAAATGTTGCCTTGATGTCAAGGCAGTCACTCTCACCTCATCGTTTGAATTCAGGTGTTTCATCCATATTTTGACCAAGACAGTAATGGAATCTGGAACCAAGAATCCCCAGCAGGACCCAAATTTGGAGAGTGGCTTTTTGAGCAAGTATCATTTGATAGCATTGCCAATGATGCACTCTATTATTTTGCTGATGATTGAGACTGATAATGAGACTAAATGACCAGATTTATTCTATTTTAATTGACCTGGACAATTTTTCACATTGCCAGATAGTGTTGTAGCTACACTAGAACAGCCTGGCTTGATACCTGGCTAGTTCTAGAGCTCAAATCTTCTGATACATTACTGATACTTTCGGAGCTCAACTTTTGTTGTATCCAGTCCTTGGCAGCCATTTCTTCACTTTTGGAGCGGATCATCAATATTGCATTTTTGCTGAAGATGGTTACAATACTTCAGGCCTTGTCTTTTACACTCATCTGTTACGCAACCCATCACTGGGGATGAGGATGTTTATGAAGCCTTCACTTCCTTCTAGTTATTTTAATTGTCCATTGTCATTCATGACCAGATGAGGAAGGTCTGTCCGCTTTGAGCAATTGTTGTATGATCACTTTGCTCTGTCTATTGCACATTTTTTCCATTGTACAACATGCCAGTGGTTCTGTGTTGTACTATAAACAGGATGGCACCTCATCTTTAGGTATGCCTGGTGCTGCTCCTTTGTTCCTGCATTCCTTATTGAATCAGGCAACTTAACGGTAGAAGGGTGGTACAAAGAGTAGGGTCGATTAAGGAACTAAAAGAAAATTCACACATGAGGCATGGATGAGGTATTAAATGAATACTTTGCATCTGTCTTTACTAATGAGGTTGGATGCTATTCGGGCCATGGTGACAGAGGAGGAAACTATCATTGGAAATGTTTAAAATTGATATGGTGGAAGTATTGGATAGACTATTGATGTTTAAAGTTGACAAGACACCAGGGTGTCCTTTTTTCAAAAAAGGTTTCAGTGATAAGCTTCACAATTACTGACCAATCAGTTTAATTTCAGTGGTGAAGGAGCCTTGAGAAACAATTACTTGGCACAGAATTAGTGGTTATCTGGAAACATGTGGGTTGATTAGAAAAAGACAGCATAGGCTTTTAAAGGAGAAACCATGTTTAACTAACTTGCTGGAGAGAGTCTTTTGAAGAGGTAACAAAAGGATCAATGAGGGTAAATGCGGTGATGTAGTGTACATGGACTTTCAAATGGCATTCAATAGCGTGCCACACAGACTTGACAGAAAAGTTACAGCTCATGGAATAAAAAGGACAGTAGCAGCGTGGGACAGTATCTATGGAGATAGAAAATTGGCTGAGTAATAGGAAACAAAGTAATGGACAATGGATTTTTTTTGGGCAGGTGAAGGTTTGTAGTGGAGTTCCTATGGGTTAGTATCGGGACTCTTGTTTTTCCTGATACATATTAATGATCTAGATTTTGGTGTGCCAGGGACAATTTCAAAGTTTGTGCATGACACAACTTGGGAACATTGTAAACTGTGAGGGAACAAGACAGACAAGTTGCTGGAGTGGCAGATAACGTTCAGTGCAGAGAAGTGTGAAGTGATGCATTTTTCAGGAAGAACACAGACAAACAAGGTAAAATAAAGGGTGCAGTTCTTAAGGAGGTTCAAGAGCAAAGGGTATTTATGTGCAAGGATCATTGAAGGTGGCAAGATAGGCAGAGAGAGCAGTTAATAAAGCATACAGTATTCTGGGTTTTATTAATGGGGCGTAGAGTTCAACAGCAAGGAGATTATGCTGAACTTATACATGATATTAATCAGACCTCAGCTGAAGTATTATGTACAGTTCTGGGAGGCACACTACTATAGGAAGGGCATGAACATACTGAAAAGAGATTTACAAGAATCATTCCAAGGATGAGAAACTTCAGTTATGAGGACAGATTACAGGTTGGGACTGTTCTCCTTAGAGAGAGATGGTGGCCAAAAGGAGAATTGATAGAGGTGCTAAAATCATTCCAGATACTGGACACTGACATCCTTCACCCACTGTATACATGATGCCCTTGCTACTCTTAATGCTTCTCAGAAGTGGTCAATGTGGACAAGTACGGATTCAGCCACTGAGGGAGCATAGTAGCAAGCAATAAGCAATAAATATTCTAGCTTATATTTGACCTGATGCATGAAATTTCTTGGGGTCCAGAGTCAATGTTAAAAATTTCCAGCACCACTCATTCCATTGCCACCTATAGTGAGTAGGTCTACCCTGCCAGTGAGATAGGATGTACTCAAACAATTGTGATCGAGGAATCTGGGACATTGGGTCAGGTATGATTTGGTAGATATGTTTATTTCAGGCTATTGCCTGACTGCTCTTAGGGACATTTCCCTAATTTAGCACAACGTCAGATGTTGGTGAAGAGGACCTTGCAAGATATAATGGCCATGGTTTGCCATTGTTGTTTACCATGCCTAGGTTGAGGCTACATATTCTATATATTCCCTTTATTCCTTGTTTCACTTTATCGTTGAGGTTTGATGTAGTTAAGTGATTTCCTAGGCCATTTCATGCATGGATATCAGATTTCCTTGCCTAAAGTGGATATTAGTAAACTAGATAAATCTTTAAAACAATCAAGTGGTCACCATTACATGACCATCTTTTTATTCCAGATTTACTAACAACTTAAATTTCACCAGCTGTTATGGTGGAAAATGGACTCATGTTCTGATATCTGGATTACTAATTGTGACATTACCACTATGCTAACTTACTTTGACTGGAGAATAAACATATAACAAATAACATTCAAAATAATGTGATGGGAATAAATAATGTACTGTGAAAATAATGTAATGTGATGCTAAATCTATAGTCAAATCCACATAGATGTCAATCAATCAGGCTTTGGCGAAATCATCAATTTTTCCTTGGACTTGGTTGACGGTGACCTCCTATATAGGGAGTTGAGTTACAGATTTCTAGCATCAGTCAGAGTGCTGATTTAGACTCACTCTATTACAGGGGCATAAATATTAGGGGCAAACAGGTAGGGAGGTCATGAAACCTTTACAGATTAAAGACGAGGCAGTGCTGGCTGTCTTGAGGCAAATCAGAGTGGATAAATCCCCAGGACCGGACAGGGTATTCCCATGGACCTTGAGGGAGGCTAGTGTTGAACTTGCAGGGGCCCTGGCAGACATACTTAAAACGTCAATATTCACGGATGAGATGCTGGATGATTGGAGGGTGGCTTATGTTGTTCTGTTGTTTAAAAAAGGTCCAAAAGAAATCCGGGAAATTACAGGTTAGTAGGTTTGACGTCGGTGGTTGGCAAGTTATTGGAAGGTGGGATAAGGGATAGGATCTACAAATATTTGGATAGACAGGGACTTATTAGGGAGAATCAACATGGCTTTGTGTGTGGTAGGTCATGTTTGACAAATCTAGTAGAGTTTTTCGAGGAGGTCACCAGGAAAGTGGATGAAGGGAAGGCGGTGGATGTTGTCTACCTGGATTTCAGCAAGGTCTTTGACAAGGTCCCTCATGAGCGATTAGTTACGAAGGTTCAGTTGCTAGGTATACATGGGGACGTTGTAAATTGGATTAGACACTGGCTCAATGGAAGAAGCCAGAGAGTGGTTGTGGAGGATCGCTTCTCTGAGTGGAGGCCTGTGACTAGTGGAGTACCGCAGGGATCGGTGTTGGGTCCATTGTTGTTTGTCATCTATATCAATGATCTGGATGATAATGTGGTAAATTGATGATACAAAGATCGGAGGTGTAGTGGACAGTGAGAAAGGTTTTCAGAGCTTGCAGAGGGGCTTGGACCAATTAGAAAAATGGGCTGAAAAATGGCAAATGGAATTTAACACAGACAAGTGTGAGGTATTGCACTTTGGAAGGACAAACGAAAGTAGAACGTACAGGCCATTAAATGGTAGGACTCCGAAGAGTGCAGTTGAACAGTTGGATCTGGGAATACAGGTACAGAATTCCCTAAAAGTGACGTCACAGTTGGATAGGGTCATAACGAGTGCTTTTGGTACATTGGTCTTTATAAATCAGAGTGTCTAGTATAAAAGTTGGAGTGTTATGGTAAGGTTATATAGGCATTGGTGAGGCCAAATTTAGAGTATTGTGAACAGTTTTGGTCACCTAGTTACAGGAAGGATGTAAATAAGGTTGAAAAAGAGTGCAGAGAAGGTCCACAAGGATGTTGCCAGGACTTGAGAAGCTGAGTTACAGGAAGAGATTGAATAGGTTAGAGCTTTATTCCCTGGGGCGTAGAAGAGTGAGGGGAGATTTGATAGAGGTGTATAAGATTTTGATGGGTATAGATAGAGTGAATATAAGCAGGCTTTTTCCACTGAGACTAGGGGAGAAAAAAAACCAGGGCGCATGGGTTAAGGGTGAAAGAAGAAAAGTTTAAAGGGACTATTAGGGGGGGCTTCTTCATGCAGAGAATGACGGGAGTGTCGAATGAGCTGCCGGATAAAGTGGTAAATGCGGGGTCACTTTTAACATTTAAGGAAAACATGGACAGGTTCATGGATGAGAGGGGTGTGGAGGGATATGGTTCAAGTGCAGGTCAGTGGAACTAGACAAAAAAAGTGGTTCAGCACAGACAAGAAGGGCCAAAAGGCCTGTTTCTGAGCTGTAATTTTCTATGGTTCTGTGGTTCTATGTGGCTGGCATAAGCTGCTCTCTCTTTCTCTCTCTCTATAAAACAATGTGTTTGATCTTTAAAATACCCCTGATTGATGTGCACAACTTCTGGGCTGAAACACTGCAATCTGCAGTCGATCTCTGAGTTCTCAATTCCTAGAGATTACTAATCATGAACATATTAACAGCCTTCTTCTGAGCAGCAGCATTTTTACATTTTCCATGCTAAAACCACTGCAATACAACTTGTAGAAGAATAGCATAGCCAGGAGTAAAATTTAGGAATATTATGAAATAGCACTGCTGAGAATATTACATTATGGCATCATAGTAAGCCATTAAAATGTGAAAGCATTTCTAATTATTAGCTGGCCTATGGAACATTTTTATAGTGGCTGCTGATCCTGCAATGTCACATACCATTTATATTATTGTTAATTAAGTAGCAGAGCTTTATTGAAGTGAAGAAATTATAAGAAGTGGTTTTGGAATGGGAATGCATGGGGAAGTGGGGAATCTGGAATAGCTCAGCTTAATGGCTGCTCAATTAACCTAAGAACATTGCAGCAGGCAATTTGGCCCCTCCAGCCTGCTCTGCCATTTAACTGCATCATGGCTGACCTTCTACCTCAACATCATCTTCCCACACTATGCCCATATTTCTTGATGTGATTGGTATCTAGAAATCTACAAACCTCGGCCTTGAACAGACTGAGCTTCCAGAGCACTCTGGAGAAGAGGGAACCAAAGGTTCACCACCTTCTGATTGAAGTAATTCCTTATTTCAACCCTAAACGGTCTACCCCTTATTCTGAGACTGTGCTGCCTGATACAGATACTAGATACCCCCTCAACCAGGAAAAATATCCTTCCTGCATTTACCTTTCAAGTTCTGTAAGAATTTCATGCATTTCCATGAGATCAAGAGCCTTATTTTATCCTTTCAATTCTAAGTGCTGAATCTGGGAGTGTTTCAGATCCGACTTTTAGACCTGTTGTTAGGCATCCCATACATATACTGCCTGAAAAAAAAAATCAGTGATTCCAAATCACGCTGCACAAGCCTGTGAGCAGGGCTCAATGCGCCCAAAACCCTGCAGCCCCAATCGGTGCCTCCAACTACTGACAGAATGCCACTCCCTAGCCACATCCCTCCTGGGCCAGATAATGCCCCCACCCCATCCCCCTGGCTCCCACAATGTCCCACCACCCCACCCAACATTACTGACCCCATATCTCCCCCCCACCCCCTGCCACCCAGAATGATTGTGGCCCCTACTCTACTACCTACCCCTCTCCCCCTCCTCCCCACCTCCCCCCCCAACCGATCTCAAGCAGAGTGGCAGCAAACTCCCCCTTCCTCCCGATCAATCGCAGGCACAGTGATCCACCCTCCCACTTCCCACTTCCCCCCTCCCCCACTGATCTCAAGCGGAATGGCAGCGGACCCCCCTTCACCCTGACCAATCGCAGGCAGAGTGATCCACCCACCCCGTTCCCCCGCCGATGTCAGGCAAGTGACTGTGAACCCCCCCACTGATCTCGGGCAGAGTGGTAGCAGTCTCCCCTTGCCTCCCAGTGATCTCAGGCAGAGTGACAGTGGAGCCCTCCTCCTACCCCACTGATCTCAGGCAGAGTGGCAGTAGAACCGCGTCCCCCCCGCCCCCCGATCTCAAGCAAAGTGGCAACAGACACCCTCCCCCCACTGGCGATCTCAAGCAGAGTGGCAGCGGACCCACCATCCCCCTGCCCCACCAATCTCAAGCAGAGAACTGTCAGATGCCAGGCACTTATCTCCTCACCAACCCTCACTGATGGAGCACCCAAATTGGACTTCCATGGAGCATGTCTATTTCACACCAATTCCAGTCTTCGCCATGCATTTAAATGGCCTGTTTCGGGCATGGACCCAATTGCGGCCTTGATAAAGGGGGAGGCAGGACACAGATTGTAGTACCTGCCTCATGCCCAACTTTACAAAGTTTTCACACCTGGAAACGGGCGCAACGTGATGGTAAAATTGGGCTCCAATTCTCATTCTTCTAAACTCTAGAGTACAGATCCAATTTCCTCAATCTGTCCTCAAAACAATCCCACCATCCCAAGAATTTGCCTGGTAAGCCTTTGTTGCACTCTGTTTACGTTAAGTATATCCTTCCTTGGTAAGGAGACCAAAGCTATACATAATACACCAGGTTTCGTCCCACCAAGACTGTTGAAGAACTCAGGCTCCAGGCTCATGCTGGTGCCTTCCTGTTCCTGTGCTATTCTCATTATCAGGATTTGCTGTAGGATGTACAGGCGCTATATTGGTCCCAGTTACCTGGCAAAGATGTGGATATTGCATTTAAACCACCCACCATCAACACCGAGCAGAAATTAGGTCAGCCATATAAATGCCATAGCTACTAAATCAATTCAGTGGCTGAGTATTTTGCAGTGAACCACTGATTTCCTGACTTCCCGACTCCCCAAAGCCTCACCATCACTTAAAAAGTCACAAGTGTAATGAAAAATATTTGACTTGCCTGGATGGGTGCAGAGACAACAATATTCAAATCTCAATACCATCCACGACAAAGCAGTCCACGTGACAAATAGTCTCATCCATCACTCTAAATATTCACTCCACTACTGACACCACCAGTCCAAAGATGTGCAGGTTAAAAGGACTGGCTAAGCCAAATTGTCCCTTAGTGTCCCAAGATGTGTAGGTAAGGGGGATTAGCGGAGTAAATGTGTGGGGTTACAGGGATAGGGATGGGGGGTGGTGCACCTTGATAAGATAGTCAAGTCACTGCAGACTTGATGGGCCAAATGGCTTCCTTCTACACTGTAGGGATTTTATTATTCTATGAATAGGCTTCACTGAACAACTTTCCAAAATTTCTTTGACAGCACCTCTCAAACTCCCAGTAAAACAAGAGCACAAGGTGCATGGGACTACCATCTTTAAATTACACACCAATCTGACTTGCAGCTATATTACTGATCCTTCATTCTTGCTAGATCAAAAACTTTGGCCCTACCTAACAATACTGTGAAAGTATGCGCTCATTGCATAGACTAGTCATTCAAGGCAAGGTGAGGAAAGGGCTGGGATCTGAATATTCAAGGGTGACCTCTCTTTTGCGCAGCAAGTTAAGAAAATGTGGAGGAGTAGCTCTTACATATGACGTGAGTACAAAGTCATAGACAGAAAATGAGCTTAGATCAAGATGTAGGATCAGTCTGGCTACAGGTAAGAAATAGTAAAAGGCAGAAAAGAAGTTTGAGGGAGTAGTTTACAGGCCGCCTCTATGTCCTGAAAGTGAAAGGGAGAATTAATGGGGGCTTGAAAGAAGGCTGCAGCAATAGTCATGGATGATTTTAATGTACATTTAGATTGGGCGCATCAGATGGGCAGAAGATGAGTCCATGAAGGTTTTTTGAGATAGCCTGCTGCCTGGTTGGTTCTCAGAAACTATCTAGATCTGGTAATATGAAATAAGACAGGATTAATTAATGACCTTATAGTAAGGCACCCCAAGATAACAGTGATTCAATTGTGCATTCAGTACCTAAGACTAGTATTATACACTTAAATAAGGGCAATTATGAGGGTTTGAAGATAGCTCTTGCTAAATTGAACTGGGAGATTGGGTTAGGTTAAAGGACAGGTCAGTAAAGATTAAGTCAGCAAAGGTACATTCCAGTGAGACCCTTACAACACTGTGGGTGTACCTATACCTTAAGGATTGCAGCAGTTCAAGAAAGTGGCTCACCACTATGTTTCTCAAAGGCAACTAGGAATAGGCAATAAATGCTGACTTAGCCAGTGACACTTCCTTCAGTTTTCTCATGAATTCGACACTTAATTTCTTGGGAGAATTCTGCCCAATAAACCTGATCCTTAGTTCAGCAACTGCCAAAACCTGTTTTTTGCAATTAATTTTTTGAACAGAATGCTCTTTGCTTATTTGGTGAAGTTTTCACCTAGTGATTCCATAATATGGATCTCACGCTCCAGTGACTTAACTGATTCAAGTCCATGCACATTTTAATTAAACCATGAGGCTTTGATACTGTGACCATTCCACAACACTATTTTGTCAGTTATGAAGAGAAGATCTCTTATTATAAGATGTGTTCAATCTTGCTCTTGATTTTAACTCAGTGGGTGAGGTACTTTCCTTACTGTGAAGTGTCATATAGGCTTAACGTCTACCCTAGAGTTAAACATTACATGCTAGAGTAGAAATAGGAAGATTAGGTAGATGAATGCAAGGCTTGAGAGCTGGTGCAGGGGGGCAGGGATTTAGATTTGTGGTTCATTGGGACCTGTTCAGTAAGGACGGGTTACACCTGAACTGGAGGGGGACTAATATCCTGGAAGAAAGATTTGCTAGAGTCACCCAAGAGGCAGGGGAGTGGGACCCAAAGGAGTAGGGAGGCAAAGAGAAGGTTGAAGGTTGAAGGCAACTTCTCTAAGAGAAGTTAGAGAGCACATTAAATAGTAAAGGCAGTGTCAGTAATCTTAGTACTAGACAGATGAGGAAAAAGCAGGACAGAGAGAAAGGGAAGTCCAGATTAAACTGCATTTATTTCAATGCAAGAGACCTGACAGGCAAGGAAGATAAACTCAAGGCATGGATGGGTACATGGGACTGGGAATATTATGGCTATTACCGAAACATGGCTAAGGGAAGGACAGAACTGGTGGCTTAATGTTCAGGTACAGATGCTATAGGAAAGTTAGAACAAGATGTAAAAAAGGACGGGGAGTAGCACTTTTGATTAGGGAAAACATCACAGCAGTACCGAGGGGAAATATACCTAAGGGTTCATCCACTGAGTCTATTTGGGTAGAAGTGAGAAAAAAGGGGGAAAATAAGAAGGGGTTGTACTATAGGCCCCCAAATAGTCAGTGGGAAATTGAGGACAAAATATGTAAAGAGATTACTGATAGCTCCAAGAAACACAGACTGGTAATAGAGAGGATTTTAACTTTCCCAACATTGACTGGGACAGCCATACTATAGAGAGGAGGCATCTCTCATTCAGTATGTGGATGGCACGACTGGACAGAGCGCAAAACTTGACGTCCTCTTGGGAAATAAGGAAGGGCAGGTGACAGAAGCACAAGTGAGGGATCACTTTGGGATCAGTGACCATAATTCTATTCGTTTTAAGATAGCTATGGAGAACAATAGGTCTGGCCCAAAAGTTAAAATTCTAAATTGGTGCAAGGCCAATTTTGTTGGTATCAGATAGAAACATAAAATTTAATTGGGGGAATCTGTTGGCAGGCAAAGTCCAGTAATGTATTAACCAGGGTTCAGGGTAAGCACATTCCTCTTACAGTGAAAGGTATGGCTGGTGGAAGTAGGGAACCCTGGATGACTAGGGATATTGAGACGCTGGCCAAGAAGGAAGTACATGACATACATAGGCAACTGGGATCAAGTGGATCACTTGAAGAGCATAGAGCGCATAGAAGTAGAGTTAAGAAAGAAATCAGGAACGCAAAAAGGCAGCATGATTGCTTTGGCAAGAAAGGCAAAGGAGAATCCAAAAAGAGATTTTACAGACACATAAAGGGCAAAAGAGTAACAAGGGAGAGAGTAGGGCTTCTTAAGGATCAACAAGGTCAGCTACGTGCGGCTCCGTAAGAGATGGGCGAGATCCAAAATGAATATTTCTCATCAACATTGTCTGTTGAGAAAGGCATGGATGCTAGGGAACTTGGGGAAATAAATAATGGTGTCTTGAGGAGTGTATATATAAAGAGAAGGAAGTGCTAGAAGTCTTAAAGAGCATCAAAGTAGATAAATCCCCGGTATCTAATGAAGTGTATCCCAGCACACCGTGGGAGGCTGGGAGGAAACTGCAGGTCCCCTGGCAGAGATATTTGAATCACTGACAGCCACAGGTGAGGTGCCTGAAGACTGGAGGGTGATAAATTTCATGCCTTTGTTTAAAAAGTGCTGTAGAGAAAAGCCTGGAAACTACAGGCTGGTGAGCCTCACATCTGTAGTAAGTTGTTAGAAGGTATTGAGAGACAGGATCTATAGGCATTTAGAGAGGCAAGGACTGATTAGGGACAGTCAGCATAGCTTTGTGAATGGAAAATCCTATCTCAAATTTGGTTGAGTTTTATGAAGAGGTAACCAAGGTGGATGAGGGGAGGGGAGGGAGTGCAGTTGATTTCGTCTGAACAAACTTTAGCAAGGCCTTTGACAAAGTACTGCACGGCAGGTTGTTGCATTAGTTAAATCTCTCATGGGATCCAGGGTGCGGTCGCTGTGATGACTTCAGCCAGGGTAATGAGGTTGACTTACTAGAGTATTAACTACCTAATGAGTCCTTGCCCCTTCAATTTGGGAGAGGAGCAAGGTAGGGCCGCCCCTCTTCCAGCCAACTGTATTCAATTTGTATCGAGCCATTCCTGCGCCTCTTACAGAGGAAGTTGTCAGGTTTGGCTCTGTGCGGCCCAGACACAGGGATGATCATGTCGGCTTACACCGATGACGTGCCTCTCATGTTCACGGACCCAGCTGACCTGCGGATGACGCGGGAATGCCAGGCGGTGTACTCCGCCGCGTCCTCCGCCAGGATCAATTGGATTCCTGGTCGATTGTGGGAGACGGACCCCCTTCCGGAGGAGCTCAGGCCATTCACCTGCAGCAGGACCAACTTCTTCTACCTGGGGGTCCATCTCTGCCCAGCCGAGGAATCCTGGCCAGCGAACCGGCATGAGCTGGAGGCCAAAGTCTCCACTTGCCTGAGTCACTGGATAGGAAGGCTCCGAGTGCTGTCCTACAGGGCGTGAGTTCTCGTCATAAACCACCTGGTTGCCTCCATGCTTTGACCCTTCCCCCTGGCTTTGTCACCAATATGCAGAAAACCCTTGTGTGGTTCTTCTGGGACAACAACTACACTGGGTCTCTGCCGAGGTTCTGCATCTTTCGCTTGAGGGGCGCAGCCAAGGTCTGGTGTGCCTTCGCACACAAGTAACGGCCTTCCACCTCCAGACCCTGCAGAGGTATCTTTACGTCGACATATTTCTTCTGCCAGTTGCATGGCCTCAATTACAACGTGCAGCTCCTGTATTCCAACCTCCTTGCGGGAGTTGCCCATCTTTTACTAGGACCTCATCACGGTCTGGAACGTGCGAGAGCCGCTGCTCAGGAATCTGCTCCTCCAGCTGTACAACTTCAGGTGGCTGGCAGAGAAGGGCTGTGGATGCTGAGATGACCAGGATCGGAGATGTGCTGGATGAACCCACATGCTAGTTGAGTGCACGGGGGTGGCCATCTGGCGCGTGGCCAAAGCCATCCAAGACCTCAGCACAGTTGTTCTCCGCCCCGAGTGCACACGCGGTCGAGGCGGAACAAGCGCACAGTGGGATCCTACCCGAGCATTCCCCTGCTTGGACGGAATTTCACATTGGCCCAAAGCCTAGACTCCTCCTGCACCCCCCCAAGGTCAGGTGCCCCACGCCTTACGGAAATGTCCGTGTCCTTTTCCACCACACGGAGGCATTTCCTGTACTGGCTGCTGCTGCACACCTTTTATTACCGCGACCTCACCCATCGCCTGGATACAGCCTGTTGGACCTTGTTGCCGCCGAGCAGCAGAGGTCCCTCTATGGAGGGATCTCCCCCGCTTGTCTTGAGACCTGGGGTAGAGGATGCTGCATGCAGCAGTGCCGTACAGCCATAGGTTTTCCGGTTCACAGACACCTAAGACTGCCCCTTCTGTATTTTATACTTTTGACATTTTGTCGTACGGAGCAGCTTGTCCTGGATTTATATGGACCTCTGTTTACACTTGGTTGTTTTCAGCCATTGTTATCTTTACCATATTTTCACCTTCCTGCCACCTGCTTCTTGTGGAATCCGTGGACCGTGTCTATGTTTTATGTTACAGATTCCATACCCTTTTTGGTTTTCTCTAACACCTTTTGTTGATATTTTGTTTGCACTTCAGTCCCACGTTCCTAATCTACGGACACCTGATGTGGAGAGGGGCGGGTCGGGATGGCAACCTCCTCGTGAACATGCTCCTGGGCCTGGCGAGATGCAGCATCAATAGGTCCAGACAGCGGGCGATCGACAGGGTCATCCATCCTGACTGTCTTCCCCTCTACCGAAGCTACATTCGCGGCCAAGTGTCCCCAGAGAGGGAGCATGTGGTGTCCACAGGTACGGCTGACACCTTCGCGCCCACTGGGCATCGCAGGGTCTAGGGTACATTATCGACCTGATAACCACCTTATGATTTAATGTTTTAAGTTTCCTTTTAACTTTGTTTTTGTTCAGGCTGTTCCCCTCTTCCTTTTCGGGAGCTGCCCCTTTTAATTTGTCCCTAAGTTAAATTAGTTTATTTATTTGGTATCCAAAAGAGATACCTTTGCTCTGGGAGAGGAGTACAGCAGGGCCGCCCCTTATCCAGCCGACTGTATTCGATTTGCATCGAACCATTCCTGCGCCTCTTGCAGAGGAGGTTGTCAAGTTTGGGTTGGCGCAGCCCGGATGTAGGGGTGGTCCTGTTGGCTTAAACCAATGACACGCTCCACATGTTCATGGACCCGGCAGAACTGCAGAGGATGCAAGAATGCCAGGCGGTGTACTCCGCCATGTCCTCCGCCAGGATCAACTGGGTCAAGTGCTCCAGGTTCCTGGTCGGTCCATGAGAGATGGACCCCATTCCGGAAAAGCACAGGCCTTTCACCTGTAGCAGGACCAATCTCCCTTACTTGGGGGTCCACCTCTGCCCAGCCGAGAAATCCTGGCCAGCGAACTGGCGGGAGCTGGAGGCCAAAGTCTCCGCCTGCCTGAGTCGCTGGACAGGACTGCTGCGAGTGCTGTCCTACAGGGCATGAGTTCTCATCATAAATCAGCTGGTTGCCTCCATGCTGTGGTACTGGCTGGTCACTGTGACCCCTCCCCCCAGCTTTGTCACCAATATCCAGAAACCCTTGTGCAGTTCTTCTGGGACAATCAACTGCACTGGGTCTCTGCCAAGATTCTGCATCTCCCACATGAGGAGGGCGGTCAAGGTCTGGTGTGTCTTCATTCACAGGTAGCGACCTTCCGCCTCCAGACCCTGCAGAGATACCTTTATGTCGAGCCTACTCCACAATGGTGTGCTCTGGCGGCGTATCTCTTCCACCAGTTGCACAGCCTGAATTACGACATGCAGCTCCTGCATATAAATCTGGGGCATTCCGACCTCCATGCAGGCATTACCTGTCTTTTAGCAGGACCTTCTCACGGTCTGGAACATGGTCACCTTGCGACGCAGCTCTCCCCTGTCAGGAGTAGCGGCTCTCGTGCGAGAGCTGCTGCTCCGGAATCTGCTCCTCCAGCCATATAACTTCAGGAGGCTGGCGGAGAAGAGGGCCATAGACACTGGGATGACCAGGATCGGGGACTGCTGGATGGTAGAGCAGCGGGCTGGATGAGCCCCTGTGCTGACTGAGCGCGTCTGGCGCATGGCCAAAGCCATCCAAGACCTTAGGACAGTCATGCTTGGCCCCGAGTGCGCATGCAGTCTCGAGGCGGCGCAGGCATGCGATGGGATCCCACCCGAGCATTCCCTTGCTCGGACGGAATTTCACATTGGCCCAAAGCCAAGAGCCTCCCCCCACCCACCCCCCATTCCCCCGGGTCAGGTGCCCCACTGCATGTGCCACCTCACGAAAATGTCCTCCTTGCCCTTTTGCCCTGTGGAGGCATTTCCTGTAGGGCTGCTGCTGCACGCCTTTCATTACCGCATCCTCGCCTGTCGCCCAGATACACCTTGATGGGCCTTATTGCCACCAGGCAGTGGAGGTCCCTCTATGGAGGGATCTCCCCTACTTGTCTTGGGACCTTGGGTAGAGGGTGCTGCATGCAGCACAGCCATACAACCATAGGTTTTTCCAGTTCACAGGCACCTAAGACTGCCCCTTCTATGGCCTTGTGGAATCCGTGGACCATGTCTATGTTTTGTGTTATAGATTGCACACCCTTATTGGTTTTCTCAAACACCTTTTACTGATGTTTTGTTCGCACTTCAGTCCCATGCTCCTAATCTAGGGACACCCGACGCGGACAGGGATGGGTCGAGATGGCGACTTCGTCTTGAACCAGCTCCTGGCGAGATGCGCCATCAATAGATCCAGGCACTGGGCGATCGATGGGGTCGTCCATCTTGACTGTCTGCCCCTCTACTGTGGCTACATTCATGGCCAAGTGCCTCTGGAGAGGAAGCATATGATGTCCACAGGCGGAGTTGATGCCTTCTGTGCCTACTGGGCACCGCAGGGGCTGGGGTGTATTATCCACCCGATAATCACCTTTTGATTTAATGTTTTACGTTTCCTTTGTACTTTGTTTTTTGTTCGGGCTGTTCCCCCTTCCTTTTGGGCAGCTGCCCTTTTTACTTTGGCCGTAAGTAAATTTGATTAGTTTATTTGGTTGGTATTCAAATGAAATACTTGATGAGTCTTAATTGGTGGTTAAATCAGGGAGCCTCATGCTCCCTATTTTAAGCAGGTATGTCAGTCTCCCCGCCTGCGTGCAGCAGGAAACAACTGGAGATCTGGCTGTGTACAAACGTATGGTGTAAACAAAGTAACTTGGTGACAGGACAATTCGTCTCCATGGAGTTATTACAGTAACCAAAATTGAATGGACGAAAGGGAAAGTGTGGTTGTAGAGGGTTGTTTTTCAAACTGGAAACCTGTGACCAGCGGTGTGCCTCAGAGATCGGTGCTGGTTCCACTGTTACTTGTCATTTATATTAATGATTTGGATGAAAATATAGGAGTTTGCAGATAACACCAAGATTGGTAGCACAGTGGACAGTGAAGAAGGTTATCTAGGATTGCAACTGAAATAAATAGTGATGTCTTGAATATACATATTACAGACAGAGGTGCTGGAAGTCAAAGTACATCAAGGTAGATAAATCTCTGGGACCTGATGAAGTATATCCCAGGACATCGTGGGAGGCTAGAGAGGAAACTGCAGCTATCCCAGCAGACATATTTGAATCATTGATAGTCACAGGTAAAGTACCTGAAGATTGGAGTGTGGCAAACATTGTGCCTTTGTTTGAAAAAGGGCTGCAGCGAAAAGCCTGGGAACTACAGGTTAGTGTGCCTTACCCTCTGTGGTGGGTAAGTTGTTGGAAGGTATTTTGAAAGACAGGATCTACAGCCATTTAGAGACGCAAGGACCGATTAGGGACAGTCAGCATGGCTTTGTGAATGGAAAATCTGTCTCACAAATTTGATCCAGTTTTTTGAAGGGGTAGATGAGGGCAGTGCAGTTGATGTTGTCTACATGGACTTTAGCAAGGCCTCTGACGAGGAACCTACCCCGCATGGTAGGTTGTTGCATAAGGTTAAATTTCATGGGATCAAGGGTAAGGTAACTAAATGGATACAACATTAGCTTCTTGACAGAAGAGGGTGGTTGTAGAGGATCTTAGAAGGGTTCAATAATTTATTTGCCCTAATATATCAATATCACCGGGTTAGTCTTGTAATGGAATAAAAGCCATAAAGATGGATACCTGGCATAAAAATAGCTGCCCAGCACATGAAGGGTTAAAAAGGCATTAAGCAGACACTGACTTTCAATACAGACAACTACTTGAAATTTAAACCACAGGACAGACAGTTACTTGAATTAAACATAAGGGAACAAATACTGCAGGAAGCCAGGCACCTTAAAAGATAAAGATAGTCCTGGGACAATGGGGTCTGATAGAAAGATTAGCCACAAGTAGGAACATAAATGCAGAGAAACCAATTACTGTAAGAATAGACCAAAACTAAGTCGTTGATAAAGAGGAAATGTATCCATTCATGGAACAATGTAATATTGAAATGATCATGGCTGTACCTGTCCATAACGATGTGTTAAGAGATGTTCACCCATTTGATTACAACGTAGCTGCCCAGTACTGCAGAGTGCTGGTGCCTTTTCTCCACGAAGCTTCGTTAAATAAAACTGTATTGTTGCACCTCCAGTCTGATTCCAAAGTGGTAATTTCCCGACAACAGTCTATTACTTTCAATATAATCTCTCCCAGACCTAGAATTACTGGGAATGTGATGTCTTAAGCCAATTTACTTCATCCAGTAATACTGAAACATGTATCAAAACTTGAATTCTATGGGGTGATGATCAACTGCAAATTTAATGCTTTTGTTTTGTTAAACTTCTCTAGGAAGTTTTTTCAACGGTTCTTCCATACCTTGGGTTTGACTTGGTCTTGTTATTTTCTCTCTCTACTTGTGAGCTACTTGTATTTTAGATCAGCATTCAATGTTAAAATGCTCTAACTTTCAACACTCTGCTCCCCAAGCTGGATATTCATCCCTCTTGTGAAGGGCTTTCCCACCACACCAAAGGCATTTCAAAATAGTGGCTGGACTTTGCCAATTTTTGTGAACTTTTGCCTCAAGACACTCTTTTCTATTTTGATATGTGAATGGCCTCACTCATTCTTTTCAGGACACATTGTCTTCCCCACGGAAAACCACAGTTTTGCTTCTCAGTTTGTCGTGCTACCTGTGCTGCCTCAAGAATTCTGACACCGTAGTTAAAAAAGCCTAATTTCTCAGAAGACTAAGGAAATTTGGCATGTCAGCTACAACTCTCACCAACGTTTACAGATGCACCACAGAAAGCATTCTTTCTGGTTGTATCACAGTTTGGTATGGCTCCTGCTCTGCCCAAGACCATAAAGAACTACAAAAGTTTGTGAACATAGCCCAATCCATCACGCAAACTAGCCTCCCATTCACTGACTCTGTCTGCACTTCCCACTGTCTCAGCAAAGCAGCCAGCAGAACTAATGCACATACCCTGGACATTCTCTCTTCCACCTTCTTCCATCAGGAAAAAGATACAGAAGTCTGAGGCCACGTACCAACCGACTCAGCTCCTTTCCTGCTGCTGTCAGATTTTTGAATGGGTTCACCTTACATTAAGTTGAATTTCCTCTACACCCTAGCCATGACTGTAACACTACATTCTGTACTCTCTCGTTTCCTTTTCTATGAACGGTATGTTTTGTCTGTATAGCACACAAGAAACAGTACTTTTCACTCTATGTTAATACATGTAACAACAATTAATCAAATCAAAATATTAAATGTCCCCTTATGTGCAAGAGATCTCAGAGTTTCATCTAAGTTTATTTATTAATCATAAGGCTTACATTAACATTGCAATGAAGTTACTGTGAAACTCCCCTAGTCTCCACAATCCAGCACCTGTTTGGGTCAATGTACCTAACCAGCACATCTTTCATACTGTGGGAAGAAACTGGAGCACCCGGAGGAAACCCACACAGACAGGGGGAGGATGTGCAAACTCCACACAGACAGTGACCCAAGCCAGGAATCGAACCTGGGTCTCTGGTGCTGTGAAGCAGCAGTGCTGCCCCCAACTACTTTGCAGTCACATATTAATTTTTCTCAAAATATCCCATAATTACAATTTTCAGTTAGCCTTTACAGGTTATTTATGAATGAATCTATGCATAAACCTTTTTTTGTATTCTAACATTAAGTTTAGCTTGTTTGATGATATATATTTTGAACACTGAAGTTTGCTTTGAACGCTTGGAGCACTGTAGCAAATTAATTTGAATCTTTGCTAACACCCTGTTTCACTATTACATTGTCTGTATTAACCTGTGCTGCATAAAGTATATCATTCTTGTGTGTATTTGAAGCTGATCTATATCTGTAGGATCTCCTGTCTTGAGACCTCAGCACTTTGAAAAGATTCCTGGACTGTCAATGTAAACTCCATGCTTGACCTAAGCTCTGGATTTACTGCTCCTTCAATCATTCAGTTTATTGATTCTGATCTGCTGCCTGGACTCCATGACTGAAATTTAACCAGTCCACCTACCATGGGAATTGTTGTGGGTGAAGAACAGAGCATGGAAAGACCCGTTGACCTCGGGCAGGATTTTACAGTTATTGATTGAATGAGGACATATAATCTCGCCCCACGTCTTTATGTCAGTTTACATTTGCTTCACCTAGGATGCTCTGTTCTCAAGTTGTCTTCAATCATTTTTCTGCTTGTCCTTTTTCCCAAGATTTATAGATCTTTCAGGTCTGCAGTCTTCATTTTGAATTTTTTAAGACTCTGTCTGCTGCCAAGTTTCATCTTGCATTAAGGAATTTCTTTATTGTTTGTCTCATATCCTACAATTACCACCATATGTACTTACTTACCTACGTGTACTTATCTCTATCTATCTCAAAATGAGTCATAAGCCATCTATAAAAGTTGAGAGTTTTTGCTTCTGCATAGAGTGAGGACGCAGAGAGTGATCCAAGAGCAGAGTGTATCATGAATTGAGCACCAAGTTGGACTGTCCAATCCCTGGAAAACAAGCTAGACGAACCTAGAGCCAGATTCACTTTCCAAAGAGAACCGATGGACTGCTGTGTACTCTGTTTCATGGAGACTTAGCTCACTTCTGCTTCCCTGGGCAGTGCCTACAATCAGAGAGCTTCTCAATCCATCGTATGGACCGTACAGCGGCCTCAGGCAAGGCTAAGGGAGATGGGGTCTGCTTCCTAATCAACACTTCATGGTGCCTAGACATAGCAACACTGGCAACATTCTGCTCAGTAAAAAGTCTCAAACACTAGGTTAAAGTCCAACCAGTTTATTTGACAGTAAACCCACAAGCTTTCAGAAACACTGTTCCTTTGTCAGTTAAGTGGAAGGATCTGATCAGAGAAGGGCATATAGAGGCACACACAGCTTACAGAATACTGATGTATGCCCTTCTCCGATCAGAACCTTCCACACACCTGACAAAGGAACAGTGTTTCCAAAAGCTTGTGGGTTTACTATCAAATAAACTGGTTGGACTTTAATCTGGTGTTGTGAGACTTCTTACTGTGTTTACCCCAGTCCAACGCCAGCATCTCCACATCATAACTTTCTGCTCCCCAGACACAGAATACCTGACACTAAAATGCCGACTGTACTACCTTCCGCGGGAGTTCACCTCTGTTATCCTGATGGCAACTTACATCCCACCCCATGCAGATGTGAAGATCATGCTGGACAAAATATACACCACTACAAATAGCCTTGAGATGAAACATCCCGATGCCTTGTTCATTGTGGCCGGGGACTTCAATCAGGCCAAGCTCAAGAGCGTACTACCAAGTTACCACCAACACATCCCCTGTTCCACCAGACACCAAACATCCTGGACCGCTACTATACAAATATCAAACATGCCTACCGCTCTATCGTCCACCCACACTTTGGCAAATCAGACCATAAGGCTGTGCTCCTGCAAAACCTGAAGTGGGACAGTCCATCAAAGAAAGTTGTGCAATGTTGGTCTGAGAAATCGGATGATCTCCTACAGGGCTGCTTGGCGTCAGTGGAACAGGTCAATATTTAAAAACTCTGCAGCCAGCCTGAACGAGTATGCCACCACAGTGACTGACTTCATGAGTAACTGTGTGGAAGACTGTGTGCCAGAGAAGCAAATCCATACGTTCCTCAACCGGAAACAATGGATAAACAGGGATATCCACTGCTGCTGAAGTCCAGGTCTGAGCTGCTCAAGTCAGGCGACATTGACCTAAACAGGAAAGCCAGATACGATCTAAGGGGATCCACCAAAGATGCTAAAAGACAGTACCGGGCCAAGTTAGTGTCCCAGGCTAGCCACACCGATCTTGCCAACTATGGCGAGATCTGCAAGACATAACCGGCTACAAGATGAAGGCATGTTAAATCACCAGCTGCAGCACACCCCTCCCTGATGAGCTCAATGCATTTTACGCCCATTTTGATCAAGAGGTCAGCGAGAGCATGCCCACCACTCTGGAAGCTCTGGATAAACCTGTATCTGGGGTCACCATTGCAGATGTTAGAGCAGCTTTCTCGAAGGTCAACCCACGGAAAGCGACTGGCCCGGATGGGGTACCTGGAAGACCACCCAGGGCCTGTGCAGATCAGCTGGTGGGAATATTTACAGACATCTTCAATCTCTCTTTACAACAATCAGATCTTAATCTGCTTCAAGAAGATGACTATCATCCTGATACCCAAAGAAAACCAAGCAGTGTGTCTTAATGACTATTGGCTAGTGGATCTGACATCCATCATTATGGAGTGCTTCAAAAGGCTAGTTATGGCACAAATCAATTCCAGCCTCCCAGACTACCTGGATCCACTACAGCTTACCTACTGCCACAACAGGTCAACAGCAGACACCATCTTCCTGGCCCTGCGCTCAAACCTGGAACACCTAGATAACAAGGACACCTATCTCAGACTCCTATTTATTGACTGCAGCTCAGCCTTCAACCCCATTATTCCCATGAAACTCATCTCCAAACTCTGTGGCCTGGGCCTTGGCACCTCCCTCTGTGCCTGGATCCTGGACTTCCTACTCACAGATCACAATCAGTAAGGATAGGCAACAACACCTCCTCCATGATCATCCTCAACACCGATGCTCCACAAGGATGTGTTCTCAGCCCCCTACTATACTCCTTATACACCTATGACTGTGCACCAAATTCCCCTCCACTTCGATTTTCAAGTTTGCTGATGACACCACCATAGTGGGTCAGATCTCAAACAATGATGAGACAGTATAGGAATGAGGTAGAGAATCTGATGAACTGGTGTGGCAACAATAATCTCTCCATCAATGTCAACAAAATAAAGGAGATTGTCATTGACTTCAGGAAGTGTAAAGGAGGACATGCCTCTGTCTACATCAATGGGGATGAAATAAGAAGGGTCGAGAGCTTCTAGTTTTTAGGTGTCCAGATCACCAACATCCTGTTCTGGTCCCTCCATGCCGACAATATAGTTAAGAAAGCCCACCAACGCCTCTATTTTCTCAGAAGACTGAGGAAATTTGACATGTCAGCTACAACTCTCATCAACTTTTACAGATGCACCATAGAAAACATTCTTTCTGGTTCTATCACAGCTTGGTATGAGCAAGAGAGCAAGGAACTACAAAAGGTCATGAACGTAGCCCAATCCACCAAGCAAACCAGCTTCCCATCCACTAACTCTGTCTATACTTCTTGCTGCCTTGGCAAAGCAGCCAGCATAATTAAGGGCCCCATGCACCCCAGACATTCTTTCTTCCACCTTCTTCCATTGGGAAAAAGTCTGAGGTCACGTATCAACTGACTCAAGAACAGTTTCTTCCCTGCTGCTCTCAGACTTTTGAATGGATTTATCTTGCATTAAGTTGATCTTTCTCTATACCCTAGCTACATTCTGTACACTCTCATTTCCTTTCCTATGAACGGTATGCTTTGTCTGCATAGTGCACAAGAAACAATACTTTTCACTGTATGTTAATACTTGTGACAATAATAAATCAAATCAAAATGTGGTACAGAGATAGAGGTACTTGTTTTTATATACTCCTTCAGGTATATAAAAAAGGTTGCATTGCTGCTTCCTACCAAATCTGTTATTTAATCATGTTTTAAAATTACAAATTACATCAGTTACATTGATATCAGATGCTCCTGATGTTAATCCTTTACAATGACTAGCATAAATCCTTTTTGCTCCCCTTTACCTGAATCGCATGTTCAGTTTGCTCAACCATCCTGCAGTCCTTGTGCTTATGCCCATATGCAGTAGGCAAGGACAAGCTGGATCCCTAAACCTGCCCAATTCTCAGTTACACCCTGCTGTCCTGACCATTAACTGTAAAATTCTATCCAACCCAAGAAATATGACTTTCCCAGAAAACAAGTTGGATAGAACAAATCTCTGTTACTCAGACTATAGATACTTAGCACAGGCATGGTTGCCCAGGCATGTAATGCATTCCACAACTTCCCACACGTTGCAGTCACATCACACGACCCTCCTGACGTGGCTGTCAAATCTTTTTTTTAAAACATGGACAATAATTTAGTTAGATAAAATTATGGAAAGTTCAGAGATTTTCTAGCTAACAGACAAAAGATACACACACTTAGCTACTGGAGGCTGAAACGGCATATCAAAGAACTATCTTGTGTCTCTGCACCAAATTTCCAACTTTGTACTGAATTCTATCCTCTGCATCCTCGCTCTGGGTTGCACAGTGGTTAGCGCTGCTGCCTCACAGCTCCAGGGACCCAGGTTCAATTCCCGGCTTGGGTCAGTGTGTAAACTCCCCATAGACATTGTCCTCATGTCTGCGTGGGTTCTCTCTGTATGCTCCAATTTCCTCCCACAGTCCAAAGACACGTGGGTTAGGTTGGTTGGCCATGTTAAATTGCGTCTTAATGGCCCGTGATATTGCTGGTGCAGACTCGATAGGCCAAATGGCCTCCTTCTGCACTGTAAGGTTTCTATGATTCTAACTTTTTTTTTTATTCCTTCATGAGATGTATTCACTCTTAGCATTTGTTGCACATTCCTATTCGCCCTTGATCTGAGTGGCTTGTTTGGCTATTTCATAGGGCGGTCAAGAATCAAAAATAACGCTGTGGGTCTAGAGTCATCGATAGGGAGCTTTCCTTCCCTAAAGGATGTTAGTGAACCAGGCGGATTTGTATAACAATCAATTGTAGTTTCATGGTCACCATTACTTAGACTAGATTCATATTTCAAATTTATTAAAACTTAAATTGCATCAAGTGCCTTGGAGGGATATGCAGCCATGTCACCAGCGCATTAGCCTGGGCCTCTGGATTACTAGTATATCACCGTCTTTGAATAAGGTTTCCATTATCTTTCTTACTGCTGAAGTTAACCTATTTGGCCTGTTGTTCCCTGAACTTGTTCTTAAACAAGTTTTCAAACCTAGGCATCACGGGGAAGTGCCAGAAGATTGGAAAACAGCTAATGTTACACCGCTGTTTAAAAAAGGTAGCAGACAAAAGGCAGGGAATTATAGGCTGGTTAGTTTAACATCTGTAATTGGAAAAATGCTAGAATCCGTCATCAAAAAAGAAATAGCGGGGCACCTAGAAAACAATGGTTTGATCGAGCAGATGCAGCACGGATTCATTAAGGGGAAGTCGTGTTTGACGTATTTATTGGATTTCTGAGGATGTGACTAGTGCGGTAGACAGAGGGGAACCGATGGATGTGGTATTTTTAGATTTCCAAAAAGCGTTTGATAAGGTGCCTCACAAAAGGTTGCTACAGAAGGTTAGGGTGCATGGAGTTGGGGGTAAGGTATTAGCGTGGATAGAGGATTGGCTGTCTAATAGGAAGCAAAGAGTTAGTATCTGATTGGCGGTTGGTGACCAGTGGAGTGCCGCAGGGATCAGCGCTGGGGCCTCAACTGTTTACCATTTATATAGATGATCTGGAGGAGGGGCTGAGTGTAGGGTGACGGAATTTGCTGATGACACGAAGATGAGTGGAAAAGCAAATTGCGTGGAGGTGTGGAAAGTCTGCAGAGAGATATCTGGATAAGCTGAGTGAGTGGCAGAGGGAGTATAATGTAAGCAAGTGTGAGGTTATCCACTTTGGCAGAAATAATAGGAGGAGGGATTATTATTTAAAAGGCAAAAAGCTGCAGCATGCTACGGTGCAGAGGGACCTGGGGGTCCTTGTGCACAAATCGCAAAAACCCAGTCTGCAGGTGCAGCAGGTGATCAAGAAGGCGAATGGAATGTTGGCCTTTATAGCGAGGGGGATAGAATATAAAAGCAGGGAGGTCTTGCTGCAACTGTACAGGGTACTGGCGAGGCTGCAGCTGGAGTACTGTGTGCAGTTTTGGTCACCGCACTTGCGGAAGGATATATTGGCCTTGGAGGGAGTGCAGAGATGGTTCACTAGGCTGATACCGAAGATGAGGGGGTTGGCCTATGAAGAGAGACTAAATAGGCTGGGTCTGTACTCGTTGGAGTTTAGAAGGATGAGGGGGGATCTTGTAGAGACATATAAGATAATGAAGGGGATGGATAGGGTAGAGGTAGAGAGATTCTTCCTGCTTAGAAAGGATAGCAGGACTAGAGGACACAGCCTCAAGATTAAGGGGGGGGGGGGCAGTTTAGATCAGAGTTGAGGAGGAACTTCTTCACTCTGGTGAATCTCTAGAATTCTCTGCCCGTTAGAGTGGTGGAGGCTACCTCGCTAAATATATTTAAGTCACGGGTAGATAGGTTTCTGATAGACAGGGGAATTAAGGGTTATGGGGAGAAAGCGGGAAAGTGGAACTGATCCACTTCAGATCAGCCATGATCTTATTGAATGGCGGGGCAGGCTCGAAGGGCTAGATGGCGTACTCCTGCTCCTATTTCTTATGTTCTTATGTTAACTGTTAAATTTAAGGCACTATTCCATCTTCTAATTATATTTAATAGTGCTTCTATTTCTTCCTTAACTCTGCCCCAACTTCTCTTAATGTGTGGGGATAGAATCCATCGGCCCAAGGGTTTTATCCTGTCTTGCGTCTGGTTCATCCATTATTGCACCAAATTCCTATTTAACAGAGATCAGAGTGGCTGAAAGTAAGTAACTAAATTGCTGTCATTCTGAAATTTATATAGTTCCTCTTGCGATTTGCTATACCCTTTGCTTTTGTATCAACAAATTTCAAGATTATGTCCTTTTTGACCAAATTGAAAGCATCTATCTACAACAAAATAAAAGTAGAGTCAGCACTGTAACATCAATTCCAAATGTTTCCTCATCAAAGCAATATTCATTTATCTTAAATTACTTGTCCATCAACTAACTTTCTAATTACTGGAGAACATAAAATTATTCTCGGATTTAAAACAATAAAGACTTTTAGAACAAAGTGGATTAGCTTAAAATAAGAATCACAGACTGCCATATATATGTTATAGAAGTACTGTCTGCATAGTAACACTTGGAACCACAGTTAGATAATTCAAACATGTATTTTTTCAAGTATTATCGCACAGGCATGCGTCTTGGCTAAAGGCACAGGGTTCCAAGGCATCGTGGGAAATAGGCCAGTAAAGTGAACCACATTCCTGATAAGTATACCCATAGAAGCATAGCCCTTATCAGCACGGGTACCAGGCAGCTCAGTGAATGAGCTATTCATTGAAAAAGGACAGGTTAGTAATTCCAGACAGCTAATAAATAAGCTAGAGAAGAATCCAGGAAGATGGCCATGGGAATGTCAGGCAGAAACCGCTAGAACCTACCACTTCCATGCTGTCAGAGAATGACTGTGATTGGCCAAGGTATATGACATTAACTAATAATGACCAATCTGTACTAATGATGATAAGCCAGAAGGTGGGTAAGATGTCTTTTGGAAGTTGTATAATTGTATTGCCGCTGTGATGTAACTTCAAAGAAGAATTGGACTGCCCAACCCTTCTTTTCCCAACTTGCATTGGTCAAGAAAGAAACTTCACCAAGATACTGTGTTGCGAGTCGTTGTATTAGCTAAAATGAAGCTCAATACTTAGCCTCTGAAAAAACCCCTATATTAATCACTTATTTTCTCTTGTATACAGTAACATACTTATATTTTTCTGACAAACCTCTTTTGAGATACTTGACTGAATACCTCTGAAAATCCATACACACTTCATTTTTCAAAAAACTAGTAAAAATTTGCTAATACAATGTGCCTTTACCAAACCATGCTAATTCCTAAACTAATAATACGTTCTAACTCCTCATTAATTTTACCTTAAAGTAAGGATTCGAAAGGGGGAACAGTTTGATAAAATTTGCTTTCTTGTTTGCATACTGCTAGTTTTATCGAAAACCTGGCTCCTGCCAGCAACAGCAACATTACACACAACATGCACGTTATAATCATTGTTTCGGCACTATTCCTTGAGGAAGGTATAATATAGTTTTGATGCTCAACATATTGTTTTCCTGACAACTACATGTGCTTCATAGTGCTCTATGAATGAAAGTTATTCATCATGGCTCTGCTACCATTATTACGTGGACATCTGAAAGTGATTGTCCTTTGTCTGAAGTCACCAAAACTGCTATAGTTTCATCGAGATGTCTGATTTTGGCAAATGAATAGGAAAAATGGCACGTACTTGTTGATGTTTCTCTGGAACATCTTCTGAAATTTAAAACTTACATTTTCGTGCTACGTAAACGCTGTTTAGATTTATGCAAGGGCACGTGTTTGTCAATTTCGATGTCTTGCTCTGTTTCAGTTGACTCTAAGTCAAAGAGTAAAATAGAGAAATGTCAGAATTATCAATACTATACAATCAATATGTTTTAATCTCCAAAATTAGTTGCAAACTTTACAAACTTTCATCAATTCCAACATTACCATTAATTGTACTTTTCCACCTTTTAGTCTTCTTTAGCTTCTTCAGCTTTTTACGAACGTAATACTAAAAATAAACAAACATTTCATTTTTATTATGACAGAATAGTAAGCTAAATTAATAATTTAGTAGTATTAAATGCCAAAGAGTGCAATTTTCATTTTGGAAAACATATTTATGAAAATATGATGATGTAGTGTAAGTACACAATTTATACCTACTGTAAAAAATGTCAACGTACCTGCAGCTGTCGATTACACATGGAAGAGCATTAGGGCTGTTATGTTAAAATGCCATGTAGAATTAGCTGATGTGGCTCTTATCTGTTGCCTCCGTTAATAACTTATCGTTGCTATACCTTACGTTACGACATGGATACAGATCAGCATTATTCCAATGACATATATATGAAGATCTTGAAACCTTTGATGATATAACAAGGCAATTTATTACACCAAATAATTTTGCATGGATTTTTTTTTAAAAAAATCAGCTTCTTGCCTCCCATCAGATCTGAGTGTGTGTATCTGAATTTGAAGAGCTCATATGTCAAAAGGCCATTCAGTGCAGCCTTTCTGGTCACTGAAGAGTAACTCTCATTCTGCCATATACTATTCCTGGGCAGAATTGTCTCAGGCAAGAAAAACGAAGGATAGCCCACCAGCTGCCTAGCAAATTAGGGATTTTTAAAAAGTTAAGAGGCAGGATGTCATGCAAGGAGAGGTGAACCGGCAGTCTCAGGTGCTGAGATCAGAGGGCCCTACACTGATCAAAAATTGGACGGTACCCTGGCTTTCCCTTCCATTGAACCCTTTGCGCCAGGCTTCCCTTCATATCCCTCTGTTCAGGCTTGCATTGAAGCACCGGCATCACAAAGCCGCCAAAAAGGCTGCCCCACCGCCCCAAAACGAAGATGTAAAGCCGATTCACAGGTGCCAGCTTGAATTCACTCAACTCCAAGTTGCCCTCGGAGGTCAGCTTGCCAGTTGCATGCCTCTTGAAACCATTCTGAGTTTAATTTGATGTGGGGATATGATTCCAACTTATGGGCCCGAAAATGATATGCAAATATATTACAATGATAATCCGATGTTGAACACAGGAAATGTGACCAGCCACCAATGGGAGGAGGGGCAATCGTGCCCTAAATCTGTCATTTATCACGCTTAAAGACTTCTCACAACTCTCACCACCAAATCTGTCCAATGCAAAAGGGAGCAGAAAATCTTAGCCATCATCCTTCGTACAAGACCCAAGGGTTTCTTGTTTATTCCTCTGTCCAGTGCTGCAACTATTGTTAGGAGGCCTATAAACTACCCCTACCAGTGTTTACTCACCCTTGCTATTCCTAATTTTCACCCATACTGATTCTTCTTGATCTTCTGAGCCAAGATCCATTCTCATGGCTGTCCTTACATCATCCTTTACTGTCCAGGTTACTCCTCTTTACCCAGGATACTGTTCTACTGGAACATTTATTTTCCCACCTAGCTCATCTTGACTCTGGGATGAATTTTCTTATTCCAACCACCACAGGAATCACAAGGGGTGGACCATGGAAAGATCTATTGATCTTGGGCAGGATTTTCCCGTTTTGGGGTAGTGTGGCCAGAAAATTTCACTCTGTCTCTGTAATGGTGATTGGATCAAAATCATTTAACCCTATTATGCCACAACTTCATGTATAACAATTAGGTTTTACAGAACTTGAGTACTGCTGAAAGAAGAAATTTTGCCAAAGTTTTTTGGTTTTGCTAGGGTCCACTTGATAACCAATCCGCACTCTCAAAGTATAAAACGTTTGTTTCCCCTGACATTGGCATTCTTGTTATTATTGCCAAGCATTGTTTGTTTGAAGACTTAAACCAGGCAGCTTAACTTTGATTGATAATGGCATTGCTCCAAGGAATGAACCAGCAAACATATTCTATTGAGCTGCAACAAGCACAAATGGGTGCATATGTTTTCTCTCTCTGCAGTGAACAGGGCCCCGCATATTTCTATGAGTAACTTCCAGCGCTTGCAAAAGGTGCTACAATGCAAGCTTGACTGATGCTATCAGTTTTACTTTTAGCATAATGAGGATTATTTAGCAAATGTTGTCAAATCACAGAATCACATCTAATGCTGGACACTGTTTTGAGGTTTTGCAAGCACCAGCTGGTTAAGTACAATTTATACGTTGCCTGTCACAAACAGCAGAAGCGATATGCTGTTTGATGCATTCCGCCAGTCTTTGGAACGATGGACTACTTCATTTATCTCACTGCAGATGTTTTGCATGTTCAGATAGAGCCTTTAATTGTTTTACTACCATCTATGCATAATCTTACTGCCCGATGCACTATTATTCTTAAACTCTGCAAACCTTCTTGTTCCACTCCATCTTTACTTACAATCATTACACTGTTTTAAGTAAACAAGCATGAAAACAGCAGCTGATCACTGAAAGCAGCTAGTCACAGGGTGAGAACTTGGGAGTTTAGTGAATGAGGGAATCTTAAAAGCTAATATCTTTCCAAAATCTAGTCTCATTTACATGCAAAATTTAACTACGACTTACTGTTAAAGTCCATTTTCTTTCTGGTCTCAGTCAGAGATAAACAAGCTCCCAAAGGAGAGGCAAGTGCAGTTAGTAAACAAGGAGCTATTTAGAACTTTGTTCTCCAGCTAGCAGTGCTGACTCCATAGAATTTCAGCAAGTATAAATATAAAGGTGGACTTTCCAAGCACACAAAATAAAGCAAGTATGAACAGCAGCTGGTCACTGAGTCCAGGTAGTCACTGATTGTGAGCTTGAGAATTTGGTGGGTGAGAGAATTGGGAGGAGGTGCTTTTTATGCAAGTAGCTACCTTAACTGAGTTTGAAAAACCACGGAGAGTGGTAGGCCAGTTTAAAATATCTAATGGTCTATGCATCAGTCACATTCCGAAAAAATAGGCAAGAGACTGGTTGTAGCATTTTGCTCACAACTTTCAAAACTCAGATACCTTAGTTGTTGTGAAGTTGTATTAGTAGTATTAGGAACAACACAGTCTAGGTTTCTAGTCTCCAAGTTTATAATAGGTAATCTGTAAAGGTAAGGCAGGCAGAATCATTTGGCCACGTGGAATGTTCATCATTTAACATGTGGAAAGTTGTGGTTGCTTCCAGTGGCCTAGATGCCTACAAGTTCAAGAAGTGTCACCAGAAACTTGAACTCTGAATTTCAGAGCTCGAGAGACGACTGAAGTTAATATGGCGCAGCTATGAGACCGAGGACTCATGGACAGCACATTTAAGGTGGTGATTGATCATGCTACAGGTTAAAAGAGTACAGACGCACTAATCAATCTAGAAGCATCAGGCAGATACCCTAATGCAGGAGTCCCCTGAGTCCATCCCACGAACAAAGTGGCTTTCTGTTCTGGACATTGGTGAGGGTGATGGCTCCTCAAGAGGCTTGCAGCTAGAGTCAAGGCCAAGATCCTGGTTGAGGCCGTTCTCATGTGTGCGGAACTTGGCTATTAGTTTTTGCTCGGCAATTCTGCGTTGTCGTGTGTTGTGAAGGCCACCTTGGAGAATGCTTACCTGAAGATCAGAGGCTGAATGCCTGCGACTGCTGAAGTGTTCCCTGATAGGAAGAGAACATTCCTACCTTGTGATTGTCAAGCAGTGTTCGTTCATTCGTTGAGGATGGCCTCAATCGGGATCATGGATTCATGTCACACTATCTGTAACCCCCCACAACATGCCTGGGCTTGCAAAATTTCACTAACTGTCCTGGCTGGAGACAATTCACACCTCTTTAATCTGTGCATAATCCTCTCTCCACTCACATTGTCTATACTTGTAAAGACTCACTTTCCAACCATTATCTAGTAAACTGAATCTGTGTCAATGCACGTCCTGTTTGTGAACACAACTCTTCACTCATCTGAAGAAGGAGGGACACTCTGAAAGCTTGCACTACCAAATAAATCTGTTGGACTTTAACCTGATGTTGTAAGTGGTCCAATCCATGGATTATAAAGGAAATTAAACAGCGTATCTGCTCTAACTAAGAAGCATACAAATTGGCCAAGAAAAATAATAGGTCTGAGGATTGGGAGTAGTTTAGATTTCAACAAAGAAGGACAAAGTGATTGATTAAGATGGGGAAAATACAGTACGGTAGTAAGTTTGCAGGGAACATAAAGACTGATACTAAAAGTTTCCATAAATACATGAAGAGAAAGAAGTTGGTGAAGATCAATGTAGGTGCTCTACAGAGAGAAACGGGGAAACGTATAATAGGGGACAAAGAAATGGCCGAGCAACTGAACACATATTTTGGTTCTGTCTTCACAAAAGAGGACACAAATCAGATACCAGAAATGTTGGGGTATGCAAGATTTAGTGAGAGGGAAGAATTGAGGGAGATCAATATTAGTAGAGCAGTGGGTACTGGGAAAGTTGATGAGATTGAAGTCAGATAAATCCCCAGGGGCTGATAGTCTATATCCCAGAATACGCAAGGAAGTGGCTCTAGAAATAGCAGATACATTGGTAATCATCTTCCAGGATTTTATTGACTCTGGAACAGTCCCTGCAGATTGGAGGGTAGCAAACGTCACTCCAATATTCAAAAAGGGAGGTAGAGAGAAAACAGGAAATTATAGACCAGTAAGCTTAACACCGGTAGTGGGGAAAATTCTCGAATCCATGATCAAGGGCTTTATACAGTAAAAAGTCTGCCAACACCAGGTTTTAGTCCAACCTATTTATTTGATAATATTCTCACTAGCTTTCGAGGGGACAGCCTCTTCGTCAGGTGAATGGAGAGTTCTGGCCTCAGACAGAGCATATAAAGCACAGACAGTTTAGAGATTACTGATTAAAATGCGAATCCTTACACCTAACCTGCTGTTCAAGACCTGAAGTGGCTGACAATGTGAGTGGTAGGAGCACTGATCACAGTTTAAAGAGATGTGTATTGTCTCCAGACAGTACAGTAAGTGAGGTTTTGCAAACCCAGGCAAGTCACGGGGGTTACAGATAGTGCGACATGAACCCAAGATCCCTGTTGAGACCGTCCTCATGTGTGCGGAACTTGGCTATCAGTCTCTGCTCAGCGACTCTGCGCTGTCGTGTGTCGTGCACCTCACTGTACCGCAAGCCCACAGACAATCTCACAATGCTCCACTTCTCCAGTTTCCACCCTAAACATGTTAAAGAAGCCATTCCCTATGGACAAGCCCTCCGTATACACAGGATTTGCTCAGATGAGGAGGATCGTGACAGACACCTCCAGACCCTGAAAGATGCCCTCGTAAGAACAGGATATGGTGCTCGACTCATAGATCGGCAGTTTCGATGCGCCACAGCGAAAAACCGCACCGATCTCCTCAGAAGACAAACACGGGACACAGTGGACAGAGTTCCCTTTGTCGTCCAGTACTTCCCCGGAGCGGAGAAGCTACGACATCTTCTCCGGAGTCTTCAACATATCATTGATGAAGACAAACATCTCGCCAGGGCCATCCCCACACCCCCACTTCTTGCTTTCAGACAACCACACAACCTCAAACAGACCATTGTTCGCAGCAAACTACCCAGCCTTCAGGAGAACAGTGACCACAATACCACACAACCCTGTCACAGCAACCTCTGCAAGACATGCCGGATCATCGACATGGACACCATCATCACACGTGAGAATACCATCCACCAGGTACATGGTAAATACTCTTGCAACTCGGCCAACATTGTCTACCTGATACGTTGCAAGAAAGGATGTCCCGAAGCATGGTACATTGGGGAGACCATGCAGACGCTACGACAACGGATGAATGAACATCGCTCGACAGTCACCAGGCAAGACTGTTCCCTTCCTGTTGGCGAACACTTCAGTGGTCACGGGCATTCAGCCTCTGACCTTCGGGTAAGCATTCTCCAAGGCAGCCTTCACGACACACGACAGCGCAGAGTCGCTGAGCAGAGACTGATAGCCAAGTTCCGCACACATGAGGACGGTCTCAACAGGGATCTTGGGTTCATGTCGCACTATCTGTAACCCCCGTGACTTGCCTGGGTTTGCAAAACCTCACTTACTGTACTGTCTGGAGACAATACACATCTCTTTAAACTGTGATCAGTGCTCCTACCACTCACATTGTCAGCCATTTCAGGTCTTGAACAGCAGGTTAGGTGTAAGGATTCGCATTTTAATCAGTAATCTCTAAACTATCTGTGCTTTATATGCTCTGTCTGAGGCCAGAACTCTCCATTCACCTGACGAAGAGGCTGTCCCCTCGAAAGCTAGTGAGAATATTATCAAATAAATAGGTTGGACTAAAACCTGGTGTTGTCAGACTTTTTACTGTGTTTACGCCAGTCCAACGCCGGCATACCCACATCAAGGGCTTTATAGCAGAGCATTTAGAAAGCAGTGGCAAGATCAGAGTCGGTGTGGATTTATGAAGGGGAAATCATGCTTGACAAATCTGTTGGAATTCTTTGAAGATGTAACTAGTAGAGTTGACAAGGAGGAACCAGTAGATGTGGTATATTTGGACTTTCGGAAAGCGTTTGACAAAGTTCCGCTTAAGAGATTATTGTGCAAGATTAAAGTGCATGGGATTGGAGGAAGTGCATTGAGATGGATAGAAAACTGGTTGGCAGAGAGGAAACAATGCTTAGGAATTAATGGGTACTTTTCAAATCGGCAGGCAGTAACTAGTAGGGTGCCACAGGGATCAGTGCTGGGACCCCAGTTATTCTCAATATATATTAGTTTTGGATGAGGGAACAAAATGTAACATTTCAAAGTTTGCAGACTATACCAAATTGGGTGGAGGGTGAACTGTGACCAAGATGCAGAGATCCTTCAGAATGATCTGGACAGGCTGGGTGAGTGGGCTAATTAATGGCAGATGCAGTATAATTATGAATAGTGTGAGGATATTCACTTTGGAAACAAAAACAAGGCAGAAATTACTACCTGAATGTCTGTAAATTGGGAGAGGGGAGTGTGCAGCAGGACCTGGGACTCCTTGTGCACCAGTCACCGAAGGAAAGCATGCAGGTGTAGCAAGCAGTAAAGAAAGCAAATGGCATGTTGGCCTCCATCGCAAAGTTTTCAAGTACAGCAGCAGGGATGTGTTGTAGAACTATACAGGGCCTCAGTGAGGCCACACCTAAAGTATTGTATGCAGTTTTGGTCTCTTTTTCTGAGGAAGGATGTTCTTGCTCTCGAAGGAGTGCAGTGAAGGTTTACCAGGCTGATTCCAGAGATGGCGGGATTGATGTACAAGGAGAGACTGACTAGGTTAGGATTGTTTTTACTGGAGTTCAGATGAACGAGGGGGGGTTTCATAGACTTATAAAATTCTAACAACATGCCTAGACAGAATAAATGCAGGGCGGGTGTTCCCGACGGTGGGGGAGTCCAGATCCAGGAATCACAGTCTGAGGATTCAGGATAGGCCATTTGTGACATAGATGAGGAGACATTTCTTCATCCAAAAAAAGTGGTAAACCTGTGAAATTCAATAGCACCATAAGTAGTTGATGCCAAAACATTGAGTGCGTTCAAGAGGTGGCTGGGTATAACACTTGGGGCAAATGGGATCAAAGGTTATGGGGAAAAAAACAGGATTAAGCTATTGACTTAGATGATCAGCCATGATCTTAGTGAATGGTGGAGAAGACTCGAAGAGCCAAATGGCCTCCTCTTGTTCCTATCTTCTATGTTTCTATATGGACAGCATGGTGGCACAGTGGTTAGCACTGCTGTCTTACAGCACCAGGGGCCTGGGTTTAATTCCAGCCTTGGGTAACTGTCTTTGTGGAGTTTGCACATTCTTCCTGTATCTGTGCAATTTCCTCCAGGTGCTCCAATTTCCTCCCATAGTCCAAAGATGTGCAGATTAAATGCGCAATTCTCCCTTTAGTGTCAAGGAATTTAACAACGGGGCTTACAGGAATAGGGCCTGGGTGGGATTGTTGCCAGTGCAAGCTCAATGGGTTGAATGGCCTCTTTTTGCACTGTTTGGATTGTATGATTCCATGAACCATGGATATGCAACCGTGTACTGGCTATAGTCTGAAGTCTGCAGAATCTGTGCAGGAACTCAAGCTAAAATATATTGATTTTTAAAAAGAATACAAGAACTCGGAGCAGGAGTAGGCCATTTGGCCCTTCAAGCCTGCTCTGCTGTTCAATTAGATCATGGCTGATCTATTCATGGACTCAGCTCTGCTTACCCACCCACTCACCATAGCCCTGAATTCCTTTACTGTTCAAAAATCCATCTAACTTTGCCTTAAAAACTCTCAATAAGGTAGCCCCAACTGCTTCACTGGACAGGGAATTCCACAAAGTCACAACCCTTTGGGTGAAGAAGTTCCTCCACAACTCACTCCTAAATCTGCTCCCCCTTAATTTCAGGCTATGCCCCCTAGTTCTAGTCTCACGCCCCCAGTGGAAACACCCTCCCTACTTCTATCTTGTCTATTCCCTTCATAATTTTTTATGTTTCCATAACACCCCCCTTCATTCTTCTAAATTCCAAAGAGTATAATTTCAGTCTACTCAGTCTCTTCTCATAAGCCAACCTTCTTAATTCGGAATCAACCTAGTGAATCTCCTCTGCATCCCCTCCAATGCCAGGTCTCCAATGCCAGGTCTTGGAGACCAAAATGTACATAGTATTCCAGGTGTGGCCTCCCCAGCACCTTATATAGCTGCAACATAACCTCCCTGTTTTTAAACTCCATTCCACTAGCTTTCGAGGACAAAATTCCATTTGCCTTCTTAATTACCTGATGCACCTGCAAACCAACTGTTTGTGATTCATATACAAGGACACCCAGGTCATTCTGCATGCTGCAATTTTTTACCATTTAAATAATAGTCCACTTTGCTGTTATTCCTACCAAAATGGTTGGCCTCACATTATCAACATTCTCTCCATCTGCCAGACCCTTGCCGACTCATTTAAACTCTCTACATCTCTTTGCAGGCTTTTAAGTGTCATCTGCACACTTTGCTCTACCAATCATCTTAGTGTCATCTGAGAACTTTGACACACTACACTTTGTCCCCAATCATCTATGTAAATTGTAAACAATTGTGGTCCCAACACTGATCCCTGAGGCATACCACTAGTCACTGATCGCTAACCAGGAACATACCAATTATCCCCACTCTTCACTTTCTGTTAGTTAACCAATCCTTTATCCATGCTAATACATTACCCGTAATGCCATGCAACTTTATTTTATGCAGCAGCCTTTTGTACGGCATCTCATCAAATGCCTTCTGGAAATCCAGACACACCACATCTACTAGTTCCCCACTGTCCACTGTGCTCGTAATGTCCTCAAAGAATTTCATTCAATTAGTTCAGCACAGTCTGCCTTTCATGAATCCATAGTGTGTTTTCCCAATGAGACAATTTCTATTCAGATGTCTCACTATTTCTTCCTTGATGATGGCTTCAAGCATTTTCCCCACCACAGAAGTTAAGCTAACTGGCCTATAATTACCCACCTTTTTTCTATCTCTTCTTTCAAACAGTGGCATCACACTTGCTGCTTTCCAGTCTGCTGGAACCGCCCCAGAATCCAGTGAGTTCTGATAAATTATCACGAGTGCATTTGCTATTTCCCCTGTCTCTTTCAGTATTCTGAGATGAATTCCTTCAAGGCCAGGAGACTTGTCTACTGTGATGCTAATATACTTTTAAGAAAGTTTTTAAAAAAACATACTTCTGCAAGCTTTCACAGCTTCAGTTTCTTAGTTCACAGCTTCAGTGACATCATTGTTGCTGGCTTGACTGGAAATGTCCTTTTATTGCTAAAGTGTTTTAAATGGGGTCGTTTGTGTTTACTTTGGAATTAGCTTTGCAATCCTGCATTGTTATGAGGATGATCATATGTTTTTGGATAGTTTTCTTCCTTTTCAGTTCAGAACTGCAGGTTTGAGTTTTATTTTTAGAAGAGGCAGCAAGCTAAAAGGAATAGTTTTTCTTTCTCTCCCTGTTTCATTGGGAATTCTCCTGAAGGGTGAAAATATGCTGTTCTAGGGGCTGGACCAGAGTCTCTCTGGTGCTTTGGGAAGCTGCCTTGTCTTCAAACGGTGCAGAACAAATCCAGAGAGCTGCAGACTTCAACCAAAGGATTCAATCCCCTTTATCATGTGAGCAGTAGACTTTGCTATATTGAACCTGTTTAAAGGGTTTTGTCTATGGCAAGGGTTTTGGTTTGACTAGAACACATTAGATATCTTTGTTAAGGGTTTTATGCATTATAGCAGTCGTTTTGTTTCTTGTTTGCAATTGAAAAAATTCTTGCTAATTTTCTTGGTATACATGTTAGCCACGTTCTTAAATAAACTCTGTTTGGCAAAAGCTTCCTTGGGTCTTTTGACTCACACCTGAAGTGGAATGTAACATGTTTACCCTAGCCAAATTCAAGATATCATATATTTATGATTCAGATAGGCTCCATAAAATACTTTAGAATTTCTAACCCGAAACATTTACACTACCGTTGGCTTACCTAATACTGCTTCTTTGGTGATAACGATCGTTTCTAGATTCTCAATTGTCATTGCTGTCTCATCATCAATTTTTGGCACGTTATGTGTTTTCCACTGTGAAGACCCTACACTAAATACCTGTTCAATGCCTCGGCCATTTCCTCATTTCCCATTATTAAATCCCCCTGCTTAGCTTCTGCTAAGCCGCACTTTATATATCTGTAGAAACTTGCGCTGTTTTTATATTCTGAGCTAGTTCACTCTCAGTCTCTTACTTTTCTTTATAGTTTTTTTGCAGCTCTCTGTTGGCCTTTAAAGATTTCTCAACCCTCTAGTTTCCCACTAATCTTTGCGATTTTGTATGCAAGACCAGAATTTATTACCCATGACAATTAAAGAACAGTGATATAGTGCAAAAGCATGATTTTGCTTGCCAAAGCTGAACTTATAGATTGTAGTGTTCCCTTGCATCTTCTGCCTTTGTTATTCTCGGTGCTGGAGGTTGAGAATTTGGAAGGTGCTGACTAAGAAACCTTGAGTTCTGCAGTACATTTTGTAGATGATACACATTGTGCATGTAGTGGTGCGAATAAAGTTTAATGTGCTGAATGGGATATAGAAATTTGCCAGGAGGATACAAGCTTGTAGACTGAAAAATGTTCTAAATAATTACGTTGTTTGCGGCATCCCTAAATCAAGAAAATTACAACCTGGTAAACAGTAGAGGTAAATTTGCACAAATTGTACGTTGCAGTGATTAAGCACATGAACAAAATATTTTCCAATAGCAGATGATGGTAATAATGGGAGGACAGGGTGGACAACACTCCCAAACACCCAATTAACTCCCTGTCACACACAAACACGAGGTATTCCAATACTCAGTAACAGAACAACCCCGGGCACGTACCTTGCGGCACGGAGAATCTGCAGTTGTCGATTTTTCCGACTTCAGCGACATCAGTGAGCTCTTCTTCTCCACCTTGCAGTGGATGAACCTGAGCAGGGCGATCGTGAACAAGGCCAGGAGGCAGGCGATCGCTGTCGATATCGAGCTCACTGAGATGACGATGCCCAAGTTCGTGGTCCACAGCAGCGACAGCACGTCGTAGATGAGACCGCTGAAAATGGCGAACTGAGACTGGGGGGGCGGTTCGTAGCCCCACCATGTCCCCACGTAACTTTTACTCACCGATTCCAGCCCCAACACCTCGTAGAGCTTCGCCAACATGGCGGCTCAACAGGCCGGCTGGCGCGCTTGCGCGCGCGCGCGCGCACACACAAACACACACACGAAGCTCCCGATTCAACTTCGATATCACAGAGAAACGGAGGATCAGGATGAGGAACACGAATCGATTCCTAGAAACTTTTTTTCTAAAAAAAAAGTAGAGTGCAAAAAAAAATCAGCCACAATGTGTTAGGTCAACGCCAATACTGAGCTGGCTGTGCCGGCTCCTCCTCACTGCCTGCCCACCGCCATTGTTCAGTCACAGTGGCTCAGCCCATCACTTATGCTTGGTGGGGGGGGAAATGTGGGAGGGAGACCAGAAAATATGACAGTATTCAAATACAGGAGGAAATAATTAAACATTTCAAATACAATTACTATTATTTATTTTGTACTTCAGACGTGCTCGTGTCTCTGCTTCGACTTGTTTCCTTATTTTTTAAAGAATAAAGTAAAATCCCCCCCCCCCCACTATCTATTGGATAGGCGACGCTATTGTGACGCTCGTTGCCAGGTGACAGTTGCCGCGGGAAAGAGGCACGTGCCGGTAGACTGGCTCCTGGACCCGCTGCTGCTTGTAAGCGGAGTGCAACGTCAAACCTGTGCATTGCAGTGGTGTTTGCAATGGATAGCGGGGTTTGCAGCTGAGGAAGATCAACCAAATGTTTGCTTGCAATTTATGTTTCCTTGTGGATAACAAAAATTACAGACTTTGGCGCAGAATTAGTGTCAGAACTTTAGTGCAGTGGTATCAAACAATTCATGTTTTGATTTATTATTGTCACGTGCAGTGAAAAGCATTGTTTCACTGTGCGGTGCACAGACAAAACAAACAAATGAATAATTGGAGGTGAGCAAGTACACATACATGACTAACATGAGGCAAGTTGCGTAAGCCTAAAGCAAATGCCTCACTGGAACATTGCACGGACACCCTTTTTGAATCGTTCGTGGAGTACGTAGAGTAGAAGGAAAGGAGAGGCTGCAGAATATGGTGTTGCACATTCCAGATAGGGTGAAGAGAAAGATAAGCAAAGTGAATATTATTAGACAATTTTTAAGAGCATAGAAGGAGAGTAAAAGATTGTTGGGGACAGCTTGCATGAAGTCACCTCACTCCGATGCCATCATTTTTTCACATTGTGGGCCTGTTGCAACATTCTGGTACTTAGCATGACCCACTTACAGTAAAAATATTTGCTAGAAGAGAAATTGGTATGTGTCTTCTGCATTTTTGCACATAAAAGTATCATCATTTATCCCAATTTCTGGGTGCAAGGTATTGCATCTAAACTGTCAACAGCATAGCCACCTTGTTGGTCCTTGCTGTTGGCCTTTTTCTGGCCACCAGAAATCAGCATTTTTAATGTGCCAAGGAAGGCCTTGTGTCTGTTTAAAGACCCTTGCATAAAATGGGTACACAGGTTTAGCCTGTTCCCTGCAAGCCCTGATGAGATTCTTCAATCCTGCAACAGAACCTTGGGGGATAGTGGATGTCACTGAAGAAGGCACGTAGAATACCAACTCAACAGCATTACATAGGTCCTTTCCACCTTTCCTCAACCCTCTTGTGTCTGTGATACTTCCTCAGCACATTTGGAAACCTCAGTCTCCATCCCCTTGTTTCCTATTGCTCACCAGTGGGGCTCTGGGGACCTGTTTATGTATTTGAAGAAAATAGTTCTTACATTTTTGTTAGTGTACAGTTAATAATCCCATTGCATACCAGGATTCATGGAATTCTGGAATTCTTCCTTGCAAAAGACTGCAAGAGCTAGGTCAACTGAAAATTTTAGGACTGCAATTAATACATTTTGTTAGGTCAAGGAGGTGGATTTTTCTGTTCCACCCATCACAGAAATCATAACCGGCAAGGGGCAGACTATGGAAAGATCCTTTGACCTCATGCAGGATTTTCCGGTTTCAGAGTGAGTGTGGCCAGAAAACCCTGCTCCAAGCATCAAAAAATATGGAGAAAAGGCAAGCAAATGGAAATCAGATTTGAGGTGCTGAATATCCTATTCCTACTGCTATGTTCTGATGTATTTTAATTAACAAGACTGCTGAGCAACCAGTCAGGAAGAATGGTGTGAATTAGACATTAACTTGAAAAGCCTGCAAGCATTATTAATAAAACTGTTTATCAAAGCACCTATGGTTCTAATTCTGAAGGGAGTAAGGGATCTTTTCTGTGTAATGTCCAACCTCACACTGTCAAAATCAGGAAAGAAAGTTGAGGCAGGTCTGTAGGGTCTGATATAATAGCAGCATTGGGAAGTTTCTGGCAGGACATGCCGCAGTTAATCAGAAAGAGGAAACCCAGGAGTTAATCTTAATTTAAGTGCCTGTAACTTTCAAACAGGACGTCAGTGCAAGATTCCAGGAGAGGCACATGCCTCAGACTTCTCGCATCTTATTAATAACATATGTATACTTGCCCAGCTCCAATTCTCCAATGTTCATCACCTTTCTAAATACGTTTTAAAATTCCTCTTTAGCTCCCTCCCTAGCTCCGTAAATTCTTTCAGCCTAACAATAACCTGCGTGTATATAGCACCTTTAAACTGAGTAAAATCTCCCAAAACATTTCACAGTAGTGATTATCAAACAGAATTTGAGACCTGACCATATAAGAAAGAGGCAATACACCTACTGCTGAAAGTTTGCTCAAGGAGGTAGGTTTTAAAAAATATCTCAGAGAGGCAGAAAGATTTAGGAATTAATTCTAGAGTTTAGGATCCTGGCAGCTGAATGATCAACTACCACTCATGCAGAGAAGAAAATCAGGATTGTGCAAGAGAACAGAATTAGCTGAACACAGACACCTCAGTACTGGAGAGAAGAAAAGCTTAGAGATATAGGGAGGGGTAAACCTATAGCAGATTTGAACTCAAGATATAGGAGCAGGAGTATATCATACGGCCCATCTCCACTATTCAATACAATCATGTCTATTTTGGGCTTTAACTCAATTTTCCTGCTCGCTCCTCACTCTTGAAAACAAGAAAATTAATTTTGAAATAAAGGCATTACTAGACTGGGAGTTGATGGAGATCAGTATTCAAAAGAGAAAAAGATGTGACACTTAACATGCATTAATAAATGGGCAGTAAAACTTTGGATGAATTCAAGTTCACAGAATTCAAATCAGCCATGGAGTCAGCAGAGACAGCACGGTACCACAGTGGTTAGCATTGCTGCCTCACAGCGCCAGGGACCCGAGTTCAATTCCCGGCCTGGGTGACCATGTGGAGCACATTCTCCCCGTGTCTCTGTGGGTGTCCTCCAGTTGCTCTGGATTCCTTCCACAGTCCGAAAGACATGCTGGTTAGATACATTGGCCGTGCTAAATTCTCCCTCAGCGTACCTGTTAGCGCGAGTGGGCGGACACGACCACTACGGACTCAGGGTCAGGTTCAACAGCAGTACAGCTTTATTTTAATGTCGACGGAGGTGCAGTCAGGACATACAAACAGAACTGTCCCAAAAGCACTCAAAGGCCCACTGCAATGGGCTACAGTTATACTCAAACTTCAACACATTGCATGATTCAAATGTTAATGATTTGTTTACAGTTTTTGACTCTGACCATCCTCTTTCAATGTTTTCAAGTATTGTATCGATGTTTTTAAGTATGTGTTAATCATTTCTGTCTGATGGGTTTATCAATGGTCTAGAATCTCCGAGGTTTGAACAATGAGTGTTTGGCTGATCTTCAGGAAGTCTGTGGGGCCAGGGAGGCTTCCTTAGTTATGTTAATCCTTAGGTGTCTCCATAGAGGGTTATTTGATTAGATCAGAGGTGCTGATTTGGTTAGATGGGGGTGTACTTTTAATTTAGTTCCTGTAGGTGCCATCCTGTCCAGTCCCTTTGTGTGCTAGCCCTCGTTTGCATTTTAAAAACATGTCTTTTGCCTGCTTGTCTGGGTCTGTTCCCTTGTGATCTTTAGTGGGCAGTTTCTGAGTGCAACTTTAGTCTGCTTCCATATTGTGTACCCAGTTTCAGAAAATTTGTTGTCTGATTACAGTACTCGAACAGGCACCAGATTGTAGTTACTAGGGAATTTTCATAGTAACTTTGTTGCAGTGTTAATGTAAGCCTACCTGTGACACTGATAAATAAAACTTTAACTTTTAGCATTTTAAGGAATCATTTCAAAAGATCTAAAAAGGGATGTGTGAAATGTATGCACTGCATGTTTCAAGCAAGCACTGAAGTTTATGATACACATTCCCAATCCTCAGGACTCTCCATCAGTGGTCTCCAACCTATTTGAGCATAACATCATTTTCAGAATCTAAATGCAGCGCAAGATCTGCTCTTAAAAAATTTGACTTTACAAAAACCCCCCAAAATATATGCTATGCATAACAGTCATCTTTTCTGACTATCTGGAAGTGATGTGATGTTTGTGTTGTAGATTGAGATGGCCAATCTCATACAGTCTATCAGATGGCATCAGTGATATTTTCATCTGGGAAAAAGCCATCTCACAGGTGAAACAAAGTATGTCTTCACCTTGAGTGCACAGAATGTCAGAAAAGGGTACTTGTCTCTGTTTACAAATCCCCATAAGTCTTTGCCTCTTGACCTAATGTAGATTGGGGGTGCAGATTGGTTGGTAGGACGGCTGAGGAACAGTGGAGGATTTTTAAGGAGATCTTTTTCGGTACTCAGCAGAAATATATTCTGATGGTAAAGAAGGAATGTGGGAGAAGGGATAACCAGCCGTGGTTATCGAAGGAAATAAGGAGAGTATTAAATTAAAAGCTGATGCATTCAGAGTGGCTAAAAGTAGTGGGCGATTAGAAGATTGGGAAAAATTTAAAAATCAACAAAGAATGACTAAGAAGGTGATAAAGAAAGGAAAGATAGACTATGAAGCTAAACTAGCACTAAATATAAAAAAGGACAGTAAAAGCTTTTACAAATATATAAAGAAGAGGAGGCTGGCTAGAGTGAATGTTGGACCCTTAGAGGATGAGAGGGGGGATTTAGCGGTGGGAGATGAGGAAATGGCTGAGGCTTAAGTAAGTTTTTTGCCTCGCTCTTCACAGAGGAGGACACGAATAGTTTGCCGGATCTTAAAGACAGAAGGATGGTAGGAGTTGAGGGCCTGAGTGCGATTACTGTCACTCGAGAGGTAGTGCTTGATAGACTAATGGGACTGAAGGTGGACAAGTCCCCAGGACCAGATGGAATGCATCCCAGGGTTCTGAAAGAAATGGCAGAGGTGATAGTGGATGCCTTAGTAATTATTTACCAAAATTCGCTGGATTCCGGGGAAGTGCGGGAAGATTGGAAAACGGCTAATGTTATGCTGCTGTTTAAAAAAGGTAGCAGACAAAAGGCAGGGAATTATAGGCTGGTTAGTTTAACGTCTGTAGTTGGAAAAATGCTTGAATGCGTCATCAAAGAAGAAATAGCGAGGCACCTAGAAAAGAATGGTTTGATTGAGCAGACGCAGCACAGATTCATTGAGGGGAAGTCGTGTTTGATGAATTTATTGGATTTCTATGAGGATGTGACTAATGCGGTAGACAGAGGGGAACCAGTGGATGTGGCGTTTTTAGATTTTCAAAAGGCGTTTGATAAGGTGCCTCATAAAAGGTTGCTACAGAAGGTTAGGGTGCACGGCGTTGGGGGTAAGGTGTTAGCGTGGATAGAGGATTGGCTGTCTAATAGGAAGCAAAGAGTTGGTATGAATGGGTGCTATTCTGATTGGCGGTTGGTGACTAGTGGAGTGCCCCAGGGATCGGTGCTGGGGCCTCAGCTATTTACCATTTATATAGATGATCTGGAGGAGGGGGCTGAGTGGAGGGTGACAAAATTTGCTGACGACACGAAGATGAGTAGTAAAGCAAATTGCGTGGAGGGTGTGGAAAGTCTGCAGAGGGATCTGGATAAGCTGAGCGAGTGGGCGAGGACCTGGCAGATGGAGTATAATGTTAGCAAGTGTGAGGTTATCCACTTTGGTAGAAATAATAGTAGGAGGGATTGCTATTTAATGGGTGAAAAGCTGCAGCATGCTACGGTGCAGAAGGACCTGGGGGTCCTTGTGCACGAGTCGCAAAAACCCAGTCTGCAGGTGCAGCAGGTGATCAAGAGGGCGAATGGGATGCTGGCCTTTATAGCGAGGGGGATAGAATATAAAAGTAGGGAGGCCTTACTGCAACTGTACAGGGTACTGGTGAGGCCGCAGCTGGAGTACTGTGTGCAGTTTTGGTCGTCGCACTTGCGCAAGGATATATTGGCCTTGGAGGGAGTGCAGAGGAGGTTCACTAGGCTGATACCGGAGATGAGGGGGTTGGACTATGAAGAAAGACTAAATAGACTGGATCTGTACTTGTTGGAGTTTAGAAGGATGAGGGGGGATCTTATAGAGACGTATAAGATAATGAAGGGGATGGATAGGGTAGAGGTAGAGAGATTCTTCCCGCTTAGAAAGGATAGCAGGACTAGAGGGCACAGCCTCAAGATAAGGGGAGGGGCAGTTTAGATCAGAGTTGAGGAGGAACTTCTTCACTCAAAGGGTGGTGAATCTCTGGAATTCTCTGCCCGTTGAAATGGTGGAGGCTACCTCGCTAAATATATTTAAGTCACGGGTAGATGGGTTTTTGATAGACAAGGAAATTAAGGGTTATGGGGAGAAAGCAGGAAAGTGGAACGGATCCACTTCAGATCAGCCATGATCTTATTGAATGGCGTGGTAGGCTCGAAGGGCTAGATGGCCTACTCCTGCTCCTATTTCTTATGTTCTTATGTAATTTTCAGCTCTATGTCATCTTGCATGGTGATGATTTCTGCATCAAGTCCACTGCTTTGTTCAAATACCTGCCAAAATTTTGCTGTCAGTTCTCCAATGTCCACTTGAAGAAAATGATGTGAGACAAGCATAGTGATTTGTTTAATCTTGTCTAACTCCTGATATTGTCTGTTGAATTTCTTTTCCAATTTGTTCAGGGGGACAAAGATGTTTGGATAGAACCTTTTCTCCAGATTTGGGAAGTGCTCAGTAATTCCCTAGTCACCTCACTCCGGTGCCTCTAATTTATCTGGAAGGACCACAGGCCCAGTTTCAATTTGAACACATTCCCTGTACTGATCATATGTGACAAGTCTTTGTCCCTCCCGACAGTCCGTGATTCAGTTCGTTCAGTTTTGCACTTATGTCCATAAGAAATATCAAGTCTAGCAACCCATGCTTTATCTGACAGCTCACCGTACACCTCAAGTCTTGATTTAAGAAAGCTGACAATTTCAGGGAGCAGATCCAAAAATTTCTGGAAGACTTTTCTTCAAATTAACTACCTTACCTTTGCATGAAGGATTAGCTCACCATTGGGGTGGCATGAAGCTCACCGAGTAACAATTTGAACAAACAAATCTGCAAATGTTTGTCATGAATTGAGTTGACAATCTTGACAACAACTGTCATTACATGAGAAAAGTCAATAACCCAGCTCACTCCCACTTGTTGGTAGATAACAGTTCTAATTGACAAAGGAGGGCTCAGGATCATATGTGCAAAGTCCCACAAAGCCTGCATTGCTACGTAGCTTTCATGATGTGAAAGAAACCAATTTCTTGATTGGAATATTTTTCTCAGTCATATAACTTTCAAATTTGTTGTAAACATTCTCGCTTTTTGTTCTCCCTTTGAGGGGAGTGCAAAAGAGTGAGAAAGTCTGTTTTTGGTCACATTGCATTCAATCAGCTGGACCAAATCTGTCATAACTACTGATTCCTCAAACTGCAGTTTGAGCATGATAAGTAAATTCACAGCATGATAAGTTTAATTTGCTGAGATGTCCTCGGACAACAACTCCACCTTTCGCTTTTGATAGCTGTCATAGTTTCTTCTTTATTTTTAAAGTCTTTGAACAAGGTGTCAGCAGCAACTGTTGGAGCATCCTTGATAATAAACCATTCATCGATGGTGAAGTTATGTTTCACCATCTGCTGGCAAATATGTAAAGTGCATTTTTGCCAGTCTTGTCTTCAGCCACAGGAGAAGTCATCAGTGACTGCAATAAACAGTTGGAGAGATGGATGGAACACTATCTTGAGTTGGTACTCTAGGGAGAACACTTATATAGGAAGTTACAGAATCCATAGAAACCCTACCTGTCATGGGCAGAGCTGGATATTGACCTGTTGACTCACTTGCTGATGGATAAGGCTCCAAGTGCTTATGCAATACTCATCAAGCATGGGAAACCAGTACTCTGCAGCATCTGTATGAAATGCTGTGTCAGCTGAAGGGAGACTGCAGTGCCCTAGGGTATGTGTGATGCAAAGATTGTTACTCTGTACAAGAACAAGGGCAACTACAGCAAATTCATCAACTATTGAGACATCGTGGGAAAAGCATTTTCTCATTCTGTCCATGTCAGACTGCAGATCCTGGCTGAACACCTCTATCCTAAATCCCAGTGTGTTTTCAAAACAATAATGTCGACAATTGACATGATTTTCTCAGTGTGGCAGCTGCAGGAAAATTGCCATAAACAAAGGAGACCACTATACCTTACCTTCATCAATCTCATAAAGGCACTCAGCTATGTGAACAGAAGCAGTCTAATTTAAGCTGCTGAAGAACATTGACTGTTGAGTGGAGCTGCTCAAAGTGATCTCTTTCCATGATAACGTGCTCGGCAAAGTCAGCTCTGATGTGAAAACATCAGAACCATTCGAGAGCCACTGTGGATTCAAAAAAGTTGCATCCTGGAACCAATACTCTGGCATACTCTTCTCTTTGTTGCTGACATTTGTCTTCACGTCCTCTGCAGACAGTGTCTCCCCATACACCAGAACCAATGGAAAGCTGTTCAGCCTTAGTCACCTAAGGTCCAGGACAAAGGTGCATCAAGGCCTCATCAGAGAGTTGCTCTATGCTGATGATGCTGCAATAAAATTCCATACCAGCGAACATGTCAGCAGCAAATGAACAGACTCTGACATCTGAAAAGGGTTTTGTTTGACCATTGGCATCAGGGAGACAAATGTCAGAGTCCAGGATGTTGCCATCCAAAGATCCTCCACTGTAGATTCAGTATGTAGCTCTCTCCCCAACAGGTAGGCTTTCTATGGTTCCTGCAACTTCCTATATAACAGCGTTATCCCTAGAGTACCAACTCAAGGTAGTGTTCCACCCATCTCTCCAACTGTTTACTGTAGTCACTGATGACTTCTCCTGCCTTTTCAATTAAGCTGTTTTCTTCCCAATAGACCTTTTTTAATCCCTTCATACATGCCGCCACGATGATCTGTGTCAAAAGATATCTGGTTATTAATAGCTTCATATTACTAGGCTCCACAACCACCTGGAGCATACAAATTCCATTAACATCTGCAAATTGGTAAACTAGCAACAATTCATTGGCTGTTTTATCAGATGGATGACAGTTGTATAGCCAAGGACCATTTATATCATGAATTGGCCACTGGGTCACGGCCCCCTAGGTGTCCATACCTAGGACACTACAAGGACACTCACAAGGAAGATATGATGGCAGATATTGTCATTGATAACTGGGTGACACTCGCTGACCGGCATGACCTCTGGAGGCTGATTGTTTGGAATGGCATTGAAAAGGGTGAACAGAAACAAAAAGCTCAGCTGGATAAGAGGAAGATCCAGAGAAAACAGAGGCCACTGAATCGTACAGGTTCTCAACCTTCTTGGTCTTCCACGACAGCAAATGCAGCAGACATTACCATGTCAAATGGGGTTTCTAAGCCACACCAGGAAATACTTAACACAGAGCTGACCACCACAGCTCAAACAATCATCTTACAAGACAGAAAGTTCCTGTAGAGACATTGTCAAAATATTTGAAGTCTACACTTCGTTCTCTGCAATTCCCCATCTGCCAAGTCTGGAATCTACTCAACAAATTCTGTGAAGTTTGTCAAGCACAGTCATTTCTTCTGAAATCAATCTTGGCCCATTCTGTTTTTTCTTTATCTACGTTGCTAGTAATTTAATTCTTAATTAGACACTCTAAAAATGTCCCTCTCACAGATGTGATGCTAGCTGGGCTGTAATTACCTGAATTAGTTCTGTTTCCCCTTTAAAGATGAGCTCTACGATGGCCAACCTTAAATCCTGCAAGTAGTTTAGGATTTCAGTTCCTTTTTCTTTATCTCCTTGTCTCAATTAATAAGTGGGTAATAAAGATCTCCCAGAACAATAATTGTTTTTCCTCTTCATCTCTCTAATCTGACTGCTGATTTTCTCTTCCATTTCCTTCCCATAATTTGGTTACCAATGTTCTATCCCACTAATTTTATACATCTTTTTAACTCTTTGAGCTCCAGCCACTCCAAGAACTGTCTGGCCCCTTCTTTGTCCACAGCACCCATCTCTAAACTCTCTTTTATAAATATTGCCAGTTCCATTCTTGTAGGGTTGGATATTACCAGCTGTGTTACGAAACTGATATTGGAATAATTTCTGGGTCCCAACTTCACTCGAGATTGTTGCATGGCATTCAGCAAAACTTTGCATTAGGCAACCAATGAATGACTTGTCCTTGTGATTGCCATCCAATTAAGGAGGGCAGGTATATTCGGGAGGTGGTAGCTAGACATGGCAAGGCTAATTTAAAGGGCATTTGTTAGCCATTAATGTGACTGTAGGCAGACTACCATTACCGAGTATGTTAGAGTAAAGAGCAGCAATACGGAATTCTGTTGTGGAAGGGTGGACTCACAATTCATCAAAGCTTTGCTGGACCTTCTGGGGGTTTGGTAAGAACTTGTAGAAATAATTTGATTTCCTCGGAGTGGCAGGTGGCATCCTGTCTGTCAGACTAAGCGGGACTAGAGTACAATTCAGGAAGGTCTCTAGTGATTTTCTGGGGCCTGGCAAGTTGTAAGGGTTAAAATTATTCAATGCATCAAGGATTGGGAGAGTGCTCGAGCTGCAAGGTACAGCTGCAAAAATAATGAACAAAGGGCTCTGAGGGACAACAAAAATGGCTGTAACTGCATATATCACTGCTTTCTGATAACAGTCATGATGTGGGTATGCTGGCGTTGGACTGGCGTAAACACTGTAAAAAGTCTGACAACACCAGGTTTTAGTCCAACTGATTTATTTGATAATAGACTCACAAGCTTTCGGGGTTAGCCCCTTCGTCAGGTGAATGGAGAGTTCTGGCCTCAGACAGAGCATATAAAGCACAGACAGTTTAGAGATTACTGATCAGAATGCGAATCCTTGAACAGCAGGTTAGGTGTAAGGATTCGCATTCTAATCAGTAATCTCTAAACTGTCTGTGCTTTATATGGTCTGAGGCCAGAACTCTCCATTCACCTGACGAAGGGGCTAACCCCGAAAGCTTGCGAGTCTATTATCAAATAAATCGGTTGGACTAAAACCTGGTGTTGTCAGACTTTATTCTGATAACAACCCAGGACTGCAGTGCATTTTGTTTGATATGAGTCATAAGTCACTACCAGGGTGCCAGCCTGGTGCAGAGCGGTGCGAGTCGGGAGGATGACTTCCTCATGAACCTGCTCCTGGGCCTGGCGAGGCGCGATATCAATAGGTCCAGGCAGCGAACGATCGATGGGGTCGTCCTCTACCGTGGCTATATTCACGGCCAGGGGTCCCTGGAGAGGGAGCATGCAAAATCTATGGGTGCAGTTGACACCTTCTGTGCCCGCTGGGCACTGTAAGGGCTGGGGTGTATTATAGACCCTGACAATTATATTTTAATTTGATGTTTTAAGTTTTCTTTCAACTTTGTTTTTTGTTCGGTCTGCTCCCCCTCCTTTTAGGGAGCTGCTCCTTTTAATTTGTCCCTAAGTTAGTTTGAGTTTGTTTATTTGCTGGTACCAGAAAGAAGTACCCAGGGTGCCAGACAGTCCAGGACCATAGGCATGTGATTATCGATAATCTAGCTCTGTGTATGTGCCATGTTAATGATTGGATATTGTAATTAGGCAAGTGTAAAGTTGTTGTAATTGGATAAACACCCTGTGGGAAATGAAAGAAGTGATCAGAACTATTAGTTGGGATTGGATATTGATTACTTTCAAATGAGCGTGCAATCTTGATTTATGCATGTTAATTACTTGTAGCTGAGCCTAAAGGTATAATGACCATTGCATTCGTTTGTTCTGGGAATCAGCAGACTACATAGTGGAAAGCTGTTTGCCTAGCTACAGCTTGAAAAAAGACCATTTTGAAATTCCAAAAAGCTTCATCTGGCCTCTTGAAGAGAGTGAAGAATGGAATAGTTTATTTCTCTCCCTAACACAAGGTGAGCAAGATGCCCATATGGCAAACATATAGTCATAATGACATCGAACTTGACCTATTGAATTCATGATGGCTTTTGTAGTGTTCAATAGTTTTATTAATTTTCAGTGACCCCTCCCCTGTTTTAGATTTCTATATAGGAAGAAACGTCCTTTCCACATCCACCCTGTCAAAATCCCTCAGAATCTTATATGCTTCAATAAGCTGCCTCTTATTCTTCTAAACTCTTGCAGAAAAAAGCTAAGCTTGTCCAACCCTCCCACTTCAAGTATTAGTTTATCAAACCTTCTCTGAATTGCTTCCAATACATTTACATCCTTCCTGAAATAAGGAGACCAATACTGCATTTGGTATTCCAGATGTGATCATACCAGTGCCCTGTACAATTAAGCATAGCATCCCTAATTTTGTATTCAATTCACCTCCACATTAAACAATAACATTCTATTTGCATTCCTAATTACCTGCTGTACCTGCAAATTAATCTTTTGTGAATCATGACTAACACACCAGATTCCTCTATCTCAGAACTCTGCAATCTCATCATTTATGTACTATGTTTCCTTTTTACTCTTCCTATCAAAATGGACAATTTTGTATTTTCCCATATTGTACTCTATGTCAGATCTTTGCCCACGCACAAACCATCTTTATCTCTTTGCAGCCATCTTATGTCCTCCACACATTTCATTTTCCTACCTATCTTTGTTTCATCAGCATATTTAGCAACCATACCTTTGGACACTTCATCCAAGTAATTTATACAAATTTTAAAAGCTGAGGCCCCAGTACTGATCCCAGTGGCACACCATTTTTTACATCTTATCAACCAGAAAATAACCCATTTATGCCTATCCTCTGTTTACTGTGAGCCAGCCAATTTTCTACCCAAGTCAATATGTAACATCACTTCCCACCTTACCCCCACTATTGCCTTTTATTTTCTGCATTAACTTTTAATGTGACACCTTATCAAGTGCCTTCTGGAATTCTTAAGTCCAGTATCCACCAGTTCCCTTTATCCAAAGCACATCTTACTTCATCAAAGAGCTTTAATAAATTGTTTAAACATGGTTTCCCTCTCTCAAAATGTTGACTCTGCCTGATTACCTGGAATTAATCTAAATGCCCTGCTTTGATGTCTTTAATAATAGTTTTTCACGTTTTCCCTGTGGCACATGTTAGGCTAACCTGCCTGTAATTTCCTGCTTTATGTCTCCCTCCCTTTTTGAATTCACTATTTTCCAAATGAATGAAACCCTCACTAAATATAGGAGAATTAAAACCAATGCGTCACTTATCTCAGTAGACATTTCTCTTAAGATCCTAGGATGAAATCTGTCAAGACCCAGGGACTTGTCAATCACAGCTCCAGAAATTTGCTCAATGCCACTTCCCTGGTGATTGCAATTTTCTTGCATTTCACTCTCCCTTCCATTTCCTGATTTACAGCTATTTCTGGGATGTTATTATTTTACTCTCTATTGTGAAGACTGTTGCAAAATGCCCATTCAACTCATCTGCTGTCTCCTTATTTATCATTATTAATTTTCCAGACTCATTTTCTATAGGACCAATGCTCAAAGTTAACTCTTTAAACATTTACAGAGAATCTTAATGCTTTGATCTTTTTTGCTAGCTTTTTCTCATATTTCTTTCCCTCCTTATTAATCTTATAATCATTTTTTGCTGTGTTTTATATTCTGTCCAATCTTCTGACTTCCATCTTGTGCAATCGTATGCTTTTTCTTTCAGGTTGATTCTATCTTTAACTTTTCCCCTTGGAGTTTTTATTTCTCATTGTAATTTGTCTATTCTGTGTATTCTGAGATATTCTTTTAAATACCTGTCACTGCATCATTATTGGCCTATCCCTTAACCTCATTTACAAGTTCATTTTAGCTAGCTCTGCTTTCATGCTTTCATAATTGCTTTCACTTAAGTTTAAAGTATTAATTTTAGACCCATTTGCTCCCTAAAACTAAACGTAAAATTCAATCATTGGGCCCAATTCTCCCAAAAAAATACTAAGTGCTGAATTGGTGGGAAAAATGACATAAATCATGATTGAACTCTCACTGAAAAACAGGCTAAAATCTCCCACATGCTGTGCAATGCAGAAATCACAATCGTGAATATCATTAAAACTCATGGGGGGCAGCGCCAATTCACATCAGAGTTTGACTGTTACAGGCCTGTTCATACGCAGTGACCCCAATCTGTCAGCCTCCCATTTGCTGGCCAGCTCGATCACTGGCCAACCTGGGATCCTCGCAATGCTGCTCCCCAACGCTCCCATGGCCTGATTGCAGCCTCCATGAATATCCCCAGGCCAGCTTCGACTTTCCTCTGTCCTGGAGCACCCCAATCTCCAGACCTCTCCCACCCTGGTAGACCATCCCCCACAGGAGGCAGACGCCCGTGGGAGGCAAACCCCTCTGGCAAACCACCCCCTTCCAGTCCGCTCCAGTTGCTAGTCTCCCTCCAGCCCCAACCAGATTCTAATGCAGAGTGACAGCGGGACTCTCACCACCTCTACCAATGGCCCCACCCACAATAGGCTCCGACCCCTTGGCACTGGCCCATGTCTGGTGGGTAGTTCCAAAGTGCCCCTGGGCAGTGCCAAGAGGTACAGGCTGCCACTGCCACAGTGCCCATACCCAGGGAGCATCACCCCCTGCCACCCAACCCCGAGGAGGTCCCAATTGCCTCCCCTTCATTCTGGCGGGATCTCTCGCAAGTTCACCGAATGTGGGGAGCTACTCTAAACCCCGCCAAGTGAAATGCGGTGTGATGGTGTGGGAGATGCTATTGGGCCCAGAGAATTCAGTCCCGGGTCCAATAATGACATTTAAATTATGTTGAAAAGATTAAAATCACTTACTTGGTGTTCCTGCCAGTTTCCAGCGTGATCTTGACTGCACCTGCTCTCCGGCGATGGGAGACACACATGCATTCCCACAAAATGGCCATCAAGCCAAAAAACCAGCACATCACGATGGGAGAATTGGGCCCATTATGTTTGCTGCTATCTAGGGATCCTTCACTATGAGGCCATGAATTAACCTTGTCTCATAGCACAATATGCGGTCTAGTGTGGACTGCTTTCTGGTTGGCTCTTCAAAGCCTGCTCTAAGAAACTCCTGAAAATATTTGCTGAACTCCTCATCTAGGCTACTTTTGTCTACCTGATTTTTCCAGTCAGTGTGTAAATTAAAACCCTCCATGATTATTGTCATAACTCCCATTATTTCTTCCTTTATATGTCACTCAAGCATGTGATTACTGTTAAGCGGCATGTACACATTTATTAGCTTTCCTAATTATTTGCTGTACCTGCATATTAATCTTTTATGATTCATGCACTAAGACACCCAGATCACTCAGGACCTCAGAGCTCTCTGACCATTTAGATAATATGCTTTTTTTATTGTTCCTTCCAAAATATGTAATTTCACATTGTCCCACATTGTACTCCATATGCCAGATTTGTGCTCACTCCTTATGTTCTCTTCACAACTTCCTTTCCTATCTATTTTTGCATCATTTGCTAATTAAGGACAGTAGAAATACTTACTAGGTCTTACTTACCAATGCTGCCTGCTGTTCTTCTTTCTGAGGAAAGGTAGAAAAGGAAAGAGGCACATCCTGTCATCTTCACCAAATTCCCTCCATCCTGTAAGAGAAAAACAACTCATCGTCTCCATTTTAAATGAGAAATCCTTTAATTTTAAACTGTGTCCCAGTTCTAAGATATCCTTCCAAAAGAACCATCTCAGTATCCATCCTGTGAATTTCCCTTGGAAATTATTTATTTCAATAAAATCATCCCACATTCTTCTAAACTCTAATGCATACGGGCCCAATCTGTCTAATCTTTCCTCATAAAATTTTCTATTCTTCCTGCCAAATTGGACAGCCTCATATTTCCCACATTACACTCCAATCGTCATTTTTTTGCCCACTCACGTAACCTATCGATATCCCTTTATAAACTCTTTGTATCTTCCTCACAACTGCTTTCCTACCTACCTTTGTATCATCAGCAAATTTGGCTACAATACAGTTGAACTTTCCTTCTAAGTCCTAAGTAGTTGAGCTCCAGGTCTGACCCTTGCAACACTTCACTAGTCATAGTTTGCCAATCTGAAAATGGCACATTTATTCTGACTTTCTTGTTAATTAGCCAGTCCTCTATTGACACTACTGTATCAGTCGGAACACCATATATTCTCATCTTGTCATGTCATCAGCAGGAGCAGATGATACAGGCAATGTCTGATCTGGCAGTGCCTACCAAAGGACAGAGGAATGCTCCAGCCAAGCTCATTCCCTGGCTGGAAATGCCAAGCCTTGAGAGCCACAAATAAATAGATGCTTGTGGACCAGCAAAGAAAATATGTGACCTTGTGTCAGAGTTCCCTGAAGCAGTGCTGACCCTTGCATGGGAATGGACTGCCCATGGAATGCTGAGATGAATGTGGCACTTACTGCAGCTGAGAATGAACCTCACTATAAAACCTATTCCCTCCCTTTCTTAGCACTCCCAATCTGAGAGATCTGCTAAAAGTATGGTAGGTCATTGACCCATGCTTGACTTCCTCTTTGCTGATTGCCCTTTTAATGTCTGTTGCTATAGACAATAGCTTATCATGAGGTGCTGACCCTGTGTATAGCCCATGGGCTTCTGACAAATTGCAATAGATTTCTCGGTACCTACTTAATTACCCTTATTGGCTGCCCACCACTACTAGGTGGGTGGCTGTCATCCCTGAAAAGCCACCTTTGGAAAAATTATGCAGAGGTGGCAAATTTTCTCTCTTGCCTGCATGTATTGTATCTGATTCTTATCTAGTTTATAATCAGACTTTTTAAATGCTAGAGTCTAGAATTTCATGTAAAATTGATTCCCTTGATTTATTGCTTACATTTTGCAATATACCTTGTAACTATGTTTTGATTTTTGATTAGAGCTCCTTCTCCAATTATGAATCTTTTGTCTAAGTTTCCCCCTATCTTTTCCCCTTTATAAATGGTCCATTTTAGATTATGCCTCTGCTCTACACAGCTCCAGCACTTTTTTGTGTAAGTATTATCCAAATTCATCACTTCACTCTTAGCTGATCCTGGTTGGCTTTATTTTCCTAATAAGGCTTCAGAACCCATTAGCAATTGTGCTGGACATTAGTACTGTACCTGTATTAAAAATCCTGGATCTGGCATTCATTTCCTCTTTGTCACACTAACTTCTGGTGTCATAATTTTGGGTGCTATTTTCAACTCTAAGGTGTCATTATAGTTGCCTGTCATGAGATGGCACTGTTGCTTCTCTGAGCTTTGTTTATTAGCTCCATTATCTAATGATGCAATTTGTTTATTGGCTTTTTAACCTGAATTTATGCCAGCCAGTCTTCCCCCTCAGGGTTTTGTTTTAATTGTCATTTTCATTTCTCATTGCTACCATCTGAGTTTTATTGGATAGATCATTGTCTCTCCCTCTTCCTATCATTTTCCTTTTCCCAAGGCCTGTCAAATCATGCAGGTCTCACTCACGTGCTTGGGACTGTGGCCACTTTCTCCCCATTTCCCATGCTAGACCATTGTGTCATTCTGGTCAAGCTATTTGCTACCAGTCCATGCCTGCGACAATCCTCACACCCTATCTTACTTCCTCATATTCCCTGACACCAGCAATTTGTTTTTTAAAATATTTTTGGAACTATGGGCCTGATTTTACCATTTTGATTTTAAGCGCTGAATCTGGGCATGATTCAGATCCGACTTGGAAACCTGTTCTCAGGCGCCTCCATACGCACTCAGCCTGAAAAAAAGTTGCAAGTCTGAATTGCGCTGTGGGTGGGGCTTATCACACCTGAACTGCTGCTGCTCCAATGGGAGTCTTCAACTGTGCATGCGCAGTAAAGTAAATTTGAAAAACACTGCTCTGCCACATCACTCCCAGGCCACATAAAGTGGGAGCGATGGCCCCCACAAACATTGTCCCACCTCTACAATATAACCGTCCCCCTTATCCACCCACCCCTCCCCCTGCTACCTAGGCCGAATGCGACCCCCTGCCCTCTTTCGCCCCCACCCCCTCACTGATCGCCCACAGAGTGCCTGCAGACACCCCCCCTCCCCCACCAGAGACCCATCTGGCCCTCCTCCTCAACCCCCCCTTCCTCCACCAGAGAACAATTTGGCCTCCATCCTCACCTCCCCCTCCCCAATCCCACCCACCAGAGAACGATCTGGCCTCCCTGGTCCCCGACCAAGCACCCCACGCCCACCACCAATCTGAGTTTGAGAGCAACTGGAAACTCTGAACTCACCTCTCCGAAAGCTGGAGTGCCGGAAACAGGCTTTTGCCGAGCAGGTCTGTTTTGCGCCATATTTGGACGGACAATTGCAATGGTAAAGGAGGAAATGCTGGTCTGTTTTGGAGTGCAGCCTATTAAGTCAATTTAAATGTATGCAAATGTATTTAAGTTGACATGGCGCTCGTTTTGTGCGTTGTTCCAATTGCGTTCATTTTCGGGCCTTGCTAAAGGGGGAATCGGCGTGGATCGTGCTATTAGCCTTACGCCCAAATTTATACATTTTTGCGCCTGAAAATGGGCGCAACACAATGGTAAACTTGGGCCCAATGAATGGAACATAGTGTTATAAACATCTTAAAAACAAATTGCTTGATTCCCAACTTATTGTTGGAAAACTGGCTAGGTGCTTAGGCTGCAAATGAAGATTAAAAAGGATAGGAGGTGTTAGGTTGCTGGGATACATGGTGGCAAGGAAAGGAATACAGGATTGAGGAAGGAGGAGCGAAAAGGAACAAGGGGGCCTTTTGTTACCTTTAGAGGGGAGTGTATTAAGGGATAAGTGAAGTGGAAGAATAGAAGCTAATTGTATATTTTAAAGGTGAAAGGGAGGCAATAGGAATAAGTCTTCTCTTCACGATGACCAGGTGGTGAGAAACATAACCAAAGCCTACAGGATATTCCAAACACAAACTATGTGGTTGACCCTTTACTGCCCGCTGAGATAGCTGAGCAAGGCATACAGTTATACCAAACCACTGCAGAAATGTAAGAAACAGGATGAGCATCAACCTAGGCACCTGGAATGACAATGGCACATCAGGCTCTGCAAAGTCCTCCTCACAAATATTGAGGGGTTTGTGCCAAAATTGGGAGAGATGTTTCACAGACTGGTCAAGCAACAGCCTGACATAGACATGCTCACTGAAACATACCTATAATGAGAACTCAGACTCCACCATTACCATCCTTGAGTATACCTGTTCCGCATGATAGGCAGCGACAAAGTGCTATACCGTCAAGAGGGAATTGCCCTGGGAGTCAACATTGACTCTGGACCTCCTGAAATCTCATGGTATCAGGCCAAACATGAGCAAAGAAACTTCCTGCTGATTACCATCACTCCTCCATGTTGAGAAATACTTGAAACAGGCACTGAGGGTAGCATGGGCAGAGAATGTATTCTGGGTGGGGAACTTCAAAGACCATCACCAAGAGTTATTTGGTAACACCGCTGAAAGAACAGGCTTTGTCATGAAGGATGTATCTTCCAAACTGCAGCAGGTGGTGGTGAGGGAACAGAAGGGAAAAACATAGAATCATAGAAACCCTACAGTGCAGAAAGAGGCCATTTGGCCTATCAAGTCTGCACTGACCACAATCCCACCCAGGCCCTGTTCCCATATCCTTACATATTTACCCACTAATCCCTCTAAACTACGCACCTCAGGACTCTAAGGGGCAATTTTAGCATGGCTGATCAACTTAACCCTCACATCTTTGGACCGTAGGAGGAAACCGGAGCACCCGGAGGAAACCCACACAGACATGAGGAAAATGTGCAAACCCCACACAGACAGTGATCTGAGCTGGGAATCGAACCCAGGTCCCTGGAGCTGTGAAGCAGCAATGCTAACAACTGTGCTACCGTGCCACTCAAGATAAACAACATACTTGACCCCCGCCTCCCCCCTCCCCACCTTGTCACACGTGCATCAGTCCATGAGAGTACTGACGGGAGAATATTGCACAGCCTTTATGGATACAAAGTCTCAGATTCATATGAGGATACTGTCCCTCATGTGGTGTGCCACTACCACCATGCTAAATGGGATAGATTCAAAACAATCTAACATCAAAATTGGGCACTCGTAAGTGATGCCTCCATTCAATTCCTCCAACACCGACGCTCAGTAGCAGCGGTGTTACTATCTACAAGATGCACTGCAGCAATTCACTGAAGATACTTAGACAGCACCTTCCAAATCCACAACCACTTTCATCTAGAAGAACAATTATCTGTTCCCAGATAATTGAGAGAATCACCACCTGCAAGTTCCCCTCCAAGCCACTCACCATCCTGACTTGGAAATATACTGCTGTTCCTTCGCAGTCGCTGGGTCAAAATTCTGGAATTCCCTCCCTAATGGCATTTTGGGTCAATCCACAGAACATGGACTGCAGCAGTTCAAGAAGGCAGCTCACCACCTTTTCAGAGGCAACAAGAGATGGGCAATAAATGCTGGCCAGCCAGCAATGCCAATGTCCCATGAATGAATAAAAAAAAAGTGATTGTGCACCTTCAGCAGCAGCAGCAGAATTCAACCAAAGTCTGAGTACTCATGCCTTAGTATATCTTTCACTACACCGTCACCATCAAGCTTCTAGTTCAATGAGGAGTGCAGGAGAGCATACCAGGAACAACATCAGCCATGCTTAAAGTGAACTGTCAACCTGGTGAAGCTACAAGTTATGCAAGTGCCAGGCAATACACATCTCCTACAAGAGAGAATTTAACCATCTCCCCTGGACATTCAATGGCATTATCATCCCCACCAAAAACATCCTGGGGTTACTATTGACCAGAAACTGAAATGGACCAGCCATATAAATACCGTGGCCACAAAAGCAGGTTAAAGGTTGAGAGTTCATAGGCAAAGTTGCATTTTCAGCGTCATGTTCATGTTGTCCATTAAGAAATTAGAGTTCAAGTGAAATCAGATGCACAGGATATTATGCTAATCGCTTTTTACATGGGTAATGAGAATTACATGCAAAATGTTCAGTGAATTGAATGCCACAAATTAACATTCTATAAACGTTCAGACACTACCACCTGCTGGGATATATACTATATGAATTACAGGCTCTAATCAAACACGTCACCAATAATTGCAACTGCATTCAAATAAAATGCATTTGACAATAATATTGGATGAGATGCGTCAGTAAATTCAAGATACTATTTATCAGAGACAGGACCTATTTGGAAATCTTCATCCAATCCAACCTTGAAAGTGGAGAAGTTTGTTCCATACATAAATACTCACTATTCATTCAGCGACTATTCCACAGAATTGAAACTGAACCCCGCTAATTAAAACATTGTGACCAAAATAAAATCATGCAGATTGTCCTCATTAAATAATTTCATTAGCGCTGGCATTTAAATATATTCTTATTGACATACCCCAGGAAATAATTGGTTATGGAGAAAATACCCCAAGAAAAGAACTGTCTCCATTAACTTGTGTCAGCTAAATTGAAAGAGTGCCCAAAGGTACTTTGATGCAGATATTAGTGTGATGTTATAGTGAGGATAAGAATTAAATTGGAAATCAGGAGACTTTAATGAAGTAAAAAAAAAATTTAATCCCTTATTTTAATACATTAGCTATATCAGTGTTTTTAAAAGAACAGAGAGGTGGAACAACAAAAAAAGGTGTCATTTTAACCATGGTAACATTGTGTACGACGTTCTGACTTATATTCCTGCATTATGCAATGCACAGCTCAGGTGCATTTATAGAAGTTAGCAGATAAACTGAAAACATCTTTCTGTCAGCTAGTCAAATATTAGCAAAACTGTCCATCCTCCTAGCAATGGTTAGCCAATGAACCTCATTTAAGGTTCATGGACAGAATCAAACTATTTTGAATTTACAGTTGTCAATGATGTAATGAGAGATACTCAATATTTCACCAGATGTACTGATTATGTATTATGATAAGTTATTAAATTTATGATATAAAATTGGGTGGGAGGGTGAGTTGTGAGCAGAATGCAGAGATGTTTCAGCATGATTTGGCCAGAATCAGTGACTGGACATATGCATGGCAGATACTGTATAATGTGAATATATGTGATGCTATCCACTTCCATAGCAAAAATAGGAAGGCAAGTTATTATTTGAATGGGTGTGAATTGAAACAAGTGGATACTCAGTGAGGCATTGGTGTTTCGTGTATCAGTCACTGAAAGTAAGTGCACAGGTACAGCAGGAATAAAGAAGGTAAATGGTACGTTGGCCTTCAAAGTGAGAGCATTTGAGTATAGGAATAGGGACGTTTGACTGCAATTGTGTAGGGCATTAGTAAGACCATACCTGGACTAGTGTGTTTGGTCTTCCTATCTGAGGAAGGATTTCGTTGCTATAGAAGGAATGCAGCAAAGCTTTACCAGGCTGATTCCTGGGATGGCATGTCTGTCATATGAAGAGAGACTAAGTTGATTAGGATTATATTCATTGGAGTTTAAAAGAGTGAGAAGGGATCTCACAGAAACTTATGAAATCCAAACAGTGTTAGACAGGGTAGATTCAGAAAATATGTTCCCAATGGTGGAGGAGTCCAGAACTAGGGGAAATAATTTGAGGATAAGGGTAAACCTTTCAGTACTAAAGTGAGGAGAAATTTCTTTACCCAGAGCATGGTGAATCTTTGGAATTCACAACCACAGAAAGTAGTTGAGGCCAAAATGTTGTATGATTTAAAGAATGAATTAGATAGAGCTCTTGGAGCTAAAGAGACCAAGGGATATGGGGGGAAGGCAGGATCAGGGTATTGAACTTACTGATCAGCCATGATCATAATGAATGGCAGAGAAGTTTTGAAGGGCTGAATGGCCTAGTCCTACTTCTATTGTATATGTATGTTTCTAAATAGAGGTTGCCTTACAAGTTCACTACTGCAGCCACCTTCCTGCCTTTCCCCCTGCCCACCAATGCAGATCTTCACCTTTTGGGTGAATGTATTGAGAATTTGGTTGTATGTCTCCCATTCTACTGGTTGGAACTATCTTGAGGGTGTGAATTCCAGCAATGTACTTCCAAGGAGCTCCAAATGAGTTTGCAAGTTCCATAAAATCAAAGAAAACTTTGCTTCTGCATTGTTTTATGTTTTGATGTTGTCTCAAGTTTTAATAATGACTGGTTATTATGATGCGATAGACACAAAACCTATATTGCTAAAAAAAAAGAGACATGCTACCAAAACATTTTCATTTTGCACTCATTAGGATAGCTTGCAAGAATTTTCTAACCCTAATGGGAGAATAACAGATTTTACTGCAAAAGAAGAGTGCCAATTAGTTGGCAAGTGAACTTTGATTGGTGGAGGTGTTGCCATGAGGAATGCAGCATGGAAATTCAAACTAGGCAGGTCGACTCACTTTGGTTGAAGCATTGCCTTGGTGAATGAACCGGGGGTAACTGTCCCCTAAAACTTATATTAACTAACTGTAAATAGATTAGAATGTTGACCAGATGATGGATGTTAGCACATAGCCTTATCACCTGTGACTAAGATGTGAATGAGGCCCAGACTGAAAGGGAGATAATTCTATCTCTTTGCCAACAGTAACAACTCAATATAAAATAAGTTTAACAGTCGCAGCCCAATATCTTTGAGCAGAATTCCACAACAATAAAGTTTTATACAAACTGCATGAAAATTTCAACTTCAATCTGAAACCATTCGTGTGGTCAATGGAATTAATAACTTTGGTGTAACAAGGGGTAAGCTGTATTACTTAACTGGAGAAGTGAGAATTTCATTCTGCACGTGGCCTGTTCCGTGAGCTGATACTAAGGGTCTGACTTTACCATCGCGTTGTGCCCATTTTCGTTGTGGGAACTTGGTAAAGTCGAGCATGAGGCAAGTATCACGATCAGCCCAATAATGGAGCAATCAGGACTGCGCCCAAAATAGGCATGATGGCCATTTAAATGCATTTGCATGCATTTAAATTGACTTAATGGGCTGCACACCCAACCTTACTGCCACTTCCCCCTTTATCATCACATTCGCCCATCCAGAATCAACGCGAAACTGACATGATCCACAAAAGTCCAATTCGGGTGTTCCAGTTAGTGAGGAGATAACTATCCAATGTCTCTTCGGCTTGAGATCAGTTGGGGGGGGGGTCTGACCACTTTTTGCTTGAGATGGGGGGATCCGCTGCCACTCTGCCTGAGATCAGTGAGGGGGAGGAGGGGTCCACTGCCACTTTGTCTGTGATCAGTGACGGGGAAAGGTGGGGGGAGAGGCCCACAATTGTTTTGGGTGGTGGAGGGTGATATAAAGGAGTCAGTAATATTGTGGGTGTGAGGTAATGTCTGTGGGGACCTGAGGAGGCATTATCCAGCCTGGGAGTGATGTGGCAGTGGGGCCACATTCTATCATTTTTATTCTGCGCATTTGCATTTGGAGGCACCGATCAGAGCTGCAGGTTTTTGGGCGTGTTAAGCCCCGCCCACAGGCTTCTGCAGCACAATTCAGAATTGGTGATTTTTTTTTCAGGCACAGTGCGTATGGGAGCCCCTGACAACGGGTCTAAAAGTGGGATCAGAAACACTCCCAGTTTCAAGTCTGCCCAGCACTTAGAATCAAAATGGTAAAATAGGGCCCTAAATGTTAAAAGTAAGCATGTACGTTCACAAAGAAAATTTATCTAAAATTTAAAAGATAATCAATGAGAAGTAATTGGTCCAAATAAATTATCACGTAGATTACCAATTAAGTTGAAATTAATTTGGAACATGGAAACATGACTAAGTTATTCAACCATTCAATTAATCTGGTCGGGAGACGTGCAGCCAGCAGAAGGGAAAAGAGGGATGAGATCCAATAGGTGGAATGTAGCGAACTAGGTAGGTTGGCCATTCTTCTGGTTTTGTGCCAGGCAGTCCAACTTTCAGTGGGTCCATGTCTATTCTAGCACTGCATCATCTTATGTCCAATGTTTTGAATTTGGTATTGCCAAGCCTCAGGCAACCAATAGGATATTTATTTGTGGGCACAGACTGGCCAAAAATGTTATTTTAAATTAATCTGATATTTAAACAATGAAGATTAGTGGCTGGGAGGTTCCAAATAGCCACCTTACCAACTGGTCCTTCCAGAGAGAAGCTGCCCATTCCTTTGAGAACAACAACAAAAAAAGGTTTGATATTTCTGTCAGGATGCTCACCAAACATCATTCTTGTCGTAGTTTGAGTGACAATTAGATTTCCAGGTCAGCCTTGGGGCTTTGTCTGTACCTGTTGTAGCATAGTAGGTTAATAGTTATGCTCATGAGATGTTGATGTGTATCATGACGTTGCAGTGACATTACAGTCATGTGCTGGAGATCCTAAGGAGTTGATGGAATAGCCCACACACAAGAGAGATGTACTTAACTAGTGGGTCATCATGCAAAATAAAATAATTTTGAAGAAATCTACCCAAGTCAAACCTAAGGTCCTAGGCATAGAGGGAACCCCTCCCAGTATAAATTTGGTGCCATTGATAACAAATCTATGAGGAGAAGTTGGAAGAAAAATTCTTTGATTTCATTTTTGATTTATTACTGTTACATGTATTTACAGTGAAAAGTATTGTTTCTTGCGCACTATGCAGACAAAGCATACCATTCATAGAGAAGGAAACGAGAGTGCAGAATATACTGTTACAGTCATAACTAGGGTGTAGAGAAAGATCAACTTAATGCAAGGTAGGTCCATTCTAAAGTCTGACAGCAACAGGGAAGAAGCTGATCTTGAGATTTTATCTCTATCCCTGAGTCGGTTGGTACGTGACCTCAGACGTTTGTACCTTTTTAAAGGTGGAAAAAAGATTTCAAAGGAAGAATAAGAATACTTTCCTTGGTGAGAGGCAAACTGATCATCAGCAGCAATCCAACTGCCAGTCGAGCAGTCACTGACCTTTCCGCAACTGTTCAAAAATCTTGAAGGTCCACAGAGGAGCTAATGTTGGGAGTTGTCGAGAAGTGTTGGGTTTGCATGCCAACGTACAGAAGCACCAGGTTAGTTAGGCTATTTATGATGTCCTCCTGACACAGGGCATAGAGGAGCTCTTTTCAGACTTTAAAAATGTTCTAAAAGCATTCACTGCATTCCTCAACCCAAAGTGATTCTATATACATGACAGATCAAAGTTAGGGAGAACATTCAAGCAATAATCCATCAAAATACCAAGGCTTTGGATAATTCTGTTGGTTAGGCCCAAAAATGGCATTCACATCCATACTAAAACCTGCCAAAATGGGCAAAAGTGCTGGAAACCCTATAAAAGCTATCTTGAGGTGTTTATGCTGCAGCAAGATTACCTAGCAGGGGTACAGAATATTTCCAATGCGGAAAGACAGGACACTTCATGCAGTTCTGTAACTCTAAAAAAGAATTGAAGGAAGAAGGCAAGAGAATGTTTATGAAATGCTGACAATTCAAGAAATTGTGAATAAAGGAAGAAATGAGAATATGGATTTCCTAAGGGATCACAAACAAGACTTTTGGATCAGTCACTATGGAAGTTAAAGTTTTTAAAACTGACTTCAAACTTGACACCAGGCTTGGAGTTACAATACTGACTGATCATCTGGAATGGCTCAAAACCAGGCATCCAGGCAGTTTAACCTCAGTGGTGGGAAGACTTCTAAAAATGATAAAGTGGGACAGAATTAACTATCATTTTGACAAATGTGGATTAATTAAAGAAAACCAGCACTGATTTCTTAAGGGAAAATCATGGTTAACGAATTTGATTTGAGTTTTTTGAAGCAGCATGGATGGTTAATGAGGGTAAGGTGGTGTACTGGGATTTTCAAAAGGCATTTTATAAAGCACAATAACAGGTTTCTCAGCAAAGTTTAACTTGAGGTGCTAATCACTCAAGACCAGCTGCACTGGGCCAGAAATATCGCTTATATTTCTGAGACCAGACTCCGAAGCAATTGCTCAACTCATTCATAGCAGCAGGCTCCCAGGAGGATGGCAGAAACTCTTTGGAGAAGTCATAGGTGCATCATTGATGAAGTTAAGCCATGCGGACTCATGGGAAACTTTAGTTTGTGAGTGACCAAAGTGGCAAAGGCTCATTTGGGAATGCACCAAACACATTGAGGTACTTAATTGGAAACCTGCAGAAGCAAAGTTGAGGCATTGGAGGGAGTATACAAACTTCCAAACAAGCCATCAGCCCAACCTTTCAAGCACCAGCTGCCCCAAATGCAGTAGAGTCTGCAGATAATGCATTGGATTTATCAGCCATCTTAGAATTTATCAAGCCAGTGTCAAAGCAGTTCATCTTTGAACCTAAGGGACTGCCTAAAAAGGAGAAGTCCATGGATTAAAAAGGACCATAGCAAACGAATTTCTCTGAGAGACAAGAAACAGGAGGAGTACCGAACAATTGTTTTTCAGACAGTAGGAAGTGTCCAAAGGATTGCTGTGCTTCTTGATCTATAATAATGACACATGCTGGAATTTTACCGACATACAAGAACAGCATTCTCTGTTGGCCTCAGATGGGATCTTATGAGCCTTGGGCAGGTGAGGTGGTAAAATTCTGGCAATAGATTTGGGTCTGCAGCGCACAATTTCAAACTTCATAATAGCAAGCAAGAAGAAAGGTAATATAAAGTACCATTTTAAAGGAGGTGCGGGAGCAGAGATACCTGGGGATATATATGCACAAATTGTTGAAGATGGTAGGGAGGGTTGAGAAAACAGTTAATAAGGCATTTGAGATCCTGGATTTTATAGAGACATTGTCTGCCGCTGATAAAGCTAATGTCTCTAAAGTTGATAAATCCAATGCATTATATGCAGACTCTCTCCAAGGTCGGAAAATCCCGCCCGAGGTCAATGGACTTTTGTACAGTCCATGTCCTGCCTGTTATAATTCCTGTGGCTGGCGAGATGGTAAAATTCCGGCCTTTGAGTACAAAAGTAAGGAAATTATAGAACCTTTACAAGATACCCTGACAAAAGGTCATCCAGACTCCAAATGTTGGCTCTGTTCTCTCCTCACAGATACTGTCAGATCTGTTGAGATTTTACAGCATTTTCTGTTTTTGTTTCAGATTCCAACATCCACAGTATTTTGCTTTTATCTTTAAGATAAGCGTTTATCCTGAAGTGGGACACTGCGTCCAAATCTGGACACTGCACTTAAAGAAGGATGGGATGGTATTGAAGAGCATGCAGAAAACATTTACAAGAATGGGATGAGAAACTTCAATTACATGGATAAATTGACAAACCCGGAGGGTCCTTTTGCAGGGAAGGGGAGAAGTGATTTGATAATTGTATTGAAAATCGTGGATTGTCTGGACAGAGTAGCTAGGCTACAGTTCCCATTAGTGGAAAGGTGAAGAGCCAAAGGGCAAAGATTAAAGCGATTTGCGAAATAAGCAGTGGTAATATGAGGAAAAACTGTAATTACTCAATAAGTGATTAGGATCTGCCATGCACTGCTGAGAATGTGGTGGTGGCAAATTCAATCATGGCTTTCAAAGAAAGAATTGGGTCATTTTTAAGAGAAAATAATTTGCAAGGCTATGGGGAAAAGGCAGTAGAGTGAGATTAGATGAGTTGTTCTTACAGACAGCCAGCATGGACATGATGAGCGAATAGTCTCTTTCACAGCTGTAGCTAGTCTCTGATTCTATGTCTGATTTGTTCCTCAATTACATTTACCCACCTTAACTCCATAACCCTAACAAACATGTATCTCTGTCACACTTGAAAATTCCAGTTGTCCTAGAATCCATAGCCTTTTGGGGAGATTTTTTAAAAATTATTTTATAGGATGTGGACATCACTGGCGAAATCAGTATTTATTGCACACCCCTACTTCCTCTTAAGAAGGTGGTGGTGAGCTGCCTTTTTGAACTACTAAGTGCTGTAGGTAAACCCACAGTGCTGTCATAGCATGTTCCAGGATTTTGACCCAGTGATAGTGATAAGTTCCACGATAGGATGGTATGTGGCTTGGAGGAGAACTTGAAGATGGTCAGTAGTGTGAATGATACATGTCAGATATCAGCTCAAGCATCAACATTGTCCAGGTTTTGCTGCTTTTGGACAAAGACCGCTTTAGTATCTGAGGAGTTGCAAATGGTGCTGATCATTGTGCAATCATCAGCAAATATCCTGACTTAATAATGGAGGGAAGGTCATTGATGAAGCATCTGAAGATGGTTGGGCCTAGGACATTACCCTGAGGAACTTCTGCAGAGATGTCCTGGAAATGAGATGATTGACCTCCAATAATACAACCGTCTTCCTTTGTGCCAAGTATGACTCCAACCAGTGGAGAATTTTCTCCACGATTCCCATTCAGTTCAGTTTCGCTAAGGCTCCTTGATGCCACACTCGGTCAAATACTGACTTGATGTTAAAGACATTCACTGTCATCTCACCTCATGAGTTCAGCTTTTCTGTCCATGTTTGGATCAACACTGTAATAAGTTCAGGAGATGAGTAGTCCTAGCAGAACATCAGTGAGCATGTACTGGCTGTGTCAGTGCCATTTAGTAGCTCTTTAAATGACTCCTTCCATCACTTCACTGATGTTCAAGGTTAGATTGATGGGAGGGGGGTGGTAATTGATAGAATTGAATTTGTCATGCTTTTTGTGAACGAGACATACATGGGCAATTTTCCACATTTTCCGTCTGATGCCAGCGTTGTATCTGTACTAGAGCATCTTGATTAGTGACAAAGATTGTTTTGGAGATTGTCTCTTTGGCACTGCTGCTGGAATGTTGTCAAGGTCCAGAGCCTTTGCAATATCTTTAGTTACTACTTATATCAGGTGGTGTGAACCGAATTGGCTGAATACTGGCATCTGTGATACTGGACATCTCAGGAGGAGGCCAAGATTTGGAATCTTCTTTGCACTTTAGGCCAAAGATGGTTGTAAATGCATCTTTACAAAGATTGCATTGTAAATGCAATCCCCCATCTTTTAGGGTAAGGATATTTGATATTTGTTTAGAATTGTCTACCACCATTCACGACTAGTGTGGCTGGACTTCAGATCTTCAATCTGATCTGTTGGTTATGAAATACTTAGGCTTGTTTAATGTATGTTGCATCCACCGTTTGGCACGCTAGTAGTCTTCTGTTGCAGCTTCATCAGGTTAGAAATTCATTTTTAAATATTCTTGATGCCTCTCCTGATATGCACCCCTGCACTAAAAGAACCAGAATTTATCACCAGCTTAGTTGTAATGGTGGAGTTGGGGTTATGCCAGACTATAAGGTTACAGATTGTGGTTGAATACAATTCTGCTGCTGACAATGATGCTCAGTACCAAGTGGATATGTAATTAGATATGTTCAAAATCTATTCCATTCAGCCTAGCAGTACTGCCACAAAAAGCAATGGGTGGTATCATCAATGTGAAGATTGGACCTCGTCTCCACAAGGACTGTACAATGGTCACTACTATCATTATTGTCATCTGTGACAGTTGGGTTGGTGAGGATGAGATCAAGTAGGTTTTTCACTCTTGTTGGCCCATCATCTTCTACTAAAGACCCAGTATAGCAGTTATATCCTTTAGGGCTTAGCCAACTCAGTGTAAAGTAGTGCTACCAATCCACTGTTGGCGATGGATATTGAGGCCCCTATCCAGAGTACATTATATGCCTTTGCCACCCTCAGTGCTTCTTTCAACTGGTACTTTAACAAGTATTGGTTCATCCCTTGAGGAGTGAGCATGGAACATAAGAACATAAGAAATAGGAGCAGGAGTAGGCCATCTAGCCCTTCGAGCCTGCCCCACCATTCAATAAGATCATGGCTGATCTGTCGTGTCTCAGTTCCACATTCCCGCCCTCTCCCCATAACCCTTAATCCCCTTGCCTATCAAAAACCTATCAACCCACGTCTTAAATATATTTAGCGAGGCAGCCTCCACCACTTCAACGGGCAGAGAATTCCAGAGATTCACCACCCTTTGAGTGAAGAAGTTCCTCCTCAACTCTGTTCTAAACTGCCCCCCCTTTATCTTGAGGCTGTGCCCTCTAGTCCTACTGTCATTTCTGAGTGGGAAGAGTCTCTCCACCTCTATCCTATCCATCCCATTCATCATCTTATATGTCTCAATGAGATCTCCCCTCATTCTTCTAAACTCTAACGAGTACAAGCCTAGTTTATTCAGTCTCTCCTCATTGTTCAACCCCCTCAACTCCGGTATCAGCCTAGTAAACCTCCTCTGCACTCCCTCCAAGGCCCAAATATCCTTGTGTAAGTGCGCGACCAAAACTGCACACAGTACTCCAGCTGCGGCCTCACCAGTGCCCTGTACAGTTGCAGCAAGACCTCCCTACTTTTATATTCAATCCCCCTCGCTATGAAGGCCAGCATCTCATTCACCTTCCTGACCACCTGCGATAAATGATGGTACGTGGTAAGTGATCACAGGTTTCCTTGTCCATGTTTGATCTGATGCCATGAAACTTCTTGAGGTCCGGAGTCAATGTTGAGGACTCCTGGAGTAACTCCCTCTTGACTGTATACAACTATGTATACTATGCCACTTCTGATGGGTCTGTCTTGTTTGCGGAACAGGATATACCCAGAGATGGCAATGGAGGAGTCAGAGATGATTTGGTGAGTATAACTATGTCAGGCTATTTACTGACTCTTCTATGGGGTAGTTTTTCCAATTTTGGCACAAGTTCCCAGATGTTAGTGATGAGGACCTTGCAGGATTGACAGGGCTAGGTGTACCGTTGTCATTTCAGTGTCTAGTTTGATATGGGGTAGTCTGACCATTTTCAATTCTTCTTCACTTTGTAATGGTTTGGAAGAGCTGAGTGATTTGCCAGGCCATTTCAGAGGGCTTTAAGAATCAACCACATTGTTCTGGTCTGGGGTTACATGTAGCAGATTCCTTTCCCCAAAGGGCATTCATGAATGAGATGTGTTCTTACAACAATTGACAATAGTTTTATAGTTATCATCTCCGAGAATGACTTTGACTTTAATTTTTATTCATTGAATTTAAATTCCACCAGCTGTCCTGGTAGGAATTGAACAGTGTCCCAGAATAGTAGCCTAGGCTCTGGATTATTAGCTAGTGACATTACCGCAATGTCACTGCTTCTCCCATGGCCAAAATTCTATTACCCTGTGTATTAATAAATTGAACAAAAATTAAAACAGGATCATTGTGAAAACCATTTGGCTATTGAACTTTGATTACAAAACAATGGGACAATCTTACTGGTGCACTGAGTTGTTTCCTTCCAGTATCAATATATTAGCTCTTTATAGAGCTGAGATGAGGAGACCTTGTCAAGTTGAAGTCCTTGTGTTTACGCTGCCTGTTTGTTTTCTCTTTGTCGTTTGCAGAAGGTCATTGAAAATTAGCATTCCTGAGGTTTTGCCTTTTAAACCTAATGATGGCACACATCAGAGCCCTTTCAGTAAACAACAATTAAGCACCAATATTTAAAGAGCATATAAATCAGCCTCAGATTTGCATTTTCACTTATTGCTTTTAATATGCTTATTAGCAATCAATATTCTAATTACTCCAGACTAGGATGCTTTCAATCAATTTAAAATCTGAGTCCAAATTACCTACATTTTATTGTTACTGTAGTGAAGAAAACACACAGCAAAGGTTAAACTTAACAATTTGTGGAGGAAGAGATTTATTTTTCTGTCTGTAGAAAAAATTCTGTAAGACACAAGCATTCCATAAAATTTGGAATAACTTTAATGAATCTATTGGATGTTGAATGACTGTCACTAGCTTGCTTTCATCTTGAAAGCATTTTCCTGCTATACCATATCCCTTGCAGCCAGTTCTTCATTGCACTGAGAACCTCTAGTCCTTCAGGGCACAAGTGTTCCGAGAAATCTTGAAATAATTTACAGAAGCCTTCAGATGTGACATGACTTTCAATTGGTCAACAGCATCTATTGATCCACCTACTTTAAAAGGCACATCAAAACCATTTACAGTGACTGGGGGGTTTGGCTGCTGCCTGGATGTGATCCAGATTTATTTAAACTGTGATTCAAGCTTCACAAGGAACAATCATTTGTTCTTTTGGACCACAAGATGAAGTGCTTATGCGTGCTATAGATTGAAGATCCTCACAAGAAACAAACAAGACTCATGTTGGTTAAGTTGTTGCATTCAAGGTAATCACTACAGCAATAGTAGCATTGGCATGGTGGTATTGTAGAAGACTAGTAATCCAGAGATCCAGGGTAATGTTCTGAGGGCCGGAGTTTGACTCCCACCATGGGAGTTAGTGAAATTCAAACTCATTAGTAATCTGGAAGTAAAAGTCTAAGGATGAAATCTCATCAATTGTTATAAAAACCCACCTCGTTCACTAATATCCTTCAGGGAAGGAAACCTGCCGTCCTTACCTGGTTTGGTCTGCATGTGACTCCAGGTGCATAGCAATGTGGTTGACTCAGAATTGCCCTCTGAAATGGCTATTCCATTCAAGGGCAATTAAGAAACAAATTCTGGCTTAGCCAGCAGCAGCCATATCCCATGAATGAATTAAAAAAAGGGAAATGTTTAGAGTACCACAAGCTTTCAAAGGCTGACTTATTGAACCTCTTTTTAATCCTTTCAAAAATAACCCACTTGTACAAAGTTGAAATCATTAGGAGGATTTAGAACACGAAAAAAAAACAGAATTTAAAACAAAAATTAAATCTAAGCGTATGGGCATTACTGAGAAGGCTAGCATTTACTGTCCATTCTTAGTTGTCTTGAATGGCTTACTAGGCCACTGAGGGCAGTTAAGAGTCAGCCACATAAATGTGGGACTTGCATCAAATATGCATTGGGTGGCATGATGGCATTGTGGTTAACACTGTTGCCTCACATGCCAGGGACCTGGATTCAGTTCCAGCCTTTGGTGAATGTCTATGTGGAGTTTGCACATTCTCCCTGTGTCTGTGTGAGTTTCCTCGGATGCTCCAGTTCCTCCACAGTCCAAAGATGTGCAGGTTAGGTGGATTGGCAATGCTAAATTGTTCCTTAATTTCTCAAAATGTGCAGGATAATGGGATTAGCAGGGTAAACATATGGAGTTCTGGGGATAGGGCCTGGGCGGGGTGCTCTGTCGGAGAGTAGGTGTGGGCTTGATGGGCTGAATGGTCTCCTTCTGCATTGTAGGGATTCTGAGAAATAGGCCAGATTAAGTAAGAACAGTGGGTAATCTTCCCTAAATGGCATGAATTAACATTGCAATTTAAATCAATGATTTTTCAGGCATTCTTAGGTTACTGAATGTTGATCCTGGCAGGAATTAGTTGTTTTGTAAGGAAACGTTTTTACTTAATCACAACAAAGCACCTTGGGTGCATCTCCCTTGTTATGCATTGACATCTAGTAGACTATGTCTTTACTGGGCAGAGAAACAGCCTCGATTTGCATGCTACATGTAGTGCTGACTGCTGGACTGACCACTATCTTATCTCAATGTTAAACCTCAAGATTTATCTCCTTGGGCACCTCCAAGGCATGAAGGTTCAGATGTATCACAGTTCCTCAAGGCTCAAATGAGTAGTCATGAAGAAATCTCTCTGAGAAACTCAAGAGTCACAAATGTACAGTGAAAATGGACTCACTGCATTCAGGATGACTGAGTGATCTTCAAGGATTTGTATACTCCACAGTTCAAATAGCCCTTTACCCTTCCTCTCATAAGCATCAAGATCGTTTTCATTGAACCAATGAGGTAATGTAGAAGAAACATCAGCTCTACAGCATTTATCTGAATGAGAAGGCATCACTATCCAAGCCTGATGCCTACTGAAACACCCACAGAACAGTTCAAAGTAAGTTCAGAGGAATGCAAGATACGTGGTTAAATCAAAAGACAGATGAACTTTAGTCAAATGCAGACCACAAAGACTGGAAGAGATTCTACAATGCTTTGAAATCTGTCTCCTGACCCCAGTCTACTGATTCCTCACTAAACCACAGGGCGGACGGGTCAATACTGCTCACAGGAAAATGCCAAAATTTTGGAAAGAAGGGCAGCGCACTTTAACCACATCCTCGATCAACCTCCATTCAGCAATGAAGAAACAAGGAACCACTCATCTGATTAACCTCCCATGCTGTTAGAAATGTTGAATGCAATCAAACTCCTGTCAAGCAGCAAAGCTTATTCTCCAATGCATATGACAATCCAGGCACTATGATCAAAACAAAGAAAACTGAAGTAATGCACTCACCAAGTATCTCAACCATAAGAATTCAGTCCATGACCAGCATCTGTCAGCAGTGGATAGGTTCATTTTTCTCGGCAGCATGCTCTCCCCTGAGTTGACTGTGCTGACAACGAGAATGTAAGGATTACCAAAGCATGTGTAGCCTTCAGTGGACTTTGTTTGTCTGCCTACCAAACTGAAGGCCTACAGAGCAATTGTCGCCTAGTCTGATCCATTTATGCAAGACTTACACTGCTTACCAGCGGCATGCTGAGGAAACTCAACCATTCACTTTCACTCAAGCTGACTTTGGAAACATCTGAAAATCAGATGGTAAAACGAAATACCAGGCACTGAAGTGCTCACCTTGAGCTGGCATGCCAAACATCCAACATCATCATATTGAGACAGTCTCAACTGAGTTGAGCTGGTCATGTAGCTAGAAAACAAAACAAATCTTCTATGGGGAAATTGATTCTAGGGTGCACCCTCATGGAAGTTAAAGAAAGCATCACAAAGACACTCTGGAGGCTTCAATTAGGAATTTTGATTTCAATTTTAATCTCTGCCCCCTGACTAACTCAAAGTTCTGCAATGTTACTGGTGTCTTCCACCTTGAAGACTGATACAAAGTTACTCTGTCATTTCTTTCTCCCCATTACGACTCTCCAGCCTCATTTTCCAGTGATCCAATGTCCATTCTTGTCCCTTTTTTATATATCTAAAAAAAACTCTTGCAATTTTCATTTATATTACTAGCTAACTTACCCTCATATTTCTTCTTCTCCATTCTTTCTTTATTCGTTGTCCTCTGTTTGCTTTTAAAGGGTTCCCGATCCTGTGGCTTCCCACTATTCCTCGCTTTACAATATGGTCTTTTCTTTGCTATTATGCTATCTGACTTCCCTTGTTAGCCATGGTTGCCTTGTGCTCCCCTTAACATGTTTCCTCTTCCTTGGAATTAATTTGCGTTGTGCCTTCTGAATTATCCCCAAAAGTTCCTGCTAATGTTGTTCCAGTCTTTCTTGCTAGGCTCCCTTTTCAATCAAATCTGGCCAGCAACTCCCTCATGGCCTTGTATTTTTTTTTTGACTCAATTGTAGCACCATTATATCCGATTGTAATGCCTCCTTCTCAAACTGCAAGGTGAATTCTATAATATGTGGTCACTGCCCTCTTGGGGTTTCTTCACCTTAAGTTCCCTGATCAAGTCTGCCTCATTGCACATCACCAAATCCAGAAGTGCCTGTTCCTTAGTGGGCTCTAGCACAAGCTGCTCCAAAAAAAAATCCCGTAGACATTCCACAAATTCTTTATCTTGGGGTCTGCTACCAACTTGATCTTCCCAGTCCATCTTGCATGTTGATTTCCCCCCAGATTACTGTAATATTGCCTTTTCTATATCCTGATATATTTTCTGTCCAACAAGGATTCTGAGTCCTGCTAGTACATAACTCCAATCAAGATCTTTTTCCCTTTGTGAGTCCTCAACTCTACCCACACAGATTCTATCCATCCCTTCCCCAACTTTTTACTAATGATTTAATTTTGTTTCTTATCACAAGGCAACAACCCCTCATCTACCCATCTGCCTGTCCTTTTGATAGGACACATATTCTTGGATATTCACATCCTACCTCTGATCCCCTTGCAGCCACGCCTCTTGATGTCCACAACATTGTACCTTTCAATTACTATGTGTGCTTCAAGTTCGTTTACCTTGTTCCATATACAGCCTACATTTAGGTACCGCACCCTCAGTTCTGTGTTGACTGCCCTTCTTCCCATAATTGTCCCTTTATCTGTTGTGCCTGAAGTTTTATTCCCGCCAATTTCCATACTCTCTACTCTATGACTAGTTCTGGAAACTTTACTAACTTCTACTGAGCTCTGCCACACCGCCCCTCCCCCCCTCCTAAATTTACTAGTTTAAAGTCTTTGTGGCTTCCCTATTTAGCCTTCCCACTGGGGTTCTGGTCCCAGATCAGTTCAGGTGGAGCCCATCCCATCTCTCTTGTTGCAATATTGATGCCAGTTCCCCACAAAATAGAACGCCTCTTCCCCACACCAATCTTTTAGCCACGTGTTTACCTCCCTAATCTTCTTCTCTCTTTGCCAATTCACACGTAGCTTGGGTAATAATCCAGAGATCCTCAAGGACCTGTTCTTTAATTTGGTTCCTAGTTCCTGATATTACCCAAACAGGTCCCTCTGCCTACTCCTGCCCATGTTTGTCACTACATCACTACATGGACCACAGCAACATGATTCCTTCCCACCCCACCCCCCACCTCCCACTCCAACATCCTTTCAAACTGGTTAGATATGTCCTTTACTCTAGCACCAGGTAGGCAACATACCATGCGGGACTCTTTATCCTGCTTACAAAGGATGCAATCTGTCTCCCTAATTATGGAATCGCCTACCACCACCATTTTTTTTTAACTCCTCCCTCCTGAATGGCTACCTGTGCCACAGTGCAGTGGTCAGTTAGCTCATCCTCCCTACGGTCCTTTTCCTTATCCACACAGGGAGCAAGTACTTCGTAAATTTAAATAATGTTCCAAATAGATATTTAAGATACCTATCAACATTTAGAGAGTATATATTTTAAATCCCTGAGTAGAAAGTTACCGAGGACAGTAAGATGGCACTATCCCAATAAAGGGGAGAACTATCACTGCCACACTACAGTTAGTTATACTTTTACCATGAAAGATGCTGGAGTGAATGTAAAAACCCATAAAGGAGCTGAACCAGCAAAAAGCACATATGCTGGGCAACAGCTGCAAGTTTCCTGGCCTGCTACACTGAAGTAGCCAGCAGGCTGAGAAATGGGGACCTGCAAAGAGTCACTGATCCCGACTTTCCCAGGCCCTTTTTTAGAACATAATTGGCCTCACGCCGGAAATTAGTGTAAAGCTGATTTACCATGTGGAAATTCCAATTTCCATATCATTACTGAGCCTGGATGATACCACTGAGGCTCGTTAATGCTCCCTCTCCAACCACCCCCCAGCCAGATGAGGTTCCCACCACAGGAAATAAAGCTGGTTTCCATCAACAGGGGTCAGGCATGATCACTCCATAAGTGGAGACAGAGACCATTGAGCATCCCCACTCCGGGAGTTCAAGGGTGAGGGTTCCATTGGGCCCCCTGGCATTGCTTACTGAATAGCAAGCAGTGCCAAGGGAGTGAGGCCTGCTGAGGACAAGGCTGATCGGTAGTGGTGGGGGAACCCTGCTGCGCACTCTACATTAGGGATCAGTGGGGTTAAGCAGGAGAAGAGTGATTGGGACTGGTCATGGGGGGGCATCGGTTGGGGATGCCAGCCATTGGAGAAGTCATGGAGGTCAATGATCATGGGATGTGGTAGGGGAAGCTGGTGGGTAGGAGGCCAGCAATTTTGTTGGGGGGAAGGGCGTCCAGTTTGGGGGCCCAATCTCCCCACTGACAGATCAGTGCATGCACAGAAAATCATCCCCAACATCTTTTGTTTTAGTCAACATCCTCCCAGTAAACATGATACTGTGAGATGTCGATGGTGGACACTTCCTTGTTTCAGTCTGCATCCAGAATTTATTGACAAGTGATTTAAGGTCATCCTTAATGTTATCCATTGTTAGGTTATAGTAAGAAGACTCACAACACCAGGTTAAGGTCCAACAGGTTTCTCTTGAATCATGTGCTTTTGGAGCACTGCTCCTTTATCAAGTGGGGGCTGCACAATGGGTGAACGTTTACAGGGGTGGGGGGAAAGGTCGCAGAGCGATGATCATTTGTTATGTGATGTAGGGAATGAGCATTATCAGGAGGGTTGAGGGAGTAACAATGCCAGGAGTAATTGAGAGAAATGAGCTTCTTTCAGCAGTCCAATGCCGGCATCGCCACATCATTGTTAGACTATGGTAGTTTTACAATTTATCAATGCCTTGCTGTAGTGAGGTAGACGTCAGTTCCTGTTATTCACAAACTGCCTTATGAAGAAGGATATATCATATCATACGCCCCATGATGTTAGTGTCCTTGAGCACATAATTATACTCAGCAATACTTATAAACCTCTGAACCCTTGTGCAGCAGATGAATCCAGCTTTTAATTTTTACTGCTACTTCATACAGGAAATCACGCTTTTTAATTTTATAACTCTGGGTTCCCTCACAATGTTCACACTGCTGGCAGATGTCACATGTTCAGCTTTACAGGTTAAGTTAAATTAGCATTATCAACCCAATTCAACAGGGATAAACTTCTCCTTAAACTTGATCAGCCCTATCTGAAGTATTGGCCCAAGTTTCCAATCAGCTACTGAGCAGTGCTTACTCACTGCTTATCCAGTGCTCAAGCCTTTGCACATTCCTGTCCCAGCTCCAGCTTGAATCCTGCACCGAGCAATTCGGGGAGGCCTTGTGGCAAAACCTAATTGCACTGACTTTCTTTATCATTTTCCTCTAATGAAGAAAGGTTCAGCAAGCAGTTTGGAGGAATGGGAGGTGATTATATTGAAACATCTGAGGTTCTGAAGAGGCTTAACAAGGGAGGTGCTGATAGTAGATCCTGAGAGGAACTCTCCTTGGAATGTTCTTCCATAGAGAACAGTGGAGAGTGGGTCATTGAATATATTCAAGGCTGAGTAAGACAGATTTCTGATTAACAAGGAAGTCAAAGGTTATGGGAGCAGGCAGGAAAGTGAAGGTAAAGCCAGTCAGATGAGCCAAGATCTTATCAAATGGTTGAGTTTGGCAGAATAGTCTACAACTTCTCCTATTTCTTATGATTTTATAAATTCATATCCTTTAAGTTCATTGATCTGAAGAGTTTTTAAATCTCTTGTCTTTGTTAGGTTTCCTCCTCAACCACTCTCATCACTGCTCAGCTTCCCCTAACGCTGTTTACCCTCCACAATCTCTGATACTGGTCACAACACTCAACTCCCCAACATTCAGCTACCCTGCACCCCCAACAATGTCCACCTCTGTCAATTATTCCTGGCATTGCTCACTCCCCTCAATCCATCCTGATAATGCTCACTCCCTGCACCGCACAACAATGCTCACCACTCTGCAACGGCCCTCCCCCACCCCCTTGTAAATAATCACCCACTGCACAGTCCCCAACAACATCCTCCCACAAACCTGACAATATTCCGCACTCAACTTGCATCTTCAACAAAGCGCCAACCTCTCCCCCTCCACTAGCACTCAACACTAGTCACACTCCTGCACCCTTAACCATGCTTGTCCCTCCCTCGTGCCAACAATGCTCACAGCCCCAACACCCTCCCAACAATGCTGACTGCCCCTCACTGCCCTGACAATATTCACCCTCTCCCGTAGCCCCCAAAATATTTACCCAACGATTTTGGAAGATGAGCTGGCTGGTGAGGTGTGACATGTGCAGTGAGCGTTGTTTGAGGGGAGGTGGTGAGCAGTTTTGGTGGTGTAGAAGGAGGGCTAAGCATTGTCAGGGGTTGGGCATTATCAGGGTGGGTGCAGTGAAGCAATGAGAATTGTCAATGTCTAGGGTGGTGAGTATTGTTATGAGGGGAGTTGAGGATATGAACATTGTTAGGGTTGTAGAGAGTGTGAACATTAGGATGGTGTTGAGCTATGTTGGGGGTGAACACTATGGGAAGGGGACTGAGCTGTGTCGGGCATGAATGAGCTGAGTTGAGGTCTCCTATGTGCTGGAGTGCTTTGACAATGTACTTTTACCTAGAGCTGCACTCCTTAGCACAGTTTGCATCCAAACTTCCTGGTGGGAAATCACCAAGCCTAATTTTTAGGTACTGTATTGAAAGTTCCTGGTCCCTGTGTAAACCCCGGAACTTCCAGTGTCATTGCAGCCCTCGATAGCAGCAAATGTCTCACTGTTCACTATTATTAGGATTAGAAGATATGGACCAATGTGGTCAGTTTGAACACTGCACCTCAAAATGTTGTATCACTTGCAAGAATGCAATGCAAATTCACCAGAATGATCAAGATTTAAAGGGTTAAAGTATGAGGACTGGCTGTATAAACTTCTTGTATTTGTTCCAATATAGAGAATTGAGGAATAATCAAATTGAGGTATTTAAAATGATCAAAAGATTCATTAAGTTTGATGAAGAGAATTAATTTTCTTCAATGGGTGAATAGAGAACAAGGGAGCACAGTCATAAATTACAGCCAAAGGCTAGTTAGGAGTGAAATTAGAAACCACCTTACACAAGCAGTAATTCTGAAATTCTCTTTCTCAAAAGCTGGATAAAGTAATATTTTCATGACAGATTAATACATTTTTGTTGGATAAGCGTTTCAAACTTATGGAACAAAGGCAGGTAAATAGAATTGAGCAGCAGGTCAGTAATGATTCAGTTGAATGATGGAAGAGGCTCAAGTAGTCTATTTTTCATGTCAACTCAACAATTAAATAAAACACTGCCCTTTAAATGGATTGAGATGATTGCTGCCTGTTCATATGGCAATTAAATAACCCAGTGAACTATTTATATAAGTAAAGGAAACTCTCTCAAAGTCCTGGTTACATTCCTTAACAAATATCACCAAAATCAGAAGTCACTTCTCATATCTGTGATATCTCACTGAATATAAGGCAAATCTTACCAAACAAGTAAAATGTCTTTCTGTCCAGAAAATCAAGCCGGATTTCTCTCCAGATCTTACCACATTCTGTTACAAAAACCAGGTGGGCATGTTTCACCTGTCATGTAGGTGGCCTCAACACCCCAGCAAAGTCTGGCTGCACTGAGATTGGGGCACCATGTTTAAAAGGCAAAGCAAGAAGTAATCTCCGCCATGGTACTTTGGAGGTCTCAGGGACTCCTCACACCTTTCTGGCACCTTCACCCCTCTCTGGCTGCTGGGGGGGAAGAGGAGAAATGCTAGCTCCAATCAGTGACCACACCCCCCCCACCACGTTTCCCCTGAACATCAAACCCCTTCCTTCTTTCCAGCAATCAGTGACAGCAATAGCCCCATTCCCCCTGAACATAGGACTCCTTCGCTGCAGCCTCCCACCCCTGCCATGTCCACACCCCAAATGGCAATTACTGGCATCCCCAGCTCCCCAGTCTACTTCAACCCACCACCCCATACAAATTAATCCCACTTCCCCCATGATCTCTCACTAGGGTTCACATGGCACTGCCCCCTACCTTGGTGCCAATCTGGCAATGCCAACCTGTGCCAAAGCATTGTCAGGCCATGTTCCTCTTCCCTGGGGGCTATATTCACCTTTACACCCCTGGGGGGGATCCCCATGTCAGGTTCCCGTCTGGGTGAACCCGTTGTACATCATGTCAGTGCAGTTTAAAAATATGGTGGAGGCTTAATATTTGCTGGTGGAGTCTTTAATCATGCGGAAGTGTGGTGTATTGTGTGTAAATTAGGTTCACACCCATTGTGGATGTTGAACTGATTACATTGTCGGCAAGGGGCAATGAAAATTGGAAGTTACAATCTTGCTGGCAAGATTCATAACTTTCAGGTTTCGTCGGATATTGAGCTCCCGCCACCATTTCCACAGATGGGGAGCATGGGCTCAAGATCCCGTCCAAAATCTTAACTATGGACCAATTAGCTGCTCTCTTTTGCATAAGATAAAATTTCAATGTAATTCCGCAAACACGAAGCACTTGGATACTTGGAAATGGATTATACTTATTGCCAACAATCGTAGTTCAGTTTGCATGAGTATTAATGGAGGAAAAGGATATCCTAAATAAAATTAACATACAAACCTTATTTTGGCGATTGGAAATCTTTAAGTGGCCAAACAATTTATTACAATAAGGTGAAAGAAAACATTGACAACTTATTTCACAATGTCAGGACACCATGAAGTGAAATCTCTTTTGGAAAGTGGGAAATGCAGCAGCTAATTTGAACACAAACAGAAATGTTCGGAACTACTTAATCTGATTTAATGATGTTACTTTTTTTATTCACTCATGGGACATGGGTGTCACTGGCTGGCCAACGTTTATTGCTCTTACTTGCCTAGTTGCCCTTAGAGGGCAGTTGACAGTCAATTACATTTCTGTGGCTCTGGACTCACATGTAGGCCAGACCAGGTAAGGACGTCAGATTTCCTTTCCTAAAGGGCATTGGTGAATCAGATGGGTTTTTCTGATAATCGCCAAAGATTTCATAGTCATCAGTAGACTCTTAATTCCAGATTTTTTTGTTATTTAATTCAAATTCTACCATCTACTGTAGCAGCATTCAAATCTGGATCCCCAGAACATTAGCTGAGTTTCTAGCTTAATAGTCTAGCGATAATACCACTAGGCCATTGCCTCCCCCGGGGGTATGTATAGGTCAAGACACCAGGAGAATTGCTTTACTTTGCTTTGAATAATGAATGAGATGTTTTACTTCAACCCAAGAGGACAGACCATCTAATCGTCTTATCAGAAGGGGCACATACAATAGTGAAGTTCTTCTTCAGGACTGTACTGAAATGTCAGCCTGGACCTAGTCCATTAAGGCCCCACTCCAGAGACATTAGCACAATCTATTCAATCAGAGGCAAGAGTGCTACCCAAAAGCCATGTGTAGGAGGTTGTCTTTCCAGCCAACTCATTAATGTTTGCAAAAGTGAATCAAGGAACATAGGAATCACCTTATCATATCTTTATCACCCCAAGTCTTTTACAATAAAATTAGGGACAGAATGTGATAGGCGGGATTGGGCTCTGCTTCTCTCTACTCATGCCAGCCTGGAAAAATAAACTGCTTAGAAAGGAAAGTGATTGCACATTCCAGCTCCACCAATAGCCAGTACCTATATTCTTGACATTCAACTGATAACCTGTCATTTAACAATAAAAACAACATCCATTTAACATAGTAAAAGATCCCAGAGCACTCTACAGTGGTGATAATCTAACAAAATTTGGTATTAGGAGAGGTGAGCAAAATCTTAGTCAAATAAGTATGATTTAAGGAACATCTTAAAGAATGAGGGAGAAGCAGAGAGCTGGGTTCAGTAAGGGAATTCCAGGGCTTAAGGATAGATGGTTGAAGGTTCAGCCAGAAATGACAGAGTGAAGCCTTCAAAGGAAGTCAGAATTGGAGCAACGCAGATCTATTGGAAGCAAGTACAGCTGGAGGAGGTTACAGAGATAGAGAAGGGAAAGGAATTTGAACACAAAAATGGACATTTAAAATCTGAGGCACTGATGGATTGAGAGCCAATTTAAGTCAGCAAGTACTGAGGTAATGGATAAATGGAACTTGCTGCAAGTTAGGTTCAAAGCAGCAAGGTTTTTTTAGGACGTAACTAATATGGAAGATGAGGAAGTGCTACTGGATGATTTTTAAATGGACTTCCAAAAGGTTTGACAAGGTTCCACATAAAAAAAATTGTTACCAAAACAGAGCACATAGAATTGGAAGGGACTATGAACTTGGCTAAAGAATTGGTTAAGCATTTGTAGATATGGCATGGGCATAATGGGGACATAGTCAACTTGACAGAAGTGACTACTGGTGCTTCCCAGGGATCTATACCAAGGCTATAATTTTTCAGTATATTTGGGAATGACATAGATGAGGGAATAGAAAGCCATAATATCTGAATTTGCCAATGATACCAAGTTAGGTGGCTTAATAAGCGGTGCAGATGAAAGCAGAAAATTGGAGCGGAGCTTTGATGGATGAAATGAATACGCAAAACAATTGCAAATGAGTTCACAGTGTGTAATCATCCACCTAAGGACTGTATTAAGATAATTCAGAGTGTAATCCGAATGGCAAGAAACTAAGAACTGGGGGTGAACAGAGATATTGGAGTCCAAGTATAGAAAACATTAGTGAGCTGGGACAAAAATGATCAAAAAGAGAAATGGAATGTTCAGCTTTACATTAGGAGAGCTGAAGTACAAAGGATGGAAGTCATAAGTCAGCTGCTCAGAGCCCTGGTTCAATGTTATCAGGATTACTGCATTCATTGGATTTGAAAGAACACATGTTCACACAAATTATACCAGGATTTAAAGGGTTGAATTAAGCAGATAATTTGTATTGGCTGAACTTGCATTCCCTTGAACATAGAAGATTAAGGGATGATCTAATTCAGCTGTCTAATGTGATTAAAGGATTTGATAGCCCAGGTTACAGGTAACTTTCTTCCGATAGTAGCATCCAGTTGTAAGGGATATAACTTTAAGATTAAAGTGAGGCCATTTAGGTGTGATGTCAGAAAGCCCTTCATTACATAAAAGGTAGTAGCACCCTCTTTCCCAAAGAGTTGCTGAGGCCAGCTCAAGTGGAATTCCTGAAACTGAGATTGATATGTTTCTGTTAGGTTTGTGTATTAAAACTTGTGGAGCGAAGGTGGTTAATGGAATTGTTACAAATCAGCCAATGGCAGGATGGAATTGATGGGCCAAGCGATTTGCTCCTGTTCCTTTGTTCCTATAAGGATAGAAGATGGAAGGCCAGCCAGGAGAAGATTGGAATAATGGTTGTGACATTCTTATTCATGGAATAGGAAGATCATAACCAACTATAACGTATAAAAACAACATATCACTTGCAAGATAGTGCATTGATGTTTAATGTCCGTTTTTATTTGTATTCAAGAAAGTTCCTTGCCTTTACAGCAATCTTTAAGAGCCTTCTTGGATCATGCATAGCCAAAACCTTGCTCATAAATCATACTTTCATACCTACATATCTCTCTTTGTGACCCAGTCATAGGTTGAAGCACCATCATCATGTCCAAGAAGGGAAACACTTTTGTTGACCTACAACAGCACCAGGAAGATTGAAAGCCACAATCATGACAAGGTCATATTAGGAAGAAAGTTGGAAGGGAAGTTAAACCTCCTAATTCTCATTGAAAAAGTCAACTTGAAATGGCATGTGAGAACAAAAGGGGTTGGAATATAAATCATCCTGATTTTAAAAATCTGTAAGGGTAAACAATACGCAACAGAAAATACAATAAAAAACAATTGAACTAGACGCAAAACCACCTTTTGTAAGGGTTATTTATCTTGTGAAGGTGCTATTTTCAACAGAAAGTGCTTTTCAAGATGACAGAAATGAGAAACTGACTCAGGATTAATGGAGGAATGAAAAAGAATGATGCAATAAAAGCTTGATAAGTATGAAGCAAATTTCCTCCAAATAAACCATGCATAACATGGAAAGAACTCACGAATATAGAGAAAAATAAAACATGAGTCAGAAATAAATCAGAATTGATAGGTATGGAACAATGATTTAAAGCAGCAAAACACTCAAGTACAAGAGTGAACATTTCTGTAAACAGCTGTTTCAATTTAAAAAGCAAAAGGAACAATCATTGGGAAAGAAAAAAGAAATCACTGAGGGCCATTTGAAAAATTATGAATTTTGGATTGGTTGTGAAATAAAATTGTGATTAAAGTTCCATTAAGTTTCAGAGAGAATTTATATTTTTCAATTTTTCCTTCTTAACTAGTAAAATACGTCTTGAAATAGGGATCATAGAATTGATTGCAAAGATCAGTGCATCCAATTTGACTGTAGCTTTCAGGAAACCTCTGGAAATCAGAAGTGATACAAATTATGTGCACTTAAATTTGTTCTTCCTATCAAGTGGAACTCCATGCAGTTTCCCACTGATGGGACTCAGATCTACATGGACAGATTTGTGATAGAATGTTTAACTCATATGGTTTTGAGATCACTGCACCAAGATTTGCTGGCCCCACTGCGGCTGCAATCTATTTAAGTATCGGTTGGCTGAGATTTTCCATCCCTTCCTGTTAGCAGGATCTTCTGGCCCCAATAAAAACGATCTCTGCAGCAGGTCCATCGAAATGTGGTCATGGGACTGAAAGAACCCTCCAGTGACCAATGGCAAACCACTCCCACCGCCGAAAAATCCACTGCAGGGGGACAGGAAAATCACAGCTGTCGACTTCAGCAGGATCGAAAGGTCCTACTAACATAAGGGCCAGAAAAACTCCTGCATCATAATTTATAAGTAGTAATAAAGATGAAGTCAAAAATTGTGTAAGTATTATTTTCATAGCTTCATACAGCATAGTTGTCTACATAATAGTGGCACGGTACGCGGACTGGTTTATGAACCATGACGTGAACTTTCTTTTTATGGCCATAATCAGCCACTAGGGTGATTATTCCAACACATTTGAAGTATATTATGGGTTCCACAATCCATTTAATAAGAGGGAGGTCTCCCAGACTCATCAACAATCATATTCTATTGGTTCAACTCAAAATTCAATGTTAAAGCTTTACCTCTATGATTAGTTTTAAGTTTATTTCTTAGTGCCACAAATAGGCTTACATTAACACTGCAATGAAGTTATTGTGAAAATCCCCCCGTCACCACACTGCAGCACCTGTTTGGGTACACTGAGGGAGAACTTAGTATGGCCAATACACCTAACCAGCACATCTTTCAGACTATGGGAGAAAACCAGAGCACCCAAAGAGAACCCATGCACACATGGGGAGAATGTGCAAACTCTGCACAGACAGTGACCCTAGCAGAAATTGAACACATGTCCCTGTGAGATAACAGCACTAACAACTGTGCCATGATGCCATCCCTTGGCTGGAGTGGGGTTTGAACTAAACAGCTTCTGACCCAGAGACAGGAACGTTATCACTAAGCTGGAGAAATGCTGACATTTAAGCTTGAAAAGCTCTCCTTGGATAATGGAATGAATTCTATGCCTATTTCCAATTTAACTCTGTGAATTTGGTCAACCTGTGTTTAAAAAAATGTTTTTTAGTTGATTTACAAAGCGCTAAAATATATGCTACCTGCAGTATAAAACCAATACTAATTCCCACATATCCTTGTGCTGAGATTTACATGCCAAGATTGAAAATCTCAGAATCTATAAGCAACAGGGTGACTTAATACAAATAGCATCTTGACATCTCATCTCAAAACACTGATGTCAAAGGAAAAACAAATAATATTGTGCGCATGAAGAGATTTGCTTAGCATTATGTGTATTGACAGCCTCTGCTGGAGTATTTTACCTCAAACTCTTTCCCTTATAAGTCGCACTCTAGAGATGGGAACATACAATAGCTCGGATGTTGTGGTGAGCAGTGATTAAAAAAATGCAAGTTGTTCATTAGTTTTTAAAGTTTATTTTTATTAGTGTCACAAGTATCCAATTGGTTCAACTCAAAATTCAATGTTAAAGATCTACCTCTATGATTAGTTTTAAGTTTATTTCTTAGTGCCACAATGCTGCATTAACACTGCAATGAAGTTTTTGTGAAAATCCCCAGTCACCACACTCCAGCGCCTGTTTGGATATACTGAGGGAGAATTTAGTGTAGCCAATCCAGCACATCTTTCAGACTGTGGGAGGAAACCAGGACATTAACACTACAATGAAGTTACTGTGTTCTTAGTTTTGCTGTCATTATTACACCAAGGTGGGCCCTGGTACCCAATACCCATTGTGGCAGCAGGCAATCTCTGTGACTGCTTCTGTGAGTGCCTCCAAACTTTTTCCAGGGATGGTGGGCCTGACTTCTGTCAGTGCCCACTCCCACAGAATGAAAAGCCCATCTTGGCTGCTACTTTTGCCTGAGGCAGGTGTGCCAAGCCAGTAAATTTCTGAACTCTCACTATCCGAATCCAGCATTAAAATATCTGTTTACCAACATAGGATCCTATTTTTAACTTACGTTTCATACAATGTCCTTCAGTAAAAGTATGGCCCTAATTACATTGCTGGACTGGTAATCAAGAGAACATGTGTTTAAATCCCAGCAGGGCAGTTTGAATTCAGTTTAAAGAAATCTGGAAATTAAAAGGCTTGTATCCATAAACATGATCATGGAATGGTTGGATTGTCATAAGAGCCAGATGGTTTCCTGTTGTTTACAGGAGGGTTGTCTGGCATCACCATCATGTAAGTGAGATAGATTCAGAACAGATCTAACAGCCCAAAACTGGGCATCAATAAGGTTTTGTGGGCCATCAGCAACAGCAGAATTATTTGTATTCAACCACAATTTATAACCTTATGGCTCAGCATATCTCCCACTCTACCATTACCATCAAACCAGGGTATCAGTCCTGACTGAATGAAAAATGTAAGAGGGCAGGCCAGGAACAACACCAGGCATATCTAAAAAAGAAGCGTCAACCTGCTGAAACTACAACGTAGGATTCCATACATGACAAAGAGTGGAAAAGCACACGACATACAGAGTAAAGTGATCCCACAAAACTCTGCAATCCTGCCTCATCCAGCTGTGGACAATTAAGCAACTAACACCAATATCCTCATCCTGGATTAAAGGGAAATCCCACACATCAGAGCAAAAAGGAAGCGTTTGCAATCATCTTCAGCCAGAAGTTCTGAGTGGATGATCCAGCTTAGCCTTCTCCTGAAGTCCCCAGCATCACAGATGCCAATCATCAGTCAGTTTGATTCACTTCACAAAAGCTATGGGCCCTGACAATATTCCAGCAATGGTACTGAATACGTGTGTTCGAGAACTAGCTGCATCCTTAGCCAAACTGGGTCAGTAGAGGTACAACACTGGCATCCACAAGGCAATATAAAAATTGCCCAACAACGCCCTCTCCACAAAAGGCAGGACAAATCCGATCTGGCCAATCACCATCCCATGAGTCTACTCTCAATCACCAGCAAAATGATGAAGGTGTCATCAACAGTCCAATCAAACAACAATCAGCAATAGTCTGCTTACTGGTGCTCAGTTCCAGTTCCACTAGGGGCACTCGGCTCCAGACTTCATTTCAGCCTTGGTCCAAACATAGTCGCCTCACTACAGGAAGGATGTGGAAGCTATTGAGAGGGTGCAGAGGAGATTTACAAGGATGTTGCCTGGATTGGGAGGCATGCCTTAGGTTGAGGGAGCTAGGTCTTTTCTCCCTGGAGAGACGAAGGTTGAGAGGCGACCTGACAGAGGTTTATAAAATGTTGAGAGGTATAGATAGGGTGGATTCTCGGAGGCTATTTCCCAGGGCCGAAATGGTCGCTATGAGAGGACACAGGTTTAAGGTGCTGGGAAGCAAGTACAGAGGAGATGTTAGGGGTAAGTTTTTCACTCAGAGGGTGGTGAGTGAGTGGAATCGGCTGCCGTCAGTGGTGGTAGAGGTGAACTCGCTGGGGTCTTTTAAAAGACTTCTGGATGAGTACATGGGATTTAATGGGATTGGGAGTTACAGATACTTCTATGGCTTGGTAGGTATGGATGTGATCAGCGCAACTTGTGGGCTGAAGGGCTTGTTTGTGCTGTAGTGTTCTATGTTCTATGGACAAGCAAACTGAATTCCAGAGGTGAGATGAAAGTGGCTGCTCTTGACATCAAGGCAGTACTTGATTGAATTTACCTGGCAAAGTGAAGACAATGAGAATTGAGGAAAAACTCTCCAGTGGTTGGAATCATACCTTACACAAAAGAAGATGGTTATAGTTGTTGGAGACCAATCATCTCTGCCCCAGGACGTCACAGAAGGAGTTTCATAGCATAGTGTCCTAGGCCCAAATACCTTCAGCAACTTCATCAATTACTTTCCCTTCATCATAAGGTCAGAAATGGGGATGTTTGTTCATGATCCCATAGTGTTCAGTACCATTCCTGACTCAGATACAGAAAAAGTCTACATCTACATGAAGCAAGATGTGAATAATGTTCAGATCTGATCTGATAAGTTACAAGTAACATATATTGTAGACAAGGGTCAGACAATGACTATCTCCAATAAAAGAGAATTTATGTCTCCTTGATATTCAATGGTATGACCATTACTGGATATTCCACCATCAACGTTCTGTGTGTTGCTATTGACCAGAATCTCAATTTGACCAGCTGTGCAGGTCAGAGGCTGGGAATACTGCAACAAGTAACTCAGCTCTCAATTCTCCAAAGCCTGTCACCATTTACAAGGCACAAGTCAGGAGTTGATCTTATATTGTCCAATTGCCAGGATGAGTGCAGTTTCAGTAACACTTTGGTAGTTTGACACAATCCAGAACAAAGTGGCCCACTGAATTGACACCCCATCTACCACCTTAAGGTTTCACTCCCTCCTTCACTGGTGGACAGTGGCAGCAGTGTTTAACGTCTAGAAGATGCACTGCAGGAAGTCATCATCAAACCTTGTTTGACAGCACCTTCCAAACCTGCAACCTCACCACCTAGAGGAACAAGGGCAGCAGAAGCATTATAGAACCGTCATCTGCAATTTCCCCTTCAGTTGACATACCATCTTGTTTTGAAGAAATTCACCACCGCCTTCTAAGGGCAACTTTGGACAGGCAATAAGTGTTGACTTTGCCAGCAATGTTCACATCCCAGGAAAGAATTTTAAAAACATAAGTTGTTTGACTAGAATTCTTAGATCTTTCAATAGTTTTGCTTTTTGCGCTGGTTTACCACCACAGCTTTGTTAATCTCCATTATTTAGAATAGCATGATGAACTTGATGGAGTAACTGTCCTTGGTTGCAGTTTTATTTTCTTCATAATTGGGGTGTGATGGTTTTTGTCCAAATCAGACTGAAATGTGACTTTATTCCCACATTACCACGGTTGACTGTTCGCTGCTCTCTGAAGTGCCTCAGAAAATCACCTAATTACCAGCTGGAAATGTCAGCTTTGCCAGTGAAGACCATCTTTAATGAATGAGATTTCAAAAACAGAAGCTGTTATTACAAGGATAGTTGTCTATTAAAGTTCACTATGCTCTCGTAACTTCCGTGTAACTTCTGTGGTGTTAAACAGATACAGAGGTGCTGACTTTGATATGAACCTGTTTTATCCATGTTAAATAATAATCAAATATTGAGTCAGGAAACCTAATCTTGTCCTGTCCTGTCCTTATTCTGCTTTGGATTTGGCAGAAGATGACAACAATGAATAGGTGAAACTCTATTACTGCAATTTTCTTCAAATTTACTTCCAAAATCAGTTCAAGTTTTCCTCTCCTCGGCCCTAATACTGGAAAGAGCTAATCTATCCCATCTCTCTCTCTCTCTGTCTCTCTCACGCACACACTCTCTGCTAGAACATGCTGCTGTAGATCAAAACGCTTATGCAGAGTTGATCATTCCATTGAATAATGCAGCAATAAATCTGAACTGTTAAATTGCCCCTTTATTGCCTAATTACAAAGTTAATTGTTACTTGTGTGACAAACATAATTAGTCCTTTTACCTTCTCCTCAGGGGACATAGAGGCATAATACTTAGCTAGCTTAATTAACTGGCAAGAAATGATAAGGTTTCCTTATGCTGATACCAGTTTTTAATGTTATATCTATTCCTTTACTGTCTCTCTCTCTCTCTCCTTCTTAATTACTCTAAATGTCACTGGGTATGGCTCCTGCCTGAAGTGGCTGCAGACGGGAGGAGGCTATTAAAAGGAATGTTCACTCCTAATCTCACATTAAACAATGACCATTAAATCTCTCAGAACCCAAGGTCAGGCTCCCAGTTGAAGGGATCGCTGGAATTTCTAACCTCACCTGTTCAATGGCTAGTTATATTCCACCTTATCTTGGTGGAATGGGTGATGTTTCTGATTGGGAAAGGGCTCTCTTCCCATTACTTCTTTACTTTGCATAAAATACATCAGTGCATAAATTTGTCATGAGCAGCAGCACAGAACAGGGCTCAGAGGGCAACCATCTAATTATTTTTTCCATTGAAGTAGTTAGCAAACTGAGCACACTATTGCCTATGTTATTGTCCAAGCCACCATCACCTTTTGAAGGAGCTTATACTATAAAGTTCTGGCATAGACAGAGTTAACATGGGACTATGTACAGTACTGGCCAGATACAATAATGTATAAGAACACATAGCTTGCACCACATGGATGACGTGGCTGTCTTCTGCTCGGACCCCTCGTCTGTTTGCAGGTTCCTCCAGGTCTGTGAGCAGTTTGAGCTGGCCTCAGGAGCCAAAGTCAACCAGGGCAAGAGCGTGGCCATGTTCTTTGGGAACTGGGCTGACAAATCCTTTGTCCCCTTCACCGTCAGGGTAGACTACCTGAAGGTGCTGGGGGTATGGTTTGGAGCGGCGGGGATATGGTTTGGAGCAGCAGGGGCATGCGCCAAAAACTGGGATGAGCGCATCACGAAAGCCAGGCAAAAACTGGGCTTGTGGGAGCAACATTCCCTCTCCATCACAGGAAAAAACCTGGTGATCTGGTGCAAGGTGCTGTCCATGTTGTTGTACGTGGCGCAGGTGTGGCCTATCCCCAAATCCTGTGCTGCAGCAGTGACGCAGGCCATCTTCAAGTTTATCTGGAGATCAAAGATGGATCGCGTTCGGAGGGAGGTGATGCACAGATCTCCAGAGAACAGAGGGAAAAACGTTCCCAATGCCACCCTCATCCTGATGGCTACCTTTGTGTGTGGCTACATCAAGCTGTGCATAGATCCTCGGTACACTAACAGCAAGTGCCACTACTTTCTGAGGTTCTGCCTGTCCCAAGTGTTGCAGAGGATGGGTCTGGCCACACTGCCGCGTAACACTCCAAGTAGTTGGACCATACCGCAGCACCTGTCCTTCATCGAGAAATTTTTCCGCAAACACACCTTTGACCAAATGGTGATTAAGTCCTTGAGGCCCAGAGAGAAAAGGAGATGGTGGATCCTGTCGAATGATTCCCTGAGCAGACTGTCAGTGTCATGTGGCAGAATGCCTCATCACCAGAACTCACAAACGAGCACCAAGATCTGGCTTGGCTGGTGGTGAGAAGGGCATCCTCGTCAGATCCTTTATGCACACTCGAGGTCTCAACATCACCGCATGCTGCCCTCGAAGCGGCTGGGGGCTGATGAGACGGTCGCACACCTCCTTGTGGAATGTGCCTTTGCAAAGAAGGTCTGGAGTGAGATGCAGTGCTATTAGTCGAGGTTCGTCCCGAGTAGCTCGGTGACACAGGATTCTGCTCTACGGGCTGTTTCCGGGGATGCACACCAAGACAAATATCAACTGCTGCTGGAGGATCATCAGCTTGGTGAAGGACGCACTTTGGTGCCCGAAACTTGCTGATCTTCCAGTTGAAAGAACTGTCCTTGACCGAGTGTTGCAGACTGGCACATTCCAAGGTCCAGGACTACGTGCTGAGGGACGGGCTGAAGCTTGGGGCAGCCGCCGCAAAGGCACAATGGGGAAAGGCCACACTGGAAGGCCTTTTAACGGAGGCAGACTGAGGGCCCGGGAACTGCAGAATACCCTTGGCCTGCGTAACTTTGTGCCATTCTGAGAAATAATGGCACACAGTAAAATTTGAGGCATGTATATAGATTTAAGATTTGAAATGTAATGAATGTAATTTGTTAAGGACTGTAAAAATGTTTTTTTTTCTGCACTGTTTGAAATTTTTAGACATGTAGGTTTGCAATGGTTTAACTGAGATTTTTAATGAATAAAGTATATTTTTGAAATAAAAAAAGAACACGTGGCTTGCACCTAGGGGTGGCCTAGTGTTGAACAAAGCTGTGTGAGATCAAGTGTAGTGTTGATATGCTGTACTTGGTTGAAGTCATTAGGTTACATTTCAGCTTCATTTGAAGCAATTTTTAAAAGCAGCATCTCGGGCTTTTGGCTAAGAAGCAAATGAGATCAAGCCTTGGAGGAGAGCTATGCGATCATGTAGATCAAGCCCAAGACAGGTGGGGGGAGCCCTGTCTTGTCAGCTTGGATCGGGAATGTCCCAACTTGTTGAGACTCTGAATTGGACTTGATTGGATTGAATTGGAATAAAACAAAACTGTGCACAAGCAAGCATGGAGATGGTTCCAAGCTTGAACTCTAATTGTGTATATATATATATGTTTCTAGTCAATACATAAATAGTTAATCTACTTAAGAGTAAGAGGACATCACCGAGGCCACTGAAAAGCATCCAACACCCTGCAACATGGAGGCAGTAAAAGGAAAAACCCAAAGCCTCACAAAAATGCAGAAAAAACCTAAAATCATGGAAGACTATGAAAAACATTTGAAGAAGTATCCTGATCAGGAGAAAAGCTCGAGGAGCAGACTCACAGCGGAAAATTGCTGGGGAAAAATTCCAAAGGAAGGATTGGATGCTGAAGGCAGAAATTTAAAATTTCTCATTGCAGCAGAAGAGGCCATAAGATCTCTTGGAAGTTCTGCTTCAATTTCCAGTGTTCAGACCTAGCAAAGGTGAGGTAAAACTTTAAAACCCTGGGATAAAGCAAGTCCTGAGAAACTTTTAAATGGTTCAATAGTCAGAAATTGCCTTTTAAAAATTGTTGGAAAAATCAGATTCTCACGTCGATACTTGAGAACATGATGTCTGAGCTCATTGCAAGAGTTGAGAGTAAAGAATCAGCTTTAAAAACCAGAAAAGACCAGGATTTGATGTTTTGTGACCCCAAGACATAACACTGAAATGGAGAGATCTCCAAACTATCGATCCAAGCAGCCATTGTTTGAATTTTTTCAAAGCTCTCTACGAATGCCTGAGCAGTGGGAGTCCTCCAAAACTGGCAAGACCCAGTCTTTATTTATCTTCAAATGAATGACGGCACCATCTTGAATTTCAGCAACTTAAAACTGAACCTGAACTTTAAATCTTTTCACGGACAACATTATTGCTAGACAAAGAATCAATGAATCATCTGCTCAATTTGAAGAAGTACTAAAATCATTGAATGCTTATTTTAAGAAGTAACAACATCCTCAAAAGTGTTAAATTTAACCAGTGCATCCAGCAGCCAGGAGAGTCTGTCAACTTGTATTAATGATCTGCACAGAAAGGCTGAAGGACACATATGGGGAACTAAAATCTGAACTTATCAGGGATGGAATAGTTGTAGGATTAGTGCATTACGCATTCTCAAACATGCTGGAAATGAAGGAAGATTTAGCCCTCAAGAAAGCTCCATAAATGAAGTGACATAAAAGAACACATGACCTATTCACAGGAGTCAGTCTGGTGTTGGACAGAGCTGTGGGTATAAGTAAGCATGAAGACAGCTCCTAGCTTGAAACCTTAACTGCATATATGTATATAGCTCTTGTGTTTAATAAGTTCATACTGTTAACCTGTTTACGAGTACAAAGAACTCATTAAGACCTGCTGAATGGATGCAACACCATACAACAAAGCTAGCAAGAAATATGAGGAGGTGTTACTGGCTTAATTGTGCTTCCTATGTGAAACTGCCCATCAAGTGTGTATATTGAGAAAATTGGAGGCACATCCACTTTTCTATGACTTTCCATTCATCAAAATCAATTGATTGAGAATCATGGGAGTAATGCACTCAAATAGTTCATCTGCATTTCTAGCAAAATTTCATTGGGTCTAATGGGCGCGTAGGTATTACTCCAAAATTAAAGGCACTTCACAAACATTGAACCCGGAATTCTATCATCCTACCCGTCAGAGGAATCAGATTGGGAAATGGAAAGGTCCATTCCCCTTGAGCGTGATTTTACAGTTTCGGGATGAATGAAGCCATAAAGTCCCACCTTGTATGTCAAGCCTTTGAGAGAGTGCAGAGGAGGATTACCCCCAGAATAATGCCAGGAGTATTACAGTTTTGTGCAAAGTCCAGAAAAGTTGGGACTGTTCTCCTTAAAGAGAATAAGGTTAAGTGGAGACTTAATAGAGGTATTCAAAATTATGATTGGGTTTTGATAGATCAGAAATTGTTTCCTCTGGTGGGAAGGTTGGCAACAAGAAGACACAGATTTAAGAGAATTGGAAAAAAGACCAGGGGGATATTCTGATGTGTTGAATTATTATGATCTTGGTTGCACTGCCTTAAATTCACCAGTAATCTTCAAGAGTATAGTATATGTAATTCAAAAGAAAAAATATACACGTTTTGCAGACGGCGCAAAGGAGTAGCAGTAATTGGATAGCTCTTTCAAAGGGCCAGTTCAGGTACAATGAGCCAAAGGGTCCCCTTCCCTATGATTCTAAGAATCTTCTATGATTTCATTAATAATATATGAAGCTTACACATTCAAATGTTGCTGCTGCACCCATTAGTTTAATTTGGCCTTCATGTATTCGCCAATTAGAGAGGATAGCACTCTCCATGTAATTACAACATTGGGAGTGATATCTTACATTTAAACGGGAGGGAGGAGTATATATTTTTCTTTATTTGCTTCCTGAATCAGTGAGGCCTGATCATTTAGAGGATTACCGTTGTGTCTTCTGTTGTAGGCTACAATGTCATTTCATCTGTACTGTAGGATTTCCATGGAAACAATACGTTACGCTCCCGAATGGCTACTATCTTTGAGGTTTTGGTGACTAGAACATGTGATTTTAATGAACTACCAGAGGAGCTAATGATTGTTTTTTTTTTCTGCTGTGGTCATGGGTCAATTGAGACTTAGGTTGAGACCCCTCAAACTCATTTCACTCTTTGGTTCTAAAAGCCAATAGACTGAAAAGTTAAATCCCAAAAGTAAGTTTACTAACTCAATGCCCCACCCATTTCCCTGCAAAGTCAGGCTCTTTCTACTTAATACAATTAGTTCATATTATTTACAAATTATATTGTCAGATATTATTTCTGTGTGGTTGTTTGGGTAACAAAATCTACCATTTAAGCTGCCATTGTCCTTCCCATACATGCTAAATGAATCAGCATTTTTCTCTTTTCTCAATTTACATGCCATTATGTGTGCATTGAAAATGCACAGCAGTAAATCATAGCATTCAATACTTACTAGGACAACATAATGCCAGCACAGTTTTGGCTTAGCAAATATAACATACATGCAGAGCACTAATACGTGCAAAATCATTGTTCTTTACAAAAAGGCATAGCAGACAAATAACAGGGACTTAATAATTTCAACAGCCAATCGACTCACGTGTATATTTAAATTAATTGCAATCATATTTGGCATGAGTGGCTGCCTGCAAATCAAACCCTTCTGCAGTTGAAATTTCGCTTGATTGGAGGCATCTGCATTGAAAGGTCAGCTCTTTGAAGCCTGCATATCTCGTGCGCTTTTACAATCTGATGAGAATTGCTCTCAACAGTTGGCGGTAATATAGCATCTTTAATGAAAAAAAAATGCTTCAAGGAGCTTCACTGGAGTTTAATTATGCAGAACATTAATACAAAACCATGAGGATAGGTGACCAAAAGCATGGGCCAAAGAGGTAGATTTTATGGAGTGCCTTGAAAGAGCAGAGACGGGTGGAAAGGCAAAGGTTTAGGCAGGGTTACAACACTGTCACCCCAGTGCTTTAGCTGTGCTTTCTGGGTGTGTTCTGACCGTAGGTATACGGATCACACAATCTATGGGGGGGACATTTTCTGGCTCATGTAACAAGTGGAGGTCATCATCTTATTGCAAATTTGGGGGAATGCTCTCAAAATTTTACAACCTTTTAAAATGATGCTTAGAAAACCTGTACATGGTTTGCATTCAAATTTTGGGTATGTGCCCCCAAGGGATCAGGGTCTGTGACAAAAGTTTTAAAAATTATCCAATACTATTGTTTTAATCTGTGATTTCGATTATTCACTGGAGAGTTTCAAGAGAAGGAAAAAGACCCACTGGAGATATAACCAAGCATTGGTATCTCAGCAGAGAAACTTTGACAAATTAGAAAATAGAGCCTAACAAGAATAGAAGTTGATGTGATGGAAGGAAAGAACATGCATTTATATGGCAGCAGAGACAACGTCAGGATGTCCCAAAATGTTTTGCAGAAACTGAAGTACTTCTGAAGTGTAATCACTGCTGTAATGTAGGAAATGTGGCAGCCAATTTGTACACAGCAAGATCCCACAAGCTGCATTGTGATAATAATGACAAAATCTCTTTCGGTAATGTTGGCCAAGCGATGTGTGTTGGCCAGGTCTCGACTGAAAATTCTCAGCTTTTTTCAAAATAGTGCCAGGCAATCTTTTAAACCCACCTGAGATAATCAGTGAAGTTTCAGTACAGCACCTTATCCTAAAGATTGTACCTTTGACAGTGCAGTGTTCCTTCAGTACAGCACTAATGTTTCAGCCTGGATTATATACTGATGTCACTAATATGAGACTTGTAATCAGAATTTTCTGGATCTGATGTGAACCAATTCTATCACTAAACCATGGCTTCTAACCTGAAAGTCAGGAAAGGTAATATAGTGGTAACTAGTAATCCTGAATTAATGCTTTGGAGGCATGAGTTCAAATCTTGCAACAACAGCTGGGAGAATTTAAATCTAACTAATTCATATATCTGGAATAAAAAGCTCATCGCAGTAATGGTGACCTTGAAACCACTGGATTGTTGTAAAACCCCACCTGGTCCACTAATGCCTTTTAGGGAAGAAAATCTGGAGTCTTTACATGGTCTGGATCACATGTGACTCCAGACCAATAGTAACATGGTTGATTCTTAACTTGCCTCTGAAATAGCTTAGTAAGTAACTCAGTTGTATCAAACCACGACAGAAAGCTGAAATATGAATAAAGCAGATGGACCGAGCAGTTACTGAGGCAATGGAAATGAAAAGACATGCCTTTCCACTTTGATTCTGCAACATCCTCCTGTGGCATAATTGTGTGCCAAAAGTGGGAGAGCTACCCCACAGGCGAGTCAAGCATAATGCCTGATATAGTCATGCTTACTGAATCATATATTACAGGAAATGACCCAAACTGGATGCTGGCCTTCATAGCGAGGGGGATTGAATATAAAAGTAGGGAGGTCTTGCTGCAGCTGTATAGGGCATTGGTGAGGCCGCAGCTGGAGTACTGTGTGCAGTTTTGGGCGCCGCACCTGCGCAAGGATATTTTGGCCCTGGAGGGAGTGCAGAGGAGGTTTACTAGGCTGATACCGGAGTTGAGGGGATTGAGCTATGAGGAGAGGCTGAATAAACTAGGCTTGTACTCGTTAGAGTTTAGAAGAATGAGGGGAGATCTCATTGAGACGTATAAGATGATGAATGGGATGGATAGGATAGAGGTGGAGAGACTCTTCCCGCTCAAAAAAGACAGTAGGACTAGGGGGCACAGCCTCAAGATAAAGGGGAGGCGGTTTAGAACGGAGTTGAGGAGGAACTTCTTCACTCAAAGGGTGGTGAATCTCTGGAATTCTCTGCCCGTTGAAGTGGTGGAGGCTGCCTCGCTAAATATTTTTAAGAAGCGGGTTGATGGGTTCTTGATAAGAGAGGGGATTAAGGGTTATGGGGAGAGGGCGGGAAAGTGGAACTGAGCCACAACAGATCAGCCATGATCTTATTGAATGGCGGGGCAGGCTCGAAGGGCTAGATGGCCTACTCCTGCTCCTATTTCTTATGTTCTTATGTTCTTAAACTTCTCCATCACCATCTTTGATATGTTCTGAACCACCACCGAATCAACCCACCAGGAATTGTGGCACAATGGTACACAGTCAGAACAAAGTGGTCCTAGGTTGTGGGACTCATGAAACCTCGAGGCATCAGGTCAAATATTGACAGGGAAACCTCCTGCTGATTACCAGCTACCACCCTCCCTCAGCTGCTGAGTACGCCTTCATGTTGAACACCATTTAGAGGAGGTAGTGTATGTAACAAGGACACAGAATGCAAAATGGGTCAAAAACTTCAATGTCAATCACCAAGAGAGGCTTGGTAGCACCACTACTAACTGAACTGGCTGAAATCTGAAGGACATATGTGTCAGACTGGACCTGTGATAGGTGGTGAGAGAACCAACAACAAGGTCATTGCCTGACACTTGTGTGGCATGAATGTATCAGCCCAAGCCTGATTGTTGGCTCGGTCTAGTGGCATGCAGGAATAAATCACTTCAGTATTTGAGGAGTTGTGTAAGGTATTGTGCAATTGTCAATGAACATCTCCACTTCTGATCTTATGATGGAGAGAAGGTCACTGATGAAGCAACTGAAGACTTTTGGGACTAGGACACCACTTGAGGAACTCATAGCAGCAATGTCTTGGGGCTGAGATAATTGGTTTACAATAATCACAATCACCTTCCTTTATGAAAGGTATGACTCAAACCAGTGGACAGTTTTACCACTGATTTCCATTGACTTCAACGTGCTAGGGTTCATTGATGTCTAAGTCGATCAACTGCTGCCTTGACATCAAGGACAGCCACTCTCACCTTATCACTAGAATTCAGCTCTTTTGTCCAAATATGAATCAAGGCTCTACTGCGGTCAGGAGCCCAGTGACCTTTAGACACATCTGAAACTAAGCACCAGAGACTAGGTTATTTCTAAGTAAGTGGCGCTTGGTACCACTGTGAATGATACCTTCCATCACCTTGCTGATGATTGAGAGTAGACTGATAGGATAGTAATTAACTGAATTGTATTTGTAGATGATTGTGCTGTAGCTGCCCATGACAAGGAAGACATCCAGACTAAAGTAAACGAATTCTTGAGTCCTGCTAAAAGTCAGCTGGTTTTGAAATCAATATCTCCAAGACTGAGGTTATATTTCAGCCAGCAGTAAGCATACACAATGGAGGAACAGACATAATGCTGATGGCATCAATCCCAAGGTGGTAGATAAATTCTCATACTTTTGTAATGAGCTGTCCAGGAATGCCATTGTTGATGAAGATATCAGTCCTTGCATCCAGAATGCAGGTTCTGCCTATGGCTGACTCCATGATCATGTCTGGAAGTGGCATGGGGTTAAGCTGAAGATGAAAATTAAACTCTACCGTACCACTGTCCTTACCACCCTGGTTTATAAAGCAGAATCCTCGGTTTACTGGAGGCAGCACATCAAAGCTCTGAAATGGTTCCACCAAGGAGACCTGAGGTTGATCATGAGAATTCAATGGCTGGAAAACTACAAGATCTTTCACCCTGGAGACAACCGTCAGAAAAATCAACTTAGATGGTTAGCCCATTTCTTCTGCATAAAATTATAGAATCATCAAGCAGATATTCTGTGGGAACTGTCTCAGGATTAATGCTATCAAGGCAGTCAGAATCAGCAATATAAGGGCAACCCAAAAAAAGTGCTACAAACCTCTGCATTGAAAACCACATCTCATGAAAAAACACTGCAGACAAGCGCTGAAATTTGGGAGCCGTCTGTGGCGAACTTGCAGCATCCAACATGACCAGAGGCAGGCCAGAGGTGGTGCTGCAGCACAAGTGCCCCATGGCACCAAAATGAACAATTTAAAATTTTTAATTGGATTTATATATATTTATGTGTTAAGAAAGGTGAAAATTTGTCATTTCATTTTGATTTGCTTATGAGCCTTGATGCCTGTGAGTATTGATTGTGACTAAAAAGTCTTTTTTTTTGGTTTGTTTGTGTACGTACATTTTGATGAGGTTTTACAACCCTTGCATTTGAATAAATGGGTTGAAGTGGGTTAAAAATTCAGTGATTTTGGAAACAAAACACAAAGTAGAAATGCTTTCACTGTTGCCTAATGATAATGATGCAGTGACAGATGAAGAAAAAGAAAAGAGTTGGGTGCTCAGAATATGTTTGTACCAAATAGAGCAGACAATGTGAGAAGAAAATAAACTACAAGATTGTTAACTGGATAGTCAGTTTAGATCTCTGAAAAGTGATCAGTTTACTGGAGGTGCTACTGAAAGGCTAAGTTAAAGGAGTTTATCTGTTTGCTCTTCAGTTAAAGAAACAGTGAGTTTAACATATGGTTTTTGGGAGTCTCAGTGAGAGATACGGGTTGAATGAGAATCAGTATGTGGATACTCTAGAAGAAAATCGTTGGCAACTTATGGATGGCACGGTGGCACAGTGGTTAGTGTTGCTACTTCATAGCACCGGGGACCTAGGTTCTATTCCGGCCTTGGGTGACTGTCTGTGTGGAGATTGCATATTCTCCCCGTGATTGTGTAGGTTTCCTCCAGGCACTCCAGTTTTCTCCCAGTGTTCAAAGATGGGTGGCTTAGGTTGATTGGCCATGCCAAATTGCCCCTTCAAGTGAGGGGGTATAAAGTAAATAAGTGGGGTTATGGGGATATGCCTGGATGGGATTATTGTCAATGCAGGGTCAATAGGCCAAAAGACCTCCTTCTGCACAGTAGAGATTCTATGATAACCATGCCGGTGCCAAGCAACAAGCCTTTGTATCAAGCTAGTGGTAACTCTTCATTGGTGCAAAAATATTTCTGGGGTAAAAGAATAGTGGGAATTTGAATTGTCTTCTTGACAATTGAGATCTTTCCAACTTTTTGTCTGGTATAATATAATTCATCTTTCTTGGTTTAATAAATAATGTTATTGTTTGATTTAAACATTCTTCAGGGATTCTTGTGAATTTGTTCAGTAACTTTCCTCATAGTTTCTAAAACTTAGGATCAATCATGTCAGGTTTCACTCTGGGAACTAACTTGTCCAGGAGTAAAAGCTGGATTTGTAACAACTGCCAGTTCTGAGGACATCCATGCCGATTCTGTATTGGATTATGGGGTTAATTTTGTCTATCACTTTTGGCTTCTGTTGTTTAGCATGCTTGGAGTCCTGTGTTGTAGCTTCATCACATTTTTGCATCATTTTTAGTTGCCCTTTGTTCTGCTCCTGTCATGCTCTCCTTCGCTCCTTATTGATGTCAGGTTAATCAACTTGTTTAATGGTGAGGAACACGGCAGGCCCTGAGGTTACAGATTGTGATTGAATGTAATCCTGCTGCTGTTTACAGGCCTCCGCAGGTCATGGATGCCCAGTTTTGAGCTGCTATTCCGTTTAGCTTGGGGATAGTGCCACACAACACAATGGAGGGCAGTTTCAGTGAGAAGACAGGACTTTATTTTGACAGACTATGCAGATTATTTCTACCAATAGTGTTAAGGATAGATACATCTCCAATAAATAAATTTGTGAGGACAAGATAAAGGAGATTTTCCCTCTTGTTGGTTCTTTCATGATCTGCTGCAGGCCCAGTCTGACAGATATGACCTTCAAGATTCAGCTAACTTGCTCAATTGTTGTGCTACCACCCACTCTTGGTAAAACATTGAGGTCCTCCATCCAGAGTCCTCTCTGTGCCCTTGCTACATTCAGTGCTTCCTTTCTGTAGTGTCCAATATGGAGGAAAACCGATTCATCAGCTAAGAGGGGGTGATGTTTGGCAATGAGCAGGAGATTTCTTTGCACATGTTTGACCTGATGCCATGAGACTCCATGGGGTCCACAGCCAAGGTTGAGAACTTGTTCCACTGCCCCTCCTGGTTCTGTCCTGCCAGTCGGACAAGACACATCTTAGGATAGTGATGGAGGAGTCTGGGACATTTGCTATAAGAGATGATTTGATGGGTTTGATTATGTCAGACTGGTATTTTTCTAATCTGTGGGAGAGCTCTCCCAATTTTGGAACAAATCTTCAGATGTTTGTGTAGAGGCCTTTGTCAGCTTGGCGGATAGGGTGCGTCTTTGTGTTTGGTGTTGTGAAGGTTAATGCTGGGTAGTCACCCAGTTTTCTTAGTTAACTTTTGTGCAGTTGTTTGTGACAACTGAGTGCTTTCCTAAGCTATTTCAGATGGCAGTTAAGAGTGAACCACATTGCTGTGAGTCTGAAATCCAATGTGGGCCAGACCAGGTAAGGACAGTAGGGACAGATTTACTGCATAACCTGTCTCGTGTTTCACAACAGTGGGAGGTAGCTGCCATTGGTCAGCGATAGGATCTTCTGGTCCCGCCATTGTCAATGGGGTTTTCCGTTAAATGCACTCCGTACTGCTGGGAACAGCCGGAAAGCTCCAGCCTAGATTTTCTTTCTTAAAGGACATTAGTGAGTCAGATGATTTTTTACTCCAATGTGGTAGTTTCAAGCTCGCCAATACTGGAACTAACATTTTATTCCAGATTTACTCATTATTTGAATTTAAATTTCTCCAGCTGTCATAGTGGGATTTGAACTCAGGTCTCCAAAGATTAATCTAGGCCTCTTGTAACACAACTGTTGTGCTGCTGTTTCCATGTAAATTTACTTTGTAATTTTCCACACAACATTTGTTCACCTCCCTCCAGTTATCATTATAATTCTCAACTTCCTTTCCAACAAGATATTCATCCAGCTGTGTTTCTAGAGTTGTATTACTTGAAGCAGCATTAACTGCTTTAGCTAGGAGCAGAATCGACATAACCACTACTCAATGGAAGGAAAATAAAATCAAAGCTCAAGCTTGCAAAATTTATAATCACGTCTTGTTTACTGTCAAACTTCCAAGAGAAATTTGCATCAACGTGGGCTATTAATCTCAATAACTTAAAGATATCTTTTGTCTCATTTCTCATTTCCAAAATGAATGCAAGTTCATGTGTGAATCTGTTTCTGTAACTCACAGATATCCTGTGCACGCAGTCTGAATCCTTTCCAGCTCATTAATGTTTTATAGGAGGAAAGTGCCACTCACAGAGTTACGTGTTACATCCACTGAATTTTCTTCATCAACAGTTTTGGTAATTCTTTGAGACAACTCAGTAGCTTTGAATGGTGTGATGAATGCATATTGATCAATTGGTGCAATCAAATGGGAGCTTATTGAAAGTATCATTCATCTCCCAATTACCAACGTTAAGTGGCATTGTTTGATTTAACTTAACTGTTTGTGCAAATTTCCAAAGGTTGAAAGAACCGGGAGTTTTAAGCCTAGAAACATAATGGTATTGAAAGTAAAAGCAGCAATAGGGAAGAAGCTTGAATATGAATGCTCCTCCTGCCATTTTTTGAACCTCCAATATAGAAGATGTGTTTATACCTGTTCACAAAGGATTTCCCTGAGAGTCACAGGGCCTGATTTTACCATTTTGATTCTAAGTGCTGAATCTGGGCGCAATTCAGATCCAACTTGTAAAACTGCTCTTAGCCTGAAAAATAATCATGAGTCTGAATTGCGCTGTGGGCAGGGCTTGTCACGCCCAAAATGCTGCTGCTCCAATCAGAGCACTCAATTGCGCATGTGCAGTTAAAAAGAAATTTGAAAGACGCGCCCGAATCACATCACTCCCGGGTCGCAAAAAGCGGATCAAGTGGCCCAGGGGCAAAAGGCTGTAGCGATGGCCCTCACAGATATCATCTCACCGCCACAACATAACCCTCCCCCTTATCCACCCACCCCCCCACTACCCAGACTGATCACGGCTCTCTGCCCCCTTTCCCCCCACCGATCACCCACAGAGTGGCAGCAGGCCCCCTGCCCCTATCCCCCTCCATCCCCCCCACCAGAGATCCATCAGGCCTCACCCCCCCTGCAACCCCACCAGAGAGTGACAGGGCCTCCCTCCTCCTAGTCCCCACTACCAGAGATAGATCTAACCGTCTCCCTCTTCCCCCTTGCCAGGAAGTGATCAGGCCTCCCTCATCCCTCCCCCCGCACCAGAGAATGATCAGGCCACTGCACCACCACCCACACCCCCACCCACCCACCACCACCACCAGAGATATATCTGATCTGCCTCCTCCCCACCTCAAAATAATCTGGTCTCCCTTCCCCTGACCCCACCAGAGAACGATCTGGCCCCTCCCTCCCCCCTCCCCCTCATCAGAGAATGATCTGGATCATCTCCACCTCCCACCCGCCCCTCCCAGCTCTGAATTTACCTCTTCAGAAGTTGGAGCGCCCGAAACAAACTTTTGCCAAGCATGTCTGTTTTGTGCCGAATCTGGATGGGCGAACGTGATGGTAAAGGGAGAAATGCTGGTGAAGTTGGCCGGGCAGCCCATTAATTCAAAAGCATCATTTGATGAGGGGACCTTGATAAAGTGGGCATTTGTGCAGATGTGGGCATGGATCGCATTAATTGCTGCACACCTGACTTTATCAAGTTTTTGCACCCAAAAACAAGCGCGATGCAATGGTAAAATCAGGCCCATAGAGTCATAGATGTTTACAGCATGGAAACAGGCCCTTTGGCCCAACTTGTCCATGCAGCCCCTTTGTTTTAAACCCCTAATTGCCAGTTGCCAATTCCCAATTGCCCGCATTTGGCCCATATTCCTCTGTACCCATCTTATCGCCTCTACTACTGCCTCTGGCAGCTTGTTCCAGGCACTCACCACCGTCTGTATGAAAAAAATTGCCTCTCTGGAACCTTTTGTATCTCTCCCCTCTCATCTTAAACTTATGTCTTCTAGTTTTAGACTTCCCTTTCTTAGGGTTGATTTATGCCCCTCATTATTTTATCGACTTCTATAAGATCACCCCTCAGCCTTCTACACTCCAGAAAACAAAGTCCCAGTTTATCCAACCTCTCCTTATAACTCAAACCATCCCCGTAGCATCATAGTAAATTTTTTCTGCACTCTTTCGAGTTTAATAATATCCTTTCTATAATAGGGTGACCAGAACTGCATACAGTATTCCAAGTGTGGCCTTGCCAGAGTCTTGTACAACTTCAACAAGACGTCCCAACTCCTGTATTCAATGTTCTGACCAATGAAACCAAGCATGCTGAATGCCTTCTTCACCACTCTGTCCACCTGTGACTCCACTTTCAATGAACTATGAACATGTACCCTTAGATCTCTTTGTTCTGTAACTCTCCCCATCGCCCTACCATTAACTGAATAAGTCCTGTCCTGGTTCAATCTACCAAAATGCATCAGCTCGCATTTATTTAAATTAAACTCCATCTGCCATTCATCAACCCACGAGCACAATTGATTAAGATCCCATTGCAATCCTAGATAACCTTCTTCATTGTCCACTATGCCATCAATCTTGGTGTCATCTGCAAACTTACTAACCATGCTTCCTACATTCTCATCCAAATTATTAATATAAATGACAAATAACAGTGGACCCTGCACTAATCCCTGAGGCACACCATTGACCACAGTCCTCCAACTGGAAAAACAACCCTCTACAACCAGCCTCTGGCTTCTGTCATCAAGCCAATTTTGTATCCATTTGGCTATCTTACCCGGGATCCAGTGAGATTTAATCTAATGTAACAAACTACAATGCGGTACCTTGTCAAAGGTCTTGATAAAGTCCATGTAAACAACATCAACTGCACTGCCCTCATCTACCTTCTTGGTTACCCCTTCAAAAAACTTGATCAAATTTGTGAGACATGATTTTCCACTCACAAAGCTGACTACTCCTAATCAGTCCTTGCATCTCTAAATGCCTGTAGATCCTGCGTCTCAAAATATCTTCTCACAACTTTACCCACTACAGATGTGAGGCTCACCGGCCTGTAGTTCCCAGGCTTTTCCCCGCAGGACTTCTTAAACAAAGGTACCACATTTGCCACTGTCCAGTCTTTAGGCACCTCACCTGTGCCTATTGATGATTCAAATATCTCTGCCAGGGGACCCACAATTTCCTCCCTAGCCTCCCGCAACATCCTGGGATACACTTCATCAGGTCCCGGGATTTATCTACTTTGGTGTACTTCAAGACTTCCAGTACCTCCTTCTCTGTAATATGTACATTCTTCACGACATCACTATTTATTTTCCCAAGTTCCCTATATTCATGCTTTTCTTGACAGTAAATACTGATGAGAAATGTTCATTTAGGATCTCACTCATCTGCCAAAACAATCTCATGTCTCTTTGAGAGTTTATCAAAAAAAGGTGACACCAGTTAAAGTAAAAAGTGATCCCTTAACCATTTCTGGGATTCTCCTAATTTTAGTGAGGAAGAATATGTCATAAATGGCAGGGCAATGTAGGATTATCAGATGAACCTGTTGCTTCTCCATTTTTAGTGCTGATGTGAAAGTTCTGATTCCTCCAAAAACATAAAAAAGAGCATTAGCAAAAAGTAAGAAAAATGAGGCTGTAATGAAGAGCTTTTATACTTCATAGATATTTTAATTCAGATCATTTAGTGACTCTGAATCTCATGTCAGTGCACAGAATCAGCAGAAGCGTGTATGGTACTCGTGAGATTGGTTTAACGTTGATTCCAAAGGAAGTTCCAGGGATGGTCGAATTATTTATGTTAGATCTCAATCTATATTGAGTCTGACAAGGGAAGTCACTGGAGCAGTGGGAAATTTCTCAAAGGATTGCTGATGAAAATTAGATCATGGCTGATTTGTACCTGAACTCCATTCACCAATTTCCTTGCTGAATAAAAATCTATGGATCTTGGTCTTGGAAGTTTCAACCGTGTCAGCAGCTATAGTCTCATGGGGCCGAGAGTTCCAGATATTCAATACCCTTTGTATTAAAAATTGTCTCCTGAGCTCATGACTGATGGCTTAGTTTTAATTTTAGAATTGTCCTCACATTCTGGATATATCTGCCAAAGGAAATAACAAATCTATTTTATCAAATTGTTTTATCATTTTAAACACTTCAATTAGGTTGGTCTTCAATATTTTAAACTCAATGGAATAAAACCCAATTTTATGAACCCTGTCTTCATAACGTAAACCTTTGAACCTGATAGGAATTGGGTGAAACTGCACTGCATCCTCTCCAAGGCCAGTATATCCTTCCTTCAGATGGACGCTGACCAAAGCTGAGGAAGGAAAAATAGATGGTACACATACTCAGTGAATAGTGTTTAAATAGCAAAGCTAAAACTTCAACAAAACCAGGAGTCTTAATAGGCTTGATGCTGAACATGTTCAACATGAAACAGAGCAGCAAGCAATAAAGCTAATAAAATTCTTTCTATCTTACTTGACTCTGGGCTGAGCTTCTGACACCACATCCTTTGAAGCATAAAGACTGTTTACTTCAACCTGCATAACAATCACCCATCCACACGCCTGCCTACTCCTGAAACCTTGATACATGATCACCCAAAACGCTTCTGCTCTCAGTCTAACTGCACCAAGTGCCATATTGTCCACTTCACAAAAAGCAGGACAAATCCATCCTGGCCAATTATGGCCCCATCAGTCTGCTCTCAATCATCAGTGAAGCAATGGAAGGGGCATCAACGGTGCTATCAAGCAGCACTTGTTCAGCAATAACCTGCTCAGTACCCAGTTTAAATTTCACCAGGGTCACTTAGCCCCTGATCTCATTACAGCTTTGGTTCAAACATAGACAAAAGAGCTGATTTCCAGAGGTGAGGTGAGAGTGACAGCCCTTGATATCAAGGCCACACTTGGATTCAAGGAGCCCTAGCAAAACTGGAATCAATGGGTATTGGGGCAAATTCTCCACTGATTGGAGTCATACTTGGCACATAGGAAAATGGTTGTGGTTGTGGAGGGGGGAAGCAATCATCTCAGCTCCAGGACACTCTGCAGGAATTCCTCAGTGCAGTGTGCTAAGCCCTGTCATCTTCAGCTGCTTCATCAATGACCTTCCCTCCATCATAAGGTCAGAAGTATTCGCCAATGATTGTACAATGTTCAGCACTATTCATGACTCCTCAGGTACTGAAGCAGTCCATGTTCAAATGCAACAAGATCTGAACAATATCCAGGCTTGGGCTGACAAGTGGCAGGTAACATTCATGCCACACAAATGCCAGGCAATGACCATCACCAATGAGAGGCACACTAACCTCTGCCCCTTGACATTCAATGGTGTTACCATCAATAAATCCCCCAATGTCAGCCACCTTGGGAGTTATCATTGACCAGAAACTCAACTAGACTCACCACATAAACACAGTGGCAAATCAGAGGGTAGGAATAAATTGGCAAGTAACTCATCTCCTAACTCCCCAAAGCCAATCATCTACAAGATGTGTGATGGAATACTCCCCACTTGCCTGATGGGTGCAGCTCCAACAACGGTCAAGAAGTTTAACACCATCCAGGACAAAGCAACCCACTTGATTGGCACGACATCTACAAAATCCACTCCCTCCATCACCGATGGAACTGGTAGTGTGCTAACTACAGGATGCACTGCAGAAATTCACCAAAGATCCTTAGGCAGCAGCTTCCAAACCCATGACCACTTCTACCTAGAAGGACAAAGGTAGCAGATACATGGGAACATCTCCACTTGCAAGTTCCCCTTCAAGCTGTTTACCATCTTGACTTGGAAATATATCACCATTCTTTTGCAGTTGCTGGGTCAAAATCCTAGAATTCCCTCCCTCATGGCATTGTGGGTCACCTCACAGCCAGTGGACTGCAGCATTTCAAGAAGGCAGTTCACCATTGTCTTCCCAAGTGTAATTAGGATTTGCCTAGCATTTGGGCAATGAATGCTTGCCAGCCAGCAAGGTGCATGTTCCATGAATGAATAAGAAAAAAAATCTAGTTCACGAATGTCCTTTAGGCAAGGAAATCTACTACCCTTCCCTGATGTGGCCTACATAACTTCATCCACAGCAATATGGTTAACTACCTTCTGAAATGACATAGTAAGCCACTCAATTTAAGGGCAATTAAGGATGGATAACAAATTCTAGTCTTGTGACTAATGCCCATATCACCAAGTAAGCTAAAAAATAATTAGTGGAAACATACCATGTTGTTAATTGCTCTCTATGTAGGTCAGTTTTGTTGGCCAGGCTGGATTTCAGCACTATGTTTATAAACTAGTACAAAAAAAATCATTGAAACTTGATTTGAAATTCCATTTTATACTGCTTTTGCCGATTCTGGGCAAATTGCACTGTAAAAGCTACCTCTGGAAACTACTGTGGCCATGCGAATAAATGCTTTATCTTATTCCCGAATGATTGATTTCCTGTTTAGTACCAGGGTCCAGGTACATGAAATTTAAGGAAAGACACAGTTATTAATTTGCTTTCAGATGCCTCAAAAGAGGAATAATTTCAAAGTAAAATTTGCAAGATTGGAAAATCCATCTGAGGCATTGAAAGTACCCCTGTGTTAATGAAATAAAAGCAAGAAATTGCACAGCTAGTGAGGTAATGGATTTTCATTCTTTAAAAATGTATAATGGCTTACTTACAACCTTTCAAACAGAAGGATTAATATGGCTATTGGAATTACATCCATTAAGCAAAAATGTGGCCATTTTATGTTCCATATGCTCACAATATTAAATATACTTTGAAAAGGCTGTTGGCTGCACTGAAAGAAATTAATCATGGAGACAACTGAGGTGTTGAAAAAATCTAATCTGCTTTGTTTTGTCTTTAACCATTTTGGAACATAAGTATCTCTGACAAGGTCAGCCTTTATTGCCCTAAGAGTGATGCTGGGGCTTTCCCTTGAACTTCTGTAGCAATTTCATACAGCTGGCCAGCTTGTTTGATTTCATCTGAAGATTAATAATCGAGCAAATGTGAGTTCAAATCTCACTGCGGTATTTTGAGAATTTAATGATCATTTTTAAGAATTTAATGGCCAGTTTTAAGAAACTCTAGAAATAAAAAAAAATACAAGTAGAAGTGACCATGAAACTGGCAGATTGTCATAAAAACCTAACTGGTTCAGTTATGCTCTTTAGGAAAGCATACTTCCTATTCTCACCCATTCAGCTGAGTACATGACACAGGTTCCCTGCCACCGTGGTTCATGCTTAACTGCTGCTGAAGTGGCTAAGCAAGCCATTTAGTTTTATCTAACTGCATTTAGCTTTATCTAACTGCTATGAATGATTAAAGCAAGCCCACTGAAACCTTCACAGGGTAAGTACAGATGGCAATAAATCCCAGCCTGGTCTGTGACACATCATTAAAAATCAGAAAAAAGATGGTTATAACAAGGACAGTGATACCATCTAATAATGAAGGTTAGCAACATGTTAGACCTGACTTATCCAATCTTTTCTCTTGTCGGGGGTGGGGAGGTTGGTGGCCACGGGGGCGGGGAGGGGTGGTCGCCGTAGTGGGTGGAGATGGTCTGGGTGGAGGGGGGGGTGTGGCCAGGGTGAGGGGTGTGGCTGGGGTGGGGATTGTGGCCGGGGTGGTGGGGGTGGGTGGTGGCCAGGGTGGTGGGGTAGTGGCCGTGGGGTGGGGGCTGGTGGCCGTGGTTGGTGGTGGTGGCCTGGGCGGGATTGGTGTGGGGGAGGTTGCCGGGAGTGGCGTTGGCTGGGGTGGGGGGCTGTGGCCAGGGTGGGAGGGGCACATTTGCATATTTTTCTCGCTCAGGGGTCTGAGGAACAAATTTCACAAAGAAAAGCTCTGGCACAGCAATAAACTCAATTTCAAAAACATGTTGGGGTTTTAAGGGAAAAGAAATTGCTGAGGAAAAGTACAGCAATGTCCTAACAATAAATGAAATTAAAAAAGAGTAAGTCATATAATTGAGACAGTGAGGGAGTGTGAGAAACCTGGGACTGAGAATGGGCTTAAGGCGGACACACTCACTCGCTCACTCTCACTCACTTGCGCACTCTCTCCCTCTCTCACTCACTCACAGTCTCTCCCTCTCTCATTGACTCACTTGCTCACTCACCCTCTCCCTCTCTCACTCACTCACTCACTCTCTAGCTCACTCACTCACTCTCTCACTCACTCACTCGCTCGCTCACTCTCTAGCTCACTGACTCCCTCTCTCACTGACTCACTCAATCGCTCACTCACTGGCTTGCTCACTCACTCACTCACTCATTCACTCACTACTCACACTCACTCACTCCCCTGCACTCACTCACTGACTCCCTCTCTCACTCGCTCACTCATTCACTCACTCGCTCACTCACTCTCTCCCACACTCACTCAATCTCCCACGCTCACTCACTCTCTCCCACACTCACTCAGTCTACCACGCTCACTCACTCACTCAACACTCACTCTTCTGCACTCATTGGGGGGGGATTTTCTGGCAATGCTTGACCTGAAACTGGAAAATCTCGCTCGAGGTCAACATCCTTGTCCATGGTCTGTCCCTTATCCGTTCCGGTTCTCATGATGAGCGGAACAGGAAACTTCGCCCCACTCACTCAGTATCTCGCATGCACTCACACTCATACTCCCTCACTCTCTCACACTCAGCCTCACACAGTCTCTCACACACACTCGCACTCACTCACTCAGTCTCTCACATTCACCCTTCACACCAAATTTAAGTTTATTCGTCACAAGTAGGCTTACATTAACACTGCAATGAAGTTACTGTGAAAATTCCCTAGCCGTCACATGCAAGCGCCTGTTCGGGTACACTGAGAGAGAATTTAGCATGGTCAGTACACCAAACCAGCACGTCTTTCAGACTGTGGGAGGAAAGCAGAGCACCCAGAGGAAAATCATGCCGACATGGGGAGAATGTTCAAACTCCGCACAGATAGTGACCTGAGGCTGGAATTGAACCCCGGTCCCTGGCACTGTGAGGCAGCTGTGCGAACCACTGTGCCATCATGCCACCACTCAGTATCTCGCTCTCACTCCCACACACAGACACACTTTGTTTGTTTCCCATTCCCACATCCTCACCACAACATTAACTCCTCCCAGCCCACCACGAACTCATGTTCACCGGGCCCTCCAGTAACTCACCCTCTCCACTCCCCCAGGCTCGTCAGAATTTCACCCTCCCCGGGCCTTCACCCTCCCCGGGCCTACCTGCTCTCCCCAGTCTGTCAAATCCATGGTAGTTTCTCCCTTCGAAGCTGAAGTTTCCCCAGCCGACCTGTTCACTTGCTCCATTTGCCCAGCCTGCTCATGTCCCAGCCCCTCCATCACTTATTCCCCCGCTTGCTCACTCATTTCGATGCTCTGTTCTCCTCTCCCAGCCCTGCCACCTGCTCATTCGGGTCACCCGGTGGGTCTGCCACCCACCAACTCCACACCCTCCCAGCATGCCAGTTCCAACCCACCCATTCTCATTGAACTTCCTGCCCACCCTGAGCTTCCCAGCAGGAGACTGAGATACTAGAACTGATGATGGCCACTTATCCAATCTGGTTTCACCCCACATTGGCTGCTGATAGGTTCACCAGTGACCTGTAGTCAGATGAAGAGGCTCTGAGTATTTATCACAGTCCTGTCTGGGAGGTGGGGGAGAGGGGTTGGGGGGTGGGGTTACAGTTGGGTGGCTGTTCTGTCAGGGAGGGTTTAGAGTTTGGTGGCGGTTCTGTTGGGGGTTTAGAGTTTGGTGGCGGTTCTGTTGGGGGTTTAGAGTTGGGTGGCTGTTCTGTTGGGGGTTTAGAGTTTGGTGGCTGTTCTGTTGGGGGTTTAGAGTTTGGTGGCTGTTCTGTCGGGGGTTTAGAGTTGGGTGGCTGTTCTGTCAGGGGTTTAGAGTTGGGTGGCTGTTCTGTTGGAGACAGTGGCGAAGAATCGGCAGTTGGAGCCAGTCCAATAATTATTGTGTCAGAACTTTTTTATATATGGCTAATTATTGCATTGGCAGTGAAGCCCTTTTGTTCTTAAGCCTCATTGTGTCACCCTCAATCTATTATAATGTTATTAATTAATCTAGATGGACAATTTCAGACAATTTGTTCTGTACCCATCCCTTCTAAGGTTATTGTAATGTGATCTTGGCATGTTATATGTTACAACACCAACAGGTGGCAATGTTGCACCATATACATGCCATTCTCACTGGGCTTTGGGTGATGTTTCATTTCTTATCCATGGGGAATAAGACAATTTTTCATGGTTATAAATATCATAATAAACCAGAATAATAACACTGAATTCTAGATATATTTTCTCCAAACTAGTTATAATTTTTTCTTTACAAATCTTTTGATCCATCTTAAATTGTGTTAACCCTGAAGCTCCTGCTTATTTGGCATTCCCCTGCCAGATTCTATTGATCTAATTTATCCCACATGTTAGCCTGTTACACAGGATATGTTTTCTCAGAACAGAAATATATTAACATGCTGTTATTTTTACATCTCACTTTAAACATGATCTTAATGGTGTCTTTCTGTAGTTCTCAGTATAAATATTCTCCAAGCCATCCACGTAACGGAGGTTTCTCATCCCAGACACAATTCCCAAATATTTTCTGCAGCCCTCTTAAAAATCTGTGGGAGATGTGGCTAGCATGGAATGGATGAATCTTGGATATCCAGGGCAGAGATGCAGGATCATTATGGTGGTTGCAAACTGGTTGAAGACTGAGGGAGTGAAATTTTCTGAGATTGATGTAAATGCCAGGCTGATGTGAGGGGACCTTGATTGTCACAGTTGTGCAGTCAATGACTTTCTGTACAGTGCCTGCCTGAATCTAGTCACTGCTGCAAATCCAACAGCCTCTGTGTTTGAAGGAGAGAGGTGGTGGTGTTGGCGGTGGAGTGGTATTGTCACTGGACTAGTAATCCAGAAACCCAGGATAATGTGCCGGAGACCTGGGTTCATAATTCCACAATAGTGGAATTCCAATTAAAATTCCAAAGATGATTGTGAAGCTATTGTTATAAAACCCACCCGGTTCACTGAAGTCCTTGTCTGGCCTACGTGTGATTCCCGATCCACAGCAATTTGGTTGACTTTTAAATGGGGATGCTCACATCCACGAATGAATGAAAAAAGGAAAATGCACTAAGTGCTAGCCTTAGCTGAGCTGGGCAATGTATTCATGGGCAGTAGATTGAGAGATCCTGAAGAATTTAACGCAGCGGGCTTTGATAGCCAAGGCCTGTCCACTTGGTCCTTTTGGAGGACATCCTTTCAGAGGGAGCAGATTATGGCAATGGCCTGTCATAAAATCCTTAGCATCCTGCAGCACTGTCGCTCCATCATGTTGATGCTTCGCCTGTAAGCTGTTTGCTGCAGGTACGGCCTTATATGATCCTTGTGTCCTGTGAAGGGAAATGTGCCTTTGGAAAGGCATTTGATGTTGATATTGCTGCTGTTCCTAATGCTCCTCATTAGTAGCTTATATGGGAACAATTGTTGTTCCCATGCCGTAGTTAAGTAAGTCAGACTTTTCATTTCATCGATATTGACCACTCTGCTACCCTCATTGACTCTCCTTGTTACATCCACAAAATTTTCAATCCGGTTAGTCAGATATGAGTTTCCCTATCTGACTGTCCTTCTTAAGCCATACCTCTCCAAATGACAATTAATACTGTATCTCAGGACTTTTCCAATAATTTGTCTATAACTGACTATAGGCTCATTGCCTTGTAATAATTGTAAATGATGGTATATAAGTTGACCTGGAGTGTAAAATTACCCAATTCTTCTGGTCATGTTTTTACATATACTGGGGTGTAAATATTGAGCCACCTTTACCCTTTACAGTCACAACATGCTATGCTCAAATTAATGGTCAGCCTCAATTTTACACCTCACAAATACATGCTTTACTTACTGGTAACATAAGTGGGGCCAGGCAGTGTGGGCTGTGCTGTAAACGTGCACAGGAGTTTAAGACCTACTCTTTGTGTTGGATGCCAATGACATTTCCAGATGCTGACCACACACACTCACGCTGGCAGTTCAGTTTTGTTGCACATCTGGGAGGAAACCACCTCCCAGATTAAAGAAAACCTAAGTTAATTTCTCTTTGTGATTGTGAATTAATCAATGTTGTGGATGAATATGTCACCCTTAAGCGAATATTAGTTCTGATGATAGCAACCAAATTCCCAATGACCAGGAGAAATCAAGTTGGGCCAAATACATTTCCTTTTTTGTTGGGATCTCAGTATAAAAATTCCACATGTTTACTTCCAAGCAGACACCTGACGTACCTGGTTATACACTATTTTGCCAACTTAAAGAAGGAATGAGTTCTTGTTGAGTTGTGGAACTGCAGAACAAGTGATACATGAGTGAATACACTGGGCTGCCTTTTGACTTCATACATTTGAAGTCAGTGGAAATGATATTGGAAGAGTTTAAACTGGCCTGCTGACTCACTATTGGCCATTTTACATTATTGCACAAAATCTAGATCTATCCCAATATAGGTAGAACCGCTTGTCATTGGAGAAGTCAGCAAGTACGTTTTCCCATTAATCAGGACTTCTCTGTAGCTATTTAATGCTCTGAGGAACATTAATTGACTGGAGGAGAGACTTCCAGTAGGCAGAAATCCCACCACAGAGGTCTCCCCGTGAGTGACTGGCAGCTCTGTAGTCCTATCACTGCTACCAGGAGTGATAGTTACTGCTGAGACTACAAGACGTCTCCAGAGACAAAGTGCCGGAATCGTGGGACCCAGATATGTCCAGTGCCTCATGGTGTGGAATGGGGTGAGAGTTGTGATCTGAAGGGCAGGTGAGGAGGAAGTATCTGGAGATCGAGACTTTGTGGATGGCGCCCAATCTCGGAAGGGGGCCAGTAGCCTGCCATATCAGCCTTGGGGGTGACCCATGAAGCTTCTTCCCTTCTATGAACCCCTTATGCTGCTGTGAGATGCCCTGAAGTGGCAATTAATTGGTTGGATGAGCTGCCTTCAGCTTCGCTCACTCCCTGTAAAGGTATGGATTAGTTTGGGTTAGGCAGACAGCAACTGGAAAAGCACCCAGGAAATTTTGGTTAGGCCCCATAAAATTCTGCATAATGTAACAAAAATGCATTTTTTAACATATGTAAACATTCAATTTGGAATTGTGCCATTGCTCTTAGCAATCAAATGTTTTCTAGTTTTACTGAAATTTCTAAATGATTCATGAGAAGGAATAGTTTTGTCTGATGAAACATGACAGTTTTCCAAGGGGCACAATTGGAACAAGACTAATGCTTCTCAAGGTAATCATTATTCAGATAAGATTAACAGTTTGAGCTAAATTTAAATCTTTACTGTGGAAAAATATTGAAATTAAAGTCAAGCTTGGATTCTTTTAATCTTTTCACTATTGAAGTTGAGCAAAATACAAACAAAATGTCTATCTTTCCTGGGAACTGGTGCAACTCCAGCAAGATGTATCGGTAGAAGTTCCCACTGGTCACTTCACCAGTTCTCCCCCCTTATTCTGGCCACTTCTCGGATTTCCTGTGGAATGTAATAGGACACGGAATACATCCAATCGGCACGGAGGCAGCTATGCAAAGGGTAATTATACAACATTATTTGCATCAGATGTAATCCATAAGCCATATGGTAGGTATAAATTAGGTGGTCACGTCATCAGCATGTTTTACTTTCTGCCTTTTTTTTCTATACCTGGAGCCAATGGAAAATAGATCAAGTTGGTGTGTAAAGCAGGCTACTAATTCACTATAGTACTACAGATTAAACCTGCTTAGTGGCTGCTGGCATTGGAAAAGTGATGCTTGCAAATAATAATTTGTTTTTGTTTAAGTGTGAGATAAACAAAGAGAAAAGATGCTTGACTGAGAGGGTCAGGAATTACAAGTTTGGGCAGGGAATAATGGAGCAAATATTTATTTTCACTGCTCATGAAGTAACAAAATAAATAATTGGAATGAAGAGATTCCACGTGAGAACAGAATCATTACAATTTCATCTTTATATCTGCAATAATCTTTCTTTACATCTTTAGCAGTTTTGGGTAGCATGGATGAGAGGACACAATGAAAAGTTGCAATTTCTTTCATATACAAAGAAAATAGATTATCCACATTATCCTGCCAGAATTTTCCAATCCCCATGCCGGGTCCAGCAAGCCACTGAAATCGAAATCTCCATTCACACCAGCGGGTCTGGAAGATCCCAAATGTCAGAAAAGCTGGAAACTCCCAGACACGCGATGTCTAAGCTGCAAATCTTTAATCAAATTATATTTATTTCATCAATAATAAATCCAGTCAGCCCTGTCTCATCTGGCTTCCTCACTTTCCACCATTACATCCACTGTTTTAATGCGAGTTAATATTTGCCCGAATCCAGTTTCCTGATCTGCACAACTGATTTTATTACAACCAAAATTTTACCCCCATCCCAGTAGGCTCTGAGGTTGTGAGGGTGGGGTTGGGGGGGCAGTGGTGAGCATTTGGACAGGATTCCCTCTGCCTGCCCAACTTGGATGTGATTTTTATAGTGGGGAGGGGGAAAGGACCACCCATGGTCCCATTCAGGCCCTTAAGTGGACACCTAAAACAGAAAAAGTTCTTACCCCTAAACTTATTGTGTGGCGGGAAGGCGACCTTCATACTGGGGGTGAGGGTGTGGGAGGGCACCTCCCATCTGAAGACTTTCAACCCTTCCTCACACCCCCACGCCTGCATCCTACCTCTCCACCCCCAAAGAAGTGATAAACCAGTTAAAAAAACCCAAGCAATTTACAGAACAAGTATGGAAAACACGTCCCCATCTCTTTAGATGACAACAAGTCTAGGAGAATGCCTTGACCCCACCAGTTCTCCCATGAAGGAATTCAGTGAGATCAGCATTCACCATTCAAGCCAGAACCTGGTTATTCCCTGGACAAAGAATCACCTCCTTACTATCTAATCTAGTCCTGTCTTTATGTAACTTCTTTTGGTAAACAAAGATAGTTTTAAGGGATTTATATTTGTATTGGTAAACATTAGAGGATAGTTTTAAGAGGTTTTCATTTAACCAGTTGTATCGTCCAGGCTCTATTTCACTGGCAACGCATAAAGTGTGCAAAGCTGATTAGCGAGAGTTAAAGAACTTACCAGCATCTTCCAGTCTCCTGGCTGTTTCTCCATCACCAGAATGACTTCACACCAGAGAGAATCAGTACTGGTCTCCACTAGCAGAGACCAGGCACCATGGCCCAATCAGGGAGACCAGGCACCATGGCCACACCGGAAAGACCAGGCACCATGGCCACACTGGGAAGACCAGGCACCATGGCCACACTGGGAAGACCAGGCACCATGGCCATACTGGGAAGACCAGGCACCATGGCCACATCGGGAAGACCAGGCACCATGGCCATACTGGGAAGACCAGGCACCATGGCCACATCGGGAAGACCAGGCACCATGTCAACACTGGGAAGACCAGGCACCATGGCCACACTGAGTAGACAAGGCACCATGGCCACACTGAGTAGACCAGGCACCATGGCCACATCGGGAAGACCAGGCACCATGTCAACACTGGGAAGACCAGGCACCATGGCCGCACTGAGTAGACCAGGCACCATGGCCACACTGAGTAAACCAGGCACCATGGCCACACTGGAGAGACCAGGCTCCCAATTTCATATCTTTTTTGGGAAGGTTTGGCCTACGGTCTTTGGGGGCCAGGGTTCCATTCTGGAATTTTCCCGTCCAGTTATAGCATCAACTGGGATTGTAACATTTCCATATTTGGATGATAATTTATACCTGACATCCTCTCTGGCATCGTCAGAGAGTTTCTGGGCAGTAATTCTTTTCTCTCAGTCTTGTTCATCATTTTTGAATATTTAAGACGTGGACGGGCAAATTGCAGATAACTTTTATCCACAACTTTTCAGTTTTCTCAATTCAAAAATTGCCCCTTTCAATTGGACAATTGGAAATATAACAGTTATTTCAGAAAGATGAAGTTGAGATCTATTAGTCCAACATCTGCTCTGGGGAAGTTAATGGAATCTATCATTAAAGGACTACATGAAATTTGAACTGATTAGAGAGAAAGAGAGCCCACATGGATTTGAAAAGGGTGCATCAAGTCCAACAAACCAAATCCAATGTTTTGAATAAGGAACTGAAGAAGTAGACAGGGAAATATTTATGAATGTTGTTTATATGAGTTTCCAGAAGGCAGAATTTCCACATGGGAAGTGTTAGCTGAACCTGAATTAGAAATAAAACTGATGGAATTGATGGCCAATTATTGACCCGGTTAGAGGCAGTTCAGGCAACAGACAGCGAAGAAGGAAATTGGATATGCATTTGATTTGGAAGAAAAGTGACCAGCGCTGTCCCACAAGGATTTGGGGGGCAATTTTCCAACGCCAGTGCACCTGGCACAGATCGCATGATCCTGGAAAATAGCGTGCAGGCCTAAAAATCGGAACCACGCCCAACACCAAATGACTTGCAATCATCCTGGCCTCTTTCTACTGGTGCAAACCAGATCTCACCCAGAAAGGATGTGAGACAGATCTCAATCTCGTCTGCGAGTTTGGCACGCACTCAGCCTCCACTTCTGGAATGTCATATGGGCGCGACTCATTATTGGTGTCCACTAGCAGAGACCAGGCATGATGGCACAGAGGCCTTGAAATCCCCGCGTGTTCACTGCATAGCCAGGCAGTGCCACCTGGCAGTGCCCACCTGGCACATCAGTAGTGCCAGTTGGGCATTGCCAATGTGCCAAGAGCAGTGCCAAGAGGATGGAGCCTGAGTGAGGGTGGAGCCTGAGTGAGGGCTATGATGGAGGGATATGTCAGGGGTCATGATAAGGAGGTCTATGTGGGGGGAGGTTATGCAGTGGAGGTCGTGCAGGGATGGAGCATGAAGGGAGGCTCGATAATGGAGGGGGCATGTCAGGGGTCCTGATTGGTCGGGGGGGGAGCGAGGGCATGCCAGCAGTCAGGCAGGGGAGGGCCCTGATGCCAGCAGCATGTGTCAGGAAGGGAATGGGGGAATATGCCAGTGATCAGGGAGGGGTGGTGGGGGGGAGTGGTTCGGTGTGGTGAGGGCAGTGTGGCGGGGAGTGAGATTTCTGTCGTCTCCCATTGCAGTGAGATCAGGGCATCCTTGAGAAATGGTACCCGAATGCTCTGTAGCTGAGCTCACTGGTATGTTTAGGTTTGACACCTACCCCCTCCACCACCTCCCAGGACCAGCGCATAACTCACCAAAACATGACTGGGTATGGGATGATTGTGACGCAGAACGTGTCTGACAGAACGCAGATCATTCTGGTTTTCTTACCGTTCTGATCATTTTTGAGGGGAAAGCCCCACCCGTGTACTGTGGCCTCAATTATTCACTATGTTGCTTAATGACTCGATGACATAATAAAGAGCAACTTATTATGTTTGTGATGACACAAAGTAGGACGCAGTAATTAGTACAGATAGAAACATAAAATTATAAAGAAATATCGATGAGTGGCAAAACTGAGGCAGAACAATTTCAACACACAAAGTGTGAGATCATCTGTACTGAACTAAAAAATGTCCCAGTATTTTTTGAATGGTGAAAGCTCAGGACAGTGGAGGCCAAAGAGATTTAGTTGTTCATGTACACAATCACTGAGAGAGCAAAAAGATGAATGAAATCTTAATCTTTAAATCTTTGCAATTTCCAAATTCCTTTTCATCCATAAAGTCCTTAAATATGCTATTACTTCTGTTAGTGACATTGGGCAGAATCTTCCAGTAGTAACGGGTTTGTCCTCAGTGGGACTGGAAACATGTGGCACATTTGCTCATATGTGGAATGGCTGGCCAGGTGTGATCACGTGGTGGCCAGTCCAAATAAGGCACTCATGCTCAAATCAGCCCAACCGATGGTATGGCAGGAGTGGGCACTAAATCAACATATGCCATTACTTATGCATTTATTCCCTGCAAGCCAGGAGAACTATCCTCACTGTCTGAGAGGCAGTTTTGAGAATTGCAACTGCTCCATTTTTTCATCATCTATCATCCTTGGATCCCTGGAGCTGCTACAACATCCTCACCTATTGACCCTGGAACTGCTGCCACCCTGTACAAAAGTGGCAAATGTGACAAAAGTGGCATAGATAAAGCGTGGCTCTACGATTCAGCAATGCCACCCTGCAGATTTTCCACAACGTGTACAGGAATAATGGAGGTCCTGTTCGCTAAGCATAGCAAAAAGAGGTCCTCGCTCCTATCCTGAGAACCAGCACTCATACAGTAACCTTAACATTGGAAGCTGCCACCACCACTACCAACCCAGCACCCTCCTTCAATCACCTTTGACCTTCCCTCCATCACCCTCACTCACACTCTAGCATTCTTGACTTTCCCTCTGTTACCCTTGACTCTCAGGGCCCGATTTTACCATTGCAAAACGGGATTGAAAACTTGAGAAAGTTGGGCGTGAGGTAATTAGGGTGATCTGCACCTACTTCCGCACAGATGCCCACTTTACCAAGGCCCAAAAATGGCCGCAGTCTGAATCATGCCCAAAATGGACATAACAGCAAGTTAAATGCATTTATACGCATTTAAATTGAATTAACGGGCTGTCTGCCAAATCTACCGGCCGTTCCCCCTTTACCATTGCGCTCACCAGTCCAGATTCAGCGTGAAACAGACCTGCTCGGCAAAGGTCTGTTTCGTCGCTCCAGCTTCTGAAGAGGTAAGTTCAGAGATTCCAACAGTTCTCTGATTCAGATTGATTGTGTGTGTGTGTGTGTGTGTGTGTGTGTGTGTGTGTGTGGGGGGGGGGGGGGGGGGGGTGGGGGGGAGTGGCGGGGGGGGCGGGGACGGAGAGGTGGGCTAGATCATTCTCTGGTGGGGGGGTAGGCCTGATCATTTTCTGGTGTAGGGGAGGGAGGTGGGTCAGATGTATCTCTGATGTGGGGGGAGGGAGGAATGATCATTCTCTGGTGGGGGTGGAGGTGTGGGGGTGGGGGGGAGCCACTGCCACTCTGTGGGCGATTGGCAAGGAAAAAGGGGGACCGGTGCCAATCTGTGAGTGATCGGGGAGATGTGGGGCACAGGGTCGCGATCGGTCTGGATAGTGGGGGAGTGGGTGGATAAGGTGGATAGTTATGTTTAGGGGTGGAGCGATGTCTGTGAGGGGTCATCACTCCAGCTTTTCGCTCCTGGGCCACTTTGCAACCTGGGAACAATGTGACATGGGGGCATTTTTCTTTTTTTTTCCACTGCGCATGTGCAGTTCAAAGCTCCGATCAGAGCTGCAGTGTCTCGGGCGAGATAAGCCCTGTCCACAGTGTGATTCAGACTTGTGATTTTTTTTCAGGCTGAGTGTATATGGGGGCCCCTGAGAACAGGTTTCCAAATCGGATCTGAATTGCGCCCAGATTCAGCACTTAGAATCAAAATGGTAAAAAACAGGCTCTCAATCTTTCATAATTGAAATTCCTTTGGACCTCCTCACTATTTTGCTTGACCCACTGTCCTTCAATATTGACCTTCCCTGTATATTCTAGCTTCCTCTTTCTGTGCCCAGTAGGATTTCGTAGGGCTGCTACTTCTCTCTCTGTCCCTCAGCCAGCCATGCCCCATTCCCCTTTTCAATGTCTCCACCCAACCATCCCTGGTTGTCCTTCAGAAGATGGTGGTGAGTTGCCTTCTTGAACCACTTCTTGAACCTGAGGTGAGGGTACACCCACAGCTAGGGTGGGAGTTCCAGGGTTTTGATCTAGTGACAGTGAAGGAATGGTGGCAAAGTAGGGAAAGGGTTAATGCATTTTGTACCTTGAAGGAGGGCAAGGATTAATGAATTTTGTGTCTAGAATATATCACAAACATAACCCTTCATCATGGCTGATCTTCCCAGGCTTATATTGCTCCTGCTGGAACAGGGCTAAAGGGCCAGTTCCTGTGTTCCGCTTATTAAACTAGTTATTAAAACCAATATAATCAATGCATGGGAAAAAGTGAGAACTTTGAGTTATTATTTTTCATCAGTTTTGGGCAGTAAAAACTCAGAATGCATTAGAGCTTATTGAAATTGTGCTTTAACATTCTACTTCATCAATAACAAAGGGTCACAAATCCTGCTTCCTTTAGATGGCCATGACTAAATTGTTATAAACCCAACGATTTCCAATTGCTGTCTGGCAATGCATGAGGTCTTGTATGATTTATGTGCAATTCATCAATGAATTAAATTAGCTACAGCAGGTGGCATTTTCATAACAAATATTTTGCCACCTACGAAAGCTGCAACGCCACAAGTCTTTTGGAACACTTTTTAATTCATTTGATGATTCCCCTGGCACAGGCAGCATGCACATATCTAAAATTAGTATATGACTGAGCCAAGTGAGTTTTACACCAAGTGATTGACTCGCTCTTCAATCTGCACAAAAGCCAACAACACATTTGAAAGCTGTTTTGCACTTTTTTGTTTGCAAAGTTGCAATTGTTAGGAAGTAACTTCCACTACATGTGGTAAGTTTAGAAACATGCAGGAAATACTGTGAAATACGCACCACGAGAAATAACTCACACTTTGCATGTGGCCTTTCCCTGATCAGGGAATGAAGCCAATGTACAATAAAGAGCATTCTGAAACATCTTTGAATGGCTACAGTTGTGTAACATGTATGTTAATGAAATAGCAATCCAGAAGCTTCGACTAATAATGCAGAAACTTTACTCCAAATCCCACCATGGCTATTTGAATTTAGTTCTTTTAACTAATGAATCCTAAAGCTAAAAAGCTGGAATTGTTAAAAATGACCATTAAGCTGTTGGATTGTCATGCACATCCAACTGCTTCAATAATGTCCTTTACGAAAGGAAACTTGTCATCCAGATCTGGTCTGGACTTTATCCCATAATGACATGGCTGACTTTTAACAAACATTGGAGGTGTTTGCGCTAGATATGATTGAACCATTACAAAAAGTATTGGGCGACTAGAGATTGGCAGCTAGTGTTGGCCTTACCAGCACTCAAAACCCTGAGGATGGATATTTAAGAAACACATTATCAAACTGAATTTCTTTTCAGTGTTTTATTTCTTGTGAAGAAAATAATAGTGCTGCAAGCATGACAAAGATGTCCATTTTATTTAACTATAGCTCTAAACTTACAAACGGTAAAGGGTTCTAAATGAAGTGGCAAAACAAGTAAAAGCATTAGTCCTCAATATTGCCTGTTGCATTAGAACAGCTAGAGGCTGCTGAGTGTGGAGTGGAGTGAAAAATCAAACTTTTATGCAGGAAAACATCAATTATCATGATATTCAATATTGAACCAGAAATGAAATGACAGGAATGAAATTTCCTTGCGTGTTATTTTTAGCACTAACAAATGCACTTACATGAAATTGCTGTGTGTGATAACAAAACACTAAAATAACAGAAACTTTATTAAAATGACTCACATGGGAAGTTGTTCCAAGCAAGCTATCGTGCACTAGAAAAAGCCCAGAGGCTGTTTGAAACTTTGTATTAAGTTATGCATCATAAGACAAGTGTGATGCAAATTAATTGAAAGTGTGCCAATAATGTGAACAAGTTAAATTGTCCCAACATGTTTGATCAGGTCTCACAATCTGGTTAGGTTGAGGAATGCAAGGTAAACACTTGTAACAACTGGGGCATCCATGAAGCATCCAAGTGTCCATACAGAAGTCAGGACAGGGATGAAATCTTATAGTTCCACAAGTTTCCTTGAGAAAGACTAGGCTATCTTATCCATTCCCTGTAAAACAGAGTGTGATCTTTCAAATACAACAGTCAATGTAAACATATCCGAATCTTCCCATGGATGTTTTATTATTAAAATGGATGGCAATGAAGCCAAAAAGAAAATAAGCACATGGAATGGTGCACATAAATAAAGATATCAGATAAGAAAGAATCTCATTAGAATGGAGATATCCTAAATTTCTTAATCAGAAATGGTTTAGATATGACTAAAAAGATAGATTGACTTGCATTTATGTAGCACATTTTACAACCTCATGATGCCCAAAGTGTTTTTGAAGAGCATTCACTATTGCGATATAAGATATTACAGCAATCTATATGTGTGTAGCAAGCAAAATACAGCAAAGTTATAAAGACCAAGGAACCTGTAGTGGAGCTGTTAGTTGAAGGATAAATACTGATGAAGACAGTGGAATGAAGATTTCTGCACATCTCTGCAATAATTCTATGATATCTTTAAAGGACTGCCATTTATTTGGTACATTTCATAATCTCTAGACATACCAAAATGCTTATGGCCAGTGAAGTACTTTTGCAGTTTAAAGTTTATTTATTAGTCACAAGTAGGCTTACATTAACACTGCAATGAAGTTACTGTGAAAATCTCCTAGTTGCCACACTCTGGTGCCTGTTTGGGTAATAAGGGAGAATTTAGCATGGTCATTGCACCATAACCAGCAGGTCTTTCAGACAATGGGAGGAAACTGGAGCACTTGGAGGAAACCCATGCAGACACAGGGAGAATGTGCAGTCTCTGCACAGACAGTGACTCAAGCCGGGAATTGAGCCCGGGTCTCTGGCGCAGTGAGAAAGCAGCACCAACCCCCATGCCACCTATCACAGTGGTGTCCCTGTTGTAATGTAGGGCAGGTAGTAGTCAATCTGCACACGGCAAAACACAAACAGCAATGTAATACTGATCAAGCAACAATATATTTTCAGTAGATTGAAGAGTATTGGCCAGAACTCCCCTAGTTAATTTTGAATTGATGTCATGAGATCTTTTGTATTCACCTGAGAAGGCAGATAGGTATTTTTGCATTTGATATCTCATCCAAAAGATGGCTCCTCTAACAGTGCAGCACTTCCCCAGTAATGCAACGAACTGTCAGGGCCCAATTTTATCTGGGCGTGAAAACTTGGTAAAGTCAGGCGTGAGGCGATCCGCGCCCACCTCTGCACTGGTTCCCTCTTTACCAAGGTCCGAAAATGGCTGCAATTGGGACCACGCCTGAAACGGGTGTGACGGCCATTTAAATGTATTTGCATGTATTTAAATTCACTTAATGGGCTGCATGACCCACTTTACCTGCACTTCCCCCTTTACTACCGCGCTCGACCATTCAGAATCGGTGTGAAACAGACATGCTCCATGTAAGTCCAGTTCAGGTACTTCATCAGTGAGGAGGTTTGCATATAGGAGGATTTAAACTAGTTTGGCAGGGGGTGGGAAGCAAAGCAAAGGTGAATTAACAGAAGGAGAACCAGAGAGTAGGGCCATTAAAACTCAGAGAAAGATCAGGCAGGGTCAGGTTGCTAATCAAAGAGGGTCTGGTGGACTGAAGTGCATTTGTTTCAGTGCAAGGAGTGTAACAGGTAAGGCAGATGAACTTAGAGCTTGGATTAGTAGTTGGAACTGTGATATTGTTACTATTACAGAGACTTGGTTAAGGGAAGAACAGGATTGGCAGCTTAACATCCAGGATACAGATGTTTCAGGCGGTATAGAGGGGGATGAAAAAGGGTTGGGGGAATTGCACTATTGGTTAAGGAAAATATCACAACTGTACTGTGGGAGGACACTCGGAGGGCTCATACAGTGAGGCAATATGGATAGAGTTCAGGAATAGGAAGGGTGTAGTCACAATATTGGGGGTTTACTATAGGCTGCCTAACAGCCAGTGAGAGATAGAGGAACAGATGTGTAGGCACATTTTGACAAGGTGTAAGAGTAGCAGGGTTGTTGTGATGGGAGATTTTAGCTTCCCCTATATTGACTGGGACTCACTTAGTGCTAGGGGCATGGATGGGGCAGAGTTTGTAAGGAGCAGCCAGGAGGACTTTTTAAAACAGTATGTAGATAGTCCAACTAGGGAAGGGGCAATACTGGACCTGATACTGGGGAATGAACCTGATTAGGTGGTCGATGTTTCACTAGAAGTGCAGTTCAGGAACAGTGACCACAATTCAGTAAGCTTTAAGGCTCTGATAGATAAAAATAAGTAGTCCTCATGTTAAGGTGCTAAATTGGGGGAAGGCTAATTACAACAATATTAGGCAGAAACTGAAGAATGTAGATTGGGGGCAGATGTTTGAGGGCAAATCAACATCTGGCATGTGGGAGGCTTTCAAGTGTAAATTGATAGGGATTCAGGATTGGCACACTCCTGTAAAGATGAAGAATAAATATGGCAAGTTTTGGGAACCTTGGATAATGAGAGATATTGTGAGCCTAGCCAAAAGAAAAAAGGAAACATTTGTCAAAGCTAGGAGGCTGGAAACACAAGAAGCAAGCATGAAATACATGGAATGTTGAAAGAAACTTAAGCAGGAGTAAGGAGGGCTAAAAAGAGTCACAAAAAATCATTGGCCAGCAGGATTAAGGAAAATCCCAAGGCTTTTTATACATACATAAAGAATAAGAGGGTAGCCAGGGAGAGGGTTGGCCCACTCAAGGACAAGGGAGGGAATCTATGTGTGGAGCCAGTGGAAATGGATGAGGCATTAAATGAGTGCTTTGTGTCAGTATTCGCTAAAGCGAAGGGCTTGGTGGATGATGAGTGTGGGAAGGGGTGTGTAGATAGTTTAAGTCATGTTGAGATCAAAAAGGAGGAGGTATTAGGGTTCTTGAGAAACATTAATGTAGTCAAGTCCCCAGGGCCTGGTGGGATATACCCCAAAATACTAAGAAAGGCAAGGGAGGAAACTGCTGGAGCCTTGAAAGAAATCTTTGTATCCTCACTGGCTACAGGGGAGGTCCCAGAGGATTGGAGAATAGCCAATGTTGTTTCTTTGTTTAAGAAGAATAGCAAGAATAATCCAGGTAATTACAGGCTGGTGAGCCATATGTCAGTAGTAAGGAAATTATTGGAGAGGGTTCTTCAAGACAGGATTTATTCCCACTTGGAAATAAGTAGACGTAGTAGTGAAAGGCAACATGGTTTTGTAAAGGGGAGGTCATGTCTCAAGAACTTGATTGAATTTTTCGAGGAAGTGATAAAGGTGATTGATGAGGGTAGGGCAGTGGATGTTGTCTACATGGACTTCAATAAAGCCTTTGACAAGGTCCCTCATGGCAGACTGGTGCAGAAGGTGAAGTTGCATGGGATCAGAGGCCAGCTGGCAAGATGAATACAGGACTGGCTCAGTCATAGAAGTCAGAGGGTCGTAGTGGAAGGGTGCGTTTTTGAATTCCTCAGGGACTGATTGGACTGATTGGACTGATCCTCAGGGATCAGTGCTGGGACCTTTGCCGTTTGTAATATATATAAATGATTTGCAGGAAAATGTAACTGGATTGACTAGTAAGTTTGCAGACAACACAAAGGTTGGTGGATTTGTGGGTAGCGATGAGGACCACCAGGGGAAAGCAGAATATAGATAGGTTGGAGGCTTGGGTGGAGAAATGGCAGATGGAGTTGAATCCGGACAAATGTGAGGTAATGCTTTTTGGAAGGTCTAATACAGATAGGAAATACATAGTAAATGGCAAAACCCTTCAGGGTACTGATAGGCAGAAGGATTTGGGTGTACAGGTACACAGGTCATTGAAAGTTGCAAAGCAGGTGGAGAAGGTAGTCAAGAAGGCATATGGCGGATGTGGAGACTTTGGAAAGGGTATAGAAAATATTTACCAGGATGTTGTCTGGTATGGAGGGCATTAGCTACGAGGAAAGGTTGGAGAAACTTGATTTGTTCTCACTGGAATGACAGAGGTTGAGGGGTGACCTGATAGAAGTCTACAAGATTATGAGGGGCATGGACAGAATGGTTAGTCAGAAGCCTTTTCCCAAGGTGGAAGAGTCAATTACTAGGGGGCATAGGTTTAAGGTGCATGGGACAAGGTTTAAAGGAGATGTACAAGGCAAGCTTTTCACACAGTGGGTGGTAGGTGCCTGGAACTCGCTACTGGGGGGAGGAAGTGGAAGCAGATACAATAGTGAATTTTATGGGGCATCCGGACAAATACATGAATAGGATGGGAACAGAAGGATACAGTCCCTGGAAGGGTAGGGGGTTTTAGTTCAGTTGGGCAGCAGGGTCGGTGCAGGCTTGGAGGGCCGAAGGGCCTACTCCTGTGTTGTAATTTTCTTTGTTCTTTGTTCTTTGAGTTAAGTGCCGACCATCTGATGGCTCTCTGCTTGAAATTGTTGGGGAGGGGGAGTTTGCTGCCATTATGCTTGAGGTCAGTGGGGGGCGGGGGGGGGGGTGGTGGAGTCTGCTGCCACTCTGCCTGAGATTGGTGGGGTGGGGGGGGGGGCGGTGGTGGGAGGAGAGTCTGTTGCCACTCTGTCTATGATCAGTAGAGGGAAAAGGGGTCCACTGCCACTCTGCCTGTGACCACTGAGGGGGAAGGGGGGTCTGCTACCACTCTGCCTGTGATCAGTGGGGGTGAAAGGGTCTATTGCCTGAGATCAGTGGGGGGGAAGGGTGATGGGGGAACTCTCTGCCTGAGGTCGGTGGGGAGGAGAGGGGAGGGGCCCATGATAAGTCTGGGTGACGGAGGGGCTGGGGAGATAAGGTGGTCAGTAATGTTGTGGGGATGGCGGAATGTCTGTGGGAGCCAGGGAGAGCCATTATCTGGCCCGGGAGCGATGTGGCAGGGGAGCAGCATACTATCATATATTCTCTCTGCGCACGCACAGTTGGAGGTGCTGATCAGAACTGCAGGGTTTGGGTTTGTTAAGCCCAGCCCACAGGCTTGTGCAGTGGGATTCGAACACGCTGATATTTTTTGAGGCACAGTGCATATGAGGGCGCTTTAGAACAGGTCTAAAAGTCGGATCTGAAACATTCCCAGTTTCAAGTCTGCCTAGAACTTAGAATCAAAATGGTAAAAATAGAGCCCTTAGTCTCGGCTCAAATACCTAGAGTCGAGATTAAACTCATAACCATCTGACTTAGAAGTATGTCTACTAACACTGCTGACCTTGCCTTAACAATCAAGGTAACAAAATGGAAAGGAAATTGAATGAGTATTATTATCAAAGAAGCAAAGAAACACATCACGGTAAACCTTTAGCTCCTTACAACTTATTTTTTAAAATGACAAATAATGAGGAAATACTGAACACATTGAATGTAAAAAATTCTATTTTTGTTCAGTACTTTACTAGGTCAATGAGGCTTAAGAGGGTGAAAGATAGAAAGGTAAAAGTTGAAAATAATCAGAACAAAAACAAATTGGAAAGATTGGTTGATCATTCTAATCATGCTGACTGTAAATGCTTGTCTTCTTGAATTCTCTGCCCAAAGGCTAGTCCAACTCATGGCACCATGATCTCAACTAGAGGAAAGGCAAGGAAGCTGGTCACAAATCCACCCCAGCTGGAAAAGGGATTCAACCTTATGCTGTTGGCGTCAATTTGATCCACACCAACCTTCTAGCCAACAAAGCCAAGTTGCTGTGGCAACATCATACACTTTTACATGCATATTGCAGCCTTGAACAATTGGTGGTGATGGTAGAGTCTCCAATTTCTTTCCATCACATAACTGATCCATAATCTCTCCAGATCTTGCTGTCTGCCATTGGCGTATACTGGAAGGATTTACAAGTTGGTACGCATTATGAATGCACCTTCCTTGGCCATCAAGTCCTAGAGTGGATTTGAACCCAGAAGCAGGGATGCTACCAATCGTACCACAAGACCTCCCTAGATACCTTCAGATATCATCAATTCACACATCTTGCCTTTGTTGTAAGAACATAGCACAAGAAACAGGTGTATGGGTAGACCATACAGCCAATCGAACCTGCTACTCCATGCAATATGATCATAGTTTGTCCTCAGCTTCAACTCCACTTTTCTGTCCACTCGCCATATAGCTTGATACCGAAATCTGTTTCTCCCAGCCTTAAATCTATTCAATCATGGAGCATCCACCACCTCTGGAGTAAAGAATTCCGAACATTCACAACTCTTTAAGTGAAGAAATTTCTCCTCATCTCAATTTTAAATGATCATCCCTTATCCTGAGACTGTGTTCTGAATCGTCCTAACAAAGGAAACTAACTCTCAATGTCAACCTGGTCAAATCCCTTCAGAAGCTTGTATGTTTCAGTCAGTTCACCTCTCATTCTCCTGAACTCCAGGTACATAGTCCCACATTAGCCACATCGTAGGACAGTCCACTCACGCTGCATTCCTTGTGCGAGTACACTCAAGGTCCTCTGAATATCAACATTTGCAGGTTTTATCCTTTTAAAATACTTATGGCCTGTGTGAATAATGTCACTTTTCCCCACATTATTCATACTTAGCCTGTTTATATTTCTTTGTATCCTCTTTGTGTCTATCTCACAACTTGCATTCCCATCAAACTTTATATGGTCACCTTAGTTAGTGACTCTCTGTCTCTTGATCTAATTCAATAATAAAATATAAGTAGCTGACCAGCAATGCCCACATCTCACAAATGAATTTTAAAAAATAGCTTACACATGCTTTATATGTCTGTCTGAATTTCTCTTCTGTTACTTTAGTAAAGCTGTTAACTCATTTATTTTAGACGGTTTGGTACATCTCTGAGACAGCAGACAAATGAGTTTCAGATAAATATTTTAGTATTCATGTTGGATTATTCCCACAGCATAATTTCAAATCCATGGGGTTTATTTTACCCTTTAGAGAAATTGTCTCTCAGCACTGATAAACACAAGCAAATAGTTTCTTAAGGGCTATAATTAATTTATTTTATGTTTTAGCCTGTTAATTTATGGAGCTTCCTGGTGCAGGACATTAATCACCATTTCAGGCAGGCACCTTGTTTATTTCTTTTTGCATCTGTTGAAGTGATGGATGATGTTTTGTTTGTATCTTAAGTCATGTCTTTAATAGTAATGCTTACTGTTTAAAGGAAACTTGCACAAATCCACTTATTATTTACTTTTGTACTTTGGGATTTAAAAGAGAATAATAGTACTATTGGGGACAGATTCTGACAAGTACAGTGGACAAGGCACATACATGTCATTACTATTAGAACAGATTTGAGGCAAAGTGTCCTCTGGTAAGCTGCTTAGTTTCTGAATCTCCTAAGCCTCTCTAGCACTTATAGACCATAAGTTAGCAGTGTGATGGGATAGTCTCTACTTACCTTATTGGTGCAGATCCAAAAATCTCATGAAGCTTGACATTATCCAAGACAAAGAAATCCATTGAAACAAAAGCCAATTAAAAGCAAAGATGCTAGAAACCTGAAATAAAAATAGAAAATGCTGGAAAAACTCAGCAGGTCTAGCAGCATCTGTGGAGAGAAAGAGGACAGTGCCTTCCCAATGGCCCCTTCATAACCTCCCCTTCATTCCCCCTTCATGACACCCACTCATGTCTCCCCCCACTTCATGCTATGCTTAATAACCCCTCCCTAAAGCCCTAGCCTCTTCAGGGTCCACACGCATCGATAATGCACTGATAACAATTCGACACAGGTCCTATCCCCGTAACCCCACATATTTACCCTGCTAGTCCCTCTAACATAAAGACAACTTAGCATGGCCAATCAACCTAACCCGCACATCTTTGGGCTGTGGGAGGAAACTGGAGCACCCGGAGGAAATCCACATCAACATGGGGAGAATGTGCAAACTCCACACAGACAGTGACCCAAGGTCGGAATTGAACCTGGTGCTGTGAGACAGCAGTGCTAACCACTGTGCCACTGTGCCTTCCTAAGTATTGAGTACTCTTGGATATACAATTCCTATCCTTGATCATCCTTCAGTCATTTCTCCGTAATCGCTATCATATTGTAAAAACTTTTGAAGTATGCTCACTCTAACAGTATGGGAAACATGGTAGCCAATTTTCACTCAGCAAGGTCCCACAATGGTAATATGAAAATGACCATTTTTATGATGTTAATTGAAGGAGAAATTTGCCAACTCACCAAGGCCCTTTTGAAGCAACTTCCAAACCTATAACAGCTACCACCTAGAAGGACAAGGCCCAGACATATGGGGACACCACCAGTGTAGGTTCCCCTCCAAACTATATTCCATCCTGAATTAGAACTTTAGTGTCATTCCTTCACTGTTGCAGGGTCAAATCCTTTAACATCCTCCCCAACAGCACTCTGGGTGTACCTGTCCCATATGGACTGAAGCAGTTCAAGAAGGCAGCTCAACACTTTCCTAAGAGCAATTAGAGATGGATAACAAATACTGGCCTTGCCTGTGACACGCACATCCCATAAGTGAATAAAAGTTATTGACAGACAAGGTTCCATGATTTATTTACATTAACCTGAGTGGATAGATGAAATATCATACCCATATCTCAACTCAAAGACAGTGCAGCACTTCCTTAGTACGGCAATGACCTCATGCAGCTGATCCTCTCACAGAATGCCAACATCTGTCCTTCCACCACTGCACACATTGCTGTTGCCTAATAGCCAGCCAGTCCAGACTGCTGACATCAATGCTTAAGTGATACAGTCCAAATCTGACCCCTCAAGGTTCAGTTCTGCTGAAGGTCATCCAGCATTTGACCATTTGCAGATGTCCGCATCCCATGAATGAATTTTTAAACATTTTAACCTGAGGACAGGAATCGGACTGGTGTAGGACAAGATAAGCAGAAAAGTGCCCCGCCCTTGATAACATGAGTTTCAGGTAATTGTAACTCCCAGAATACCCGCCAATAACTCAAAAATGGTGTCTTGCTTGTAGGGGGAAGGGGTGGAGCTTAAATCACTTGAATGTTGGCTGAGAGCAGCAGAGGACGCAATTGTACAGGTGCAGTCTCCAGCAGCAGAGGCCTGTCACTCAGCCCCTGCTGCTCTCAGCTAGCCTCACACACAGCTGACTCCCCCAACTACTGCGGAGGCCCATGGCCTATCGTGACCTCCCCCAGCCCCTGGCCATACAGATCAACACCGTGAATCCCCCAACCAGCCAGACAAATCAAGCCTGCGAACACTCCTCCTGCCTGGACTGATCCCCCATCCTTCCCCACCGATCACTGGCATGGCCCCACCACCCCCCCTGCAGATTGCCAGTCCAACTTCCCACCATTCGATCACTGGCCTGACACTGCCCCCGCTCCCCCCACCATGGCCAGTCCCGATTATCCCCCTCCCCCTACCAATCCCTTTGCAGAGTAGCAGTGAGTCCACTCCCAACACCAACTGCCCGCCTGGATCATGCCCTGTCCCCAGTAAGCCCTGCCTCTTTGCCTCCAAGGGGCAGCCCCCTTTGTCCCCCTCCTCCCTGGCAGACCTCAATGGCCTCTGGTTCTACTAGCAAGGCAATCACGACTGGTCACAATAACATCCCAGGCTTATTAATTCCATGCTAAGTACATTGAATTTAATTTAAATAAATTATTCAGCCTCATACCAAAAATGCGCACGAGGCTGACTTAGTTTTATATCCCGTGCTAGTAAGATCACAAGAGGTGGGAAATTGGGCACAAACCTGATTTCTCGGCTCTCTCACTATCTTGCTGGCTCCTCCACCCATCAGCCGGCAGGGCACAATGGTAAAATCTCCCTCTTTGTGTCCTTTCCACAACTTACCTTCTGATCTATCTTTGCATCATCAGAAAATGTAGCCACTATACATTTGCTCCCTTCACCCAAATCATTGATATGGATTGTAAATAATTGAGGCCACAGCATTTACCCTGATGGCATTTTCCTTGTTACACCTTGCCAACCCAAAAATGACTCATTTATGCGTACTTTCTGATTCCTGTTAGCTATCTAATCTTCTGTCAGTGCTAAAATGTTACCCTACTATATCATGGGTTCTCACTTTGATGAGGCAGTTGGTAAAATGCCTTCTGGAAATGCAGTATGCCACATTCACAGGTTCTCCTTTAACCACATTACTAGTTATTTCCTGAAATAAACCTAATAAATTAGTCCATCATAATTCCCTTTCCAAAATATTGTTGACTCCACCTGATTGCACCAACATTTTCTAAGTGCCCTGCTGTAGTCTCTAATAATAGATTAAAACATTTTCCCTGTGACAAATAATACGCTAGCTGGCCTGTGTTTCCTGCTTTCTGTCTCATTCCTTTTTTGAATAGAAGATTGCATTCATTACTTTACAATCTTATGGGACCTTTCCAGAATCAAGGGAATTTTGGAAAATTAAAACCAATGCATCAACTACCTCAGTAGTCAATTTTAAGAAGAAGATGAAGTCCATCAGGACCTGGGGACTTGTTGGATTTCTGTTCTAATAATTTTCTCAGCACTTTTTCCCTGGTGATTGTAATTAATAGAATCTCTGCAATGCAAAAGGAGACCATTTGGTCTATAGAGTCTGCACTGACTCTGACAGAGTATCTCACCAGGCTCTCTCCCCACCCTATCCCCATAACCCCACACATTTACCACAGCTGACTATTCTAATCTACACATCTCAGGGCACTAAGGGCAAATTAGCATGGCCAATCCACCTAACCTGCACATCTTTGGAATGGGGGAGGAAGCCGAAGAACCTGAAGGAAAGTCAAGCAGACACTGCTATGAGGCAGCAATGCTACTTATTGTGTCACCGTGCACCATTTTAAGTTCCTCCCTCCTTTTCATTTCTTGATTCACAATTATTTCCGGGATGTTATTTAAATCCTTTACGGTGAAGAGAGATGCAAATTATCTGTTCAATGCATCCACCATTTCCTTATTTTCCATCATTAATTCTTCCTACTCTCTCCTGAGGACCAATGTGCACTTTTCTTACTCTTTTCCTTTATAAATACCTGTAGAAACTCTTACTTTTTTTAATATTTCTAGCTAGCGTTCTCTGAGATTCTAATTTCTCCCTTCTGATTATTCCTTTAGACATTCTTTGCTTTTTTTGTGTGTTCTGTTCAATCTTTCTATTACTAAGCTTCACAGAATCCAATGCTTCTTACAATTTGATACTATGACTAGTCCTTTCCCTAGAATCTTTCTTTCCCACTGGAATGTATCTTTGCTGAGTGCCATGAAGGGTTAGATTCTCTGATCTTGTCCATACTCGCCCCCCATTGCAAAAGAGAATAGAGAATTTGTCATTCCAGCTGAAACTCCATTCAGTTTCAGTAGTTTTGGAGAATCCCAGTCATGAACAAGGATCCAAGTCTTTAGTTGAAATAGCTCCTTAGATGTCTGCTACTGTATCTTTATTGACCTATCCCTTAACCTAATTTCCCATCTTATTTCGGCCAGCTAAAGGTAAAGAGTATTGTAGGTAAATGGTGAAAGACTGATTCTACTGGTAGGTAAATGGAAAAATAAAGAGATACTCAGCATTCTCACTGGAACAACTAAAGGGGAAGGAAATTGAATTTGTCCATCAATTCATGATCTGCCACAGCATATGCAGTTATTGAAATGGAGAGTAGAGCACCATTTAAAAGGAGAAATGATGAATATTTGGAAAGAGAAGCAGATGAATTACTACCCCACACAAACAAGGCTGGATCTAGTTGTCTGATGCTATGTTATCCCAAATATCAACATGCATGAATGATTGAAAAGTGTGTATTGTACAGTAGCACTGACAGTCACACAACTTGCATTATTTTGTTTGTTCTTAACATGAACAAGAAGAGAATAAATGCTAAATTTGTTTTTGTGAATTAGTGGAGATATTCACCTGTTACCCTATTCGTACCTTTAACAGTGAGTTAACTCTTTCTTTGACATATTAAGATATAAAGAGTTTCCTTAATTAGATATACAAATGAAAGCGCATGTTTAATGAACTCCAATTTATCTCTTAGAATTCATTAAATCTTCTGCCTGTGACGGAGACTTAGTTAGATAGCTCAATTCAAAACCTTGCTATTTCCAACCGTGTGCATGGTGTATGTGATGCTGATATGACAGGGATAGACAGGATTCGTATATGTCTTTGACAAGCTTAGTTATGCCACGATACCTCTGTTCCCATTGATGTGAATTTTATTGGCATTTGTCTTCCTTCTCATTAATCCTCCTCTGTTTTGCCTGAGTGCCTGTTATGATAACCTATACACAGTGATTATTTTTATGAGGCCTGCAGTTCTTCTGATAAATTTGAATTAAGAGCAGAAAGTTATTATTCTTAATCATCTTAACATTGATTTACTCAGACAGAACTTATAACAGCTGAGAATTATACTGGCTAATAACGATTTATTCCAGGAGTATTTCACTGCTCACTGATCTGTTGAGAAGTTGTTGCAGCGAAATTAAAAAATATAATTCACTACAGTAAGGTATCACTTAGCATTGCAGTTTTCAAACCCAGATAAAAATAAAAATGAATTGATCTTATCTATAATTTTTGACTATTTTCAGTGAATTGTTAATATTCCTTCAATCAGGCAATGCCTGTGATAATTCATACATTCTTCTGATGGATATAAGTTATTTAGTCCTTTGGCCTCATGCAATAAAAGTTTACTAATGGAAGGCCAAACAATCTTATTTTTAACCCTCTCAGGATGTCCTGATATATTTTATAGCCAATGAAATACTCATGAGTTCTTGTCACTATTGCAATGTTCCTTAAGTATTTTGATTGTTTTAAATTGAACTAAGCCAGTACAACAGAGCTAAGGTTTATTCAAGACAAAACAAACAACACACCTAAGCTTGTGTTTAAGCAATAGTCTTGGCCAGGCAATGGATCTCAAGTGCAGAGAAGTAGGAAAGTGGGAGACCTAACTTGAAAAATTCCTGGCTCCATTTGATCCAATTCCAGTTCAAGCTTTATGTGATCCAGTTATCATTGGCTTTGGGAGAGTCTAACCATATTCTCTTGATATTCAATGACAAAATCATTGCCCCACTTGATGGATCACCATTGACCAGAAGCTGAATCGGACCAGCAATATAAATACTGTAGTTACCAAAGCAGGTCAGGGGCTGAGATTTCTGCAATGAGTAATTCATCTCTTGATTGCCTTTCTACTATCAACACGGTACAAGTCAGGAGTGTGATGGAATACTCTTCACTTGCCTGGATGGCTTCAGTCCAGCAACACTCAAGAACTGAACACCATCCAGGATAAAGCAACTCACTTGATTGGCACCACCTTAATCATTCACTCCCTCCATCACAGCAGCACTGTGGCTGGAGTGTATACCATATACAAGATGAAATTTGCAAGGCTTCTGTCTTAGCATCTTCCAAACCCCAAATCTCTATTTCCTAGGAGGACAAGGAACAACAACCCCTGAACGTTCCTCCAATATTACACTCTCCTGAGTTGGAAATATGTTGCCATTCCTTCACTCTGCTGAGTCAAAGTGTTATAACTTGTCCCTAACTGCACTGTGCATGTACCTGCATTATGTGGACTGAAGTAGTTCAAGATTATGACTGACTATTACTTTGTTACTGACACCCACATCCCATGAACAAAAGAGAAAGCAGAGAAAACCCAGAGCCAAAAGGTGAAGTCAGAACTATGGAAAATTAGTCTCTGATTGTGTCAGGAGATCAAATGCAGTCCAGGTCATATAGACCATGGCTGCAATTTTCTACCTCTTCACATTGGTGGGATCTTCTGGTCCTGTCAAGGGCGCACTCCCGCCATGGGTTTCCCTGCAGATGGGATGCAATCAATAAGAAATCCCACTGACATCATCAATGTGTGGTGCTCTGCCTCCCACCATGAGAAACACGCTGTGGGAAGGTTAGAAAATACCCCTGTATGTATTTTTTCTCAGTGAAAATGCTTTCTATATTATCTATTCTGTGCCAAGTTAAGAATTGATCCAGTGATCTTTCAGAAAGAGTCCTGCCTTAGCACACATCATACCAGCCAACATGACTGAGAGGTTCACTGCTCTCTGAAAAAAAAGTATCCATCACTATTCCTATCTAGTTTGAAGGTGTCTCCTTGTCATGTGCAATCTTTCAAGTTGAATTAATTACCAATATTACATTATAAAAGCCTTCAATATTTTAAAAATTTTTATTTGATCATATCTAAATCCACACTGCTGAAGGGTAAATAGATTCAGCTCTTTAAGCTTATCTGAGTAACCAGGTTATATTAATCTAGGAATAATTCCTGTAGGAACTCCTTTCTTAACAGCTGTATGGATGTAGCTACACTGGGCGGACTGCAGCGATTAATGAAGGTGGTTCACCACCACCTACTGAATCGAAGTTAGGATGAGCAGCAAATGCTGGCCTGGACACTGTCACTAATAATGAACAAAAAAGCTCTCCTCTGAACCAGGCCAGTCAGTTTAACCTCAGTGGTGGAGAAACTTTGAGAAATAATAATCCAAGACAGAATTAATAGCCCTTTGTCAAAAATGAGTTAATTAAGGAGGTTAATTCAGGAGTCATAGAGGATTTCCAGCATGGAGACAGGCCCTTCAGCCCAACTTGTCCATACCGCCAGAGTGTTTAACTAACTCGCTGGAGTTATTTTTGAAGAGGCAAGAGAGGATTGGTGAAGGTAATCCTGCTGATGCGGTGTACATGGAAGTCCAAAAGGCATTTGGTACGGCACACAACAGGCTTGTGAGCAAAGTAATAGCCCATGGAATAAAAAGGAACAGTAGAGGCATGTATATGAAATTAGCTGAATGGCAAGAAATAACAGAGAGTAATGAGGAATGGATATTTTTCAGACTGAGGAAGGTTTGTAGAAGAGTTCTCCAGGAGTCGGTTGATTTTCCTAATATATTTGTAGAGGAGTTCTCCAGGAGAACCATTGTACTTCCTAATACGTATTAATGATTTAGACTATAGTGTATAGCCCACAAGTTCAAACCTGAGGATTAATAGAAACTTGGAAACATTATGTAAACTGTTAGGAGGAGAAGTGTAGAACCATGCTTCCCAAACTTGTTTCTGCATGACTCTTTTTAATGCCTCAGACTTGGTGTTAACACAGAGCGAAATTTTGGGTGTGGTGTGTGAGAATTGTCGAATGGCAATGATGACCCTCAGCTGTTGAGTGGGAGTGTCCAAGTGGCCCTCAGTTGTTCTTGGGGGGCGGGGGGGGGGGGGGTGGGGGGAGGTTGGTGGGGCAGGAATTAAACAAATCAGGAGAATAGTAGCTTTCAGTATTTGATAATTAATGTTCACACAAATATTAAACCTCTGAAAACCCGTGTTTCGAAATTCAAACTATATAGTGAAAATAGAATCTTACTCACTGTGACTAATGAGACATCTTTACACTGTACTCCTTTGAAACCAGTAATTTAAACTAGCAAAAGGAAAAGTAATAATTTAAAACTCTGAAAAACATGTTACTATAAATTAAACAAGAGCAAGTGATATTGAAAACATGAAACATCTCTAATGATCTGAAAAATAGGGTTTCAACAGTCACATTGAATCGACTGAGATTAGATTCTGAGCTAGAAAGTAAAATTGGGCAGGCTCAAAGTAAACAATGAAGCTGCCCATGCAAAGCTTGCTCAATCTCCTCCCCTCTCAGTAAGTTGGGAATCAGGAAAAAAAATTGAGTATGTTTATCATGGAGCTTCAATGCCAGTCCCAGGACTTTCCCAAGAAAATCTCAACTGCACCGCTGCCAGTATGGCCTCAGGACACCAAAACCTTACTGGTAGGAACTCACCCCACAGTTTGGGTTATGTTACACTTGTATTGAACACTGGTTTTGCCTCAACTGCAGTATCGTGTCCAATTCTGGGTGCCATACTTTAGGAAGGATGTGAAGCATGGTGTTAGTGTACCTTTAAGAATTTTTTTAAATTCATGGTCTCTGCAGTTCACTGCCTTAGCTAATGTCATTGTTGCTGTGCTGTCTATGAGGAGTCCTTTTATTGCTCCTTAAGTGGTTTAAATTGGGCTTTTTTATGTTTACTCTGGAATTAGTTTATGGCCCTGCATTGTTCGGAGGAAAACTGGTTGGTAGGTCAGGCGACAGAAGTGCTTTCATTTTCAGTTCTGAGCTGCAGGTTAGTTTTGAGAAGGGGCGGTAAGCTGAAAAGAAATATTTCTCTCTCCTTGTTTTATTTGGAAATTCTGCTGGTTATCGGAAAACAAGGTCTTGCCTTCCTGGAGTAGAAACTCTGCTGTTCGTTGAGCAAAGTTTCTCCCTGGGGTTCTGGGAAGCTGGTCTAACTTCAAACTGTTCTGGGTCTATCAAAAGAATTGCACAATTCATCCAAAGGACTCAATTTCAGTATCACATGAGCATCAGACTTTGCTGTGTTGAACTTATTTAAAGGGCTTTGTCTATGGAAGGTTTTGGTTTGATTGGAACAGCTTAGATGTATTTGTAAAGGGTTATGTATTATTGTGGGGTTTTGTTTTTGTTTGTAGTTAATAAAAGTTATTGCTAATTTTGTTTCCATACATATTAACTATATTCTGAATTAAACTTTGTTTGATAAAAGCTCCCTTGTAGATCATGGTCCATGACATGAGACAATCCTTGATGCCTTGGTGAGACCACAACAAAGTTGCAGTATGGGGAGGCATTGACAATATAGCACCATGACTGCAAGTAAAAACTTTAGTGACACGGCACCAAGCTAGTGCTCAAATAAAGGGCTGGTAAGTAGACAGAACACTCATAATGAGATTGCAATGCATTGGCTATCAGTTCAGTGAGCTCAGCACATTGAAAGAACCAGCACTGGGTTAGCTCAGTTTGGAAAGGTGAGTGACCAAGTTGTGGGTCAGATTGATAGCAAACAACAGAGAGTCAAACAAAAGGAAAAATAGTCATAAAATCAGGCCAGATAAGAATCTGATTATAATGGGTGAATTTGGGAGTTGCTGCACAATAAATTGAATAAAAATAAAAGGTTCCATTATTCTGTGGTATGTTTCTGCTACAGATCATCTTCAAGTGCAGAGCTTCAGAAAAGCATGCAAAAGTGACTACACTCGTCCCACGTACTATAGGAAAAAGAGGGTCAAAGAGACGTTGTCAGAATGTCCAAAAAATTTTCCAGTTTGAATGAATTGCAGCTGACTTACAATCCAAATTCAAAATGTTTTAACTGCATATCCAGTTATGGTTTCTTGATTCAGGCGTCTAAACCAAACAAGGAAGCCATAAAAATTTACCTAGCAATTTGGAATGTTTTCATAGGCTAAACACACTAAGATTAATGAACATGGAGTTAAAGGTTCCCCAAGGGACAGCATGGTGGCACAATGATTAGCACTGCTGCCTCACAGTGCCAGGGACCCAGCTCACCGGTTGTGTAAAGTTTGCACGTTCTCATGATGTCTGCGTGGGTTTCCTCCAGGTGCTCCGGTTTCCTCCCACAGTCCAAAGATGTGCAGGATTAGCAGGGTAAGTATGTGGAGTAAGGGGATAGGGCCTGGGTGAAATTGTGATCAGTGCAGACTCGATGGGCTGAATGGCCTCCTTCTGTACTGTAAGCATTCTATGATTCTATCATTCAAAAGATATGGATTACATTGGAAAACTGGTTCAGAATCAGGTTAAACTTCCATATTCATCTACCAGAGCTCACGTCATCTTGACAACTGCCTACAGAAACAATAGACCACTTTGTCAGTAGATGTGTACATAGGATTGGTTCTATGATTTTGCAGACACAAGCTAACGAACAGAATTGTTGAGTTGGTGATCACATCTGCTCCCAATATATCAGAAACAGTTGCTTGACAAACCTAAAAAGTATAACAAAGAGCTACTCAAGGGTGGACGTAAATATGAAGTAATCCTTGTCGGTCGACAGGGATTACAGGTAAGAAGCACAACCCCACTTGTTCACGCATTCACTAGAACACCCAGGCCTGGTAAGACATGTGGAATGTGTGCACCGCTGCATGCACAACAGAAATACCCAGCTTTTCTGTAATTTAGCATATAGCAGGAAAGGCCACTGGCAGTAGCAGTGTACTAAAGCAAAGGACAATGTAGCTACAAGGAACCATGCACTGATCGCATCAGGCCATATACAGCAGATACCTTCAAGCAATAAGAATGATCATCCAGTATCATATCAGAAACAGATACATGAGGTAAATGACAAACCAGAGAATGATGATAATCTGTATGATAAGATCAAGAGCAGTGAATGTATGTTTAACAGCATGAGCCTTGTGGATGCCTTCACAGCGTCTAATGTGTTTGCCTAAATTCAAATTATTTGTCATAAGAAATTTGGGAGCTATTCATAATAGGCTAAGAATGATACAGGGGTAAGTGCCAGCATACCATCCCTGCATTTTCTGAAGTATTTAAAGATGTGGAAAGCCATGGCGAAACCTGCTGCTGTAAAATTTCCAGATTACAATGCTTCACTAATTCCATGTGCAGGAACCATTATGCTGGAGTGCAAATATAATCAGTCCTCCTCCATGTCACAGATGTTCTATATTGTGGAAACTAAAGGTCCAGCAATTCAGGTCTACCAGCACTAGTAACCACTCATGGAGTCAGTCAGACATCACAAGGCAGATCACTCTCAGAAACTATTCTTATCACCTCAGTTCATAACACAACATTGAAATATCCTGAATGTTTTGACAAAATTGGCAGTTTCAGGAGAGCTGTTACATTGCACATGCAGGAGAAAACTGGTCCATCAATTAATCCACCATTTAACTGCAGCACCCACTTCCAAGACAAATTGAAGTTTGAACAAGACAAAATAGAGAAAGACCAAATCATTACAACATATGGTAGAGGCATGTGCAATCAAAGCATTTTGGAAGAAGTTGGATTATTATTTGAAAAGAAAAAATGTGCAGGGTTATGGGAAGATGGTGGGAGAGTGACACTGGTACATTGCTCATTCAGAGAGCCAGCACGAACTTAAGGGACTGAGTGATTTTCTTCATAGCTGCAACAATTCTATAATTCTGTGATTTGGTAATTCTGTGATAACATCTTCCTGTATCTGGCTGATATAGCCTTATGTCTTGGAAAATATGGAACCTCCCTTGTTAATATTACTACTTAAACTTCTAATACACTATTGTTATCATCAATACTACCCCAGTTGCTAATATTAGTACTGTGTCTAGGGCAGTGGATAGACGAGAGCCGGTGGATGTGGTCTTTCTGGATTTTCAGAAGGCGTTTGACAAGGTACCTCACAAGAGGTTATTGCAGAAGGTCAGGGGACATGGAGTTGGGGGTAGGGTGTTAGCGTGGATAGAGGATTGGTTGTCAAATAGGAGGCAGAGAGTGGGGGTCAATGGGTGCTATTCGGATTGGCGGTTGGTGACTAGTGGGGTGCCCCAGGGGTCGGTGCTGGGGCCTCAGCTATTTACCATTTATATAGATGATCTGGAGGAGGGAACCGAGTGCAGGGTGTCGAAATTTGCTGATGACACCAAGATTGGGGGAAAGGCAAATTGTGCGGAGGGTGTGGAGAGTCTGCAGAAGGATCTAGATAGGCTGGGCGAATGGGCCAGGAAATGGCAAATGGAATTTAATGTTGGCAAGTGTGAGGTGGTCCACTTTGGTAGGAAGAATGGTAGGAAGGACTATTACTTACGTGGCGAAAAACTGCAGCAGGCGACGGTGCAGAGGGACCTCGGGGTCCTTGTGCATGAGTCGCAAAAACCCAGCCTGCAGGTGCAGCAGGTGGTCAGGAAGGCGAATGGGATGCTGGCCTTCATCGCGAGGGGGATTGAATATAAAAGTAGGGAGGTCTTGCTGCAGCTGTATAGGGCATTGGTGAGGCCGCAGCTGGAGTACTGTGTGCAGTTTTGGGCGCCGCACCTGTGCAAGGATATTTTGGCCCTGGAGGGAGTGCAGAGGAGGTTTACTAGGCTGATACCGGAGTTGAGGGGATTGAGCTATGAGGAGAGGCTGAATAAACTAGGCTTGTACTCGTTAGAGTTTAGAAGAATGAGGGGAGATCTCATTGAGACGTATAAGATGATGAATGGGATGGATAGGATAGAGGTGGAGAGACTCTTCCCGCTCAAAAAAGACAGTAGGACTAGGGGGCACAGCCTCAAGATAAAGGGGAGGCGGTTTAGAACGGAGTTGAGGAGGAACTTCTTCACTCAAAGGGTGGTGAATCTCTGGAATTCTCTGCCCGTTGAAGTGGTGGAGGCTGCCTCGCTAAATATTTTTAAGAAGCGGGTTGATGGGTTCTTGATAAGAGAGGGGATTAAGGGTTATGGGGAGAGGGCGGGAAAGTGGAACTGAGCCACGACAGATCAGCCATGATCTTATTGAATGGCGGGGCAGGCTCGCAGGGCTAGATGGCCTACTCCTGCTCCTATTTCTTATGTTCTTATGTTCTTATTAATAATTCTATACTTTGCCTATGATAAATAATACACCATTACCAATTCTACTAATGGTATTTTTATTAATAATTGCATTACTACAATCACTTCAGTTATTAACACTATTAACATTACTAACAGTAGTACTAATGTTATTGCGAGTCACACTGTTGCAAATACTAGTCATAATACTCATAATATTGTTGAAACCAACATAACTACTAATGATACTACTAATACTACCAACTTTAGCTGTCACTCTACTTAACCAGTTCTGGTTTCACCTGCACTGAGCTCAAGTCGAAGAAACAGAATTCCAATAAATAACCTTTTATTTTTATTTTTGAATTGAGATTCAGAAACGTGTTGATAGAGTTCTCACACATGTTGGCTGATCAAGTAAAGGACAGATAGACTCATCATCTGTCCACTATTCCATTTTTCTCTTTAAAAGGGGAAGTAAACAAAATTGTTGATGTGGGGTAAAAGTCTAAATATTTGCCCTTCTCTTTAAACATGTTAACCCATGTTAAAATAGCAAGGGGGAAAATGGTATCAACATGTTGAACGTTTATGAAGTAACAGTGATTGAAACATATTGTACAGCAAAGAGAAAATGAAGATCTCTGTATCTTTGTGGTCCATTTACAAAGCAGGAATTGCCAGTTAAATCACCATTTAATTCACTTTCCCCTTGATTTTGTATGGAAGCCATTCATATGAATGGCATCAACTCTTGCTAAATGAGTCAATGTTCATTTTTCCATAACACCACAATATTGAGTGAGGATGGAAAACAAATAGCAGATCACAGAGCATCTCACTGCATAAAACATTAGCAATTGATTTGTAAATTTATTAGTTGGTAGGTTTACTGATTATTAAAAAATCAGTATTATTGAATAGCTATCAACGCTTAAAGTTTATGACAAATGTGTTGAGAAATGTCAGCAATTGTTCCCTGGTATCCAGCCCTGATTATTTTTCATCCAGGCTTGTATTCAAGCTGGTCAGATGACAGGTGTGTTGCAAATGTTCACTCAGGAAGCAAAAGAGAGAGGTGTCACTCTATGAATCAATGACACGTTTCTGACAAATACCAGAGCAGCAAACAAACCTATCACAGAGTAATTACAGTTACCCAGACATTTTTGTGCCCAGCAGAAGACAGAAACACAATGGGCTCATAAAGGGCAAAATTAAGTGAAGGGGGACACATTGTCAACCACAAGCCATCCACTTGTTTGATTATATTCCTTTAAAAAGCTTAGGGAGTACAAAGTACTAAACTTGAATGAATTATGGCAATTCCTAGCAAATCTCACTTTGATGTGAAGGACCTGAACATTCAGCAAGTCATGTAGTAATCTGCAGCACAGAAGGAAACACATTTAGCCCATCAAGTCTATACCAGCTCTCCGTAGGGCAATCCAGCCCCAGTTCTATCCCCATGGCGTGCAAGTTCATTCCCTTCAAGTGCCCATCCAATTTCCTTTTGAAATACTTGATCATCTCTGCTTTCACCACCTTCATGGAATCCTGGAGTTCCAGATCATTACCACTTGCAGGGGTAAAGTGGCATAGCTATTCATTGAATAATTTGAGGGGGTTTACTGCAGGAATCATTTAATGCATCCTGTACTTTTTTGAACTCAGCAATATTATAAAGTCTGAAATCTGCTCTGCTAAAGGCAAACCAAATTCTAACTTTAGTCAAAAAACAGGCCTTATCTCCATAATTAGCACCTTCAAGGAACCTAATGCTAGATTTAGGCAGCTGACAGCAGTAGTGACCCAACATGACATTGACATGTTTCTAATGCTATTCAGGAGTTGATGATTAACATGAATCACATTTACTTTCCAACTGAAACTGTGTCCCATGATGTACTTTAGGATCCCGACTTTAATCAGGCATTGGGTTTGGCCTGTTTGAATATGACCTCCCTGATTAAGGACCAGACTGATGGGCCAATCAGGAAGCCTCTTGCTTTGTATTTAACCAGGAGTGTCAGTTCCTCTGGGACTCTGAGTGCAGACTCCGAACTGAAAGCACTCTGTGTGCTGCTGTCAGGCTTGTAAATAAAAGGACTTTGGTGAAGGGATTTCCACCTCTGGGGACTTATTACACACTGCAATGAAATTTTGGGATCCTGTTATTTAAGTTCCACCCAGTCAAGCTGAAAGGAAAACTTTCAATCCAGCAGTCGCTAAAGGGGCTGCTGAAGACACTTCGATACAAGGCTAAGTGTTTTTTAAATCTGGTTATTATTGGAATAGGAAGGATATGAGTGCTTCTCCTGTCCCTGCAAAAATCATTCATGCCCCTCTGCGATCTCAACCATTATCTTTGGTTAATAGTGATTATTGATCATGGTTTCAAACATGGTTCCTTATCTATTTTATGAGACTTAGCTCTAAATCAATCTTACAGCTTTCCGTTAGCTTTTCCCTATTAATTCTCATGTGCTGTCATGTTTTCCCCTAGTGACAGCAGTTGCTTAATAGAATACAGTCTGTGATTTATCGTGACTTCACCATGAGAACAAGTTAAAAAGACCTTCCTCCTCCAACAGGGCATCCAAGTGAAAAACACATTGTGGGCAATAAAAAATACTTATCATCAAAAAATATAATACCAAGCCCAACTATTTACACAACTGAATATAAATGAAGAAAAAAGAAAGAGACATGCATTTATTTATATGGTGCATCGGGGCATCCCAAAGTGCTTTGCAGTCACAGTATTTTTGACATGTAGTCGTAATATTGCAATGGAAGAAAAGTGGCAGCCAATTTGCAGATGGCAAGGACCAACAAACAGAAATGTAATATGACTATATAGTAGTTATGTTGGTTGAGTGGATATAAATTTGTCAGAACTCCCCTGCTCTTTTTCAGATTAGTGCTACAGGATACTTTATAACCGCCTAAACAGGGAAGTTAGAGCCTTGGTTTAACAACTGATCTGAAAACTGGCACCTCCAACACTGCAGCATTCACTTAGTAATGCATTGAAATGTCAGCCTTGTTCAAGTCCCTGGAGCAGGATGTGATCCTAAACTTTCTGAATAAAAATGTAGTGCTACCACTGATTCAGAGCTGATAGTTATTATAAGCCCTAAATGTATTCAATTTATAGATACGCTGAGAACAACAGCAGTCATTTCATTGTAAATCCCAAGCACTGCAGACACATGGAAGGATTAATGCCACACCACTCGATACGGGCAGGGAGTTACTGTTCAGTATGGACACTTGAAACATTATTGGCTCTTGTAAGTCCATACATTGGTACCTCTATTTATTTGTTTTCAAAATGCTACTTTTATAAATCCAATCTTTTTAGATAATCCAGTTATCCTAGAACAGGTGTGAATGCTTGGTGTTTGTGCAGTTTGGGTAGCCATGACCTGATGTCATCTCTACCCCTTCCCAAGGAGTTTTCAGCCATGATGGTAGAACTTCTCCTAGTCACACTTGTTTCCAATGATTGTGGTACAGCCAACAGATTCATTGGGAAATCCAATTCCCAAAAATACCCATGAAGATCACAGTCTGTGATTAATCCATGACCATTCAGTGCACTGCAGACATCATGGTGCCTTTTACATAATAACTGTGTGTAGCCAACAGCAACCGCTGTTCATTGTCTGCACACATCAACAGTGGTCTGATAATGCAAGTGGCTAGTACTACATAGGGCCCACTTGGATCTTTTAATAGGGAAGTGCATTGTGTCATGATGATAGCTGATTATGTGTGTGGACTTGAGTATTCGAAACTATACAGTGTTTAGATAAGATATTGTTATTCAGTGATGAGCAACCTAGGCTTGTGAGTGGGGTGCATGAGTGGCTCTCCTTCATTTCAGTGGGCTGCAAGATTGAAATTGGGCTTGTTCACTAATCATGACCCCATAAATAAGATTAATTACATTTAATACACGCTGACTATTTGATAGAGTTATAGAAAACAATTAATCATTTTGATATTAATAAAGCTGTCATCAAATTCAAATGATAAAAACAAAATAAATATTTACACTTTAATTGGACCTAGAGGGAGTGCTCAGCTCTCACAGTGAATGTGTACAATCAGCATGCACCTCACTTTGCTAAAAAATAGGCACAGTGGTTAGCACTGCTGTCTCACAGCACTAGGGACAATTCCCGGCTTGGATCACTGTCTGTGCAGAGTCTGACATTCCCTCTGTATCTACGAGGGTTTCTTCTGGGTGCTCCGGTTTCCTCCCACAGTCCGAAAGGTGTGTTGATTAGGTGCATTGACCATGCTAAATTCTCCCTCAGTGTACCCAAATAGGTGTCTGAGTGTGGCGACGAGGGGATTTTCACAGTAAGCTACATTGCTACAGTAACTACATTTCACAGTAGCTACATTGCTACTACAGTAGTTTTCACAGAAACTACGTTGCTGTATTAACTTAAGCTTACTCGAGACACTAATAAATAACTTTAAAACTTTTTCATGTGTATCACTTCAGTTATACCTCAAGGAACAAAACCACCTGGATGAAAATCAGCAGAATGTGGCAACCCTGTGTATAGGCAATGGTCAACAAAATGTCTCAAGGGCCGCACTCAGAACACAAGTAGGCCACATGTGGCCCCCGGGCTGCATGTTGCCCATCACTGCTGTAAGGTACACTCTATATTACAAATGGATTCACTTGACCTGGGGGTTGTAGGTCAGAGAGGAACTAGTCATCATTGCAAGTGAAATGATATTGTTCTTGCAGCGAAATCTGTGTTTCTGAGAGTTGTTCTTTTAGCCTGTGATGTGACATTGGTGATGAGGATGAACATGGAGGCATTTAGGATTGTATCGTTATTTGCTGGAGTGTGAAATGGAAAGTGTGGCTGGAGGAGTTTGAAGTGGATGCTGACAGGCATGGTGAGGGTGACAGTGTGCAGAAAGCACAGCAATGGGTCTTATGGCTGTTCAGTGCTTCAGTGAGGGAAGACGCTTTCTCATTGGGTGGGATTTTCCAGTCCCATCTATCCCAAGACCCCAGAAATTCACACCCAAGGTCAACTGATTTTTCAACTGTTTGTCAAATTGTCTGTTCAGCTTGTGATGATTCCTGCGGCGGGCGGGACTGGAAAATTTACTCTGTTGCCTGACACAGGAGAAAAGGCAGATTATGAATGTGCAGTGAAGAATACCATAATGTGGTGACACCAAATGCCACATCCCAAAGGTGTGTTTTCCCTCAAATGAGGCAGACAGAAAGGGAAGGCCTCACCCAATTTGTACCCATTTGAGGCAGGCACCAGGTTCATGCATTTATATTGTGACTGGTCTGAATAACCAGATAATGGATCAGGTAGTCCAAATTGCAAGGCGGATAAGTTGAGGCATAAGCTTCTGGAAAGAGGAGGTGACAGCATTGGATTGCACTTTGAAAATAGCAGCTGCACTGGAAACAGCAGGTAGATCATTTTGAGGCACAGAACTTGGTCCCTCCTCCCTCCGTCATTGGCATAAATGAACCAAGTGGCAGAACAGAATCCAGGTACGTGTAAATGTAAGCAACAAAAGTCTGAGAGAGAGCATTTAGATGTGATAACTTGGGGCATTATGGTAAAGATGCCTGCTGCCAGGGAAAAGATTTACAGAAAATGTGGAGGCAAAGAGCATTTTGCCAAGAAGTGCAGAAGGAAAGTTGAACAGAGAGGAAAGCCAGGCAATTCACATAAAGAGAGGTGAAAAGCACAGCGGTGAGATGAATTGGAGAGGGTGCAGACGGTGAGGACATGAATAGTAATCCTACATTCTGGAACCACCACAAGAAAGTTCTAGTGGTTGTTGGTGGTGTTGATGTGAGCATTATTACTGTCATTGACAACACTGAGGGAGGAACTGAAGCCAAAGCGAACCAAGCGCACATCTTGAAAATGTATCAAAAAGCTCTATCCTTACACATTTAAAACCCCCTTCAGACGGTTGGCTGTTTGCTTGTGGATGTAAAAGCTGGAAATCAGAATGTAGAAGCAGAATTTAGAATGATTGGAGAAGGTGGTAATCCTCTTCAGAGCAGAGAAACTGCTTGAACCTTAAGTTTATTTGCAAAATTTATTACAGCATGTCTAAGCTACATAAGTCTTTGGTCTGATCAGGGAGGGATGATAGCTGATGGACTTGAGTAACAGATACCATATGACATTTGGATTAGATATTAAAAAGTACACTCTGTACTAGATAGAGGATCACTGGACCAGGGGATGAAGGTCAGATAGCACATATTCAGAAGTTAGCGAGCATGGCAGGTTAAATGATGTTGTTCATGCAGTTAAGATTTTGATAATGAGGGCCCGATTTTACCATTTTCATTCTAAGTGCTGAATCTGGACGTAATGCAGATCCAACTTGGAAATCTGCTTTCAGGCTCTCAGCCTGAAAAAAACATCTCCAGTCCCATTCGTGCTGTGGGCGGGGCTTAGCACAGCTGGAACGATCGGAGCTCTGAACTGCGCATGCGTAGTTGGAAAAAATTGGAAAATGTGCATCTGTTTCAGATTGCTCCCAAGCAGCAGAAAGCAGAGAAAGCTTTCATCACTGTCCCCCTCATCCACCTCCCCATTACCCACACACATCACTGTCCCCCTTATCCACCCATCTCACACCCTCACATATCACTGTCCCCTTATCCGACATCCCACCATCCACACACATCACTGTCCCCCTTAGCCACTCCCCCTACCCACACACATCACTGTCCCCCTTAGCCACTCCCCCTACCCACACACATCACTGTCCCCCTTATCCACAGCCCCCGTCACTGATCGCCACCCCTGCCCCGGCCCCCACTGATCACCCGTAAAGTGGCAGCGGACCCCCCTCTCGCCCCCACCAGATATCCATCTGACCCCCCCACCAGAGATCCAGCTGCGGCCCCCCTGCCAGAGATCCATCTGCCCCCCCCACCCCCGCACCTGAAATGCATCTTACCTGTCCCCCTCCTCCCCCCCCAACCCGTTCCCCCACCTCCCCCCCCCACCCCAACAATGATCTGGCCTCACTCATTCCCGCTCCCCCCCCCCCGAGAATGGTCCAGACTCATTCCCCCCCCAACAAAGAGGAACATCTGACCCGCCTCCTCCTCTCTCCCACTAGACAATGATCAGCCCTCCCCCCTCCCCCCCACCAGGGATACATGTGACCCACCTTCTCCTCCCTGCTCCCCCCCAACCCCCACCAATCCCCCCCCAAAAATGATGTGGCTTCACTCCCCTCCACACCCCCCAACCAGAGAATGATCTGACCCACCTCCCTCCTCCCTCTCCCATCACTGATCTGAGTCAGAGAGCCATTGGAAGTTCTGAATGCACTGTTCAGCAGCTGGAGCGCCCGATTCAGACTTTTATTTAGCAGGTCCATTAAGGCGCGGTTACGGATTGGCAGTGGTAAAGGGGCAAATGCTGACAGAGTTGGGTGGGCAGTTCATTAATTCAATTTAAATAAAAGCAAGTACATTTAAATCGCTGTTGCGCCAGTTTTGGGTGTGAAGCAGATCGCCGCCATTCCCGGGTTTCAGTAAGGTGGCAATCTGCACCGATGCAAGTATGGATCATGATAATGGCCTTGCACCTAACTTTAAATTGTGCGGAGGGCGTGGAGAGTCTGCAGAAGGATCTAGATAGGCTGGGCGAATGGGCCAGGAAATGGCAAATGGAATTTAATGTTGGCAAGTGTGAGGTGGTCCACTTTGGTAGGAAGAATGGTAGGAAGGACTATTACTTACATGGCGAAAAACTGCAGCAGGCGACGGTGCAGAGGGACCTCGGGGTCCTTGTGCATGAGTCGCAAAAACCCAGCTTGCAGGTGCAGCAGGTGGTCAGGAAGGCGAATGGGATGCTGGCCTTCATAGCGAGGGGGATTGAATATAAAAGTAGGGAGGTCTTGCTGCAGCTGTATAGGGCATTGGTGAGGCCGCAGCTGGAGTACTGTGTGCAGTTTTGGGCGCCGCACCTGTGCAAGGATATTTTGGCCCTGGAGGGAGTGCAGAGGAGGTTTACTAGGCTGATACCGGAGTTGAGGGGATTGAGCTATGAGGAGAGGCTGAATAAACTAGGCTTGTACTCGTTAGAGTTTAGAAGAATGAGGGGAGATCTCATTGAGACGTATAAGATGATGAATGGGATGGATAGGATAGAGGTGGAGAGACTCTTCCCGCTCAAAAAAGACAGTAGGACTAGGGGGCACAGCCTCAAGATAAAGGGGAGGCGGTTTAGAACGGAGTTGAGGAGGAACTTCTTCACTCAAAGGGTGGTGAATCTCTGGAATTCTCTGCCCGTTGAAGTGGTGGAGGCTGCCTCGCTAAATATTTTTAAGAAGCGGGTTGATGGGTTCTTGATAAGAGAGGGGATTAAGGGTTATGGGGAGAGGGCGGGAAAGTGGAACTGAGCCACGACAGATCAGCCATGATCTTATTGAATGGCGGGGCAGGCTCGAAGGGCTAGATGGCCTACTCCTGCTCCTATTTCTTATGTTCTTATGTTCTTACCACGTTTTCACAGCCCATGGTAAAATAGGGCCCATTGTGGCTACAAGAAGTAGTCAGCATCATGTAAAAACTGAATCTGTGCTGTGATTCTTCAAGAAGTGGTTGAATGTACAATAAAGCATTGCACAAGGGTTCCAAACAATGCACTGTGATCTTGATGGAAGAGGTGGATTGAAGGAGAGAGCTTCTTTATCCATAGGGAAGCAGGAGACCTTCCAAATATATGTTCAGGAGGCAGTGGGAACAAGTAGTGTTGAAGCTCAATACCAGAGATGTTGCTGCAAGAATATAGAACATGGAACAAATTTAACAAGTTTAACCAGCTGTCAGAGTTCACCTTCAAATGGCATACACTGCCAATTCTTTTCTAAAGGAGAGAGAGAGAGGGAGGGATGGGCTAAAACCTAGCAACAGTCAGCTCATGACTGAAACCAGGTCTTGGGGCTAAAATCCTGTCAATAGAAAAATTCCAGATCATAACAAGGGCACTGACTGTAGTTGGCATCATGGCATGATTGAAGACTGCATTGTGAGAGTCAAACAAGAGTTGGGCTAGAAATTATCTTATAAGGCAGTGTGCAGCAAAAGAACCAACCAAACAAGATAAAGGTTTAGCTTACCAAGCAAAGGTAATACATAGAAACATACATAGAAACACAAGCAGGAGTTGGCCATTTGGTCCTTCAAGCCTGCTTTGCCATTTATTATGATCATGGCTCATCATCAAATTCAATATCCTGATCCTGCCTCCCCCAATATATCTCTTGATCCCTTTAGTCCCCAAAGCTACATCTAATTTTTCCTGAAATTAGACAATGTTTTGGTCTCAACTATTTTCTGTGATAGTGAATTCCACATATTCACCACTTAGAAATTTCTCTTCACCTCAGGCCTAAAGGGTTTACCCTTATCCTTAAACTATGACCCCTAGTTCTGGACTCTCCCACCATTGGGAACATTCTTTTTGAATCCATCCTGTCCAACCCTGTTAGAATTTTACAAAGGTCTATGAGATCCCCTTTCACTCTTTTAAATTCCAATGAATATAATCCTGATTGACTCAGTCTCTCCTCATATGACAGACCTGCTATCCCAGTAATCAGCCTGGCAAATCTTCACTACACTCCCTCTATAGCAAGGACATCCTTCCTCGGATAAAGACACCCAAAACAGCACACAATGTTCCAGGTGTGGCCTCACCAACACCTTATACAATTGCAGAAAAACATCCCTATCCCTATACTCAACTCCTCTCGCTATGAAGACCTCATACCATTTGCAGACAAGTTGCTAAATGGCAATAATGCAAACAGTAGTTACTCTGAACAAGATCCACACTGAACGTAATAATCAGATTCAGGCTTTTCAGGCGTTAATAGAGAGCTTGAAAAATGAACTGCGAACTGAACAGTTACAACATTGATTAACCACCCCTTCAAAAACCTGAGGTGCATAAGAAATAATTCAATTACATGCCCAGCTGCAAAGATCTTCAGAAATATTGGCTAATACACAGAGAAATGTAAATGATTTCAGAATAGCTAATGGAGTTTGTCATAAGAACAAGAAGAGAAGAAAGCTGGAGAAGGAGAAAGAACAAGAGATAAATTGAAGAATTAAAAGTTAGAATAGCAGCCTGGTTTATTGGCATTGGCAAGAAGAAATCTAGTTATGACAATGATGAGAACAATCTAGTCCTTCCCAGGAAGCCCCAGCATCCAGGATACCACTGAACATGGATGACCCTGATGGCAAGTAGGAGGGATGTGATACTCCTAGACCATTGTCTTTGCTCAGTATTAACTCATGAAGTAGTATCAATTATACTGACTCTAAAATATTGAGTAATTCAGGCGTGAGAAGTCTTCTGGCGCAGTGGCAGTGTCCCTATCTCTAGGCCAGAAGCTCAGGGTTCATCAGAACTGATGGCCATGGAAAGTGTATTCATCAATGTGGCCAAGCCAGTTGTTTATCAGCCTGTAAATCCCTCCAGTATGTTTGATGGCAAATAATAAGAGTGGGAGCATTTTCTGGCCAGCCATATACTGCAGAAGACAATGGCAAATTACGGCAGTACTTTGCCGAGCGTAATCATGGACCAGTCCAATGGAAGTCCATGGTCGCCAATAGCCTCTTAGGGAATGGTACCTGGAATAGGAGGAATATAAGTATATTCATTTTTGTTAAGCTGATCCACTTGTTACCAAACACTTGCACAAGGAAGGACAAAAAGCACACATGATCAAACAGTACATAAACATAATGATACAAAGATAAATTTGGCCCTGCCAACTTAAAGGTCAATTGCCCAAATATGATCAGGCGGGAAACCAAACTCATCTATTAAATAAAGTACAATTGCTGCAACAGGCACAAGGCTTGACAGGCAAAGACATTTGTTGACTGTTTCTGGCTGGCTTACTGCCAACTATGACATTACCTAATAAAGCCTCAAGGGGACTTGAATGAAGATTCCCAAACTATAAAGAGCATATGGGAATAAGCACTTATTTGTGGGACATTGTGCAAGTATAGAATATATAATGAATGCTTAGGGAGAATTCTGAAAAGACCATTCTGTTACTGGGAAAGGACCAGGAAGGACTCCGGTTTCCTCCCGCAAAGATTCCAAAGATGTACGGGTTAGGTTGATTGGCCATGCCAAATTGACCATTAGAGTAAATATGTGGGGTTATAAGAATAGGGCCTGTGTGGGATTGTGAGCAGTGCAGACTCAATGGGCCAAATGGTCTCCTTCTGCACTGTAGGGATTCTATGATTCTATGACTCCAGACATCTGGAGAGATTATGGAAGGAGGTAGAAGGAATGGAGTATGGGTTATGTCTTTGACCCACAAGACAATTGCAGGTAATAAAATTCTCAAAAGTCCTGGCAAACTGCTGCTTGAATATTGTAATGTATCAAGGCTCACTTAAATTCGTAAAACATCACCAACATAGTGTTAGCTTCAAAGCATTGAACATACTATTCCAAAGAGAGTTCAACTTTATTACAGATGCTGTACTTCCAGATGTTGATGGTTCAGGAACTCCGCTGTGTAATGGCTTTAACAAAGTCTGCAAGGTGGGCCTGTTGAATATGATCCCACTGATTGGGGCAGTTAATGCTGTCCAATCCAGGGGCCCTGCAAAGGTACATAATATGGAGTGCCCAAGTTACTGGCACTGAGGGTGTATACTCTGTACAGGGAAGCACCTAGTCGAATATTCCTAACTATTGTCATTAAGTCCAAATTTGGTGAAGGAACTCTGGCCTCAGTGGAGTTATTTCACACTGCTTTTGTACACAACAGGTCCACATATGTATCTTGAATGTAGCTGTCCAGATTCCAAGGATTCCACATTTCTTAATCTTGCTGAAGAGGAATGACAACAAAGACGCACTTCAAAATGAAATTAAGTTGTGTTGACTCATTGTGATGAGGGTGGAAATGAGGATATCATATCACGAGTAAGGGCACTACCCTTATAAACACAGAATGGAAAACAGGTAGAGTCTATCTGGCTGATTAAAGGCTTTGGCATAGGCCTGATACAGAAATCATGTTCTGCATCATTTGATAAAGAGTAGCAGAACCTGGATAGCATCAGATAGAGAGTGCTGCCCTCTGGTAAACCAAGGGTGGTGAAGGTTTATCTACACTTTTCCACTGTCGTAAAAGAAGTTGTGGATCTCATTTCATAGAGGTTTAGCCATTTTGAGTGTGTGTTAACTATAAATAGGAACATGGTGACTATGAATGGGCCTACAAAACCAATGTGGAGTTGTGCCACCAGCCAATCTGGCCACTGCCAAGACTGCTTCAGGGTTGTTGATGGTAATTTTCTCATACCTTGCACTGGTCGTACCATTAAACCATGCTTTCTACGTCTGTGTCTTACACTGGTCACCACACATAGCTACAAACCAACATTTTCATTTTGGACATGTCTGGCTGGGCGCTGTGTAGTTCCTCCAATAGTGATTTCCTGCCAGGTGTGGGACAACCACCCTCCCTCCCCACAACCGGCCACCATTCTTGTAGCTCAATTCATCCTCCCTTGAAAAGGTTTTAATTGTTCAGACATTCCCAGGTAATGGCAGCCATGATGAACAATATGCTTAACTCTGGACAATATTGGATCCTTCTGAATCCAGTATTTGATCTTCTGTGACAACATGGATAATGTGTTGAGGAAATTCAAGGCAAGAACAATTTCTTGTGGTACTGGTGGGGGTGGTGTACTTTGCGGTAGTGGGAGACTGCTCAAAGTGTCTGCATTTGATATATGTATTCCTAGTCTACTTTGGAAGATATATTCATAAGCAGCCATCAATAAAACCCAACACTGTATCCTTGCAGATGCTATTGGAGGGATGGCTTTATCATCTTTAAATAAACCTAACAGGGATTTATGATCAGTAATTTGGATGAAATATAGTGGTAAGATTGCTTTATCCAAAAGATGATGGCCAACTCCTTTTTCTTGACCTGTGAGAATGTCTTTACTGCATCAGTTAGGGCTTGTGAAGCACAGCTCATACAGATCATAGAATCCTACAATGCAGAAGGAGGCCATTTGGCCCATTAAGTCTGCACTGTCCCACCCAGGCCCTATCCCTATAACCCCCTAGCCAGTCCCCTGACTCTAAGGGACAATTTAGCTTGGCCAATCCACCTAACTCGCATATCCTTGGACTGTGGGAGGAAACCAGAGCATTCGGAGGAAACCCACGCAGATACAGGAAGAATGTGCAAACTCCACACAGACAGTGACCTAAGCCGGGAATCGAACCCGGGTCCCAGGTGCTGTGAGGCAGCAGTGCTAACCATTGTGTCACCGTGCCTCTGATGGGTCTCTCTAAGCTGTCCTTCATTTATTGGTGACAACGTGCCCCAAGTGCATAAGTGAGAATGATTTCTTTTGAAATGTTGAAATGGACTAAAAGGCAGGACAACTGCAGGGCTTATTTCACTTTTCAGAAGGCTTTGTTTTGCTGAGTCTTCCAGTGCAATCCTGGTGTTTTTTCAATAATGTATGTCGAGGTGACAGCATTGTAGAGAAATTTGGAATAAACTTTCCGCAATAATTTATCCTTCCAAGAAAAGATTTGAACTCTGACACATTCTCTGGGGCCCGTGCTTCTTTAATGGCTCTAACTTTATCTTCCATTGGGTGTGTAATAGCATGGCATCCCTCAAGCAATGTCAACCCACTTCAGGCTTCGAAATCCATATTCTGCTAGTTCTTCTTGAAATAGCTCCTGGTATTTCCTGAGGATGGCATGTATGTCCCCTTCATTAATATTGAACATCACTTGCCACTTCAGTTTTATTTCCTGAAATCAATCTTGTACAATGAAGTTTGGTCCTTGGCCCTCAACTCAAATTAAAGTCAGTTGGGCAGGCTGCTGTCCGTAACTTACAGGTGTGGTTGTTGTACTAAAATCTGTGTAGCCTCACTGTATACATTGCCAGCCTAGTTGCGGTATTTTTTAATCTTAGGGTTTGGAGCCCATCCTATGGGTATTGATAAGTCTCTTCTCCCACTACTGTAGTGGAGGCTCCTGTGTCTACCTCCATTGTAAGCGGGCGACCATTAACCATCAGCACAGTTGCAATGGGAACTAGCTGAAGTCGACGGAATTTCCTGCTGGTGTGATACAAGATTGGGAGGTCTGATAGGACATAGGGGGCAGCTGTTTTCTTGAGCATTGGTGAGATTCAAATGAGTGCAAATGGCATTCATGCCATCTGCCAGTGGGATGACCCACCAGTGGGAGAATTTAATTTTACACTGATGGTTTCAAACATTTTGCTGCCACAGGATGCTCTGTGCCCACCCACCACCAAATCCATTATGGGCAGCGTGGGAGTCTTCCACACAAGAGTAACAGAATACATCTGAGGTCATAATATTATTAAGGTGGATTAATGATGCCAGCTCTTTTAATGAATGAGGGTTAACGCTGTGATTGTCATTAAAAGACATACTGCTTGCAATTGAATATTAGTAGCACAAATTTCAATATATACCACAGTTAAGTAACATGCAATAATCATGCTGAATTTAACAGAAGTTTTATTTTGTTAAAAGGCTTGACTTCACTTCAAAGGGTATTAATCTAGTCAAGCCTTTTAAAACAACCATTGATTCAAATAAAATTAATTGAGGTTCGCTATTTCTAAATGATCTGTTGTCATCTTACCTAACTCATTGCCAGTATAAAAACATATAAACTAATTACTGCCAAGGAATCACATGTTACTTCTAAGATGGCCTTGGATTCCGGTGGCTTTGTTAGTTTATTCAGTAAGTTTAATCTCGGAATGATTGATTTCTATTAAAAATCACCACCTACTGTAGCACCTTCTTTGAGCATTTGACCATATTTCTGATCCTTACATGCCTGTGCATGCCTGCACAGGATCATGCCATCTTCCATTGCAGCCTTTAACCATGAATGAATGTCACCTTCCATGCCTTGTTTGGGTTTGCTGCAGGGCTGCTGCAAGGAAACATTCTGGTTATTGGCCTCCACACCATCCTTCCATGAAGCAATCCCTTCAAACTTTCTTCCAACAGCAGTCTTCCAGCTTGAGAAGTCTGCACAAGCTATACTGACTCTAAGTTATAGGCAACAGTGACCTCCCTGTGCTCTGGGCATGTTTGAACTGTGAAGCTCCATATGACGTGGAAACCTTCTACAAAATTCTAATGTTTCGTAAAGTTTCCATTAAAAACCTGCTGACCAGCAGGCTCTGTTCCCACTCCCTGGCCTCCTCGGGAGATTTTCCTGTCAGCCAGAACATCCCAATATGATAGCCGACTAATCTCCTGGCTTCCAAAGCCGTGATCACCATGCCCAACTCCATCCCCACAGTGTAGGGAAAATTCAATCCAATGTTTCAAATCAATGACCTTTCACCAGAACACTGACAATAAGTCAGCAATCCGACATATAGGCTCTGATTTTACCGGCATGCCCGCCCTGAAATCTGGGTGGGTGAGGCTCATAGAACGGCATTCTCTGTTGGCCTTGGGCACGATCTGATGAGCCTCAGGCAGGTGTGCCGGTAAAATTCCAGCCACTAACTCTGATTCTCTGCTTGCTTTGCTGTCTGTTGCCAACATTTCCTATTCTGATTTGAGGTATCCAATATCTGCAGTATTTGCTCTTTTTTAGATTAATCTTTTCTTTGCGAGCCTTGAGTTAGTTCTGAATAATTCTTTGAATTGCTAAAGACAGGTTATCAAATGTATTCCAACTCTATCATAGAAACAAGAAGCAGGAGTAGGCCATTCCGTCCTTTGATTCTGCTCCCACCATTCATGTTGAACATGCTGATCATCAAATTCAATATCCTAATCCCCCTTTCCCGTCATATCCCTTGATCCCTTTAGCCCCAAGAGCTGTATCTAATTTCTCCTTGAAATTGTTTGGCCTCAACTACTTCCCATGGTAGTGAATTTCACACATTCACCGCACCTCAGTCCTAAAAGGTTTACCTCTTATCCTCAAACTATGATCCCTAGTTCTGGACTCCCCCACCATCGGGAAGATTTTTTCTGAATCTACCCTGTCTAACCCTGTACGTTTCAATGAGATCCCCTCTCACTCCTCTAAACTCCAGTGAATATAATCCTAACCGACTTAGTCTCTCATATAACAGATCTGCTATGCCAGGAATAAGCTTGATAAATCTTCGCTGTACTTCTTCTGTAGCAAAGACATCCCTCCTCAGATGAGGACACCAAAAATGCATACAATACTCCAAGCGTGGCCTCAGCAATGTCCTATACGATTGCAGCAAAACATTCTTATCCCCATACTCAAATCAACTCGCTATGAAGGCCAGCAAACTTGTCTCAATTTATACCATTCAAGTAATAATCTGTCTCCCTATTATTGCTACCAAAGTGGACAACATCACATTTATCCACATTATACTGCATCTGCCATGCAGGTGCCCACACATCTGTCCAATCACGCTGAAGCATCTCTGCATCCTGCTCACAGCTCACCCTCCCACCCAACTTTGTATCATCTGTAAATTTGGAGATAATACATTTAGTTCTCTCTTCCAAATCATTAATATAAACTGTGAACAGATGGAGTCCTACTTGAGATCCCTACAGAACTCCACTAATCATTGACTGCCAATCTGAAAAGGTTTCATTGATGCCTATTCTTTATTTCCTATCTGCTAACCAGCTTTCTATCCATTTCAAGACATCTACCGACCAGCGCAGGAAGTATTTGTCACAGTCAATACAATGGGATGATGCTATTAATCTGTTTCTCTCCACTTTTTGCCATAAACAGGAATATTAGATGATTAGAACATCAGGTTGTAATAGAATTGGTTTAACTTCAGCCAGAAACTTATCTACATTATTTCCATGTTGATAGCTCTGTATTCCAAGTAAGTTCAGTTTAGCTTCATCTCTCAGTTCTCTGATTGGTTCAGTGTTTTTAGTTTGGATAAATGCCCAGTCAGACAGTCTAGTTCCTTTAATTGATCTGTTTAATCATGTTACTGTAAAAACAAGCAGTCACTCCAAGGAGAAAATAAGTTTTTTATTGCCATCAAGTCCACCATCCTGGCTGCCAGCTCTACAAGCATTCAACAAAAGTTGAGTTAAAGATCTATTTCCAGCACTACACCTGCTCTACTAACACTTTCTCACCCACTCCTCCTGCCTATGTAACCTCTTGTTGTCTTCTCAAAAGACATTCATGAGTAGCCTCTCCTCTTTCACCTCTTCCCTCCTGAGCTCCCCGTACTGAGATAAGTCTCTGAAGTGCCTACTGCTTTTTCTTTTTTCATCTTGTCCATGCTCTTGCTCACCAGTAGATCTGATCTTCCTATTTACTCTTTAGTGCATAGCACATGTAAGGTAGAATGTTTCTAATCTGTTTGGCACTGGATTTCTTATATTAACTATACAATGGCATTTTGGTCAGTTAGCTCAGTTGGCAAGATGCCAAGTGTGATACCAATGGTGCAGGTTCAACCCCACACCATTTGTGATAGATCATGAATACATTCCACCTTGCCTTGCTCCATGCTTAATGAGGAGTGATACATCTCAAACTACATAATGGAAAGTGCCTGTGATCCCTTATGAAAAATGACTAATTACCCAGAGCATGTTTGAACATGCCAATCTTCTGAAATTGGGTATAGTTTATCATTCAGATTACAACATAGTACTTTTGCTATAGAGTTTCATTTCAAATTCTTTCAAAGGATAGATGGATCTACTTCAGGTTTGGCCAGCTATCAACCAGTGCAAGAAGTAGGTACAGGGTAACATTAATCAGGGCTAGAATTGTCTTTTGGACAAGTGTCAATTGCCTAAAGGTGTTGGAGAGAATCTTTTCAACCTTGTTCCCCCTCTAATGGCAAGATATTCTATTTGTTTTCCATCTTTTCCAAGAAATTACTTGGCTCTGGGCAGGATGGAAAATCTATGTACTGTGATGCACAAGTCACACGATTATGTGAAACAGGTTGGGTGAGTAAATAAGTCTTTCCCTGACTTACTTTCACATGTAAGTGGAAGCATCAGTTGCTTCACATGCATGTGTTGCATTTCTCATATTCCAACTGGTAACTTCCCATTGTTCGTTAGTCTGCTCTATTTCCCATCCTAGACACCGGAGAAGTGGCACGTTGCTGATTGCAGGAAAACAGGTGTTATGAAATGTCAATTCACCAATCCAGGTGAGGTGGGAAGGGGGCCACAGTCAGAGCTCACTGAGTCCATCTGTGCAATGCAATACTGCTAACGATGGTGTGGCTTTGCCATGGACTTCAGAATCATTTCCTTTTTTATCTGAATCTCTGTGAGAAAGATGGTTTTCTGCACTTAAATGTTTGATGCCCCACCCAATGTGGAACATTTGTGATGTGTCACTACGACAACATCTACATTCCACAGGTGCATCTACATGAGAAATCACATCCAGTAGTCCATGGCTATCAATCAGCTCTTTCACGCTCGGAAGCATTGAAATGATTACACAAGGATACAAAAGAAGATGGGAGAAAGCTTCTCAGAATGTTTCAGTTTAATCCAGTATACTCTGGAAAACTTGTCCAAACAACCAAAGAGTTTGAAAAGTGGCTATATTATGACATTTTTCCCATATATGTTGCATCTACTGTTATAATAATTCAAATCATCTGATGGCTCATTGAGAAATTAAACATTTGTTTAAGACCTTGTATAAAATAAAATTCTCATTCAGCTGCTATCTTTTCTTGCTCAATACATGATTTCAGTTAGCTTCTAGACTGCAATCTCTTTTTTTTAATTACTGGGCTTCTGGAATAATTGTTGTAAGCTTGGCAATAAACGGCTGACTTTACCAGCACCGCCTACAACTCAAGAACGAATGGAGGAGATATAATGCCTTGCTAGGACATTTTTAACTATTGCCACCTTTTCAGAAAATTTTTCAAATCTATTATAGGCTGCAGACTTAGTTCTTTTTCAAAATGAAGCATTATTCAGTTAATTATAAATTTGATCGTGTGCAATAAAGGGAAAGTTGTGACGGAATTTTGTTCGGGGGGTTGGGATCCAACATTGGACGAGTGAGTTCCAAACTTGCACATGCCGGTAATAGGATCAACTCAGTAACTTGCACCACAAGCAACTTTCTCATTGGTGCTCTGTAGGCTAGTGCTGCCTAATGCTCCCGGCCCAGTCAAACAGCCAGCAGCTCTGAATTTCAGCTGTTCCACTGGGAGTGGTGGTTATCGCTAAGGCACTTGAACAGCCTCATGGTAGGGTTGCCAACCCTCCAGGATTGGCCTGGAGCTTCCAGGGACTGAAAATTAATTTCCAGCTCAGTGTTGCGTGCAACGCTGAAGAAAAATCTTCGGGATTCCAAAACACTATTGAAAATGTTGGGGGTAATTGAGTGGGGCGGGTGGTGTGGGCTGTTTGATTGGCAGCAAAGCATCCAGTTGGCATAGGAAGGCAGTGCATCACAAGGATAGATGTGTTGGCAGATGAATGACTGGAAGATGGGAACAAGTTACGCGATGAAATACATTTAATGACAGTTGGCATCCCTATCTCAGGACTGGACCAGTGAGTAAAAAAAAATTAAAATTACCATGCCAAGAGTTGAAGTGCAAACACCTCTGAAGATAATGTTAAGGCCACGCCTGCTGCCTTCTCTGTCCATCGCCTGTGAGATCGACCTTCCTGCCGTTCAGAAGTCCCTGTTAATTATTTGGTAGTGTCTGTAATAACTTTAATCAGGCACTGGGGTTGGCCTGTTAGATTATGAACTCCCTGATTAAGAGTCAGGCCCAAATTGATGGGCCAATCAGGCAGCCTCTTGCTTTGTAACTAACCAGGAGTGTCAGTTCCTCTGGGACTCTGAGTGTAGACTCCAAACTGAAAGCACTCTGTGTGCTGTAGTCAGACTTGTAAATAAAGGGATCTTGGTGAAGGGACTTCTGTCTCCAAGGACTTATTACAGTGTTCCCATTGCAGAGGAGTGGGTCATTCTGCCGGCAGCAAATGCTGATGGCAATTTAAAATAGTCACTAATTCAACTTTTAATGATGTTAATTGGTTGCCAGCCCCCTCGGGTTGGCCACATCTGGTCTTGCCATCAGTAAAATTCCCCAACAGCAAGACCACAATTGGGAAACCAATCCCCCCCAGCTGTCCAATATGTCAAATTTATCCAGGATGTATCAATCCTTGCAAGAAACTGTCCAATGCTATTAGGTGAGCTAGTATGGAAGGGATAACAGCAAAGGATGGTGAGGGCATTATGATGGCGTGAGTTGGCACTAAGTTAGCATTGGGAATATAGGGGAAATGGGAGTGGATAGAGGGGTATTAAGTTGGCACAGTGGTTTGAGGAGCCATGTGGGAGTAGGTTGAGGGTAACAATGTTAACAAGGGGGCATTGTGGCCATGGGATTGGATGGGGAGCATGGGTTGACATAGGTTTGTCATAGGCTGAGTGTGTGGTGGGGTAAGGGGGGGTGCAGGTTGAGGGATGTGGTCTGGAGGGATATCTTTTATTTTGTTATTATTTATTTAAACATAACCTTGTATCCAGCCTGCCTCCAGGTCTGGCAACCTGTGGATTCCTTCCGGGGTTGTCCTGTCCCGTCTCCTGTTTCAGTCCTCTTCTCAAACTGAAAATCCCACCTGTGAGCGGCCATTTTTAAAAGCTGGGTTTGGCAGCACAGACATTTGAGCCGTTGTTTCTTCACAGTGCCAAAAGTATCTTTTATATTTACCTTACTGTCCACCTAAGGCCTAAATTTAGCATTTTGACAAATAATTCATTAGTCCCAGTTTCCAAGTATAGGGGCATAGTCTGTGATGTTCAAATCATAGGAACGTAAGACTTTGGAGCAGGAGTAGGCTATTTGGTCTTTGAATTGGCTCTACCATTTGATAAGAGTTTGGCTGATCTGACTGTGGTCTCAAATTCTGCTTTCCTGTCTGCTCCTCTGTAACCCTTGACCCCATTGTCTATCAAAGGTCTATCTAACTTAGTCTTGAATAAATTCAATGTCCAAGTTTTCACTACTTTTCGAAAAATTGAGTTAAGCCAACACACAACATCTGTGTATCTAACTAATCTGAATGGCGGAAGTTTTAGCTGGTGTGTAGAAGGTCCCAGAAGTGCTGGTCAGAGGGTCCGGGTGACTTGCTATTTTTTAAAAGCAAGCTGTCTCTTTAATTTCAATGGAAAATCTTAGTAACTGAACACGAGGAAAGCCAGAGGGATCCATAGTCCTGCGGGTGGGCAGGGGGAGACATGCCATGGTTCCATGAGGGTGGATGAGAGGTTTCCGGGAAACCCCCAAGGGTTACCATAAGATGGGAGTGTGATCCCATGTCAACGTCAATGAATATATCTCCACACAAAATCTGCTCACCATTGCCAATTATTCAGTGCACTGTGAAATGTATTGAATTGAGTGTTTTATTGTACTCAGGTGGAGTATAGTAATTGGGGATTCACTTGTACTCCTATATACATACGAGCAGATTAGATCTCTGGTTGTTGGGTTTGAAAGCTTGTGTTTGAATGTGTGTCCCTATAAATAAAGGTTTATGTGTGTAAAGATTAGGCTCCAGTTCTATCTGACTATTCAGAACAGGTCATGCACCAACATCTATTACTCATCCTCTCAGCATTCTCTGGGCATTAAGGACTTATGCCTAACATCCAGATATTCCACTTCATCCCCAGATGCCCACCAATCCTGACATCTGCATTTCCAACACTTGTTGCTTTTACATCCTGCCGCTATTCAGTTATAGCAGTCTCTCACCCACAACTACTGACAGTCTGCCCCCTCTTTTGCAGGATCATTCAATAGAAGGGAGCAGAACTAAAGTGGCAGAGGACAAGGACCCCTGTAATCCCAGAGCCGACAGGAGGATCATGGTACTGGCTGCATTGTAATATTGGAGACTGCTGAGAATATTGAGGATGATGTCTGTTCCTATTTAACCTTCACCCCAACTCCCAAACTCAGGCTCTTCCTGCCATCTAGCACGGGGAGCGAGCTGCTAATGGTATGGGCACTGATCTCTTGTTTCTCATCCCATCCGTCTTCCCTCACACCAACCTTCCCACAAGTTCCTGCTTCCAGAGTCCCAATAACCATTGCTCTGCCAGCCACAAGAGTCATGATGTGGATGTGCCGGCGTTGGACTGGGGTAAACACAGTAAAAAGTCTGACAACACCAGGTTTTAGTCCAACCGATTGATTTGATAGAAAGCTTGTGCGTTTACTATCAAATAAATCGGTTGGACTAAAACCTGGTGTTGTCAGACTTTTTACTGTAGCCACAAGAGCCCCAGGAGGAGGAAAGACAACAACAACACAGCTCTGGTGAAGAGGCCTTATCACTTGATTTGACAATAACAGCCACCAGTTCAGACATTGGCATTGATATTACACTGGAAGCTAATATGGGCATGAGTGGGCTGTAACCGGGTCAGGGTGAAAGAATGATTTGTTTGCCAGTTCATCAGAGGGTGAGGTGGCAGATAAATACAATTACAGTGGGCTCAGATGAGGACCTTAATGGGACAGCACACAGGAGAGAGTTGAATAGGCACTGAGGTGCTGGGTGCGTTGCCTGGCCTGTGGACCTGTCACCATCATGGAAAATAGAGGACTCCATCTCTAACTTGGCAGAGGGCGTTTTGTGAAGCTTTCGTTCTCCGCAGCCTCTGATCCATTTCCCTGTCTCACTGCAGATTCCGGGGCACTGGCACTGCAATTCCTATTGTATGAATAGGTCATCTTCTGCTCGGTAGCATTAGTCTGACAAAACTTACCAAACTACTTCCCAAATCACCCCAGAGCGCTTTCAGAAGTTCATGTTTGCGATGTGTGTCCATATAAATAAAAGTACGTTAGTGAACATAGAACATGGAACAGTAAAGCACAGTACAGGCCCTTCGGCCCTCGGTGTTGTGCCAAGCTTTGTCCGAAACCAAGATCAAGTTATCCCATTCCCTATCATTCTAGTGTGCTCCATGTGCCTATCCAATAACCGCTTGAAAGTTCCTAAAATGTCCAACTCCACTATCACAGCAGGCAGTGCATTCCACACTTCAACCACTCTCTGAGTAAAGAACCTACCTTGGACATCCCTCCTATATCTCCCACTATGAACCTTTTATGCCCCCTAGTAACAGTTACATCCATCCAAGGAAATAGTTTCTAAACGTCCACTCTATATATCCCCCTCATCATCTTATAAACCTCTATTAAGTCGCTTCTCATCCTCCTCCGCTCTAAAGGGCAAAGCACTAGCTCCCTCAACCTTTCCTCATAAAACCTCATAACCTCAACCTTTCCTCATAAGTCACAAAAACCCAGCCTGCAGGTGCAGCAGGTGGTCAGGAAGGCGAATGGGATGCTGGCCTTCATAGCTAGGGGGATTGAATATAAAAGTAGGGAGGTCTTGCTGCAACTGTACAGGGCACTGGTGAGGCCGCAGCTGGAGTACCGTGTGCAGTTTTGGTCACCGCACTTGCGCAAGGATATTTTGGCCTTGGAGGGAGTGCAGAGGAGGTTCACTAGGCTGATACCGGAGTTGAGGGGGTTGAGCTATGAGGAGAGGCTGAATAAACTAGGCTTGTACTCGTTAGAGTTTAGAAGGATGAGGGGAGATCTCATTGAGATGTATAAGATGATGAATGGGATGGATAGGGTAGAGGTGGAGAGGTTCTTCCCACTCAGAAAGGACAGTAGGACTAGAGGGCACAGCCTCAAGATAAGTGGGGGGCAGTTTAGAACGGAGTTGAGGAGGAACTTCTTCACTCAAAGGGTGGTGAATCTCTGGAATTCTCTGCCCGTTGAAGTGGTGGAGGCTGCCTCGCTAAATATATTTAAGACGCGGGTAGATAGGTTTTTGGTAGGCAAGGGGATTAAGGGTTATGGGGAGAAGGCGGGAAAGTGGAACTGAGCCACTTCAGATCAGCCATGATCTTATTGAATGGCGGGGCAGGCTCGAAGGGCTAGATGGCCTACTCCTGCTCCTATTTCTTATGTTCTTATGACCTACCCTCCAAACTAGGCAGCATCCTGATAAATCTCCTCTGCACTCTCTCCAATGCTTCCACATTCTTCTTATAGTGAGGTGACCAGAACTGCACACAATATTCCAAATGTGGTCTCACTAAGGTCCTGTACAGTTGCAGCATAACCCCACGACTCAAACTCAAACCCCCTGTTAATAAACACTAACACGCTATAGGCCTTCTTCACGGCTTTATCCATTTGAGTCGCAACCATCAGAGATCTGTGGATATGAACCCAAGATCTCTCTGTTCCTCCACATTCCTCAGAACCCTGCCGTTGACCCTGTAATCTGCAATCAAATTTGTCCTACCAAAATGAATCACCTCGCACTCATAAGTGTGTAAGATTGGGCTCCAGTTCTATTTTTCACTATCTGACCATTTAGAACAGAGGTTGAGGGGTGACCTGATAGAAGTCTACAAGATTATAAGGGGCATGGACAGAGTGAATACTCAAAAGCTTTCTCCCAAGATGCAAGAGTCAATTACTGGGGGGTACAGGTTTAAGAGGCAACGGGCAAGATTTAAAGGAGATGTACGAAGCATGTTTTTTACAGAGAGTGATAGGTGCCTGAACCTTGCTGCTGGGGGAGGTAGTGGAAGTAGATACGATAGCGACTTTTAAGGGGTGTCTGGACAAATACATGAATAGAATGGGAATAGAGGGATATGGTTCAGACAGGCAGCATGGTCAGTGCAGGTTTGGTAGCTGAAGGGCTGTTCCTGTGCTGAAATTCCCTTTGTTCTTATACCATGCACCATACCTTCCACCAGTCCCCCCTCCACCCCATCTCCTACTCCGTCCCCATTACTCACCCACTCAGCACTCTCTGGCTTCAGCACTCAAGTTTACCTCCCAAAAGGAAAAGTTGCAAAGATTTAGCTGACCCATGAATCAGGATGCCTGGCTCTTCAAACAATATTACTGCCGAGCCCACCATATTGTTTCATGCCTTTATTTCCAAGAGTGGACAATGCAGACATTTCCAGCACCTGTGTTGTCCAAATTCGGATATCTAGGGTCACACCTGTGGTGGTATGATATCAGGATAACTCCAATTTAGCATGTCCAGATGCACATAAAGGACACAGCCATGTGTGCCCATATCCTTGAACGTTGCCATACAAGTAGCAGCTGGTGGCACAACCAGCTCCTGGGAAATTAAGTGAGATATGTAGATGAATTTCATGCCACTCGCCTGAAAGACAGCACCTCCAGCAGCGCAAACTCAGTGCTGCACTGAGGAGCCACCCAATACTTTGCCCTCAGTTGTCTAGAACGGGACATAAAGGAATGAAAGGCAAAGAGTGTATTACCACTGAGACAAGAATGACATTAATAGGCTCATTCATCACACAGAGACAAATGCCTGAATAGCGCTTCCATCCTGAAATAAACTGTAATTGGAAAAGATTTGTATTTTAACACTTACACTACATCCATCTCATAGGATTGTTTGCAGGTTGTTTAAATTAAATATTTAATTCAGTCTGATTCCTTTCAGTAGTTCTTTAAAAATAAAATGTAAATTATTTCAAATTGCAAGTTTCATGCATCTTCAGGAAAGTTCACTGATAAAATATGCTTGAAACCAAGAAAATACTTCCAGAGTTAATTAAAACTAATCAAATACAAATACACTTCTCAAGTAAAAAGATACTTCCAACCAGAAACAGCATCAACCAATTAAAAACTTAATTTTGGTTCAATTTATACAAGTCATTTAACTAAATATCTGAGACAAAATTAGAAATTTGATTTGAAGGCTGCGTTACTCATTTCATCAGCTGTAATCAGTGATTTAGAAAATTCAACTGATGTGAGTCTCTTAGCCTTGCATTTGTTATGTGACTAATTTTAAAGCAATGCCATTCGTAGCAAAACTTCCAGCCACTAATATATATGTATAATTAAAAATAAGCCAAGCATAACTCACTGATTTTTAATTATGCCTATGGGTTTGGAATTTTGCTATAAAGTGCTAGTGATATTGAGACAATCACACAAGTTGTGGAAAGTTAGGTCATGTTTCGGTGCTAATCGTAAGAAGTCTCACAACACCAGGTTAAAGTCCAACAGGTTTACTTGGTAGCAGAAGCCACTAGCTTTCGGAGCACTGCTCCTTCATCAGGTAAGTGAGAGTTCTGTTTACAAACAGGACATATAAAGACACAAACTCAATTTACAAAAAAATGGTTGAAATGCGAGTCTTTACAGGTAATCAAGTCTTAAATGTACAGACAATGTGAGTGGAGATAGCATTAAGTCCAGGTTAAAGAGATGTATATTGTTTTCAGCCAGGGCAGTTAGTGAAATTTTGCAAGCCCAGGCAAGTCGTGGGGGTTACAGATAGTGTGACATGAACCCAAGATCCCTTTTGAGGCCGTCCTCATGTGTGAAGGACTTGGCTATCAGTCTCTGCTCAGCGACACTGTTGTCATGTATCGTGAAGGCTACCTTGGAGAATGCTAACCTGAAGATCAGAGGCCGAATGCCCATGACCACTGAAGTATTTGCCAGCAGGAAGAGAACAGTCTTGTCTAGTGATTGCCGAGCAATGTTCATTCATCTGTTCTCATAGCATCTGCATGGTCTCTCCAATGTACCATGCCTCAGGACATCCTTTCCCGCAGCGTATCAGGTAGACAACATTGTATGTACCGTGTACCTGATGGATGGTGTTCTCATGTGAGATAATGGCATCTGTCAACAATGATTTGGCATGTCTTGTGTCTTGTGTGGTGTTGTGGTCACTGTTCTCCTGACGGCTGTGTAGTTTGCTGCAGACAATGGTCTGTTTGAGGTTGCGCAGTTGTTTGAAGGCAAGAAGTGCAGATGTGGGGATGGCCTTGGCGAGATGTTGGTCTTCATCAATGGCATGTTGAAGGCTCCAGAAAACATGTCATAGCTTCTCCACTGTGGGGAAGTTTTGGGTGAAGAAGGGTACTCTGTCCGCTGTGTCCCGTGTTTGTCTTCTGAGGAACTCGACGCGGTTTTTCACTGTGGCATGACAGAACTGTCGATCGATGAGTTGAGCGCCATATTCTATTCTTATGAGGGCATCTTTCAGCGTCTGGAGGTGTCTGTTGCAATGCCCTTCATCTGAGCAGATCCTGTGTAAACTGAGGGCTTGTCCGTAGGGGATGGCTTCTTTAACGTGTTTAGCATGGGAGCTGGAGAAGTGGAGCATCGTGAGGTGGAGCATCATGACACATGAGAACGCAGAGTCGCTGAGCAGAGACTGATAACAGAGTTCAGCACACATGAGGATGGCCTTCAGGATCTTGGGTTCATGCCACACTATCTGTAACCCCCACGAATTGCCAGGGCTTGCAAAGATCTCACTAACTGTCCTGTCTGGAGACAATACACATCTCTTTAACCTGTGCTTAACCCTCTCTCCACTCACATTGTCTGTACCTTTAAGGCTTGATTACCTGTAAAGACTTGCATTCCAACCATTATTTTGTAAATTGAGTTTGTGTCTTTATATGCCCTGTTTATGAACAGAACTCCCACTTACCCGATAAAGGAGCGGCACTCCGAAAGCTAGTGGCTTGTGCTGCCAAATAAATCTGTTGGACTTTAACCTGGGGGGTATTGTGAGACTTCTTACTGTGTTTACCCAGTCCAATGCCGGCATCTCCGTATCTTGGTTCTAATAGTCAGGGCCATCAGGGAAATACCATAGGATAAATCCTGAGAGACATTGCTCACAACAAGAGCACACTGTATAATCTTATTTGCACAGTGAGAAGTCTCACAACACCAGGTTAAAGTCCAACAGGTTTACATGGTAGCACAAGCTTTTGGAGTGTTGCTCCTTCAGGTGAGTGAGGACTCGTGTTCACAAACAGGGAATATATAGACACAAACTCAATTTAGTCTTATTTGTTTATTTATTCAATCTTATTTGTACAGGCTTATTTAAAGCCAAAGTGGGTTTATTTAAAGGGATTCTAAGAAAATAATATGCAGCGTGCACACTTGAAAACAAATGGCTACACAGAAGAACAAAACTTTTAGGAGTCATTGTAAAGGTTCAAAATCATTTCTATTTCCTTAGACTTACCAAATACTATTTGGAAGGATAAAAATGAGGTTGTTGAAAGACATGGAAATTCAAACTCAGTGTGGATATATACAGGGACAGATTTTTTGCAAATGATGGATGGAAGCTGATCACAGAAGTCACATCCCCATTTCCAACAGATCCAATTTTTGCTGGTGGAGTAAGGGAGGAGAATGTGATTTACACAGGTGGAAAACCCAAATACAGCAAGACCAATTGAACAATTGATGAGTTCAAACAGACTTTGACCATCCCAAGAATCTTAACCAGAAATGTGGGAGGCCTGAATTCGTGGATTGATGTAAGATCTTGAAGGGCAGGTAAGGTCTTTTTAACTGTCATGATCTGAGGCTTTGTAAACACACTGCTCTTTTAATATGAAAAAAAGAATGGGTTTAATCTGTCAGTGAGAGTATAAAATGTCTGCTGGAATGCTTTGATCAACAGATCTTTTGGTGTTAGAAAAAAACATGACCACCTGCTCCACAGTTTTAAATGAGTTCTTCACTAAGGGTTGTTATTATGTCATTATGAGTGCTTGGCTGAGTTTAAAAAGTTAAAAAAGCATTATCTCAGTAGGGGCTTCTAAATTTACAGTTTAATATGCCTATTAAAAGACTAGTCATCTTTGTTGTGACTATTGAATAGAAATTTGTTTCTTTAACTGAGATTTAAAAATTTTGAATGGGTTTCAAAAAAATTCTTCTCCATCAAGTGTATATGAGTTAGAATCGTACTTGATTGTTAGAAATTTACTGTGTTCATCTTCACATGACTTCTGAGATCTGCCCTTTTTGAATACTGGATGAGATGCAATGAAGATGGTGTGAGGGGGACAGAAATGGGTAGGGACAGGAGGTGGCATAGAGGTGGAATGGAGGTATATGGGGGGGGTAGGGGGGATATGAGGGGTGAGCAAGAGGATCTAAAAGCTTCTAAATTTCTGGAATAATTGGGATAAAGCCTCAGAACTACAGTGGGTTTTCTAACAAGCATGCCTTGGCATTTGCCTGCACCACATGGTCAATTTCCTAGAATTGACAGGTCTGATTCTATCCAGGCCCTGCCTTCCTGGAGTGAATATTGGATCTCATAGGGCCCTTTAGGCTGAGGCAGGTCTGCTGAGGTGGGAAAATTCTTGACTTGGGCTACCCATCTGCAGCATCCACCCCCACCACTTCCCCAACCCTGCCTGTAACAAAAATCCAGCCCAAGGTCCATGGTTTATGGACAAATGGTACAGGGGTCTGATTCTTCATTTGATATTTAGTGAAGTGCAGGATCGTACTATTTGGCACTACAAACCATCCGTATTACAGAGAGCAGTGAAACATATCTGATAGGAGATTGAACATCCAATGGCCATAGGACCCAGCATTCAATGGGAGAGATAACATATCTGCCAATATAAGACAACCCATTATGTTTCTGACCCAATGAGGAAAGAGGCTCTGCTAGGTCTAATTCTGAAAAATGAGATAGATCAAGTGGAACAGTGGGGGACTACCTAAAAAACAATGATTGCTCCATAAGGCTGAGATTAGCTCTGGGAAAAGACAAAGGGCAATCTGGAGAAAATATATTTAATTTGCAGAAGGTGGATTGCAGTAGTTTACGAATGGACTTGTCCCAGGAAAATTGAATTGAAAGGTTGGCACTCAAACTGTATTCAAACAATGAGCTGCCTTTAAAGAGGAGATGGTTTAATACAGGTGAGATATATCCCCACATGGGAAAAGTGGGGCAAGCAAAGCAAGAGCTCCTCAGTTGATGAAAGATAACACAAAATGTGAAAACACTGTGAAATGTGAGGAGGATAGTGACAAACTTCAAGAGGATGGAGATTGATTTGTGGAATGGGTGGAGACTTGGCAGGTAAAATTTAATGCCGAGAAATATGAAGTGATACATTTTGTAGGAAGAATGGGGACAGACAATATAATCCAGAGACTGTTCATATAAACATAAAGGGTGCAATTCTAAATGGGGTTTACGAACAGGGAGACTTGGAGATATATGAGTAGAAATAATTGAAGGCGACCAAGTGTTTTATAAAGTGATTTAAAAAGGCTTATGAATCCTCGGCTTTATAAATCAAAGCTTAAGCTAGAGTACAAAAGCAAGGATATAATAATGACTCCTTATAAAATACTGTTTGATTTGATTTAGTTTATTATTGTCATGTGCATTAGTGTACAATGAAAAGTATTGTTTCTTGTGCACTATACAGGCATAGCATATCGTACATTGAGAAGAAAAGGGGAGAGTGCAGAACGTTGTATTACATTCATGGCTAGGACACAGAGAAAGATCAACTTAATACGAGGTAGGTCCATTCAAAACTCTGATGGCAGCCGGGGAGAAGCTGTTTCTGCGTTGGTTAGGACATGTACTCAGACTTTTTCCCGACAGAAGAAGATGGAAGAGAACATGTCTGGGATGCTGGCTGCTTTTCTGAGACAGCAGGAAATGTAGACAGAGTCAATGTGTGGGAGGCTGGTTTGAATGATGGACTAAACTTTGTTCACAGCCCCTTGCGGTTTTTTGCGGTCTTGGACTGAGCAGGAGCTAATCCAAGTTGCAATACAACCAAAGAATGTTTTCTACGGTACATCTGTAAAAGTTGGTGAGAATCATAGCAGGCATGCCGAACTTCCTTGGCTTCCTGAGAAAGTAGAGGCAATGGTGGGCTTTCTTAACTACAGCATTGGCATGGAGGGACCAGGACAGGTTGTCAGTAACCTGGATACCTAGAGACTTGAAGCTGTCAACCATTTCCACTTCATACCTGTTGATGTTCTCCACTATACTTCCTGAAGTTGACAACTATTCTTTTGTTTTGTTGACATTGAGGGAGAGATTATTGTCATTGCACCAGTTCACCAGATTCTCTATCTCTTTCCTGTGCTGTGTCTCATCATTGTATGAGATTGTTTTGGCCTCATCTGGAGTATTGTGGCCATTCCTGGACACCACGCATTAGGAGGATGTAGAGGGTTTAGTGAAGCAGCAGAACAGATTCATGAGAAAACCTTTATGGGTGAGAGGCTTCAGTTACAAGGATTGATTGGAAAATTAGGGATTATTTTCCTTCAAGAAGGGAAGGTTGAGAGGAGATTTGACAGAGGTGTTCAAAATTGAGGGGTCTAGCGAGGGTGCAGAAAAATTGTTTCCTTTGGTGGAATGGCTGAGAAACAAAGAACACAGATTTAAGATGATTGACTAAAGCTGACATGAGGAAATATTTTTTACCCAACAGTTATGATGCAGAATGCATTGTGTTTGAACCTGTAAAAGAAGTTTCAATCGGCCACACATGTACATTGCCCTTATCAGTATGACTTGATGAATAGTTCCCTTGATTTAAACTTTCAGTGTTCTTATCCAGGAGATGCAGGTATAACACTGCCTCCTTTTGTACAATCATTTCATTCTTCTCCCTCTCTCTCTCTTTCACTTGAGTAATATCCCCCTCTACTGCTTTAAGAACTTGTCAGTGATGTGACAAATAAATCAGGACACTCTTTTCTAGTCAGTTCACAAATTCTTTCAAATTCTTTTTACTTTTCATCTTCCCTTTCAGCACAAGCTTTGTCTAATTATTTTCTAGCAAGACCACTAACTTTGTCATTCCGAAGTTTCAATTTATGTGTGAGTACTCGTTTCCTTCTTTGCAGCTCCATGGTATCCATATTGATTGCAGATGAGTCAATTCAGGATAGATAAAGGGGAACCAAGAAATGTAATATATTTAGATTTCCAAAACATGTTTGATAAAGTACTGCACAAAAGAGCCCATGGTTTAGCATATATTAACATGGATAGACTGTTGGCTAACTAATAGAATAAGAAGTCTCACAGCACCAGATTAAAATCCAACAGGTTTATTTGGGAGCAAACGCCACTAGCTTTCGGAGCGCTGCTCCTTCATCAGGTGAGTGGGAGTTCTGTTCACAAACAGGGCACATAAAGACACAAACTCGATTTACAGAATAATGATTGGAATGTGTGTCTTTACAGCTAATCAAGTCTTATGGGTACAGACAATATGAGTGGAGAGAGCATTGAGCACAGGTTAAAGAGATGTGTATTGTCTCCAGACAGGATAGTTTGTGAGATTTTGCAAGTCCAGGCAAGTTGTGGGGGTTACAGCTAGTGTGACATGAACCCAAGATCCCGGTTGAGGCCGTTCTCATGTGTGCGGAGCTTGGCTATCAGTCTCTGCTCAGCAACTCCGCGCTGTTGTGTGTCATGAAGGCCGCTTTGGAGAACGCTTACCCGAAGATCAGAGGCCGAATGCTCGTGACCGTTGAAGTGTTCCTCAGCAGGACAGAACGAGACAGCCCCGAACATCACCCAAGCACAACGCAACGCAATACATGCTCTCAAGACCAACCGCAACATTGTCATCAAACCAGCCATCGTCATACTGAACAGAACGGATTACCGCAAAAAAGTGTATCAACAACTGAACAACAGGGAACACTACAGACAGTTACCTGCAGATCCAACCAAAGAACACACCGTCAACTCAACACTCTATCAAGACCTTTGATCCAGACCTTCAGAGCACCCTCCGTGCTCTCATCCAACATGCTCCCCGCATTGGAAATTCTACTGCCTCCCAAAGGTATACAATGTAAACACACCCGGCTGTCCCATTGTATCGGGCAATGGGATCCTGTGCAAGAACCTCTCTGGCTACGTCAAGGGCATCCTGAAACCCACTGTATAAAGAACTCCCAGCTTTTGTCGCAACACTACAGACTTCCTACAGAAACTCAGCACACACGGAGCAGTTGAACCAGGGGCACTCCTCGTCACAATGGATGTCTCGGCACTCTACACCAGCAACCCCCACAACGATGGCATTGCTGCAACTGCCTCAGTACTCAACATTGATGACTGCCAGTTTCCAGATGCAATTTTACAACCCATCCGCTTCATCCTGGACCACAATGTCTTCACCTTCAACAAACAGTTCTTCAACCAGACACATGGAACAGTCATGGGGACCAAACTCGCATCTCAATATGCCAACATCTTCATGCACAGGTTCGGACAAGACTTCTTCACCGCACAGGACCTTCAGCCGATGCTATACACTAGATACATCAATGACGTTTCCTTCCTTTGGACTCGTGGTGAACAATCACTAAAACAACTATATGACGATATCAACAAGTTCCATCCCACCATCAGACTCACCATGGACTACTCTCCGGAATCGATTGTATTTTTTGACACGTGCATCTCCATTAAGGACGGTCACCTCAGCACCTCGTTGTACTGCAAGCCCACAGATACCCTCACGATGCTCCACTTCTCCAGCTTCTACCCTAAACATGTTAAAGAAGCCGTCCCCTATGAACAAGCCCTCCGTATACATAGGATCTGCTCAGATGAAGAGGATTGCAACAGACACCTCCAGACACTGAAAGATGCCCTCATAAGAACAGGATATGGCACTCAAGTCATTGATCGACAGCTCCGACATGCCACAGCAAAAAACCGCACCGACTTCCTCAGAAGACAAACACAGGACTCAGTGGACAGAGTACCCTTCGTCGTCCACTACGTCCCCAGAGCAGAGAAGCTATGACATCTTCTCCGGAGCCTTCAACATGTCATTGATGAAGATGAACATCGCGCCAAGGCCATCCCCACACCCCCACTTTTCGCCTTCAAACAACCGCACAACCTCAAACAGACCATTGTCCATAGCAAACTGCCCAGCCTTCAGGAGAACAGTGACCACAACACCACACAACTTTGCCACACCAACCCCTGCAAGACATGATGGATCATTGATATGGATGCCATCACCTCACGTGAGAACACCATCCACCAGGTACACGGTACATACTCTTGCAACTCGGCCAACGTTGCCTACCTGATACACGCAGGAAAGGATGTCCCAAGGCATGGTACATTGGGGAGACCGTGCAGACGCTACAACAAGATGAATGAACACCACTCGACAATCACCAGGCAAGATTGTTCTCTTCCTGTTGGAGAATACTTCAGCGGTCACAGGCATTCGGCCTCTGATCGTCGGGTAAGGGTTCTCCAAGGCAGCCTTCACAACACATGACAGCGCACAGTTGCTGAGCAGAGACGGATAACCAAGTTCAGCACACATGATAACAGCCTCAACTGGGATCTTGGGTTCATGTCACACTATTTGTAACCCTCACAACTTGCCTGGACTTGCAAAATCTCACTAACTGTCCTGTCTGGAGACAATACACATCTCTTTAACCCGTGCTTAATGCTCCCTCCACTCACATTGTCTGTACCTTTAAGACTTAATTACCTGTGAAGACTCGCATTCCAATCATTATTCTGTAAATCGAGTTTGTGTCTTTATATGCCCTGTTTGTGAACAGAACACTCACCTGACAAAGGAGCTGTGCTCCGAAAGCTAGTGGCATTTGCTACCAAGTAAACCTGTTGGACTTTAACCTGGTGTTGTGAGACTTCTTACTGTGTTTACCCCAGTCCAACGCCAGCATCTCCACATCATAACTAATAAAAGACAGAAGTTTGGATAACAGTGCCATTTTCAGGCAACCTGTAATTATTGGAGTGCGATAGGGATCAGTGCTTGGGCCACAATTATTTACAATATAATGAATATGGAATTTAATGGAATGGAATGTAATGGAATTTAATGTTGGCAAGTGTGAGGTGGTCCACTTTGGTAGGAAGAATGGTAGGAAGGACTATTACTTACGTGGCGAAAAACTGCAGCAGGCGACGGTGCAGAGGGACCTCGGGGTCCTTGTGCATGAGTCGCAAAAACCCAGCCTGCAGGTGCAGCAGGTGGTCAGGAAGGCAAATGGGATGCTGGCCTTCATAGCGAGGGGGATTGAATATAAAAGTAGGGAGGTCTTGCTGCAGCTGTATAGGGCATTGGTGAGGCCGCAGCTGGAGTACTGTGTGCAGTTTTGGGCGCCGCACCTGCGCAAGGATATTTTGGCCTTGGAGGGAGTGCAGAGGAGGTTTACTAGGCTGATACTGGAGTTGAGGGGGTTGAGCTATGAGGAGAGGCTGAATAAACTAGGCTTGTACTCGTTAGAGTTTAGAAGAATGAGGGGAGATCTCATTGAGACGTATAAGATGATGAATGGGATGGATAGGATAGAGGTGGAGAGACTCTTCCCGCTCAAAAAAGACAGTAGGACTAGGGGGCACAGCCTCAAGATAAAGGGGGGGCGGTTTAGAACGGAGTTGAGGAGGAACTTCTTCACTCAAAGGGTGGTGAATCTCTGGAATTCTCTGCCCGTTGAAGTGGTGGAGGCTGCCTCGCTAAATATTTTTAAGAAGCGGGTTGATGGGTTTTTGATAAGCGAGGGGATTAAGGGTTATGGGGAGAGGGCGGGAAAGTGGAACTGAGCCACGACAGATCAGCCATGATCTTGTTGGATGGCGGGGCAGGCTCGAAGGGCCAGATGGCCTACTCCTGCTCCTATTTATTTCTTATGTTCTTATGAATAGGGCGAGGGAAGCGAATACACTATTTGTAAGTTTGCCGATGATACAAAAATAAGTGGGAAGGTAAGTAGTGAGGATGAACACACTAAATCTACAGGGATATAGACAGGATATCTAAATGGGCAAAACTTGACAGATAAAATAAAATGTAGCAAAATGTGAAGTCATGCATGTTAGTATGGTAGGAAGAATAAATGAGCCAGATATTTATGGAGAAATGGAGTTACATGGAGAAAGACTGCAGGAAGTTGCAGCACAGAGGGATTTGGGGGTCCTCATGCATAAATCACAAAAAGCTAGCATGCAAGTTCAGCAGGTCACAGGGAAGGCAAATTGAATGTTGTCTTTATTTCAAAGGGAACTAGAGAAGTCTTACTAAAACTATTCATACTCTTTAGATCACACCAGAAATAATGCGAACAATCAACTTATCTGAGAGAAGATATACTCAGATTGGAAGCAGTCCAGAGAAGGGTCACTAGGTCAACCCTGGGCATGGAGGGACTTTCTTATGAGGAGGGGTTGAGTAGGTTGGTCTGTATCTATTATTGTAAGGCAATAATAATAAGACAACCTTATTGAGATATATAGGATTCTCAGGGGATTTGATGATGAGAAGTTGTTTCCTTTGTGGGAGAATCTAGGACCAAAGGGCATAATCTCAGAGTAAGGGCTCACCCATTTAATACAGAGATGATGAGGAATTCCTTCTCTCAGAGTGTAGTGAATCTGTGGAATTCTCTACCACAGAGGCTGTAGAGGCTGGGTTGTTAAGTAAGTCTGAGACCGAGACGGACGGATTTTTAATCAGCAAAATAATCAAGGGTTATGGGGATAATGTGAGAAAGTGAGTCCTGCTGCCACTCTGTCACATGATTGTTGGGACAGTGAGAGAAGGGGATGAATGGGTCCGCGGGGAGGGCGGGGGGGGGCGGTGGTGCTTGGGGCAGCTGGGGGTGGGGATGGGGGGGTGTCAATTCAGGATTGCTTGGAATGAGTTGTACATCGGGGCTTGTCTGGAAAGATCTGGGAGGCCAGCAATCGGAGGGTGGAGGGGTTGGAAGGGCAGCACTGGGGGGTTGTGGGGCTGGCCAGCAATTGCGGGGGGCCTGCAGTGCAGGGCCACTGTGCACAGGCCAATCTCCACTCTGACATATTGCTGCATGCACAGTGGCTCTCTCACTGCTATGCTGTCAGCCTGTCCAGCGGGATTAGACCCTGCCCCCTAATTTTCAGAGTGAATCTTACTAGGGCACTCTGCAGTGCACAGAGTGTGGGAGAATCATTCTGAAAATCATGTTTAAAAAATCAGCATGACAGTTTTCACGTGAATTTGGCACTTAGAATGTTTTTTTGAGAGAATCATTTCCTAAGACTCCGTGGACCCGATTTTACCATCACATTGTGCCCATTTTTGGGCACGAAAACTTGGTAAAGTCGGGCGTGAGGGAAATAGCGCGATCCACTCTTGCCTCTGTGCCAGTTCCCCCTTTACCAATGCCCAAAAATGACTGCGATCAGGACCACCTCACGAAACGCAAGGCCATTTAAATGCATTGCACGTATTTAAATTGACTTAATGGGCTGCACGCTCAACTTTACATAAGAACATAAGAAATAGGAGCAGGAGTAGGCCATCTGGCCCTTCGAGCCTGCCCCGCCATTCAATAAGATCATGGCTGATCTGTCGCGGCTCAGTTCCACATTCCTGCCCTCTCCCCATAACCCTTAATCCCCTTGCTTATCAAAAGCCCATCAACCCGCGTCTTAAAAATATTTAGCAAGGTAGCCTCCACCACTTCAACGGGCAGAGAATTCCAGAGATTCACCACCCTTTGAGTGAAGAAATTCTTCCTCAACTCCGTTCTAAACCGCCCCCCCTTTATCTTGAGGCTGTGCCCCCTAGTCCTACTGTCCTTTCTGAGCGGGAAGAGTCTCTCCACCTCTATCCTATCCATCCCATTCATCATCTTATACGTCTCAATGAGATCTCCCCTCATTCTTCTAAACTCTAACGTGTACAAGCCTAGTTTTTTCAGCCTCTCCTCATAGCTCAACCCCCTCAACTCCAGCATCAGCCTAGTAAACCTCCTCTGCACTCCCTCCAAGGCCAAAATATCCTTGCGTAAGTACGGCGCCCAAAACTGCACACAGTACTCCAGCTGCGGCCTCACCAATGCCCTATATAGCCGCAGCAAGACCTCCCTACTTTTATATTCAATCCCCCTCGCTATGAAGGCCAGCATCCCATTTGCCTTCCTGACCACCTGCTGCACCTGCAAGCTGGGTTTTTGCGACTCATGCTGGGTTTTTGCGACTCATGCACAAGGACCCCTGGTACTTCCCCCTTTAGCACCATGTTCGTCCATCCAGAATCGGTACGAAGCATACACGCTCCATAGAACTCCAATTTGGGCCACTCTGCCTGAGATCAGTGGAGGTGAAAGGTGGTCAGTTGCCACTCTGCCTGAGATTAGTGGGGCAGAAGTGGGGGTCTACTGCTACTCCACCTGAGATCATGGGGAGGGAAATGGGGGTCTGCTGCCATTCTGCCTGAGATCAGTGGGAGGGAAGGGTGTGAGGGATCCACTGCCACTCTGCCTGAGATCGATGGGGGCAAGGGGGAGAGGGGCCCGTGATCAGCCTTGGTGATGGAGGGTTGGGGGTCAGTAATGTTGTGAGCGTGGGATCTCATGGGACATTATCTGGCCCGAAATGGACATGGCAGGGGAGCAGCATGCTATTATTTTTTTTTAGCGCATGCGCAGTTGGAGGTGCCAATTGGAACTGCAGGATTTTGGGCACGTTAAGCCACACCCACAGGCTTCTGCAATGTGATTCGGAATCACTGATATTTTTTGCAGACAGAGTACATAAGGGGGTACCTCAGAACGGGCCTAAAAGCTGGATCTGAAACACTCCCATTTTCAAGTCCACCCAGCACTTAGAATCAAAATGGTAAAATAGGGCCCAGCGTCTATGACCTATTGGACACATCTTCAGCTGAAACAGCAGCTTTATAGAAACTTGTGGATCTTTGTAATCACTCAAATTTCTTCTCACATTTTGAGTTTAAACAGCTTCACTGGGTATTTCTGAATTCACTAGAAGTGGAAACGCCTTGCTTCCAGATTGTGGAAAATTGACACAATGGGTATCTTGGGCACAATCCCCACAATTACAATACCGGGAAGTAATTAACTCTGTACAAGCAGAGGTTAAACAACTTCCATTAATACCCTTATCAATACACATTTATAAAGCAAATTTTCTGGAGGGAAATTCTCATCATCTGCCAATGTCATTGACAGACCTGAATAGTAAGTACATTCAAAGCTACCAATTTGTTATAAGCTGCATTTACTGGTACAGCATTTTTTTAATACAAGTTATGCAGTCACACAAGTGCTGTAGCCTTGTTTTTTGTCAAATTTCCAACTGTCAACTTTTACATGGCCTCTTTAATGACAAAAATATCATTGGTCCCCTTAAATCATACTCATCCTCCATTCCTGTGTTTTTTTATATTCTGAGGACTATTTATCCCTTCAATTTTATGTCTACCTCATGGCAACCAGAATTGTTCAGTATCAGATCTCTGCTTCCTTTGTTCTGAATAACATTAATCCTCTGTAGTGCACTGCTTTGCTATCCTATTTTCTTTCATTATGATATGACTCTGTGAACACAGGTATTAGTTGTAGCAAGCAAAGAATCAGATGTTTGTCTTTAACAAGTTTATGTTGCATAATCCAACTTGAAAAATCAATCAAATCGCATAATATGATTCCATATAAGAATTTGATTCTTTATTAGTGAGTTCATAATCCATGCTAAGAGCTTGGGAACCATCTTTACAACTTCAGATTGGTTATATGGGAATGAGATGGTAATTTGTCCATGTTATGAGGGTCTGAGACATGTTTGGTCACTGTAGTGATAAAATGGTCAAAGAACTTAAGTGGATCATAAAACCATGGTGATTGAATCATTGGGCAAAACTGAGATGAACATGATTGTATTTTATTTGCTGCATGTTATCTGAAGTCTGCATTATCAGTATTTTTGACATATTATGATTTAGTATAAGCATGCATGGAATCTGTAGGCCAAAGTTAGAATTGGACAAATGCTTCGAGTAAGTCAGAGCTATTCCATCATCTTTACAAAGCACCCCTCTTCAGCACACTGAAGGTTGTTTTAACTCACTGTTTGCTCATCCCATGCACAACAAAGTCTGTGACGAATGTCCAAAGATCTCTAAAGACCTCCACATCTCCAAAAATGTGTGGGTTAGGTTGATTGGCCATGCTAAGTTGACCCTAGTGTCAGGGAGATTAGCAGTGTAAATACGAGGGGTTACAGGCCTGGGTGGAATTGTGGTCAGTGCAGTCTCGTGGGCTGAATGGCCTCCTTCTGCCCTGTAGGATTCTATGATTCTATTCTGTAATGTGACCTTTAATTCCTATATCCTGTTTCTGGTCTGCTTTAAGCATCATGTGCACTGTTCCCATGCCCTTTCCATTAATTTTGGGGTTTCCACCCCTCTTTTTATGACAATGGCTTCGTTGAAATCGTGTCCCTGTCATTCATGAACACTGTATTTGCATTGACAGACTTATGGCTCGTGTTTGAAGCAAAATAACTCAAGCAAAATAACTTGGGTTTCTTGTGATCTCTCATGGCTGAACGTTAAAGCAAGGGTACCAATCCCAATGCTAATTGGGTGCTGGAAGTTAAGATTTATCCCATGAGGGAAAAATGATTATCAATACCTCTAATAAACTAAAACTTTTAGCTGGTCCAACAAATACATCAGGAGGCTGGTTAACTCACGTGGTTAGTGTCCTGTGTAGAGTAATGCCAATAATGTGTTTTCAATCCCCATACTGGCACAGATAGTTCTAGGGACTTGTCTTTTTGCCCTGTCCCATTGATACCTCATGGCATAAGCCATGATTAGTAACCCTTGGTCTATAACATTCAATCAGAAAACAATCACATCAGACTAACCAAGCCCGTTAAAAGATTGAGGAATGAAACAATGGTAAGATATACTTTAGATTCTAAGAAATGTTTACAGACAGAAAGCTGTTGATGAAAAGTTATCAGGTGGCCTGATTATAGTTAACTATCAAGTTCACATTACAAATGAGACTATCCAATAGACAGAGATGGATCTGGACAGTAATTGAGATTCTCCACTCGTGCATTAGATTTAGCTGCATTCATTGTTTAGAAAGAAATTCTTGAAGATATATTTCAGTCATATTTTTCATTCTGAAACTCTTGACATGTCTTTACTCAACTTTGTCATTATTGGAAAAGAAAATGAGACATAGTTGTATGAAGGTAAGAATAGAAAGATTCTTGCTGTACTTGTCTCTTCCGCTGCCAATGTAGCAGCCAATTGCATTCGTTTGCACATCAGTTGCTCACCAGAACAATAAGGTTTCATGAAACAAGAACAGAAAATGCTGTAAAATCTTAGCAGGTCTGACAGCATCTGTGGAGAGAGAATGTTTCAAGTCTAGATGACTCTTCATCAGAGCTAAGAATAAAGAGAATCAGCAGAGATTTATACCGTTGGGAAGGAGGGGGTGTGGAATTGGACAGAGGGAATGTAAACGAAGATACAGTAGGCTGAGAAAGTGCTAAAAGGTGTCCATTAAGTGTCCTGAAAGCGAGAACAGCAGAACAGAGATACAAATTGCCTGGGATGGGAGGGGGTTGGGGTGGGGGGGGGGGGGGGGGGCGCGTGGCGGGGAGGGATTGCGATAGAGTGTGGAAAGGATGAGAGTTGGAATGGAGAAGTGGAAAAATAGACGTAAAAATGGATGATAAAATGGATGAATGTGATGAAATGAAATGGAATAAAATAAATGGAAATGGGGTGAAGATGGAGGGGACTCATCTTCTGAAGTTGTTGAACACAATGTTCAGTCCAGAAGGATGTAAAGTGTCCAATCAGAAGATGAGGTGCTGTTCCTCCAGTTTGCATTGGGGTTTGCAAGCGGTTTAAGAAAGCAGCTTACCAGCACCATGATGTAGAGATGCCAGCACTGGACTAGGGTGGGTACAGCAAGAAATCTCACAACGCCAGGTTAAAGTCCAACAGGTTTATTTGGAATCACTAGCTTTCGGAGCACTGCTCCTTTCTCAGGTGGGTGGAGAGTTGGGTTCACAAAGATGTCATATATAGTGATGCAATTGCAAATAATGGTTAGAATGCGAGTCTTCACAGGTAATCAAGTCTTTACAGGTGCAGGCAATGCGAGGAGAGAGAGGCATAAACATTGCAAAAGACCATCCTTGTTGAACTGGCACGGAGTTGCTAGCATTGGACTTGGGTAGGCACAGATTAGGAGCAACTCTCCGAAGGCTCATGCCACCAAATAAACCTGTTGGACTTTAACCTGGTGTTATGAGACTACTTACTGTGCCTTCTTGAACTGGACCAGCCATCTAAATACTGTGGCTACAAGAGCAGGTCGGAAGCTGGGAATTCTGAGATGAATATCTAATTTCCTGACTCCCCAAAGCCTGTACACCATTGGCATAAGTTAGGAGTGTGACGAAATGTTTTCCACTTGCCTGAATAAGTGCAGCTGTAACAACAGTCAATAAGCTCAACACCATCCAAGACAATGCAGCCTGCTTCATTGCTATCCCTTCCACAAACATTCAATCCCTCCACCACTGATGAACATTACAGTTACATTACCAAGATGCACTGCAAGAGCTCACCAAGTTTCCTTAGGCATTGCTTTTCAAACCACAATCACTACCATCTACAAGGATAAGAGCAACAGATTCCTTGGAACATCACCACCTGGAATTTTTTTCCCAAGCCATTCACATCCTGATTCAAAAATATATTACTGTTCCTTCACTGGGTAAAAATTCTGGAATTTCCTCCCTAACAGCACTTTGGGTGTATCCACACCTTAGGAACTCCAGCAGTTCAAGAAAGCAGCTCACGATCACCTTGATGTAGAAATTCCAGCATTGTACTCGGGTGGGTACAGCAAGAAATCTTACAACTCCAGGTTAAAGTCCAATAGGTTTATTTGGAATTACGAGCTTTCAGAGCACTGCTCCTTCCTCAGGTGAGTGGAGAGTTGGGTTCATAAACATGGTGTGTATAGACAGTGACGCAATTGCAAGATAATGGTTAGAATGCGAATCTTTACAGGTAATCAAGTCTTTACAGATACAGACAATGCAAGGGGAGAGAGAGATAATCACAGGTTAAAGAGATGTGAATTGTCTCAAGCCAGGACTGTTAGTAAAATTTTGCAAGCCCAGGCAAAATGGTGGGGGGTTACATTTATTGTAACATGAATCCAAGATCCCGGTTGATGCCATTCTCATGCATATAGAACTTGGCTATTTTACGCAGGGGATGGAGAACTTGCCTATGAAAGGTTCAAAACTTCCCAGGCAATTCCCACAGAGTCAGCGCATTGGGATTTCTGAGGAGTCCTGTAATGCATCTTCTGGGTATGTCTGGTCTCCAACAATCCGGAGATTGGAAGATCTGGGCCAATGTCCAAAAAAAATGTATATTCTATTGAGCAGCATGAACAAGGCAAGCCATTTCTCTGAAATGAATAGGAAGCTAAATCAGAAACGTCTATGAAAAATGGATCAATATACATCTTGGTTACAAAGACAAGATGCTAATATTCCCGAGAATGCAGTTCAAATATTGATTATTCGTTGGGCGAAAACGGTTAATCAGATCAACGTAATTAGATATCACTCATATCTTAATTCTCTTTTATAGCATAGGGCCGACTCAGACTCAATGCCCCGTTTACTCGCTATAGTTCTGTATTATTCCAAAACTAATCTGACTGCTCGTGCTCTCCCCATGATCCTGTATCGATCCAAAACTAACCCCACTGTCTTACTCACTCCTTCTGGTCCTGAATTAACCCAAGACTAACCCTGCCCTGCTCTTTTCCTAAAGCCCTGTATCAATCCCTAACTAATCCCACTTTGCACTATCCATTTCACAGTGCCATTCAGTTTAAATCACATGAAAATGAAATGTGCAGGTCAGATTTTTTGAACATTTGATTGAGACTTGCAGATTACAATTTGAAGCAGACAGTTACAATGTAAACCCAAGCCAAATATCAAAAACTTTGCTAATACTAGGGAATGCTGCAAAAAATTCACAACAACTTCAATAAAAGTTAATGAGACACATTCTTTAATGTTACACCATCAGAAATGATGGTGTCTCATAAATGTAACAAAATTTAGAAATTAAATGTGGAACATATTTACAGGGCATAATGTTCTTCGGGATATGCACAGTGAGATATACCATAGGATATCATATTTGAACTATGATAATTTCCCCGCTGAATATCGTTAATTTAAAGATGTCTGGTTTAAAAAGTTACATCCCTAATGTGGAAAATTAATTCAAGGTGGTTCAACTTCAGAAACATTAATCATTTGCTACTTCAATTGAATGATCATCTATGTGAATTGAAGGTTTGCTCTTTATCTTTAAAAATTCTTCTGCTTCATTCAGTTCAGGCACTAGAGGGTATTAGATTTCCACAGGAAAACAAGGCCATAGATTCGCATCTTGTTATTCACATTTATTAGCACAAACTCCATGATCTCAAATTGCTTCGACCAACATTCAAAACAATAAATTTTATCTGCTGAAACAAATTAATTTTATGTCATTTTCACTCATAATCTCACGCTGCTTCATATAAACATATTCTGTTTTCCACAATGGAAATAGAGATCAAAATGTAATCATGTTTGGATTATAAATTTGAATGTAAGAAAGGTTAATTAAAAGTCAAGTATTTCAAATCCATTGGCACGGTGGCACAATGGTTAGCACTGCTGCCTCACAGTGCCAGGGACCTGGGTTCAATTCTAGCCTCGGGTCACTGTCTGTGTGGAGTTTGCACATTCTCCTCGTGTCTGTGTGGGTTTCCTCTGGGTGCTCTGGTTTCCTCCCACAGTTTAAAGATATGCAGGTTAGGTTGATGGCCATGCTAATCGATTAGCCATGAAATGCCCCAGTAAGCCACTCAGATCAAGGGCAATTAGGGATGAGCAATAAGCTCAGGTATTGCCATTCGGAGTGGGTGTCCGCCTATCCCTCAAGGTGCTAGGTCTGCGAGGATCTTACACAGGTGTTGCATTGGTCCCACTGCAGAAGGATGCACTGCCACATCCTGACCTGACCAGCGGCTCCCTGTTCTCCTACTGTGGCCTCTGGCCCTGTCTAGCCTTGCAGTGACCAGCCATCTCCCTCCTCCTCCTTCCCAGCAGCAATGGGCCACATCCCATTGCCCACGGCAGCAATGGCCACATCCCATGAATCAATAAAGAAAAATGGATTCTGTGCTCACCTTTCTGGCGGAGCCATGCTCGAAAAACCTGGGAAGAAATAAGAAGTAGCATCAGGGTGGAAAAGGTTCAAGAGGAGCAGCAACTTGATGATGATGCCACTTCACAAAAGATCCAGACCATTGAGCATGACACCCTAACCACTGCGCTAATTTGATTTTTAAAGAACAGGCATCAAAACACCTGAAGAGGACCATTTGAGCAATTACATGTGCCATTGTGGGTGACACAGTGCTTAGCACTATGCCTCACAGTACCAGGGACCCAGGTTCAATTCCAGCCTCAGGTCACTAACTGTGTGGAGTTCGCACATTCTCCCCGTGTCTGGACAGCTTTCCTCCGGGTGCTCTGGTTTCCTCCCACAGTCCAAAGATGTATGGGTTCATTGATTGTCCACGCTAAATTGACCCAAGTATCAGGGGGATTAGCAGGGTAAATGTATGGGGTTACGGGAATAGGGCCTGGGTGGGATTATTGTTGGTGCAGATTCGATGAGCTGAATAGCCTCCTTCTGCATTGTAGGGATTCTATGATCTATTAGAACCATTACATGGTATCATAATGAGAAAGCAGAGGTCTGAATTCATTCATTTTAACATATTAGCAATTTACACTGGCTACCTCAAATGGGAATTAGATATCTTTCTCAGTAAGGTATTGTGGGACACAGTGTATATGTATTCTAAGACATGACATGTGATAAGTGCAGGAGAAACAGATGTTTTTAGACCTCTGGGCTGGACATTAGGGGGCAGAAGCAGAAGATGAGAATTTCTGCTCCATCCTTGGCTCCCGTTGTGATCACTTGTCAGCCGGTCAATTGGCTGTCGGCAAACAGGTTCTCTTACAAATCTGTCACCCGGGGCAAGAAGTAAGGCAATGGCTACAACATTATGTGATCCAGGAGAAGTTGCTGGGGCATGTTTAAAAGGTCAGTGCACTTTGCAGATGTCGGATGGAGAAGCTGCAGTCAACTGGAGGAACCTCTCCGAATGGTCTTAATTTTTTTGAATTGGATCCTTAATCCAAATGTGACCACCCTCAACATCTGCCTGTTACCAATCTCAACATCTGCCTGTGACAGCCCCTTCATCTGCCTGTGATCACTCTTCATCGACTTATGCCCACGTCCAAATTTATACCTTATCATCCCACGCTCCTGTGACAATTCCAAATTTGCCAGTGATCACCCTGACAACAGCCATTCAGGGCAACCGAAATATCTTGGGATGTACTTGTGGAACTCAGCTTGTGATGCTTTCTTTGTCAATGGGAGGAGGTAGGAGGAGGGGTGTAAGGGGAACCTGTCCTTTAAAAGGGCACCCAATCTCTGAACAACGGAGCTGGCCACCGTGTTTCCCGAGATGGCTTCATTTGCATCTTTCAGATGGGTGAATCCCACTTAACAGACATTGCCAGAGCCAAAAGAAAACATTCCAACTTTCCCCCTGGCGGTAGCACTTGGTTTTCAGTTGGGAGAATCATGCCTGTCATCTCTGGGGAGACTTGTTCACATCTGAGAGGAATGAAGTATCTCACAGGACGCAGCATCAATCCTTGCCTCCGCCATCCCCCACGACCCCCTCCCCATCCCTCCACCAGTTCCAATGCTGACACCTTGGTAGGTATGTGCACAGTGGTAAATCTGTGGTCATAACATAGTTCGAGCACCAGAGGTGTATCAGACGAAGGCCCACTGACACTGACTGTGCAAGACAGGAACCTCTGAGCCCAAGGTCAACGACAAGCCTTTGGAGTTGTCCAGACAGTAACTGATGTTGGATATTCAGTGTGAGCTGTGTAAAGGTCTGCTGGAGTTTCCAGGGATTCTGACAAAAAAGGCGTGCACCCAGGCTGTGAATGCTGCAATCTCCATCTTATTTGTACATGTGGCTTTTCTCCATCAAAGTATCGACAACTTTTATGAAGGGCCACATTCTGCAAATCAGTCATAAGAACAGAAGCTGCCGGAAAATGCTGGCAGCATCTGTTCAGAGTGACCTGCAGTTCGCTAGCTGCTTGAAATGCACGCAGACCTGGAGAGCATCGCCTTGTTTCTGAGTTAAAAGATCAGTGAGACACTTAGAATCACTACCATATCCTCCTCTCAGGTAAACATGTAGGTTTAGGTTTGCCTTGTGAGGGAGAAAGAATGGATGCTCTCAGCATATGGGATCACCCTGAAGGAGTAACTTCTCCTCAGCCTCTCTGCTAATTACACCAACACTTCACACAGCCTGTGGATGGCTACCAGTGTTATCCCAAGCCACAAGGCAGAATGTCAGCAGCTGTCTCTACTACAACTGGCAGCAAAAGGGGGGGCACCAAGAAAGGTTGGTTCCACTGATTATTGGTCCTACCTGCCTAGCCTTGGTGTGGTTTTAAAAAAACTAACCGTTCTACTTGAGGACATCTTGACATAGAAGCATCTTCTCCCCCTTCTTATAGTTTCAGAACCATCTCTACCTTTAATGGTTGTGCAGCTGAGCTGCCGGTCCTCTAATGGGTCAGTAGCTTTGGGAGACAGGCTGCTGTCTTCAAATGGATGGCAGAGCTGGCAGCAGCCTGTTAATAAAACACTGCTCTGAATCCCCTGATCTGCTTCAACTTGGGTCCTGCTTTCGATTTTGTATAACATTCTGCTGAAGACGTCCCTCCTCCTGTATTTATGACCAAGAATCATTTCCAGGAAATGACTAAGACCTATCTCTGTTCTATGTTCCATTTCCATTCTTTCCAATTACAGCAAAGGCAGTTAGCAGTATCCTCATTTCATTCAGTACAGCCTTGCCTCAAGCTGGACAGACTGCCTTTAAGAGCTAGAGACTATTTGAAACACAAAGGAGGATAGTTATTGTTGCTGTAAACTAATCATCTCAGCTTCCCAGCATCACTAAATCCCTTTGGAGAAGTGTCTTAGGTCCAACTATCTTCAGTAGCTTCATCAATACCTTCCCTCCATCATAAGGTCAGACGTGGGGCTATTTGCTGATTATTTCACAGTGTTCAGCACCATTCAAGTCTCCTCAGATACTAAAGCATATAAGCCATCTATGTCTCCACACTAACAGTAGAGACAAATTTGGTATAAGCAACAGGGGTTTGTATAATAATCTGAATTCCCAGTCATTCTGGGCTAATATACCATCAAGCAGTAACTGCTTTGCATTAGGCAGAAGCTGTGCTATCCTTGAGGAACCTGTAACTCACACATAATCAAGGATATAAATTAACGTCTCCAGTGGATAGAGTCACAAGATGGTTATTTAACTGGATAATAATCCAGAGAACTTGACTTCAACTTCTATCAAAGCAATTTGTGTAAAGATTAAAAGATTAAATAGAAAGATGGTAACAGTGAAGGTAACTGTCAACCTGTCAGATCTTCGTAAAAATCCAACTGGTTCACTGATATCCTTTTGGGAAAAGAACCTGCAATCCTTTCTTGGTCTCGCTTAGATGTGACTCCAATCGCATGCTAATCTATCTGACCTTCCTCTGAAGTGAGGCCAGTAAAACGTGGAAGACAGAGGGGAACCGGTGGATGTGGTGTTTCTCGATTTTCAAAAGGTGTTTCATAAGGTGCCTCACAAAAGGTTGCTTCAGAAGTTTAGGGGGCATGGAGTTGGGGGTAAGGTGTTAGCGTGGATAGAGAATTGGTTGTCTAATAGGAGGCAGAGAGTTGGTATCAATGGGTACTATTCTGATTGGCGGTGGTGACTAGTGGAGTGCCGCAGGGATCGGTGCTGGGGCCTCAGCTATTTACCATTTATATAGATGATCTGGAGGAGGGGGCTGAGTGTAGGGTAACGAAATTTGCTGATGACACGAAGATGAGTGGAAAAGCAAATTGTGCGGAAGGTGTGGAAAGTCTGCAGAGAGATCTGGATAGGCTGAGCGAGTGGGTGAGGACCTGGCAGATGAAGTACAATGTTAGCAAGTGTGAGGTTATCCACTGTGGCAGAAATAATAGTAGGAGGGATTACTATTTAAAGGGCGAAAAGCTGTAGCATGCTACGGTGCAGAGGGACCTGGGAATCCTTGTGCGTGAGTCACAAAAATCCAGTCTGCAGGTGCAGCAGGTGATCAAGAAGGCGAATAGAATGTTGGCCTTTATAGCGAGGGGGGTAGAATATAAAAGCAGGGAGGTCTAGCTGCAACTGTACAGCGCACTGGTGAGGCCGCAGCTGGAGTACTGTGTGCAGTTCTGGTCACCGCACTTGCGGAAGGATATTCTGGCCTTGGAGGGAGTGCAGAGGAGGTTCACTAGGCTGATACCGGAGATGAGGGGGTTAGACTATGAAGAGAGACTAAATAGACTGGGTCTGTACTCATTGGAGTTTAGAAGGATGAGGGGGGATCTTATAGAAACATATAAGATAATGAAAGGAATGGATAGGGTAGAGGTAGAGAGATTCTTCCTGCTCAGAAAGGACAGCAGAACTAGAGGGCACAGCCTCAAGATAAGGCGGGGGGCAATTTAGAACGGAGTTGAGGAGGAACTTCTTCACTCAAAGGGTGGTGAATCTCTGGAATTCTCTGCCCGTTGAAGTGGTGGAGGCTACCTCGCTAAATATATTTAAGTCACAGGTAGATAGGTTTTTGACAGACAAGGGAATTAAGGGTTATGGGAAGAAAGCGGGAAAGTGGAACTGATCCACTTCAGATCAGCCATGGTCTTATTGAATGGCGGGGCAGGCTCGAAGGGCTAGGTGGCCTACTCCTGCTCCTATTTCTTATGTTCTTATGTTCTTATGATCTAATTGTGTCAAACCATCATACTGCAGTAAAGGGGCAGGCCCATTGTCACTCCCTCAGGAAAACCATAGATGGGGCAATAAATACTGGTCTTGTCATTGACATCCACTTCCTGAGAATGAATTTTTAAAAAGTCTTTCTCCCTGTTATTCCAATTAATTACGCCCATTCCTTCTTTTCAGCTAAGCCATCAGAACATGGCCATACACTGATCCCAATCAGTGGTTCAAATCAAACACACAGAAAAGCAGCATTTGACCCATCATGCAAGAGCAATCAAAATAGTTCCCCATCCTTTCCCAATAGCCCTGTAACATTTTCATCTTCAATATATCCAACAATATATTTGACAATAACTATTGAATCTGTCTCCATTATCTTCAGTGACGGTAAGTATAACAACTCAGAGAAACTCACTGTGCAGGGATATTTCTACTCAGCAGTCTGCTCTTTTGCAAGCTATCTTAAAATGATAATTCAATATAACAACCTTCCTTATCAATATAAAACTACTACAAGCTGGTGAAACTTAATTCTTCATTCTGATATATTTTTGAAATGGACTGGTGGAAATGTTCTCTGGAAGGCCTTCAATTGGTTGTTGTAACTTAAGCAGAAGATCAGTGGATACAGAATCATTAAATCCCTACAGTGCAGAAAGAGGCCATTCCGCCCATTGAGCCTGGATTGATAACAATCCTATCCAGGCTCTATCCCCATAACCCCATGTATTTACCCTGCTAATCTCCCTGATACTAAGGGGCAATTTAGCATAGCCAATTCACCTAACCTGCACGTCTTTGGACTATGGGACAAAGCAATATGGGAATCGAACCCAGGTCCCTGCACTGTGAGGCAGCAGTGCCAACCACTGTGCCACTGTGTCGCCCCACCAAATTGTGACCTTGTTTAATCTCCATGCCCAATGTAGTGCAATGGGCACTGAAGACCCTTGAGGGATCCTTCCTCTTGTAGCAGCAAAGGGGCAGATGACCACTGGACCTACTTCCTTGAGCCCCAGTAGAGTCTAAGGCACCAGACCAGGGTGTCAGTGTCATGGCACCAAGAGGCAGTGTACTGTTGGTACTGCCAAAGCATGTGGCCTGAAGGACCCTGAGTGAGTGGTCTGAGGGGGAAGGGGACCTGAATGGGTAGTCTGGTTGGATCAACATTATGTCTGCGTGGTGTGGTGTGGACAGTGCCCCTCACTGCTGAAGGATTGGTGGCACTTCCTCACCCCGGGATTGAACTTGCCAGGTCCATTGTGAGGACATGTACAAAAGCCCACCCAGTGCAGATGCCACTGGGGAGGTGGCTGCATAGCGAGGGCCATTTGACTTGGGCTGCAAGCCTGCTAACTGCATTTAAATGTGTGGGTTTGACTATGCATTAGGTTCTGGCCTGCTGTGGCCAGGAACCTGATCGAAGCCAGCAGCGTGGCTTGGGAGGGTCGCAGTGGGTTTGGCAACCAGCGTGAAACCCATTTTCCCACTGACTTCCAATTCTCTGGACCATCGCGATTTGTGATCAGGCCTGGAGAGACCCCCTTCTATGTACAGCTATGAATAGGTTTGATTCAGTTTGTGCACTTTTACATATCCTATCAGCCCAAATGTATTAATTGTTGCAGCATCTGAAAGTTGGGTTTAGTGGTTTCAAATGCAATAACAAGAAGCTTTTAAAGCTTAACCGTATCAAAGAGAACAAAAGGATGCCTCAGGATAGACTTGATCTGATTACAGCTGAATAACTGAACAACAAGTTACCGTTTTCATTACAATATTTTCCTTTGTGGACTGATATGTTAAATTGTTTTTGTTCAATTAAATCTTTGGGTGGAATTTTCCCAAAGTTTTGGCAGAGCACCACATTGGATGGGGAAACGATGAGGAAGTCGCAAGACCTAAAGGTGATTTTCTGCATCAAATACTGCAACTCAGAGTAAGAAAATGAAAGGATGAGTCCATTGGAGCCACAATGCAAGAAATTAAAAATAGAAAGCCTCTCAAACACCCATTTTGACACAGCCCTCCCCAAAACCCATCCCCCAAGGAACGCCATGCTTACGGAACACCAACCCACGCAACGCCAGCATCACATAACACCACCCTGGCACTGCTGGAATTTCCACCACCCCTGACCCCCCCACTGCACAATGCTCCCCCAGAACACCCAAACCCCCTCACCCCCCCCATGGGATTGTGCCAGGGGACAGCAGCCATGCATTGCAAGGAGCATTACCAAGGGGTAGTGCCAGGGTACTGCCTTGGCATGACCTTCTTCCCTTGGGGGATATACTCATTTGTGCAACTCCAGTGGGTTCTGCTCGCCAAGAACATGTAGTACAGAATCTGTCATGAAGGCACATTGACATGAATGGATATGGGCAACATGGTGGCACAATGGTTAGCACTGCTGCCTCCCAGCACCAGGGACCTGAGTTTGATTCTGGCCTTAGGTGATTGCGTATTTGGAGATTGCACATTCTCCCTGTGTCTGTGGGTTTCCTCTGGGTGCTCCAGTTTCCTTCCACAGTCCAAAGATGCGCATGGTAGATTGGATTAGCCATGGGTTACAGGGTTATGGGGGCAGGGGGAGGGGATAAGATGTTCTTTTGGAGAGTTGGTGCAGACTCGATGGGCCAATGGCCTCCTTCTGCACTGTAAGGGTTTTATGGTTCTATGACAATCTACTGGGGTCAGGTGTGGGGGGGACTACCGTGCGTAAAGATCTGATAATTAGATTTAAATGTATTCAAATGGGGATCCCCACATTCAATGTCGAGATTCCCATTAAGTCATTGGTGAGGAGTAGGGACAATCAGAACAGAATGCTGCCAGTGGGCGTAATCAGCATTTTGGCTAAATTCAATTTAAACTGTTTCATTTGCTTTTCATGTTGCAACTCCAGTTGTTTAATTTGTAATTGAATCTTAGCCATTTCCAATTCAGACAATGTTCCTGGCAATTTGAAATGCTGAGCTATCACTGCAATTATCTCTGCCTTCCTCGCCCCTTCAGGCAAAGTCAATTGCAGCTTGATTGCTAAATCCAAAAGCTTGGTTCTAACCACCTTTTGTAAACCATTCCAAGTGGCTTCTTCCACATCCAGGAAAACTTCAGCCAAAACTGTGGAATTTCCCTCTCCTGTCACCATTCACCCACATCCCAACCCCCCCACCCCTCTCCACTCCCAAAGACATAAGAACAAAATTCCTCCACCGTTTGTGTTTAGAACCAAAAGTATATCGAAGAAAAAAATTAAAGTCTAGTCTCTTATGCGAGGCGTTTATCAACTTATATCAACAGGAATTCTGAGGTCTATGTCAGAAGTTATGAGGTGGGATTTTATGCCGATTCCGTGGCAGGTGAGGTGGTAGAGCTCCAACCATGATCTTATTGAATAGTAGAGCAGGCTTGAGGGGCTCAGTGGTCTACTCCTGTTCCTAGTTCATATGTAAAATATTTAAAACCAACAACAATCAAGTTATCCATTATGTATATATTTATGATGAGTTTGGCAAGTATATGTCACACTTTGTAAATCAAACTTCATTTCATCAAAATATTTAAAGCAGAAGGAAATGCAGTCATTTCATATTGTTTTTCTTCTGACCCGAGCCAATACCTTTATAAGCACCTTCCCATCTATAAATATAACACCTGAACATCAATTCAGTTGTGATTAGCCTCAGTGGATATTTATTACAATTCTTTTAAATGGAAAAGGGCATGTTCTTCCACTTCGGACTTCACCCCCACCAGCACTGCTCCCAAAAGCTCCCGCATTGGCACCATTCTACTCGGCTCCTGACATTAACCCTGGCAATCACAGGCCTCTGCTCCTGACATCGACGTCAATGATCCCTGACATTGAGCCTAACCAGCCATCATAATTGACTGATCTCAATCCAAGCTGTGACTCATGCACCCATCCCGATCCAGAGCCTTACCTCCAACATAAACCTCTGTCCCAATCCTTATCCTTGATCCCCATCTTGGCCCTACCCCATGCCATGACTCAAGTTCTAACTAAACCCAAATTCACAAACCAACGTAGGCTTGGATGCCAGCCCACACCAAATCTGAACCTGAACCAGGTGATAAGTTATGGTTCATGCCCTCATCTGAACCCAGACCCTAACCCAGACTCAAACCCCTTTCACCAACAATTCAAATGCTTCAATGGCAAAACTGAAATGAGATCTAAGGTTGACTATCTGGAGAGTCTTGGGCCTCACTACTCAAGCATGAAGGACAGAAACCATCCCCTCACATACACTCCAAATGGTCTCAGTCAAAAGCTCTAGCCAAATCATTGAAATGACTCTGATCAGGTTGAAATATCTCTAAGTACTTCACACAATGAATTGCCGCTGAAGAACGATGATGGCAGTTATGTTGGCAAAATGTTCAATATACCTTAAATGTTAGAAATGGCTCAGTACAACACTCTTACCTCTGAGTTAGAAGTGGTGGATTCTAGAGATCTGAACATTAAGCTGGGTACAACTTCCTATAGATCTACAAAGGTGGCCATCTGCAGATCGAGGATGAACATAGCAAAGGGAATAGATTAGACTGGCAGCCAGTCTCTTGTCCACCCCGATACATGGTCAGCATTGTTACACTTTAGGCCACTGGAGCATAAAAAGGACTGGACTGTTTCCTGGACACGATGAATAATATAATTTAGTTTTAGAAGTTTTCCTTTATATTTTTCCAACTCATTAATAGCAAAGGGAATCACTGCAGTGCTGAAGGAGTGCTGCACCATTGGAGGTGCGGTCTTTTGAGTGAGATATTAAATCAATGCCTCATCTCTTCTCGTGGGATGTCCAAAGTTGTGCAGATTAGGAGGATTGATCATGCTGAATTGTCCCTTAGTGTCCCAAGGTTAGATGGATTAGACATGGTAAATTGTGGGGTTAGAGGGATATGGCAGAGGTGAGGGCCTGGGTAAGATACTCCGTCAGAGAGTCGATACAGACTCAATGGGCCAAATGGCCTCTTCTGCATGCTATGGATTCTATGATTACAAGACCCTGTGATACAATTTCAAAGAAGATTAGGGGTTTCTCTCCAGATTAATAGCCAATTATCTACAAAATAAACATTTAGGTACCAACTACACATAAGGGATTGGTTAAAACACAAATATGTAGGTTTATTTATTAAGAAGTTGAGGAGTTGGTGGCAGCATCACAATGAAGGAGAACATATACATTTGATCTGGTTGGTCTCACAGCAGAATGCAGCTGAGTCACACAGTACATTGCATCATTATCACTCTAGTAATATGGGCAGAAAGCATAAGCACACCCACTTAAAAGTGGACCACAACATTGTGGTCACTATTGCTGCATTGTTTGTGGAACCTTGTGGTGCACAAACTGGTTGCCACATTTCAAAAACATCTGACTGGCTGTAAAGCCCTGTTGACAATCTTTCGGTTGTGAAGGAAATTACATAAGTGAAAGTTCTTCTAATCAGATGGGCTTTGTCACTTTGTTATTTACGGCCAGGAGTTAAATCATATAAAAATATCAAATCTATTAACAGTTAGATAATCGCTGAAGTATGAAATTTTAGGTTAACAAAACACCTGTTAATTCTACATAGACATCAAAAAAAGAATTTAGAAAAAGCTCATTTGGGCAGATTTCCAAACTTAAATACCATGCAAGCCACTAATGGCAGGAGAATAATTAAATGGTTGTGCCTTCAAAAATATATGTAACTAAACAAAAGGTAATGTTTTGCTGGCACTATTTTTATTCCATTGCCTTAAGCTGAGGTCACTTGCAGGGTACAGCTACAAACAAAAGAAGAGGTGTGTTTTCTAAGTATCTGCAGCTTGACAGATATTGCATTTTATTATTCTGCCATTATTCACCGAACTATCAGTGCCCATAAAATTACTAAGTCTGAATTTCCGCTCTATTTTTAACAGTTATGCTCATATTGTGGTAAAATATCTTATTTTACATCTAATTTTACACTAGAAATTGCATAAGCCAGTTCCAAATGAGGTGGGCAACATGCAAAATCATGCACTCACATCATTTTGCTCACTGCAATGTGGTCCTAAACAGAACACTGCATTCCTCTCTGCTGTATCTCAGTAAGGCCTTTGACAAGGTCCCTCATGGCAGACTAATTAGAAGGTGAAGTTGCATGGGATCAGAGATAAGCTGGCAAGGTGGATACAGAACTGGCTCAGTCACAGAAGACAGAGGGTAGCAGTGGAATGGTATCTTTCTGAATGGGGGGCTCTGACAAACGGCATTCCTCAGGGATCAGTGCTGGGATCTTTGTTGTTCATAACATATATAAATGATTTGGAAAAAATGTAACTGGTTTGATTAGTAAGTTTGCGGATGACACAAAGGTTGGTGGATTTGTGGATAGCGATGAGGACCATCAAAGGATACAGCAAAATATAGATAGGTTCAGGGCTTGGGTGGAGAGATGGCAGATGGAGTTTAATCCAGACAATGTGAGGTAATGCATTTTGGAAAGTTTAATACAGATAGGAAATATACAGTTGATTTGCAGATAGCGGTGAGGACCATCAGAGGATTCAGCAGGATGTAGATCGATTGGAGGCTTTGGTGGAGAGATGACAGATGGAGTTTAATCCAGACAAGTGTGAGGTAATGCATTTTGGAAGGTCTAATAAAGATGGGAAATATACAGTAAATGGCAGAAGCCTTAAGAATATTGGTAGGCAGAGGGATCTGGGTGTACAGGTACACAGGTCACTGAAAGTGGCAACACAAGTGGAGAAGGTAGTCAAGAAGGCATATGGCATGCTTGCCTTCTTCAGCCAGGGCATTGAGTTTAAAAATTGGCAAGTCATGTTACAGCTTTATAGAACCTTAGTTAGGCCGCACTTGGAATATAGTGTTCAATTCTGGTCGCCAAACTATCAGAAGGATGTGGAGGCGTTGGAGAGGGTACAGAAAAGCTTTACTAGGGTGTTGCCTGGCATGGAGGGCATTAGCTATGAGGAGAGATTGGAGAAATTTGATTTTTCACTGGAACGACAGAGGTTGAGGGGTGACCTGATAGAAGTCTACAAGATTATGAGAGGCATGGACAGAGCGGATAGTAAGAAGCTTTTTCCCAGGGTGGAAGAGTCAATTACCAGGGGGCATAGGTTTAAGGTGCGAGGGGCAAGGTATAAAGGAGATGTACGAGGCAAATTTTTTACACAGAGGGTGGTGGGTGCCTGAAACTCGCTACTGGGGGAGGAAGTGGAAGCAGATACAATAGTGAGTTTTTAGGGGCGTCTGGACAAATACATGACTAGGATGGGAATAGAGGGATATGGTCCGCAGAAGAGTAGGGAGTTTCAGTTCAGACGGGCAGCATGGTTGGTGCAAGCTTGGAGGGCCGAAGGGCCTGTTCCTGTGCTGTAATTTTCTTTGTTCTTTGTCTGTGTCCTCTGTGCACCACCAAGAGCCAAGTAGTGCTATGAGTAAGCCAAGTGCTTTAAAGGTGGAATCCCTATAAAAAGGGAATTTATACTAATGCACTGCAGGCTGCTGGATAAAACTCAGGATCAAGGAAGATATTACACTGTACCAAGGAAACAGAGCGTCGTGCCTGTCTGCCACCTATGGCATCTGGACACATAGGTGGCAGCCAGGCATGATGCTCTGTTTCCAACAGGGGGCAGAAAGATATCAAGGTGGACCCTCAGAGGGGCATAGGAGCACATGGGTAAGGGCTGTTAATGCCCAGGATATAATCCAGAGGACATGGCAGCTGATTAGGAAGAAGTTTAGTCATTTATTAAAACCATAAGCTGGAATTTTCCGGCCACCTCTGCCAGGGAGGACAACTGAACTTAGCATTTGGCGACCAGAGAATCACACTGGTGTGAACAGTCAGAGAATCCTGTCCCTAGAATCCCCACAGTGCAGAAAGAGGCCACTCAGTCCATTGCATCTGCGTCTACTCTCCAAAAAAGTAACCCACCAGGCCCTCCCCTCCGCCCTATCCCCATTACCCTGTACATTCATCTAATCCACCTAACCTACATTTATCTAATCCACCTAACCTACAGATCTTGGCACACTAAGCGGAAAATTGGTATGGCTAACCCACTTAACCTGCATATATCTGGACTGTGAGAAAAATCAGACCACCCAAAGGAAACCCACACAGATGCTGGGAGAACGTGCAAACTCCACACAGACAGTCACCCAAGACTGGAATTAAACCTGGGTCTCTGGCATTGTGAGTCGGCAGTGCTAACTGTGTCATTCTACTGCCCAAGATGAGTGAATACATCTGCGCATCACAGCTCACATCCACCATAACACCCACTGCTCACATCCCCATTACTCAGAACATCCAAGGACTCAACCGTAACGTTCTTGTACCGGACTTCACCCACATTTTCTAATCACAACAGCTGCATACACACCTCTCAATGTCTCAATAAGCAATGTGACACACAGTCACTGACATCCTGATCTCTCTCTTACCCACTACAGAAGTGGAAGCTAGGAGACTGGTGGAGGACCAGTATTCCTGCTTCCCTTCAATGATTTTGAGATGATCCACTGAATCATTGAGCCGAAGGAAAACAAGTAGTGGCACCCAGTGCTGCTGAGTCCAAAAGGGATGACGGTTTCACCAAGCCACACTGCAGCCAATGGGGTTGCACTGTGTAAACAAATCAGTCCAAACAAAGGTACCACAAAGTGGGATACACAAAGATAAATTGCTCTTTATTTTGTATTCTTGGTGTGTTGCTCGTTAATGTTGCTGCATGAATGTTTTTGCAGTTGGCGTTTCTTGAAGGACATTGGTTAAGGGGATTTTGGATTGGGGACTATGATATGGGTGAATGGGTTAGAGAACAGTGAGTCTGTGTTGGGATATGAAAATTCCTTTTACCTGATGTGGAGTTGTCAGCGTTGGGGTAGGCACAGTAAGTAGTCTCACAACACCAACTTAAAGTCCAACAGATTTTGCCTGAAACAGGGCTCAAAATGGAGTTCTTCTTGCTCCAATTATGTGGTTGATTTATTATTGTCACATGTACTAGTAGATAGTGAAAAGTATTGTGTGTTGCAAGATATATAGACAAAACATACCATTCATAGAGAAGGAGAGAGTGCAGAATATATGTTAAAGTCTTTGACTCGATTTGATTTGATCTGGTTTGATTTATTATTGTCAGGTGTATTAACATACAATGAAAAGTAAAAGTCATGGCTAGGGTGTAGAGAAAGATCAACTTAATGTGAGATATGTCCAGTCAAAAGTCTGATGGCAGTAGGGAAGAAGCTGTTTTTGAGTTGGTTGGTACATGTTGTCAAACTTTTGTATCTTTTTCCCAATGGAAGAAGGTGGAATAGAGTTTGTCCGAGGTGCATGGGGTCCCTGGTTACGTTGGCTGGTTTTCCGAGGCAAAGGAAAGTGTAGGCAGAGTCAATGGATGGGAGGCCGATCTGAGTGATGGCCTGGGCTTCATTTATGAGCCTTTGTAGTTTCTTGCAGTCTCGGATAGAGCGAAAGCCATACCAAGCTGAGATACAACCTGAAATAATACTTTCTGTAGTGCATCTGTAAAAATTGGTGAGAGTCATAGTGGACATGACAAATTTTCAGAGTCTCCTGAGAAAGTAGAGGTGAGAAAGTAGAGGTGTCGGTGGGCTTTCTTATCTTAGCATTGGCAGGAAGGACCGGGACAGGTTGTTGGAGATCTGGACATCTAAAAGCTTGAAGCTCTCAATTTTTACTTCATCCCCATTGATATAGACAGGGGCATGTCCACCACTACGCTTCCTGAAGTCAATTATTTTCTCCTTTTTTTTGTTGACATTGAAGGAGAGATTATCGATGATGCACAGTTCACCAGATTGTCCATTTCTTTCCTTTACTGTATCTCAACATTGTTTGAGATCCGAACCACTATGGTGGTGTCATCAGCAAACTTGAAAATCAAGTGAAATACCCAAGCTATCTGGTCCGCGCAGGATCTGAGTGCTCATCCGGATACCCCATCTGGGCCAGTCATTTTCCATGGGTTGACCTTCAAGAAGGCTGATATGACATCTGCAATAGTGAACTTGGGTGCAGATTACTCCAGGGAGTAAGGCATACCCTTGCTCCCTTCTTGCTCAAAATGGGCATAGAATGCATTGAGATCATCGGGGAGGGGTGCATTCGGTTTTTACATGCCTTCATCTTGTAACCCTGTTATGTCTTACAGACCTCTTCTAATTCCTCCACTCTCCAGGTCCCAGGAGATAGTGGCTGGGCCTTCAGAATTACAACATTATGGAGGTTGCAGCAACCGTAAATATAGAACATAGAACATAGAACAGTACAGCACAGTACAGGCCCTTCGGCCCTCGATGTTGTGCCGAGCAATGTCCAAACCCAAGATCAAGCTATCCCACTCCCTATCATTCTGGTGTGCTCCATGTACCTATCCAATAATCGCTTGAAAGTTCCTAAGTGTCCGATTCCACTATCACAGCAGGCAGTGCATTCCACACCCCAACCACTCTCTGAGTAATGAATCTACCTCGGACATCCATCCTATATCTCCCACCATGAATCTGAGATCCCCCTCATTCTTCTGAATTCCAGTGAATATAATCCTAACCGACTCAACCTCTCCTCATAAGTCAGTCATGCTACCCCAAGAATCAGTCTGGTAAATCTCTCTGCACACTCTCTAGAGCAAGAACTTCCTTACTCAGATAAGAACATCAAAACTGCACACAGCACTCTGGGTGGTGTGGTGTTACTAAGGCCCTGTATAATGCTGCAAAACATCCCTGATCCTGTATTCAAATCCTCTTGCTACGAAGGCCAACATACATTTGCTTTTTTTGAACCACTTGCTGCATCTGCACGTGTACCTCCAATGAGTGGTGTACGAGGACACCCTGGTTATATATTCCCCTCTTCTAATTTACAGCCATTCAGATATAATCTCCCTTCATGTTTCTGCTACCTCACATTTATCCACATGATCCTGCATCTGCCATACATTTGTCCACTTACTCAAGTTGTCCAAATCACATAGAAGCATCTCTGCATCTTCCTCACAGCTCACTCTCCTACCCAGCTTTGTATAATTGGCAAGTTTGGAGACATTTAATTTGCTTATCTAAATCATTGATACACATTGTGAATAGCTAGGGTGCCAGCACCAATCCCTGTGGTTCCTCACTCATCATTGCCTGCCATTTGAAAAAGACCTGTTATTCCTACTCCTTGTTTCCTCTCTACCAATCAGTTATCTATCCATCTCAATACACTTCCCCCAATCCCATGTACTGTAATTTTACACACTAATCTTAGTTGGGATCTTGTCAAAAGCCTTCTGAAAATCTAAGTAAACAACCACCACTGACCTCCCCCCCTCATCAACTATACAGTAACATCCTTGAAGATTTCCAGTCGATTTCCCTTTCGTAAATCCATGCTGACTCTGTCTGATCTTGCCACAGTTTCCCAAGCGTTCTGTTATTAAATTTGTTGTAATGGACTCTAGAATTTTCCCACTACTGACATCAGGCGGGCTGACCTATAATTCCCTATTTTCTCTCTCTCTTCCTTTTTCAATACTGGGGTTACATTCACAACTTCCCAATACATAGGAACTGTTCCAAGGTATATAAAATCTTGGAATGCATCCACTATTTCTAGATCCACTTCCTTAAGTACTGTGGGATGTAGATTATCAAACCCTGGGGATTTATCAACCTTCAATCCATCAATTTTCCCAGCACCATTTTTCTACTAATACCGATTTCCTTCAGCTTCTCCCTCTCACTGAACCTTGTGTTCTCCCATATTTCTGGTATCTTATTTGTGTCCCCTACTGTCTTCTCAACAGTATACTGCAGAGATCCACCACGGTGATCTAAGTGGCAAAACCATTGCTTGAAGGCATGATGGCTTGCTTCATGTCATTGTAGGTCACTCTATATCTCTCAGTAAAGGCCCTCTATTATAACATGGTGGGATGGCAGAAAGGATCATGAGCTACATGTGAAGGAGGTAGCCTTTGTTTCAGAGCAGCTATCATGTCATGCATCTTAATGGCCTAAAGGTGATCAGAATGGTGATCTGGCATAAAACAAAATGTGAATGCTGCCATGATAGCTCTCATTCATGAAGATGAACTTTGTGATGTGGGCATACACCAGCTTTACATTGAGCGAGTGCTAGCCCTACTGTTACAAAATCACTCCCATTAATATAGGAAGTCCTCAGAGTCACATGTGTACAATTACTGTCAACCTGCAATATCAGAAAGACCATTAACCTGATAAATCCAGGTGTTCTTTCATCCTGGTATTCCCTTCAGTGCCAGAAGAGAATGAAGTCCCTACTTTTCCCAGACAGCCCCTCCTGACTATGCATCTGTGCATGGAGAGCTATTATAATAAAAATGTTACCTACTTCCACCTGGAAGGATCCATTAGACTAGAATATGATGCCACTCGGAGGGCTGTGTTCACCCTATCCCTTTACAATCTCCATCTGCATGAAGGATGGTGCAATTACATAACTTCATTTGTGAATTTTAAGACTTTGAGACCATAGTGTAAGAAGGTACGGTTATTTCAGGAAGTTTCTTTGAGGGTAGGACATTCTATGGAGAGGCCTCCTTCTCACAATTCACAGAACTTCCCCTCTGTGTCTCTTCCATTCCATATCCTACTCCAAGCCAACCAAATGGTGCAAAAACATCAAAATTTCTCCAGTAACTCAGCATAGTGCTTCCATAAACTCTGTCTTACCAAAAGTCTGGCAAAAGCACCTCACTTGCAAATTATTGAGTAGTCGCCTAAATAGCCCCAGTATGTAACTCTGTGTAACAGAGTCCACCTTGTTTTATATTTGTACTTTCAGGTGTGATTAACAAAGATAATGCCTGCACATACATTAACCAACTTTCACATCCTATTGTTTAATCAGTCTGTTCAGTAACTGATGTCATGATAGCATCCACTCAAGGTCTCCAGGTACATACAGGGAACACCTGTGTGCACTACTCTGCTTCAACACAGCTGCATGGGCCACTTAGGAAGTGGCCAGCAACACCGTACATATAGAAACCTGGAGTAGGCCTCCATAACACTGCTAGAAACTACATTTTGCATCCTGACGGAAATTTCCATTTTAATGCCTCTGGCTGAATTTTAAAAATTTCAATTCTTTTATATCCTAGGCAAGGATGTGTCTTTCAAGGTTATTCATGTGGATTCCGAAAGTACTCAGTAAGGTTCTACAAAAGGGGGCTGAAGTATTAAAGGGTGGAAATTATGATATATTTGTATATGTCTCTGATGAGATCCAATCTGGAGTCTAGTTGCAGTCACAGTATTGAATGAAGGATGAATTGGCCTTGGAACAGGTGTATTGAAGATTTAACAGCATTACACTAAAACTAAAAAGGTTAAATTGCAAGTGCAGATTGTAGGGATGAGATTTATATTCTCTTGCGAATAGTAGATTAAGGGATGATGGTATGACCTAATTGAGATGTTTAAGATAAAGAATTTGATCACGTAAATGGAGAGTGGAATTATGAGAGTGTTCAGAACAAGGATGTGTAATCTTAAAAATAGAACTGGGCATGGGTGATGCTAGAAAGCACTTTGAACAACTGTGAAAATCTGTATTTGACCCTGCACTCCCTCAACAACAAAACTGTGGAAATCTGTATCTGACCCTGCACCTCCTCAACAACAAAACTATGGAAATTTGTACCTGACTCTGCACCTCCTCAACAACAAAACTGTGGAAATCTGTATCTGACCCTGCACCCCCTCAATAACAAAACTGTGGAAATCTGTATCTGACCCTGCACCTCCTCAACAACAAAACTGTGGAAATCTGTATCTGACCCTGCACCTCCTCAACAACAAAACTATGGAAATTTGTACCTGACTCTGCACCTCCTCAACAACAAAACTGTGGAAATCTGTATCTGACCTTGTACTCCCTCAACAACAAAACTGTGGAAATCTATATCTGACCCTGCACCCCCTCAACAACAAAACTGTGGAAATCTGTATCTGACCCTGCACCCCCTCAACAACAAAACTGTGGAAATCTGTATCTGACCCTGCACCTCCTCAACAACAAAACTGTGGAAATCTGTATCTGACCCTGCACCCCCTCAACAACAAAACTGTGGAAATCTGTATCTGATCCTGTACTCCCTCAACAACAAAACTGTGGAAATCTATATCTGGCCCTGCACCTCCTCAACAACAAAAACTGTGGAAGGTAAGTCAACAAAACAGTTTCAAATGGAAATTGATGGGTTTTTGTTAGGTCAGGATATAAAAGCACATGGAACCAAGGAGAATGGAATTAATATACAGAACAGCCATAATCTACTGAAATGTTGGAACTGGTTCGATGGGCTGAATGACCTGCTTGTGTTTTTCCATTTATCAAAACCAAATTAGTCGGACAAGGCATCGTATTAGAAAACATCCAAACATTGCAAAACCTCAGGAGAAACAACAAGAAACAAAAGCTGACTCACAATAAATATGAGAACAGACCAAGCACATCAACACCTGTGCCAGAAAGTAGCAATACTTTAAGCAAATCCCTATGGCAGATTTAAACAAAAACATTTATCCATTTGCACGTTGCTTATTACTGGGTTCCACTGAGAATCTGTCAGAGATATTTCATAAAACAATTTGGAAGGGAAAAATAGACATGAAACACGTTTCAGCATATCATAACTTAAAATTGAAAGTACTTACCTGAAATCATCTTCCCTCTTTAATAAAAACATTTATCTAGTCGCATTGCAGATTCATCTTTTCCTTTTCCTCCTCTAATATATGTCCCTGTGGCATTTGGATAGACCATGTTTTTATACTCTGTTGGTCTTATGCGACTGCCAAGTAGTTTGACATACCTTACAAGGAAATAGGTTTTTGGATTTTTTATTAAACATAAAGAAAATCAGTGAAAGTTGAATAAAATCAACACCCAAATTCCCAAAATGCCTTTAAAAGCAAAAAAACTGCAGCTGATGGAAATCTGAAATAAAAATCAGGAAATACTGAGCTGTCAAGGCAGTATCTGAGGAGAGAGAAATAGAGTTGATATTTTAACAATGACCTTTTGTCAGAACTGGAAATGTTATCAACATAACAGGTTTTAAGCAAGTCCAGAGGCATGGAGAAGGGAGAATGGGAAAGGATAGAAAGTAATGTGATGGCGGAGGGCGGGGGGGTGCATGTGGATGCGGGGGTGGCATGTGGACGGGGGAGAGCAGGAGAGGCTAAATGACAAAACGGATGATGGTGCCAGGTAAAAGGAAATGATAATGAAAGCGATCAAGAAACAAAAGATGGGTCTTAAGGAGGTATAGCAGAATCATCATCAAAAGCTGGTGTCTGGAAAATTGAGAGCAGAAATTTTGATCTGAAATTATTGAACTCAAGTTGAATCCAAAGGCTGTAGAGTGCCTAATGAAAGTTGCTGTTCCTGGAGCTTACCTTGAGCTTCATTAGAACATTGTAGAAGGCTAAGGAAAGAGAGGTCAGTGTATGGTAGAAAATTAAATAACAAGCAATTGGACTCAGCCATACAATCTGCATTTAGTAATGTAATGGAGAATAAATACAGTATTGTAAATTGAAAGAAGTACAGTTTCACGTGGAAGAAGTCTTTTGGGGCACCTGATGGTGAATGGGATGAAGAGGTAAAAGAACAAATGCTGCTGTGGGAAGGGGCTAGGGTATTGGGGCTGATTGAAGAGTGGAGCAGGATGCCAGGGAGAGAACGGTCCTGTTTGAATGTGAAAAGTAAGGGGAGGGAAGATGTTTTTGGTGGTAGCATCAGGTTGGAGGTGATATTAGTGGTCAAGGATAACTGTTGAATATAAATGTTTCTGTTATGGCTGAGGGAAAGAGATGAAGACGTTAGGGAGAAGAAGTAGAGAAAAATGGAGCAGACATGGTCAAGGATCCAATCAACCAGAGTGGAATGGAATCTTCAGCTGAGTATTAAGGAAGATATATAAGTAAGGGTATGGAAAGTGTAATGCCTATAGTATGCTTGAATTAGATTACATATGAACACATGAATTAGGAGCAGGAATAGGTCACTCCTGTATGGTTTTGATAAAAATACATGATTTCTCAGGGTTTTGTACAGGGTGGACTACGGTTTACGAACTTTTAAATTAGCCACTTTCAAAATGGTTAGATGAAAGTCCTGTTAAGCAATTAATCGTCAAGGTGGTTGGGGAACAGGAAAGCCATTGTTTGTGAAGGAATCATATTGATTTATTGTGTTATGGTAGAGCTCACTTGAGTCTTGGGCTGAAGCTGTCTTAATGGCCAAAATACAACTAGATGTTTGTTTTTAAATCAATTTTAAGGAACAGCTAAACACATTGAACTTAATATGACAGGATGGTTAAACAAACCATTCATTGCTTTAATTATTCTTTACCAGAGAAGAAATCTTTATTCTCTGAATTTATGATGGCAAGTGGTTTTAACTGTTGATTTTAATAGCTTTGGTGTGGAGCTTCGGTTAAGATATGTTAACAAGACAATGTGATTTTATTTATAGCTTCTTAGTAGCTGGAAGGAGATGTACATTTGGTGGTGATGGAGTTTATGACTCATGAAACAGAAGTCGTTGCAAAAGTGAGGTGGAAAGAGGTGGATTGCATCATATAGCCAAGAGGAGGAGTTAGTTTGGACCATCTCCAAAAAAAGAAGAATGGAAGACTTGTGAATGAAAGCTGAGACATTGTAATCCTCATTGGCACAGTGACACCATGGCTTTTGAGGTATGACTCTTCTGGACACAGTTCAGCATCATTTCATAGACAAAGAAGAGAGACAGTGCTTGTGCTGACAACACCCAAAAGTTCCTGGGACCTTAAGAGATAAGAAACTTCTATGTTGTCTTCACTGCTTTTTGTTAAATATAAGTAAAATCTTGCTTAATAAACTCTACTTTATAAATGCACGTTATTCATACCTTGTAGGTCAACCATAATTGATGTTAGTGTGAGAAATTGTAAAAATTTAAAATGTAAAAAGTATTTTTTAATTTGAACAGTTTTATTATCTCAAACTCTAAACCTTACACTCAGCCTGTCGAACCTGCTTTGCCATTTAATAAGATCATGGCTAGGAATGTCCTCATGGCATCATGCTTTGAGGATGAGCAGTACTAGGAAGCAATGAGCTCATCATCATGGGGACTAACATCTAACCAATTATATGGTGCCAGCAGTAAGCACATGCTGTTGCCACACTTCATGGGCAGGCGCTGAAGCCATTGGCCAGATTCTGCAGGAGAATGATGATGACTTGCATTGAAGACAGAGCAATACTCCTCTCATTCTCAGTGATGCCTGCCTAACAGACAGCTTAATGCATCCTCTCATCAACTAGGGTTAACACAGGACTCCAAAACACAGGATGCGTAGTGTCAGCTACTGCAGGAACTACCCCCATCAGGGGTGCTGGTAATCACATTCATCTTCTGGCCAAGTGGGCAATCTGGCAGCCCTACACCTCATGGTCACTAGTGAACACTGTCAGACATGAGAGGAGTGTACTTTGATGGAGGCAGGGGGAGCAAGGGATTTCACCCTTCCATGAATGGGGGTCAGGGAATGAGGGAATGGGATTGTGGGGCTGGGAGAAGGTGGTGTTGGGGGCTGCCAGCAGCAGTGGCTCCTTACTGCATTGCTGGGTTGAGAGGGACATAGCACTGCCATTCTCATACTCCACAGGGATGAGGCGTTGGGTGAGCGCGGTGGTTCCCCCAATCTTGTTAGCATTAACAGACAGAGTGGAGGCTCTATGAGTGAACAAGTGAAATTTAATGACAATATTCAATACAAAGGTGACCTCTCTGGTTCCTACATTCATCTCTGCTCACTAATTACCTGCTGTTTCTTCATCTTCCTCACGCTCATGCTCAATCTAGATGCATGCTCAGGATCCACATCAGAGGTTAAGGCAGCCTGCTGACTTCCATGCCCTGTTGTCTGAGAGGATCTTGGCAGAGGTCCCCTGAAGGGTCCTGACCTGCTTTCGTGCAGCACAAATGGTTGACTGCTGCTCTCCTCGGTGTCAGGGATAGGATGTGGGTCGCTCACAAGAAGGGGATGTCAACTGCACTGGTGACACCAAGGGTACCCTGACTGGAGGGCCTTGGGCTGTATTTCCACCAATCCTTTACACGTTCACGTTGGGAATAGGGGGATACAAACGAATGATTTAGTTGGGCTCATGAGCGGCGCAGGCTTGGAGGGCCGAAGGGCCTGTTCCTGTGCTGTATTGTTCTTTGTTCCCCAGGAGACCTGAGCTCCTCCATGGGGTGGAGTGGCAACTGAAGTGAGATCCAGAAGCTCCTCCCTTCTTTGGTTTGATTTGACTTATTATTGTCACATGTATTAACATACAGTGAAAAGTATTGTTTCTTGCGCAGTATACAGACAAAACATATCATAGAGAAGGAAACAAGACAGTGCAGAATGTAGTGTCACAGTCATAGCTAGAGTGTAGAGAAAGATCAACTTAATGCAAGGTAGATTCATTCAAAGTCTGACAGCAGCAACAAAGAAGCTGTTTTGAGTTGGTTGGTACATGACCTCAGACTTTTGTATCTTTTTCCCGATGAAGTAGACAGAAGAGAGTATGTCGGGATGCATGAGGTCTTTTATTATGCTTTTCCAAGACAAAAGGAAGTGTTGACAGTGTCAATGCATGGGAAACCGATTTGAGTGATGATTTGGGCTTCATTCACAACCTTTTGTAGTTTCTTGCGGTCTTGGACAGAGCAGGAGCCATACCAAGCTGCGATACAACCAGAAAGAATGCTTTCTATAGTGCATCTGTAGAAGTTAGTGAGAGTCATGGTGGACATGCCAAATTTCCTTAGTCTCCTGAGAAAGTCGAGGCACTGGTGGGCTTTCTTAACTATAACATCTGCATGGATTTGTGGATTCCCTGTCTACATCAACGGGGACAAAGTAAAAATGGCCGAGTGCTTCAAGTTTTTAGTGCCTGCACCATGTAACTCATGCCCCCAGACATACAGGTCCTGAGCTGAACCATGGTGCAGACACCTCTTGTCATGGAGTGCATGTCCTGCCAAGGTCTCCACTGCAGTCGCCACCCTTGCAGTGTTGGTCTTGTTGTGCTGAAATGACAGCACCATCTCCTCAGACAGAAGACAATAGGACTCCTCCAGTTGGCCTTGCATGCCAAGGAAGGATGCTGTCAACCGTTCCTGAGATTTGCACTCTACCTTTGCAGCTCCAGCTGCTGTGGGACAACTGGGTCCAGGGAACATCATCAGTCAGGGACTAGGCAGAGTCCTGCCCTCCAGCATCCCTCCCAGTGCTGGTTCCCTGGGACATCCCTGCCTCTGCCTGCTGTAGATCTTCAGCTGTGAGGTGCTCACCAGTGAGTAATGCAGAAGCCTGTCTACTTAGTGATCCCACCCAGGTGTGTCTGTGAATGTGCTGGGTGTGCATGACAGCAGTGATGCCTCTTCCATGATGGGATTGGAGAAATCTCCCATGGAGCTGTTCATGTCCAATGGGTTCAGGGGGCATGAGGATGCTCAGGTCAGTTCAGCTGCTTTGCCTGCAATAGAAGGAAGATGGCATTAGTGCATTACAGGGAAGACAGGGGGGAACATTGATTACTTATTTGCGACTTGAAGAATGACGAGTCTTGAGGATTCCCACACTGCTCTGCTGTCCTCACTTCACTTGTAGCACCGGTGTAGATTTTTCTTGCTCCTTGGGCAGCTCGAGGTCTTGCTCCTTGAAACATGTGAGGGTTCTCAGCTCAGGCATGCCTCCAGTTGGCTGTAGCCATTCATACTCGTTGTAGAGTTTGTCCTGCAATGACTGTAGGTAGGAATGGTGAGGTTGAAGATGGGGATGATGTGTGGCAGGCATGGGGTTTGAATGGAAGCTGGAGTGTGAGGAGCATAGCAGGTACTGGCAGAACGTGGTGATTGTGATTGTGCTGGTGCCTCGTGTTGGCAAAGGTCAAGGTGACTGAGTGAAAGATGAAGTTAGAGGTGTGATGAGTGTGTGAGGGCATCCAGAGGGGTACCTGGGATGGTTCACTTACACTGGCTGAGTGAAGAACATCATTCATTGTCTTCCAACACTGCTGCATGACGCGTCTTGAGGATTATTACAATGCTCTGCTGTCCCTGCTTCACTCTTCTGGAGTGTGCTTGCGCTCATCAGGGCACCATTGCATCCCAGGCAAGGGTGGTGACCCTGCTGGAGTGGGGGTAGAGTGTATCCCGCCTCTGCTCCACCCCACCAACAGTTTGGTCAGGATGCCCTCCAAAAGGTGAGGTGCGGACTTCTTGGTTGCCGTTCCCTACGGTCACTGTGGAACAAGTCCTGGGGAGCTGTTTATATAGCATTTGCCCAGTGCTTGCGGCAATTAAGTTGTTGGGGGCGAGCAAATCAGAGGGAACATACCACAATGCGACATGATTCTCATGGGCATAAAAATTCTTACTCATGGGGCATGAGATTCAGTCTGAAATCACATCAGTTCCATCGGTGAAAATCACTCTGTCTTTTGCAGTGGAACCAACTGCCGTTTTTTGGTAAGGTTTCACCCAAGGATTATCAAATTAAACTAGTGATGGTTACAAACCATAACAGAGACAATTGGTTTAACAATTTGAATAAGGGATATCTGATGTTGTTGCTAGCTGCTGAATTCCTTGTGCTGCATAGACACATAGAGAATTGAGTTCACACCATGCAGAAAATTAGTGCTTGAAATTTAAAACTGTTATCCAATTTAATTATTGGAAATCTTACTTTTCCCAGAGTAAAACCTATTAAAAAAGAGCTCATTCCTGTCATTTATTATGCACACACTGTTGTATCGGATCATATTAAAATGCCTTTATAATTGCTCTTTGGAGGGTAAATGAGCCATAGAGTTACAGGCAATGTTTCAGATATTATTTTCTGCTTTTTCTATTGAATATATTATTAAAAGTGTGTATATTTAATTTTGATCTGGCAGAAAGATGGAGCTGGCCATTGATAAGTTAGGATTCCTATTAGTAGATGGTAGTGTGACTGAAGTCTATCACCATCCTGGAGTGCCACCACCCACTTCTAGCATAGCCCATGTGGTGAATAACCTTGTGAAAACTGTTCATGTGGCATCCCCTGCCAGCACCAAAAGCAACTGAATCTATGCTATCGTGATGCCACACAACCCCACCAGCTGGTGTGACACACACTTACTAAATTCAGACCATGCTGGTTGATTCAATTTACATGTCATTTGCCAAAGAATCTACAATTTAACTACAGGGGAGTCCTTCCCTAGCAATACTTAAAGGGACAGGCATTCAACTTGTAGGTAAGATGATCTTGAACAAATTCTGCTATTGTAAATATCTGGAAATACTCTGGGGTGTTTTGAAGGTATTGTGGCGAGTTTCAGGATTTGGCAGGAAACGTTGCTGCATCCTCATGGGAAGGAAGAGGATTCATAGAGTCCCAAAAGTGCAGAAGGAGGCCATTTGGCCCATCAAGTCTGCACGGCCACAATCCTATCCAGACCCTATTCCTATAACCCCACATATTAACCTTGATAATATCCCTGACACTAAGAGGCAATTTAGCATGGCCAATCAACCTAATCCATACATCTTTAAAGAAACCGGAGCACTCAGAGGAAACCTACACAAACACAGGGAGAATGTGCAAATTCCACACAGAGACCTGAGCCCAGAGTTGAACCTGGGTTGCTGGCACTGTGGGGCAGCAGTGCTAACCACTATGCCACCATGACGCCCAAATTTGATTAGGTGCACTGTCCTCAAAAAGGCTATAACAGGTATGGGGACTGCAATTGCAGTGTGTCTAAGTTTGCAGCACCATATGGAGATGAAGAAGAGCCTGTAGAGGGGACCAGTCCTACACAGTGCCCTCTGCCAACTTCCAGCTAGATTTCTCCATTGGCTGCAGAGGCTGCTCATTTTCCTGGGCAAAGTTGCATTGTGGATATTTTCTTAATGGTAGGAATCTTCTTTTATTTGGAGGGCTGTTTTGATTGTTCATTTAATAGTCCCCTGACCATAGCCCAGTGATGAGGGATGAAAACTCCCAGAGACAGATGGAGATATTGATCTTTGTTGGAGATACAACCCCCAGTGAGAAGGATTCAGAGGAGGTGAATGGTGAGAGGGATAAGGGATCAGAGAGAGGCTACGGGTGCTCAGGAAGAGAACAGGGCAGCGTCAGATCACAATGTTCAGCAGGAGTCTAGAAACCCTCTCGGAGACACAAACCCAAGGGTATATAGGCAATGATTCAACTACCTGCAACTATGTGAGATACAATGCAGAAGACGACTTAGGCTTTCAAGGGCAATAACAAGTTTAGTGAAATATTTCCCTTCATCTCCCAGTTGCAATGAAAGAGACCTAAAACCCTACTTCCAAACCTTCTCCATCAATCCACACATTTAAACAACTCCTCCCGCTTTCCCTCAACTTTTGAATTCTTATCTCAACTTTCAGTCACAAGTCACGCAGCCACAGCTATCAATAAAAACATAAGCATGAGGGAATGAGACTTCTGTGTTTATTATCAAGTCTCAAGGCATAACAACATCATTAAAGAAAAATGTTACCCATGTGCCCCTGTTTGTGACCAATGTGGATATTTACTAACACATTTATGAATACTCCGGCCCAACCCGACTTCAGCTGCATTGGAGGAAGACATCTGATCTGCCACTTCCCTCTCCTGGATGATTTTAGTGGGTGTGCTCTGTATGGCTGTGACCTTTAGTGGCCATTCCAGGATATTCTTGCTGATGCACACAAGAGTCCTGAGTCGCCACGTCAAAGGTCCAGGCCTGTTGCAATGGCCGATGAATGAAAGAGATGCTGCCCCCACCCAGATGGAGGCAGCAACAGCTCATCCTCCAATTGGTCCGCCTGCCATATGGTGATGTTCCAGAAGATGGACGGGTGGCCAAGCTCCAAATTCCCCTGTTGCCCTGGTCTGTGCTCTGATCTCAGAACCAGGGCAATGATGTTCAGGTCACTGGTGTCTACAGTGTGCTTGGTTCTGTCCCTTCTGGACAGGTGGAGGAAACTTGGTACTCTGAAGAGTGGGTGATCACAGCACTCATGGCCTGGATGGACCATGCCGGAGCTTGCAATCTCTCTACATAGCTGCCAAAGCTTCACAGACCTTATACTGAACATCCAGCATTTGCTGCCTTATGGATGACTCCACACAACTTGGAATTAGTTCCTGGATCACCTCAAACCCTCCTCCTACTAACCAAAGTGCACCACACTGTCCAGCAGCTGCTTCTGTAAATGTGAAGCGTCCTCATCAGTTTGGGAATGATTCCTGTCTGGCATGCTAAATCCTGTTGAAGTGCCAGTAACTGTGATGGTGCTGGATACAGGGAGGGGATTGTGATGTTGCACCCTCCGAGGGTTTCTTGTAGGAGTAGGAGGAAGAAAATGGTTGAATTGTTTCTGCTGCAGCCTGCATCGGAGAGGCTCCTCCTGTAACGGAGGGAAATCAATAAGGACACAATCAGGTATCAGATTACTTGGTGTATCATCCGTCACACGACTCACACATACCTTTCCACAGCCTGACAGACATGAACTTTGCAGACACTATGAAGCTTTGTGTGATGTTGTGAAGCTTCTGATCATGAAGCTTGTTAAGATTTCAGTGTGTGAACTCTATTCACCAAACATATATCCTAACCACCATTAAAGCAACACAAGCCACCTCCACTTATCAAACTTTTGCCGTCTCCCCAGATCCAGGCCTTCTTTCAATCTTTCTACTACTTATACTGTTGTACGTGGTAGACTCCAGCAAGGCCAGCAGCCGCTCCTCAAAAGGTGTCAGGACTTGCACGTTGGTGTACCCCCAAAGTTCACGCTCATTCTCAGGTGTTGTGGGCTCCCTTCTCCTGAATGGATTTGACACAGAGATTTCATCAACAAATTCAAACTATCATTCATCATGTCTCAATCCCATTATAAGATTAGGACATGCCTGACTGAAGCCTATGATCTGGCATTGTAAGATGATCCTGCCATCCAACCACCATTTAATTAGATAATTGCTTGGAATGCACCATGGCATGATCTAGGACAGCTGTTCTTGTGGAAACATGGAACTTCTGATGATTAGCTAATCTCAAATAATTACTGCATTCACTTCTGAGACCTGTTATCACAATGGATGAATAATGTTTATACTGATGCCAAATTCATCTTGTCAACTGATGAGGACACTGCCTTTTGTGGCAGTTGGGCCATTTCCTCTTCACAATTAATGACCTCATGGGCCATCTCCTCCTGTGCAGCACAAGTCTGCCTGGTCTTCCTTCACTTCCCAGCACTCGGACATAGCTGATCATGTTTATCCTGCATACAAGAGGGCATCAACAGTGGCCTCACTGAGTCTGGAGGCTGTTTTGCCCTTTTTGGAGCTCCTCTCCCTATGTTCTGATGGCAAGACGCCATCATGAAATGCATGATGCATGAGAATTTGTCTTTAATGTAGGACTCCTAAATGTCTAAAAACGGGAGGTTTGCTTATTTTATAAAAATGTTCCCATCTATGAAGACTGAGATGGTTGGTCAACGTAAGGTGAAACTATCTGGAAAGATGGCAAAAATCAGAAATTTCACAATACACAGTTTCCCCTCTTCAATGAGCACATGATGGCTCATCTGACACTGACAATTTTACTTTACTCTCCAAGTTGTGTCGTGTGATTAAAATTGAGATTAATAGTTAACCAGAATTATATTTCTCAGGACAGTTTTGGAGGGTGGGAGTGAAATGCTTGCCAACACATCCCCCAAGTAAAAGTTATCAAATGCTAGTAACCTATCTTTTAAACTACTTTTTTTTTCACAGAATACCTACAGTGCAGAGGGAGGGCATTCAGCCCACTGGGCCTGCGCTAACAACAATCCCACTCTAGTTCTATCCCCATAACCCCACATAGTTACCCTACTAATCCCCCTGAAGTGCCCCTAACACTAAGAAGCAATTTAGCATGGCCAATCAACCTAACCTGCACATTTTTCGTCCACGGAAGGAACCAGTGCACCCAGAGGAAACCCACACAGACGGGAGAATGTGCAAACTCCACACAGACAGGGCCAGTAACCCAAGCCAGGAATTGAACCTGTGTCCCTGGTGCTCTGAAGCTGCAGTGCTAACCACTGTGCCACCATGCTGCCCCTTACAAAATTTTCGGATGATAATGATTTCAATTTTGCAGTCAACAATGAAGGAATAGCAGTCACTGTTTACCATGCCTAGAAATAGCCAGAAACTTTTCATAAGATTGTGATCAGCAATTTACAGCTGCTAAAGATCATTTTAGGTGCGGTAGCCTCGACATGAACTTTTGACAGGGTAAGTAATAGTGAGGCTCTTCACCCAATCAGATTGGCAAATTCTCACTAACACACCATGAGAATAAATCAGGAAGCACAGAATGGAATATTTAATTTAGAGCAAAGTCACGTACAGAAATTAAAGTAAGCTGAAGGAAATAAAGATGAGATGAAGAGAAAGAGAGATAAAAAGCACAGAGAGAAAAAGTTTAAAAATATTAAATCTCCAATGAATTGAATTCTGAAGGATTGATGTTCCACATTTGTATAATAAAACATTCAGTGCAGAGGGTGACTTGGTAATAACTAAGACTTATTGTGTGTTAAAAATCATCTGAATTCACCTTCTTGGTGCGCTGTTGTGGAAAACTAGTGGGCTACATATTGTCAGGCCCTTATAAGGATTGCAATGCCAAGTCTATTAGCAGGATCCATATGGCAAAGTTTGTGTGAAGGTAGGACAGATGAGCATTTTTGGATTTCTGCATTAAGCTGGACATGTATAAACTTGGAAGTTGCTGTGTGATTTACTCCATTATAGCGTTGAATGCTGTTTGGCTTGCCTTTATTCGTAATGCCAAATCCATGCCTCTAAAAGGAAAATTAAAATGGAGAAGCAAAGAGGGGGAGAAATTGTAGTATATTGAGTCCATTTTGATGGTGTAAATCGTAAAAGGACTAATGTCTCACTTCCAAAGAATATCTGAAAGACATTTGGCATTATTTCTAGACACAAGCACGCAATCTAGGCTGACATTTCAGAACAGTCCTGAAGGAATGCTGCACGACTGGAGATGCTATCTTTTGGACAAGGTGTTAAATCAAGGCCACATCTACAATATCAGGTGGATATGAAGGACCCCAATAGCATTATCTAAAGAGTAGGGTAGTTCTTCCTGGTGTTCAAGCAAACATCTTTCCTTCATCCACATCACTAAGTAAAAGGTTAGCTGATCATTATTTCATTGTTATTTGTGGATATTTGCTGTACGTAAACTTGCTGCTGCATTTTCTTACATTGCCATAGTAATTACACTTCAATAGCAGCACAGAACTTGAACATTGCTGAAAGGATACATGTTAATGAAGCACTCATCAAGAATGTGAAATTTCAAACAATCACAACGATTTAAAACATTGGAGGAAAGGGTATTGATTGGTTGGCAAGTTGACACGAACAGGTATTGCCATGGAGAAAGGAACAGGAATACGTATGAATTTCAGTGCTGGTGCAGTGCCAGGTATGTAGGCAAGACATCCCACTTATTGGCTGATTGAATCAAACAGCACATTCCTTTCGTAATTCATAATAGGTAGTGTAGTGGTAACGTCACTCATCTAGTAATCAGAGGCCCATGCTAAAGGGGATGTGGGCTTAAATCCCATCAAGCAGCTGGCAGAATTTAAATTCATTGAATAAATCTGGAATTATAAAGCTGGTCTCAGTAATGGTGCTGTGAAAAACCTACCTGGTTCACTAATGTCCTTTAGGGAATGAAATCTGCCATCCTTTCTTGGTCTGGTCTACATGTGGCTCCAGATTACAACAATGTGGCTGACTCTTACCTGCCCTCTGAAATGGCCTAGCAAACCCATTAAATTGAAGGACAATTAGGGAGCAGCAACAAATGTCAGCCTTGTTGGCAACTTGAGATTTGCCAACAAGGTCAACATGCATTTATGTGCGAGATCCGTTCTCTGTAGACAAAAGGAATACCTTCAAACCTTGCACCTTTTTTGGAATTATCAGGGAGTTTGGAGTTCCCCATTGCTTTCTCCATGGTAATGCCGCGACTAAATCAACTTGCCAACCAATCAGCACCCTCTTCTCTCGTCATATAAATTGCTGTGAATATTTGAAATTTGGCATTCTAGTATTTGCCTTGATGAGTGCAAGAACAAAAGCTTCAGCAACATGTCTCTTTTCAATAACATTCAAGTTCTGTACTAGCTGGCTACAGCATGTTTTGGTATGTTAAAAGATTTTTTGTTGTCTTTTGGTACTTTATTTCTAATCGAAAAAGTCAATTCAAGTTAAGTCCAATCATGATCCCCACATGAGGGACAAACAAGAAAATATATGTCAACCCACGATGAAATGCAAAGTCAAACAAGATCCAAGCTGACAGGATGAGGCATTACACCCCCTCCGGGGCTTGATCTAAGTTTCAACCAAAAGATGAAGAAAGCTTTGAAAAATTGCATCAGGTAAAGCCTTGGTTTAACCTTATTGGCTACCCTGATTCTTTACCGTACCTTAGGCAAACCACGATTGCAGACCTCAGCATATCCCAAGTGCAAGCCACTCTCGTCCTCTTGACTGATCATTAACTCTCCCCGCCAGGTAAGTTATGTAAGATATGTTAAAAGCTCTATATAAATACAAAGAACTATATAAGTATCGTTGGACTGTTCCTATGTACTTTATATGAACCCATATAGTTGAACAATTCCTATTTAGTGTAACTGTCCTAACATAGTTGGGCAGTTCCTCTGTTTCTAATTGCCTCCTATACAGTTAGATTGTCATATGGACTTTTGAGCATCGCAGAGATGGCTTTGATGATTAAAAGTGGAAAAGGTTTGCATACAAAAGTGGGCGTGGCGGCAAGTGACGAGCTGCATCAAGTTTCCCATTGACTAAAGCCGGAGTGAGGATGAGAAACCTAGGAGGAGAGCAGAGTGCACACAAACTCAGCCACAAATATAGGCAAACGCTGGGGCTCGCAACCCCTGGAGAACTCAGGCAGCATGAAGCAGAGCCGGAGTCCAATCCAGCAGCCAGACATCCAGGTAGGCATGTAGTGTCCACCCTGAAGCACAGGGGGTTTTCTGAGGGATTGACAGCTCAGAGAATTTTCAGGGGGGACTGGGTGAGTTTTTCTGAGGGATTGCGTTACAGCTCAGAGAATTTTCTGAGGGATTAGGTGAATTTTCTGGGGGACTGGGTGACAATTCGGAGTTTTCTGAAGGACTGGGGGAGTGGGTGACAGTCGGGAGAGTTTTCTGAGGGACTGGGTAACAGTCGAGAGAGTTTTCTGAAGGACTGGGTGAGTTTTCTGAAGGACTGGGTGACAGTTCAGAGAGTTTTCTGAGGGACCGGGTGGCAATTCGGAGTTTTCTGAAGGACTGGGTGAGTTTTCTGAAGGACTGGGTGAGTTTTCTGAAGGACTGGGTGACAGTCCAGAGAGTTTTCTGAGGGACCGGGTGGCAATTCGGAGTTTTCTGAGGGACTGGGTGAGTTTTCTGGGGGACTCGGTGACAGGCGACAGAGTTTTCTGAGGGACTGGGTGAGTTTTCTGAGGGACTGGGTAACAGTCGAGAGAGTTTTCTGGGGGATTGGGTGATGGTTCAGAGAGTTTTCTGAGGGGTTGGATGAATTTTCTGAGGGATTCAGGAAGTTGTCTGTACTCTAACTGAAGCGGGGATTAGTGTCAGACTCAATGGCAATCATTCCTGCTGCCAGCCTAACTCACTTTTGGACTAATGTCTGTCTCATTCCTTTGCAGCGGGGCATGTTCCTCCTGCTGGCCGCCCTGTCCCTGGCCAGCCGCAGCCTGGCAGCCGAGCTGGTTTACCGGCTGAAGGAAGAGTCTCCGAGGGGCACCTTGATCGGGAACCTGGCCGCCGACCTGCAGCTGGCGACGGCGGGAGTCACCTACAACCTGGCGTCGGAGAGCGGCCCGGGCCGCTTCGTGGAGCTGGACCGGGAGACGGGGGAGCTGCGGAGCTCGGCGGTGGTGCTGGACCGGGAGGAGGTGTGCCCGGAGCCGGGCCGGAGGGAGTGCGCCCTGCTGCTGGATGTCATCCTGCTGCCCCCCCGCCTCTTCCGGCTGCTCAAGCTGCGGCTGCTGGTGGAGGATGTCAACGACCGCCCGCCCCGCTTCCCGGCCGCCAGCATCGGCGTGTGGGTGCCGGAGGACGCCGAGCCCGGCTCCCGCTACCTGCTCGAGCCGCCGGCCGAGGACCCGGAGCCCGGCCTCAACGGGCTGCTGAGGTACCGGCTGGAGGGGGCCGAGGGGGTCTTCTCGCTGCTGGGCCAGGCCGGGGATGGAGCGGGGCCTGAGGCGGAGGCGGAGGCGGCGGGGCCGCTCCTGGTGCTGGAGCAGGCCCTGGACCGGGAGCTCCGCGATCTGTACCAGATGCGGCTGATCGCGGTGGACAGCGGCTCCCCCCCGCTCTCCGGCACCGCCACCGTCACCGTGTCCGTCACCGACATCAACGACAACTGCCCCCGCTTCCCGGAGGCCGAGCTCAGCCTCAGCCTCTACTCCAACCTGTCTGTGGGCACCGAGATCGCCCGCCTGCAGGCCCGGGACCCCGACCTGGGCTACAACGCCCGCGTCCTCTACTCGTACGGGGAGCGGGTGCCGCCGGCCTCCCGCCGCCTCTTCAGCCTGGACAGCGCCTCGGGCTCCGTCCGCCTGGCCGCCGCCATCCCTGCCGCCGCCGCCGCCCCGCTCTACCGCCTCACCGTGCTGGCCACCGGCACCGGCTGCATGCCCGTCACCGCCACCCTGCGCCTCCGCATCGTGCCCGCCCTGGCCGGCCCGCCCGCCCTCAGCCCCCGCTACATCGCCCTGCAGGCCGAGGGGGTGGTCTACCTGCGGGAGAGCGAGCCGGCCCGCACCCCCATCGCCTTCTTCACCGTCAGTCAGCCCGAAGCCCAGCTCCGGCCGCTCCGCTGCTACCTGGAGGAGGCGGCCGCCGCTTTCCGCCTGGCCCCTTACCCGGCCCTGCAGGATGAGTACCTGCTGGAGACCGCCCAGCCTCTGGACTATGAGCTCCAGCCGCTCTATGAAGTGACTGTGGTGGCAGAGAATGCCAAGAGGCTGGCGACCAGAACCCACATCAAAATACAACTCCTGGATGTCAATGACAATTCCCCCCTCTTCACCAATCCCTTGCTCAATGTCACCATTGAAGAGAACAACCCTCCAAACACCTTCCTCATCAAAATGAAGGCCACCGATGCTGACAGTGGAGAGATGGGGACAGTCACTTACCTCCTGGGTTCCCAGGTGCCTCCCACCTTCATCTTAGACAAGTTCACTGGGAGCTTGACTGTGTCAACATCCTTAGATAGAGAAGAACAGGAAACCTACAGGCTCATCATCAGAGCAGTAGATGGTGGGTATCCAGCCCGAGAATCCACTGCCACTGTCCTTCTCACTGTCCTCGATGCCAATGACAACAGCCCAAGGTTCATCAACAAAGACTTCAGTTTCTTCGTCCCTGAAGACTATCCAAGTTTTAGCGAGATTGGTGTGATCGGGGCTATTGATCCTGATGCTGGAAAAAATGGCTGGGTGGCCCTCTCCATACTCAATGGAAGTGGACACTTTGTCATCGACACAGGCAAGGGAAACCTCATGGCGAATGCTCCCTTGGACAGGGAACAGCAGAGCTCGTATGTTCTCTGGGTTCAAGCTATGGATGGAGGAGAGCCTGCTCTGTCTACTGTAGCAAAAGTGACAGTACTTCTGATAGATGTCAATGATAACCCACCTTTGGTCTTGTTCCCTCAGTCTAACCTTTCTTTTCTCCTGGTACTGCCATCCACAGTACCTGGCTCTTCTATTACCGAAGTATACGCTGTTGATAAAGACACAGGAATGAATGCTGTCATTGCTTACAGCATCATTGGCCACAGAGGACCCCGTCCAGAAACTTTTGTCATTAACGCAGGCACAGGCAACATCACATTGCATGAAACTTTGTTGAAGAATGATCATGGACTGTACAGACTACTGGTCAAAGTCAGCGATCACGGATATCCAGAACCACTTCACAGCACAGTTATAGTCAACCTTTTTGTCAATGAAACATTAAGCAATGAAAGTTACATAGAAAACTTGCTGAGGAAAGATCCTGGCATCAGGATAGAGGAAAGCACACCAGAGACGAGAGTTGATCCTTTTCAAACAGAACTGGATGTATTCCCCTGTGAGACTGTGTTGATAGCCCTATCAGCTTTATGTTTTGGGCTCTTTACTTTGGTTTTTGCTTTGGTGTGCTACATTTCAGTTAGAAAAAAGAGGCACCGAAGAAAAGAATACAGTGTTTCAGAGGTTGAGATCCCATTAAAGAAACCAATAGCTTCGTATTCATTAGAGAAGAAATCAATGGATGATTTTGATCTATAAGTGGTATGATACAACTGATTAATTATATGATCAATCCATTGTTTACAATTAATACCTGGACAGTACTTTGAAGTTATCAACATTTGCATTTCAACTATGTTTGACATGAAGAATTTATAAGCTACATAGTTCAAATCTGATTAAGATTGAACTAATATATTGTATAAGTATAGTGTTTTCTTTACCAAACTGAACATTTTGTTTAAAAAGCATAAACTTGCACAGGTGACTCTATGATTAATCTCAGTGCTTCATTTTGATTAATTGCTGGACCTTGAACTTCAGGGATCAAAAACAGAAGATCTGAAACAATCACCGCTTCCTCCTTTGGCTGACTAAGGAACCAGAAAAAAAGGTACAAACTGCACCATCTATGTTGAGAGTTGCATTTGTAGATTTTCAGAGCGCAATAACTCACAAATTGCTACTTTTGTAAAAGTACATTATTACAGTTATCTTGGGTAAATCGATCTGGGTCACAAGTTTGGATACAAACCTACAAGAAATAATAATTAGCTCTTCTATTCTGTGAATGTGTTCTGCTATGTTTAATTTCAGCACCTGACAATATCTTGTATCACCCTGTAAATGGTAGTGGGAGCCACAACGAACACACTTCTCAAAAAAGATCTTTCATTCCTCACGATTGTTGTATTTTTTTAAGAAGTGTTAATTCAGTGCTTTACTTTCTAAGAATATATAAAATTGCTGTCTGTCATTTCAGGCTGCCTTCAATTCAGAAGTTGAGTGAAGCTACCAGATCGGACAACGCAGCAACAGCAAACACAACATTGGGTGAAGTCCTTTCTGACACTAAATGAGCTTTACTGAACTGTGTGAGATTCTTAATGGACAAAAAAAACTCAAGCGACTTGAAATAAATGACTGATCTCATTTCATTTTATCCAGCTGGAATATGGGAATACCATTTAAACAGCATGGAATTGTTTGACAAAATTATGATGAACAATATGTGTGTAAATTAATTTCTGAGCATTTTGTATACATTCTACAACTAAAGGAAAATACTCTTTAAATGACTATTTATTTTTGAAATGATAAAAATAAACATTTGATAAATAAAACCCTGTCTAAAAAGTTTGTATAAAATTTATTTTATTTTACAGTTAGCAATCCAGTAATCTTTCAGCAGTGTTTCTGTTTAGTACCTAAATATGTTTAGTATTTTAAAAGTTGATAAATAGCTGGAAGCAACTGATGGAGAGCTAAACTATTATGTGAAATGATTGTCAGTATTTAGTATTAATTACTTCTCATCTGTGCTGAGCTGTATATTCATTGAACAGTCCCTTATTTCCAATGTAAACTTCAGTGATGGCTTTAATCAAAATAGTTTGACCATGATTTGAATAAGTAGTAACTCACATGAGTAAACTTCCTATCCCTCAGGACTTTGACAATGAAGCTGCTTATACTCTCACACTGATAGAAAGCTGTAATCAGATTTTAATCCTACTTATCACAGAATACCTACAGGGCAGAATAAGGCCATTCAGCCCATCAAATGTACATCAACAACAATCCCACACAGCCCCTATCCTTATAACCCCACATATTTACTCTGCAAATTCCCCCTAACCTACAAATCTTGGGACACTAAAGAGGGAATTTAACACGGCCAATCAATCTAACTCATCCATCTTTGGACTGTAGGAAGAAACCAGAGCACTGGAGGAAACCTATGCAGAGACGGGGAGAATGTGGAAATTCCACATAAGTGACCCTAGGCCGGAATTGAACCCAGGTCTCTGGCCTCCTCCTGTGGTGTTCAATTCTATGATTAATCTACAAGCAGGAGAGATAGCCTTAATAAAAGCATCACCCATCTGACACACAGAATACCATGAAAGCCTGGAAGTAGGTTATTGTATAAAAAAATTTGAAGATAATGGAGGTTGCATAGATTTTGCTGATTCTCTTTGAGATTGATAAGTACAGACAGAAACCAGCTAGCTGACTGAAGAGATCGCAACAAGATTGCAAATGGGGAGGTTGAGAGAACTTCTTAAAATCCAATTTGCCTTTTAATGGTTGACACGAGTTAAGAGTAAGCTGAAGAGGAGAGAAAATATGTTCTTCAACATTACAAAATTTAGAGAAATATGTAATTCATATGGCTTTTTTGTTGTTAAATGCAAAATATATTTTTGCCTAAAAGAAATTTAGTTTTGTTGGGGGTAAATATATATATGGAGCTATTACAAAAATTAGGAGTAAATGCAATTTAAGTGAGTTTGGAAGTGCTGGGGTAGTTCTTGGTTTGGTGCGATAGTGTGAAGAGCTTAGCAGCAAGTCTGTGGCCTGTATTATATCTTTCCTAATTTTAATAGGTTTCAGTGGAAAGAAAAAGGGGAGAGATGTAAAACATGCTGCCAAATTATTATCAGTTGATTGACAAAGTCCTGCCAAGTCAAAGTATATATACTCCATTGATTTTTATCAGACACCAAACCTCCTTTCAGTTGAAGCTTTTAGAGAAATATTACTTGTTGAATGGATTAATGAAGAAATCCAAAAACCAGTTGTGCAGCATTCAGAAATGTTAGCCTTTTATAGTGATATTTGCAAATGAGTGCAGATGCTAATAGCTGCTCATATTCAGAAGTTATTGCTGTAATACAGAAATGGAATGATGTGATATAAGTAGGATATGTGTTTCATAGATTTGCTGCCTTATAATTCAGGCATAGGAATTAAGCCTTGTACCTTTTCCCACCCTTTAAACTTGAGGAAGGTACATAATTTCCGGTGTGTTTTGGCAGTGAGATGTTAGTTACGCAATATAATTACACAATTTAAATCTGCCTGAGGGCTTTTATGCAATTTATTTCAATAAATGTTGAATGATAAAAAATTGAGGACATTATATTTTCAGATTGCACATTGAACATAAAAGTTGCCATAGCCCCAGGTGATCGTAGACTGAACCCCCCTTTGCTGTTGGCATTGCTCTGCATCACTAACCAGCTGTTCAGAATACTGAGCCAAACTGAGTGCAAGACAAAAAGCTTGAACAAAATTTATTTTTTAGCGAAACTCAAGTTGTGTACTCCCGAACAACTATCTATATTGAACTAGACTTATTTTAGTGATGTTGGCTGTCTGGTCACTATCTCACTGTTGTCTGTGGGGATGCTGTATGGAAATTGTTTCCTACATTGCAACAGCGATTTAGCTTCCAAAGTATTTAATTGGCTGTGAATCTCTTTGGGACATCATTATAAGGTTGAAAGCTGTTGTATAATTGCTGTTGTTTTGTTGTTATTCATTTCAACTTGTATGCATTACAATAGAAATGATACTTTTAGCATTATATCCCTTAGGTTACCAAAAGAGCAAGGTGTTGGTGAAAAGCCCTTTACTAAAGTCTTAAGTTACTTTTTGGTTGCTGTTGTAGGTTTCTTTTGTAAGGTTACTACAAGTTAATTGGTAGCATTTCTGCCAAACAGAATTTTTATTATGATGAGCAGTCTGCAAGTGTAAGGTATTGAAATGCACTGGATGCTTGTAAACAACATACTAATGCAAGCTAGATACATGACTTTTGTTGTCACAAATAAAATCAGTCCATCAGAATATTTTAAGTTAAAAGTATTTTATCTGTTGCTTTAGAATTAAGTTTTGAAAGAGGCAGCTCAGTGTAACTTTTAAAAAGTAAATAAATTAGTTTAAGTGAAGGTAGAAAGACTCTTCTAAATATTGGAATACTACATGTATGTTACCAGATGGCTAGCAGTGAGGTAAAGGTAGTAATTTAATCACACTGTTCTGATGACACCACAAACAAAAGAAAAATGTTGATAGTTTATGAATGTCAGCCAATCCTTGTGATTAAATTACTATCTACAACACACTACTAAGGTTTGTTAGCCTTTATGCCACATAATTTATACATTCTTCAAAAAACATTAGGATCTGTGTTGTGAAGTATATGAAAGATTAATAAAACTATGGTAATAACTATATAATAAAATGAAAGTATATGATAATAGTTAACAGTGTACTCGGGGCTGTTTTTGCTAAAATGAAATCAATGTGCACTATTTAGCGTATTTTTTAGTTTGGTGTTATTTTAATACCAACAACGGGTTATAACCAGAATTAAAATAGAACTGATCAAAAAACTGATCTATGCATTACAACATTCTGTACACCATAAACATCTTTTACGACCTCAGAATGTCAAATGACACTTTATAGCCATGAAGGTGTCTGACACTACAGTGTTATAATGTGGGAAATGTAGCAGCCAAACTGTGGCAGCAAACTTCCACAGATAGCAATGTGATAATGACCAGATAATCTGCTTTCTTGATGTAAGTTGAGAAATAAATGTTGGCCTGGGAGCTAGGAGAAGTCCCTTCTTCTTTGAAATAGTGTCTTGGAATATTTTGCATTCACTTGAGAGAGAAGGCCTGGTCTCAGTTTAACATCTTATCCAAAAGATGGTGGCCAGTATTTTACAACCTTGCTCAGGCAAGGCTCGTAAAATCCTGCCCAAGGCTTATGGCGAATTCCATTCTGCAAGTGATTCCGGGGTAAGCTGGTAAATTTCGGCTGGAATCTCCAACAATTAAGCACTCTTTCAGTACTGCACTGAAATTTCAGTCTGGATTATATGTTTGAATCTCTAGATTGAGACTAATGACCCCTCAGAGAAGAGAGAGCTACAGCACAACTACAACATATATATTCATTATTTTTTATGTTCAGCTAAAATTTTCTTTGAACTTTCTCACAAGATTGTATTATGCAAATGGAGTAAATCACACTTTGTGATTATATAATGGGAGCACTTTTGCATATTCATACAAAACAATCTTGTTTCCTTTTTTAATGCTGGCATTGACAGGTTAAGAGTTTTATCAAAATATGATAAAATAGACAGGAAATTTCATACAAAAACAATTGGATACTTGCATGCTCATATTGACTGCATTCAGTTTTTGTTCTGTTTTTCGTTTTCATCCTAATGTATGAGAAACATTTGATCCCATGTCAAAAGGTTTCAGCAAGGAACTCATAATGTTATTAAATGTAAACACTCAGAGATGATGACACAGTAGGAACTGATACGTTGTTCAATTCATGAAAAGAAGAAGTCAAAAAAATAAGAGCAGAGAACCGTAATATGTTATTACAGTAAATCAGCAATTTCCTTTGAATGTCATCCCTCATATGAAATCTCCAAATCCCTAAGAAATTACAGAACTTACTTTATTTGTTTCTTTTTAAGTGAGATCTTTAGAGACATTTTGAAGAATCAAGATAAAATATTTTATACCTGCCATTTTAGGACTGAACTAGAATAAGAAAGAACAAAGAACAGTACAGCACAGGAACAGGCCCATCGGCCCTCCCAGCCTGCTTTAATCTATCTAGACCAATTGCTTTTCTTCCTCTATTCCCTGTTTGTCTATTCAGATAAGTCTTAAATGTAGCTAACGTAACTACCTCATCCACGTTACCTGGCAGTGCATCCCAGGCCCCCACCACTCTTTGTGTAAAAAACTTCCTCTGTACATCTCCACTGAACCTTTCCCCCCTTATCTTGAACTTGTGCTCCCTTGTAATTGTCATTTGTGCCCTGGGAAAAATCTTCCAACTGTTCACCCTATCTATACCTCTCATAATTTTATAAACTTCTTTCAGGTCGCCCCTCAGCCTCTGCCTTTCAAGGGAGAACAATCCCAGTTTATTCAATCTTGCCTTGTAGCTAGTACCCTCTGTACCAGGCAATATCTCGGTAAACCTTTTCTGCACTCTCTCCAAAGCCTGCATGTCTTCTGGTCGTGTGTTGACCAGAAAAGGACACAGTATTCCCAATGTGGCCCAACCAACATTTTATACAACTGATGCATTGATGCTGGAGAAAAGAGAAATTATTTTTGTGGGGCTGAGAAAGGCAGGAATGTTTCTCCAGTCTTTACAAAATGAATCTGAGCCGCTGTCCACCCGGACTTCTTTCACCTCCCTCCTCTAGCATTGCTAATGTGACATAACCCCCACCAAGACTATGCTGTCAGCTGGCAACCTCTGGGTGCCGACTTCAAGTCAATTTGTGACAGGACGCTAGTTTCACTGAAACATCACCCTCAAATCATTTATGCTTGTAAGCTGCCAGAACGGATAGGCTGTCGGCTGTCCGAATGTTAAAAGTCAACTTTGGATGAATTTGAAGAGCCATTAACTAGCATATTCCCAAGCTACCTTCGAGAATATTGAAGGGGAGGTGAGGAAAGGGCACACACATTTCATCGAGGTCACAAAAGAATGCTGCTATTGCATCCTTGAGTATGAAGCCGCATAGCTAGATATTGGGACAATAAACTTCCAGAGTGATCAAAGGATTGATTACTGGCATTGTACCAAATCTAATATCTAAGACAAGGCCTTAAACTTGAAAACACAAACACACACAGGTGACCAGTCTATATTGTTTACTGTCGCCATTTTGCTCATTAGTAAAGACGAGCAACAGAAGATTCTACAAAAGTGAAAAAAACTTAATAAAAGTTCACATATTTCCAGAAATATTCTTCAATGCAGGTAATACAAAATTGATTATTATGTACTGCACCTGTTTACTGCAGGATTTTGAAGTGAATGTAATTGATCTGATAAGTTAAAAGGGAATTAATTAAATTAAAATGTACCCTAGCTCAGATCATATAATGTTCTAGGATTATAAAAGAGATGAAGAAGGACATTTGTAAGGCAGTGCCTAGTTTCACAATGATGTTGATGAGTTTCTATAGAACCGGAAAAAAACCTTCATGAATAAGTAATCTGAGTCAATGTCTCAAGAGTGGTACTGAGAGTCATGTACTCTCAGAGATGTGACTCTTCAATGAGATGTTAAACCAAGGCCCCATCTGCCATTTCAGCTGTATGCTCAATGTTCGACTCACAGATGGGGTGGGATTAACATTTCTCCCTCAAACTAACAACACATTAAAGGGAGCAACTGGTCATTTTTCCATTGTTATTTGTGATTGTATATCACGACAGTAGCTATAACTCAAAGCATGTAGTTTGTTGTTCATGAAGTGCTCTGGGAAATCCTGAGGTCATGAAAAGCTATACGGTCACCCTATTATTGAATGAATACTGTTAAACCGGGAAGATTGTAGAAAAGATTCACTAGAATGCTGCTGGGACTTGATGGTTTGAGTTTGAACTGGATAGACTGGGACTATTTTCTCTGGAACGTAGGAGGCTGAGAGGTGATATTATAGAGGTCTACAAAATAATGAGGGGTATAAATAAGGTAGATAGTCAACATCATTTCCCAAAGGTGGGGGAGTCTAAAACTAGTGAGCATAAATTTAAGGTGAGAGGGGAGAGAAACAAAAGGGTCGAGAGGGGCAAGTTTTTCACACAGAGGGTGGTGAGTGTTTGGAATGAGCTGCCAGAGGCAGTAGTAGAGAAGGGTTCAATATTGTCTTTCAAAAAGCATTTAGACAGTTACATGGATAAAGTGGAAAAGAGGGATATGAATCAAATGAGGGCAATTGGGACTTAGTGGTTAAAAGAAAGGCAGCACGGACAAGTTGGGCTGAAGGGCCTGTTTCCATGCTATAAATCTCTATGACTATGACTCTATATAAATGCAAATATTGTTTAACTTCACAAAAAAACATTGATATGTACTGACTGAGATTTAGTCACTCCCACGTCTACAGATGCATGAGGCAGACAAAGCATTTCATTCTCTCCAGTCCACAGCCAATGTTCTTGTGTTGCTTCAACAGCTGTTGAATAGCTGGAGATCTGCACGGACAGCTTCAGGCCAGTTCATCTTGAGTCACGTTCTTCTTCTACATTCAGTAGGAACCCACCTGGTGGGCAGAGCATGATGACAGAAGCTGAGTGACGTGACAAAGCCAGTGGAGCCATCTTTTACAGCTGATGGAGAAAACCTAAGGTTTTCTGACTGTTTTCTTATCTCAAAACTGAATGTAAAATCCCATCAATGGATGTCTAGAATCCCTTGAAGACATCTGGTATCAAAGATGGTGTGGAAGTTTTATTTCTTAGCAGGTTCTCATGTTCTTCCAGTTGGTTGAAAGCTGATGATGCTTTACTTATTCTTGCATTGAGCTGTTTGTCTATGGCTCCCTGATTATTAATGGGATTACCAGAGAGGTGATAGCTTCTAAAATGTTCCTATCTGTATCAATGGCGCCTGGGTGGAAATGGTCAAAAGTTTCAAGTTCCTAGGAGTAAAGGTCACCAACAATGTGCCCTAGTCCACCCATGCAGATGCTACAGTTAAGAAAGCACACCAATGCCTTTATTTCCTCAGAAGACATAGGTAATTTGGCATATCTACAATGACTCTTAACAACTTCCATAGATGCACTATAGAAAGCATCCTGACTCGATGCATCTCAGCTCGGTACGGCAACTGCTCAGCCCAAACTGGAACAAATTACAGAGTGTAAACTATAATTTGTTCCAGTGTTGCGCTGAGCAGTTGCCATACCAAATTGTGATGCACCCAGAAAGGATGCTTTCTGTAGTGCAACTATATAAGTTGTTAATAGTCAGCCCAGTCCATCACACAAACCTTCCATCCATTGGTTCCGTCTATACTTCCTGCTGTCTCAGGAAAGCAGCAATGTAAAGACTTCTTCCACCCAAATAATACTCTCTTCCACCCTCTACCGTCAGGCAGAAGATACAAAAGCTTGAAAACAGACTCAAGAACAGCTTCTTTTCCGCTTTTGAATGGACATCTCAAATACCAAACTGATCTTTTAAGCACCTTCTCTGTAGCTGTAATAATACATTATGTCCTCTGTTCTATTACTCTGGTGTATTTATGTATGGTGTGATTAATATGGATAGCACACAAAACACTACTTTTCACTGTATCTCAGTACATGTGACAATAAATCTAAATCGAAATGTCAACTTTGTTTTGATTGACATTGAATTCAACAGTCATGTTGAACCTGTATAAGATCTCATTCTCATTTGGCTTCATCTGGAGTACTGCATCTAGCCTGAGGAAGCATCTATACTTGAGGAAGAGTATAAATGCATTGGAAAGAATACAGGGGAAATTCCCAAGAATACTTCCAGTGATAAAGAACTGTAGCCATGAGGATTAATTGGAGAGGTTGGAACTGTTTCTCTTGAAGAAAAGAAGGCTGAGGGGAGACTTAATAGAGGTATTCATGATCCAGGAGGGTATGGAAAGGGAAAATAGTGATAAACCAATCCCACTCAAGAAAGCATCAGGAACTAGAAAGAACTGATTCAAACTAATTGGCAAAAGGACTAAAAGTAATGTGAGGACTAATTTTTTCAACTAAGAGTAATTGGCGTCCGAAATGAACTTCCTGAAAGCATGGTGGTGGCTGATTCAATCGAAGCATTCAAAATGGAATTGGATTGCTTTCTGCAAAGAAAGAATGTGCAAGATTATGGGGATAAAGCAAGGAGTGAGACAGGTAACATACTCTTTCAGAGAGCCAGTGCAGACTCATTGGACCAAATCGCCTTCTTCTGTGCTGTAAAGAAGCAGTGATTCCATTACATAAATAATTGTTGTTTGCTGGTGGTTTCCCTTCATCATGTTTTGTTTGTTTCTTGGCCTTTTTGTTGAGCCTCACCTCTCTCAGTCTGAATACTGATTCACATGTCTGAGATTGAAGGCAGGGGAGCCTGTTATATCCAGCATATTATCTACCCATTTGCACAGTCTTGTTCAACTACAGAGCTTTGCCATTCCTTTTCCTACCACTTCAAATGGTGCAATCCCTATGGCTTAAGCAGAATTAGAAATATGCTACAACAATCCTTGCTTTAAATGCCGAGATGCTCTTAGACCATACCTTACAGCCTCCAACACTTCACCACTTCACTTATACAATGACAGACTTGGCTATCAGGAAACAAGGTGGCATGTCAGATACTGACTGAGGGTCTGTGCAGGGCAATGGGTGAGACATAGAAGGACCATGAGCCAAGTTCCTACTTCCATATCCCATTTTCCAATCATTCCTGTCATGGGCTATCCACACCACATTCCTACCATTGTACTGGAGAACAATGAGGTGCAGATCAGTGACACACTGTAAGGCAAAGACTAAACTGTCATTCTTTTAAGGCAAAAGATCTGTTGACATCCAGAATCTACACTTTGGGTGCACATTCCCTCCAGCTATTCCAACCTCCATCTCCTACTCTCACGCACTTGTGATCTGTGCATTACCCAGTGAGACCCATCTATCTGTCAAACTGGAGCCACAGAAGTGTGAGTAGCTACACTGCTGCATGGTCAATATGAGTGTTGCAATGTGTATCCTGGAATCAAATCTACCGAGGACCCATTGGCCATGTTATCCACTGATCGCATGAAGGCCAAGTCAGAAAGAATGAATGTGAATTAGTCCTGAGTGTTGCAACATTTCATTATGAAAAGCGCCATATTTAACTCGATGCTGAAATCAAGTCACCATAATGGCATATTGTATAACATCTTAGTCAATACATTTATTGTGTCACCAGGCAGCTGAAAGATGTCCATATCACTGTAACACCATTGAGCTTCAGCACTTCCTCCTCTGCAGTTGTCAGCTATGACATCTGTGGAAGACCACTTCCAGCTTTCTTCTTCTCTCATGTATTTTTCACTCTGAGAAGGGAATCCCCATATGATTTGATTTATTATTGACTCATACAGTGAAAAGTATTGCTTCTTGCACGCTGTACAGATAAAGCATACTCTTCATAGAACAGATAGGGGAGAAGGAAAGGAGAAGGTGCAGAATATGGTGTTACAGTCAGTTAGCATGTAGAGAAAGATTAACTTATTCAAAAGTCTGATGGCAGCAGGGAAGAAGTTGTTCTTGAGTTGTTTGGTACATGATCACAGACTTTTATGTTAAACTTTTGTATGTTTCTGTATTGGGACCTTTGCATCTGACACATCCACTGCACTGGATGAAAGTGACTATCAGAGGAACGCATCAAATTGTGTAAATGATTAGGATGAGAGGCAGTGGTGGGAATGTGAGGGAATGCATAGAAAATGATAGATAGGCACTCTTGTAAAGGTAAGTGGGTGTGATGAGTGATGTGTTGGAGTAAGCTTGACAAGGCAGAGTAAGAGATACGCACAACAAGAAGTAGGTGAATGGTCACTGTTCCGAACCTGGTTAGGTCACCCAAGCGTCTTCTAAACTGAATCATGCAGTGTGGCACAATGCTCTTGCTCTTAACTTCCACATCCAGCCAAGCCTTCTTTGTATCAGCAGTAGGTTTCTCTCTTCTGATGCTGGAGAAGAGATTTTCTCTGTCTCTTGACTCCTCAGTACCCCCAGTAGTACATTTTTAAAACAAGGTACAATCTTTGAACATTGTGAGTCCATCAATTATAATTCCTGCTCATGTGCAAAACCTGCTCACTTCTCTAAACTCCATCTTTGGATTGGTCCTTTATAAAGTGGAGTTGAGATTGTGTCATTTTGGTACATGTTGCCACACATTTAATGCCAAACCAGTGTTGACACTTGATGAAACTGCAATTGATATAAATGATTTATTTTTAGTTGAACTTTCCCCAGCTCCCCAAATGAGTCAGTGAGTTTCAGTGTCAGTTTATATAATACTGAAATCCCCTGAGAGATCACAAGCAGATGTTCCCATGCTATTTCTCATCAGAATATTGATGAGGTTTGAGCAGTACCACTTTTGAAGATACACTGCAAATTCATTGCCAACAAGGAGCTATTCACAGCTAAATACAATTTATGCATAGATGGATTTTTTTTCCAAACCAATGCTTATGTTTATTGTAGCGTTAGAACTCAACTGGTCCTTGCTTTCATATACTCTGGATGCTTCACTGCATTTTCACTGTAACAAGAAAATATGTTATGTTCCATCAGTTAACTTAAAATGCAGGTACCTCTGTCTAACTAATTATTGACGCATTTTCTTCAGACTTTATCATGAGGGTAGCACTTCACAATTCTGTAAAATGGGTTGCATTGACCCATGTGTCCAAGAATACATGGTTGTAAGAGCAGCCCCGACTCAGTTGTAGCAATGCTGCATTTGAATCTGAAGGGTGTGGGTTCACAGCCCACATTGGAGACTTGTGCACAAGTTCCAAAATTATACTTTATATTTCTCAAAGGACATCACTAAAACATATTTCTCATAATTTATTTGACTATTGTTTGTGGGAGTGTACAGTGTGCAAATTGGCTTATTTTAGTCTATTCGTGGGAAGTAGGCAAGGCCAGAATTTATTGCCCATTACTAACTGCCCTTGCTTTGTCCTGGATGGTGTTGAGCTTCTTGAGTGTTGTTGGAGCTGCAGTCATCCAAGCAAGTGGAGAGTATTCCATCACACTCCTGACATGTGTCTTATAGATTGGGAGGTTTTGGGGAATCAGGGGCTGAGCTACTCTCCACAGACTACTCAGTCTCTGACTTGTTCTCATACCCACACAGTACTTATGTGCTTGGTCAAGTAACATTTAATGGTCGCTGATGTCCCCCACCGCCCGCCGCCATCCCCCAGGGCATTGATGGTGATAGTGGATGGGGTGGGTGGGGGGGAGAGTGAGTTGGTTCAGTGATTGTATTGCCACATTGCCATTGGATCTCACAGGGAGGTGGTTAGATCCCTTCTCTTTGGAGATGGACATTTTCTGGCACTTGCGTGGCACAGATGTTACTTGCTTCTTATTAAACCAAGCATGAATGTTGTCTAGGTCTTGCTAATGTGGACACAGACTGCTTTATTATCTGAGATATTGCGAATAGTACTGAATTCTGTGCAATCATCAGCAAATATCTTCCCATCTCATCTCTTCTTGTGATGGTGGGAAGGCCAATGATGAAGCAACTGAAATGGTTGGGGCTGAAATGATTTGCCTCCAACAATCATAACCACCTTCCTTCCTGCTAGTATGACTCCAACCAATGGTGAGTTTTTAACCTGATTCCCATTGACTTCAATTTTATTAAGTTGTGTTGATACCAAATATGGTCAAAAATTGGTTTGTTGTCATAGACAATCACTTGCATCTCATCTCTGGAACTGAATTTTTCTATCTATATTTGGACAAAGGCTGTAATAGATTGGAGTTGAGCATCAGTGGACAAGAACAGGATCTTACTGAGTACATGTCACATGATAGCCCGACTGATGGCACCTTCAATCACTTTACTGATGATTGAGATTTATTTAGTGGAGGGATAGGAATTGGATGATTTAATTTGTTTTTTAAATTATTATCACATGTTTTAGTATAGAGTGAAAAGTATTGTTTCTTGCGCTCTATACAGACAAAGCATAATGTTCATAGAGAAGGAAAGGAGAGGGGGCAGAATGCAATGTTACAATCATTGTAGGATAGAGAAAAAGATCATCTTAATATATGATAGGTCTATTCAAATGTTTAATGGCAGCAGGAAAGAAGCTGTTCTTGAGTCAGTTGGTCAGTTGACCTCAGACTTCTGTATCTTTTTCCCAACGGTAGAAGGTGGAAGGAAGTATGTCCAGGGTGCATGGAGTCCTTAATTATGTTGACTGCTTTTCCAAGATGGCAAAAAGTGTAGACACAGTCAGTGGATGGGAGGCTGGTTTGCATGATGCACTGGGCTACATTCACAACCCTTTGCAGTTTCCTGCAGTTTTGGGCAGAGCAGGAGTCATACCAAGCTGTGATACAACCAGAAAGAATGCTTTCTATGGTTCATCTGTAAAAGTTGATGAGAGTCATAGCAGACATGCAGAATTTCCTTAGCCTTCTGACAATGTAAAGATGACGGTGGGCTTTCTTAACTATAGCATCAGCATGGAGGGACCAGGACAGGTTGTTGATCATCTGGACAGCTAGAAACTTGATGCTCTCGACCATTTGGATGGATTGAATTTTTCCATTTATTTTTGGCCTGGCAATTTTCCACTTGGACAGGTAAACATTAGTCTTGTATCTGTATTCGAACCACTTGACTAAGGACTAGTTCTGGGACACAGGTCTTCAGTACCACAGTTAAGATGTTGTCAGGGTCCAAAAACTTTGCATATTCAGTGTACTCAGCTGTTTCTTGATATCATGTAGGGTGAATTTAATTGGTTTAAGCCTGGCATCTTTCAATGTCGCAGTCTTCAGGAGGAGGCCAGGACTGATCAGTCACTTGGCATTTTTGGCTGAGGATGTTTGTAAATGCTTCAGCCTTGTCTTTTGCACTTATATGCTGGGCTTTTCCATCATTGAGGATGGATGCTTATTGAGTCTCTTTCTGTTAATTGTTTAATTGTCCACAATTCATGACAGGATGACGCAGGACTGCAGACATTTGATCCGATCCATTGATTGGATCACTTTGCTCTGTCTATCATGTGCTGCTTCCACTGTTCAGAACACATGTAGTCTTGTGTTGTAGCCTCACCAGGCTGTCGTCTCATTTTTAGTTTGCCATGTTTCCTAAATTACAAAAGTGACGCACTTCAAAAGTATCTATTGGGTGTAAAATGCTTTGGGGTTATGAAATGTGCAAAATAAATGGAAGTTTCCTCTTTTCTTAAAGTGCATGGATGAACACGAGTCCAAAAGACTGTTTCATAAAAGAGGTTAATGCATAAATGGTTAAGAAAATTCTAAATAATAGTCTATCAATTCATACTCAATGGACACATAAGTGAAAGTGTCATTTAACAGGGACAAACTGTTGCAATATAGATTATGGAGGTGCCATTCAAAACAGAATCATTTTTTCTCTATTAAAACCACAACCTGAAACTGAAAAGGTCACAGTGTTGACAATGAATCCGTTCTCCTAAACCCTGTGTAATGTAATATCTGTCTTTGTTTGATCGACGTTTGTTTTGGAGCTTTCCATTAAACCGACAGATGTATAAAAGGGATCAGGAAATGTGATCACTCAGCCACTGATAGGAATAACTTGCTTGTCTGCACAATCAATAATTTAAAGTAATTTCAGATGCAACATGCCCATTTATTTTTTCTACCATTTTCTGATGCAGAATTGACTGAATAGATATCTCTAGTATTCTGGAAGCAAGATTTTTTTAAAACTCATTAAAGTTGCATCTTGAATCTTTATGTCAGCCTTTGCGTATAACAGGACTTACTGCACAACAGGTCTGCACAAATTATCAGCAGTGATGCTGCTCTCTGTGAAAGCCTCTCCAAGGCAATTCCATTGTCTGTAATTCTGACCTTTCTATTCAATTGTTCCCCAGACTCCCCACAGAAATTTTAAAAATATTTCTGTATTCACTATAATTCCCAGGATAAACATCAGACGGTATCAGATCTGTTTATTATACCAATCAAACAAAGCTTTAAATTATTGATTTTGTGTGGTAATTAAAAGCCAAACCTGTTCAGAATCAACTGAAATTATTGCTACTATATTGTACAAAAAAATAAAGAATTGATTTATGATGGTGTATCGTAAGGCGTTTAGTCACTTTAACTTGAACTTCCTTGGTGCATTGAACACATTTTTGTCTCTTGCTGTTGAGGAGATTGAACTTTAGTTGAACAGTTTCAGTCAATTAGAAACTAGCAATAAATTAGAAAATGCAATCCTGTCCATGAGCACTCTCTGTAAATTCATCTGGATTTAACAAGTTGCACTTCCCTAGTATTGAATATCAGGATCATAAAATACAGAAAGAAGCCATTCAGTCCATCATGCAGCTGCCTGATCTTTGAAAGAGCTATCCAATTAGTCCCACTCCATTAATCTTTCCCTACAGCCCTTTCAAGCTGAAGAAATTGGAATGGTTTTATTGCAGATTCATTTTAATTTGGTTTTGTGAGAATAGGATTCCCAGTCTCTACCAAAATTCCCTGAAAAGTTTCAGCCTTTTCACTGATCTTCCACTAGATAAAGGTGACTGCTTCTTGGTCCATTATCTGTTACAGAGAGTATATTGATGCAGGTACATTTGATTGTTTTATGAATCCTGCAGTGTTTCCTTCTCCTCAATTTCAATGAGATTGCTGACATTAGAGACGAATAACTTACAACCTGACTCAGGTGCAATAGCCAAAGTGGAAAGTTTATTGCACTGAATGATAAGTCAATCAACACTAAAATTGATTAACAAGGCTTTAATTAATATTAAAATTCACACATCACCACACTTCAAAAGTACTTATTTGTATTTGACTGTAATGACTCTGGAACATCCCAAGTTTGTAAAATTCATTATATTAATACAAGTTATTCCCCTTTTATTAATTTTTGATATGAACATAGACATTTTCGCACAAATACAATTTTTTGCATGGTGGAAAACTAAAGTCACCATCTGATCCTTTCATTCTCTGACTTCCACCTGTTATTTGTCAATATAAGAGTACGAGTAATAAACATTTTACCTACTTAACTTAATTCCACTCCAGATTTTCTTAGTTTGGTCATTTACATTCAGTAATATTTGAGATAGATGCAACACTTTTTTTCCGTTTTTAATTATTTATTACAATATGCTACCTCATTGGGACTAACCTCCTATCTAAAAACCTTAAGAAGCATTTTAATGCAGGATTGTGAGTCTTTGTTACTTTCCATATTCAAGAAGCAATGAACCCTTGTAATATGCTGCATTATTTAATTGCTACTGCTAATCTCTTATTTTTAATAAACTTACTTTGTTGTTTATAAACCACTCAGAAAGGAACAGGAAAGTTCCTCTGATGATCCTGCTGATATTTAGCCTTCAACCAGCAACATTAAGATATTATCTGGTAATTTACTGATCTCTTTTTGTGGGAGCTTGCTGCGCACATTTCTTACATTACAACAGTAACTACACTTTGATAGCACTTCATTGACTGTAAGATACTTTGGGGATGTTCTGAGAATGTGAACGATGCTATATAAATGCATGCCTTTTTTGCTAGCTTAGGTATTGAGTGGAGAAAGGTACAGTTTGATTTGTAGGCATTATTTGTTCTATTTCAGAATTCTATTGGCGAAGGATGGAACTCAGTGTGATCTTTACTCAGGCTTACATTCACCACAGCTTCTGTAAATGTCTCTTTATATTTGCTCAGGTGAAACCCCCAATTAATGGCTTCCATGTGCACATAATTAAATATATTTGAGACACAATTAGCAATATTCACTCTAAGCAGTATAAATGAATGGCTGCACTGCAATCTAGAATGTACTGCACGGTGCACACAATCACTGTTCCCTTTAAGATGTGCACATACTGGCCTTGCAGCATTCTTAAAAAGACTACGCACTGTAACAAATGCTGTAACAAACAGCCTGCATACAACAAAGAGATACTGGACGGAGCATTGCTTTTTAGGACTGAGGATTTGTTTACGAGAGTGGTCTCTGACATGGAGCACAAAGAACATTTCTGAGTAAAAACTCAAAACAAAACAGCAAATTTGATACAGTATCTGACCTGTCCATTTTAACATCATTGGCCCTGCTGAAATCTCCCCGCTTGCTCTGCTAAAAAATCAGTTCAGTGAGATAGGAGAATTGCCCTGGGGTTCCAGGGGGATGGGAATAGATTTCGGAGATGAAAGACACATTCAAGACTTGGGAAATGAAGAGGATGTTGGAGATGGAATGGTTGTTTACAAGGATGTTGGGGGTCAAAGATTAGATTCCTGAGAAGTGGAATGATAACATGAGATTCGGAAGAGAGAGGGACATCGTCTGAAGAGAGAAAAACATTTACAATATTGGCCAACATGGCACCCAGGAGGAGAAATGGATGATCAGCAGTTTACACAGAATAGGATCAATGGAATAGATGGTGAGGGAAGGTAGGAGGGAAACTAGGAACAAGTGCAGGTTTGGAGATAGGGCGGAGCAGGGGGAAGCATTGTAGGAAGTTTGGCCAGCTGGGCTAGCAGAAGGGAAAGATGCAGTAGAGGCAGCTAATCCGATTCTCTCAACCTTAATGACAAATAAGTCCATGAACTCTGCACTTATTGTTGAAGGTGAGGATTGATTTCTATTTTGTACAGAACAGTGAAACTTGGGTCTAATTTCATTTTTTGTGAATTGGGTGCTGACAAGTCTGGTATCCTATTTGCAGGCATTAATTTTTAATTAGCTTTTACAACTCTTGAAGTGAAGAGACGGGTTACCAAGGGGCTAGTAGTTTAGTGAAGTTAAAACCAAAACATCAAGTAGAAGAAAATTGTGCTGTTGCCCAGCAAAAGTGAACCAGTGACACAAGCAAAGAGAGAAGGGCTATTCTGTCAGCTACAGTGTGGATACCAGAGAGTGAAGCTGAAAGTTTAAAACTCTTTAGGAAGAGATCCCACAGACCACAGGGGGACTGAGTTTAGGGGACTCTTGTTTTTCAATTTAGAGGAAGAGTTAGTGTAGAATGTGGTTTCTGGGTGTCTTGGAGAGAGATACCAATTGAAGAGCAGCATCTAGAGACTGTTCAGAAGTCTGCCGGAAGAAAACTGTTTGACCACAGTCAGCCCAAGCCTTGGTGTTGGTAAATATTCACTGGGTTTTCTGTGTCTGTAAAGGTATTGCTGGGATAAAAGGAAAAGTGTGAGGTTGAAATCATTTTCTGATATTTGTGTTGAAATCTTTCCAACCTTTTGCCAAGTGTAATATACTTAACTTTGCTTGAATAATAAGCATTTTATTCTTTAAGCCAAACATGCATTGGCAGACTTCTTGCGATCATGTTCAGTAACTGACTGCCAAACAAAGGCAAAGTTAGGATCTACCAAGCCAGATTTCACATCTTATTTGTCCAGTATTAACATAAGCAAAGTTTAGTTTTATTAGTTTGTTTATTAGTGTCATGAGTAGGCTTACATTAACAGTCCAATGAAGTTAAGTAAAAATCCTCTAGTCGCCACATTCCGGCACTTGTTCCAGTACACTGAGGGAGAATTTAGCATGGCCAATGCACCTAACCAACCCATCTTTCAGAGTTCTTGTGAGATTAAAAGCGCTTGAATTTAAGTGGGATCTATGAACCCTTAAAGAAATGAGCATGTAGAGGTATTAAACTTTGTTCATAGGAACAGAATTTGCACAGGGTGGAATTTAAAAACAGCTTTGACTGTTGCTAGGACTTTTCTGGAAGTAAAAGATGTAACAGTGGATTATTTGAATCCTTGCCCAAGGCTAAACTTAGAAAGTTAACACATAAATTGAATGTAGAAATAAAAGCCAAATTTCAAGATTTTGTATTTTCTCTTTTTTTCCCTCTAGTTAAGGGTTTTTTTGTCCCAATGCACTTGAATCTTAGCTAACTCTAACTGTGATACATTAATTTCAACTGTCTCCTCTTTTAATTTTAATTGCTAGTAATTAATTTAAGAACATAACATAAGAAATAGGAGCAGGAGTAGGCCATCTAGCCCTTCAAGCCTGCCCCGCCATTCAATAAGATCATGGCTGATCTGTCGTGGCTCAGTTCCACTTTCCCGCCCTCTCCCCATAACCCTTAATCCCCTCTCTTATCAAGAACCCATCAACCCGCTTCTTAAAAATATTTAGCGAGGCAGCCTCCACCACTTCAACGGGCAGAGAATTCCAGAGATTCACCACCCTTTGAGTGAAGAAGTTCCTCCTCAACTCCGTTCTAAACCGCCTCCCCCTTATCTTGAGGCTGTGCCCCCCAGTCCTACTGTCTTTTTTGAGCGGGAAGAGTCTCTCCACCTCTATCCTATCCATCCCATTCATCATCTTATACGTCTCAATGAGATCTCCCCTCATTCTTCTAAACTCTAACGAGTACAAGCCTAGTTTATTCAGCCTCTCCTCATAGCTCAATCCCCTCAACTCCGGTATCAGCCTAGTAAACCTCCTCTGCATTCCCTCCAGGGCCAAAATATCCTTGCACAGGTGCAGCGCCCAAAACTGCACACAGTACTCCAGCTGCGGCCTCACCAATGCCCTATACAGCTGCAGCAAGACCTCCCTACTTTTATATTCAATCCCCCTCGCTATGAAGGCCAGCATCCCATTCGCCTTCCTGACCACCTGCTGCACCTGCAAGCTGGGTTTTTGCGACTCATGCACAAGGACCCCGAGGTCCAAACAGTAGGACTAGGGGGCACAGCCTCAAGATAAGGGGGAGGCGGTTTAGAACGGAGTTGAGGAGGAACTTCTTCACTCAAAGGGTGGTGAATCTCTGGAATTCTCTGCCCGTTGAAGTGGTGGAGGCTGCCTTGCTAAATATTTTTAAGAAGCGGGTTGATGGGTTCTTGATAAGAGAGGGGATTAAGGGTTATGGGGAGAGGGCGGGAAAGTGGAACTGAGCCACGACAGATCAGCCATTATTGAATGGCGGGGCAGGCTCGAAGGGCTAGATGGCCTACTCCTGCTCCTATTTCTTATGTTCTTATGTTCTTAAATTAATTACTAGCAATTAAAATTAAAAGAGGAGACAGTTGAAATTAATGTATCACAGTTAGAGTTAGCTAAGATTCAAGTGCATTGGGACAAAAAAACCCTTAACTAGAGGGAAAAAAAAGAGAAAATACAAAATCTTGAATTAGAAAGGAAAAAAAAAAGAAAAATCTTAAACTGGCAAAAGAGGAGAAAGAAAACAGAGAAATGGAAATGCAAAAATTTGAACTTCAGAGAGAGAAGCCAGCAGAGGAAAGGGATAAGGATAGAGACAGAGAGCTTCAAAGAGAAAGGAACTCAGACAACATAACTTGGCCAAAGAAAAGCTTAGAATCAAGAAAAAAAGGATGACTAGTATTTCAGACGATACTTCTAATTCCCGGGAGAGATTTGATTTAATTAAAAATCTTTGTTTAGTGCCTAAATTTACAGAGGATGGAGTTGAAAGATATTTCACCTCACTTAAAAAGAGAGCTCTGAAGTTGAAGCAGCCAAAGTGACTTGGACCTTAATATTACAAAGTGTCCTGTCAGGTACAGCTAATGAATGTGGACATTATTCTGTCTGAAGAACAACCTACAGACTATAAAGTGGTTAAGAGGGCAACACCCAATGCTTGTCCCTGAAGCTTATCAGTTAAAGTGTTGGACCATAAGAAAAAAATCTACTGAGATAGTTGTAGAAGCTGCAAGAGAAAAAGAAACACAAGGGATCAGTGGTTTTGATCACTGAAATTAGAGAAAACCTTTGAGAACGTGAGGGAAATCATGATTGTGCAAGAATTCCAAAATCAAATTTCAATAACCATTAAGATTTATTTAGCTCAGTGTCATATAGCAAAGATTTGGGAAGCAGCTGTTTTGTCTGATACCTATGATATCTCTCACAGACAGTTACATGTGGGAAGATGGTCACATGGGGATCAACAAGGGAATTGGAGGAGTAATGGAAAAGGTACTTATTCTATGGAACAAACAGAAGGACACCAAAATAATAAAGGAGATGGGGCAGAATGAAAAAGAGACGTAAAGAAAATAATATGCTTCCATTGTAATAAGACTGGAAATACTAAAACTAAATGGGAGACCTATTGCAGAAGTACAAAAATCAAGGAATCTATGGATCAAGGTTATACCAGGAAAGGAAATGGGTACTAAAATCATAGCAATGATAAATATAAAATGTGTTCCCTCAGAACCTATCGGGATATGGCTCAGGATGCTGAAGAAATGCAGCAAGCTGTGATGCTGCCTTGGTGAAACACAAGACTCCTTCTGACCTATTATCCAAATGCACACTGGCATCTTGGCCCAGGTTTGAGTTGAGGGTCGGGGGCACCACTGTACGGCCTACTGCCCCAGGGCTGGGGGGTGGTGTTAGAGGGGCAGTGCTAGGGTCCAGTGCTAGGGTCCAGTGAGTGATGAAGATGCCATCCCAGGCTATTTGTCACTATGGGCCTACAGGACCTACATGGCTGGGACTGTTCAGGGAGCTGGCTGGGACTAGGACAGAGGAGCTTCGACTACTGAGCTCCCCATTAGTGGTGGAGGCCTGTGACTTCATAACCCTAATGGCATTTTTGGGAGAGCACTTGGACTACCACAGCAGTCAGGGATCTGGTACCAGTGTTTGGCACTGGGATAACGCACAAATCCAGTGGTAGGTTTCATCGAGGCATACTCAGTGGGCTGAAGAGCCTCTCTCACACTGAACGATGTTTGGACTCTCTGTGGATATAATTGGAGTATGGAACTTCCTGTGGGAGGCAGATCACAGACAGAGGTGTCATAGCTGTGGGGTGCAATAAAAGTTAATAGTGATTATTTACAGAGCCAATTGCCCTCTCCCTAACTCCAGTGTCTGCCTCCACTCCAATTCTCTAGGTGACCTTCCAACTTTTTAATCTTACATTGTCTACCATTACATCTAGGTGACCCCCTCCAGGATGCACACGAGAGGTGGAGGGGGCAGCTGTATTCCTTGCCCTGTGGCCTGGGATGCCCTTGGCTAGCATCCCTACAGGGCCGGGACCTGGAGGGTTCCGCCGACATTTGGGAGTCACAGATATAGCCATGCCACCCTGTTTAGCCTGCTGCCCATGAGATGCACTGGTGTCAGGAAGGGTGGGATAGGAACAGTTAAGGATGGCCGGAGTTTCCTGGCTGGAAGGCCCTGGCATGGGCTCCAGCCCTTCCTCTTCCCTTGGGGTCATACAGAGCATTCTCTGTCTAGGTGGTACTTGCAGGGCAAATGTGTACCACCAATTGCCCCCTGGACTTTCGGCATCCTAGTAATGGACTGAATCGTGCAGCCTGGGAATGCTGATGAGGCCTGTTCCAGAATGAAACTGATGTAATCCGATGCCCTAGCATTCAGGGCATCTGTCACCAGTGTATGGATGACTGTGAGATATCGCACAGGTGCCTGCTCAAGCCCTGGAAATATCCAGTAACAAAGAAGTTGAGGCCGTTAGTAACCTTCACCAGGAAGTGAGTGTCCTCCTCCTCCTCTCAATGCCAGGTGATCAAGAACCTGGCACAGGAGCCACACTGTCTCCAATTGCAGGTGCAGTTTCTGTGACACGTGTAGTCCAGCAGCTCCTAGAGCCAGGCTCTGTGGTATCACTGTCTTCCTGACCCTCCTCAGCCTAATGGGCAGCCGGCACCTGAACCTCTCCAGCAGCCTCCTGATCTTCTAGATCCAGCTCCTGTGGTGTAGGGCCATACCAGGGCTAGACTGGGCATTCTTGCAACCTCCTGATTGCCTTGGCACCAATGATCAGAACCATTGCTACCTGGAATGTGTCCAGTCCAATATCCATCCTCAGTCTGTGAGGACATGGAAGAGAGGGAGAGAGAAAGAGAGAGATAGTTTGCAGTGTTATCTGTCTTCCTCACTCTAGCATCCTCCCTCATCCCTATGTGATGCAGTGGCTAGAGGGTGACCAACCCTCAACACCACCTCCTCATGCAGCCAAGCATTACAGCAGCTATTGTCCACACCATCCAGCTCCTACGGTGAAGTCTTTGCCCTTCTCATGCATCATGGCATCATGGCCTCCTGTCCCCAGGACCCCGCTTTTCAAGAGTAACATCAAATTGCCCCCACATGATTTGGTAGTGATGGTGAGTGAATATCATGTGGCCACTGCATCTGGGATCAGTCATCTGGGATCAGTCCCGCTAATGATATAAAGATGAAAGATCTCTTAGTTATTTGAAAAATGCAGGCCAAAATATTGATACATTTTAATTGGCTAGGATTATATACAAATACGGTTAAATCCTGTCAGCCATGTCTAGTAGCGGGGAAACTCTGATCATTAATGAAACCTGCATCCTTAATTCCAATGCCAGCTTTTGAAGAACTGTTTATCAGGGTTTTAATATCAGACGCCTATCTAAAATCAGAGATAGGATATATATGTTCAATGAGATTTCCTGAGGCAGCAACTTAGTAAGATTATGACCAAATTGGTAGTGGAGAAATTGTTTCAATACTTTACAAGTTATGGATTATTTAAGGAAATATAATCAGGTCAAGGTTTAAACCTAATGTCATAAATATTCAAAGAAAATGAATAGTTTGGAAGTAAAATAAGTCTTCAGAGTATCAAAAGACCATGATTAAAGCTTGTTGTCAGGAATGTTCTAATAATTGGGATAAAAGGATTCCATTTCTACTGTTTGCAATTAGGGATCCCCCTAATGAATCCCTACAATTCAACCCTTTTGAACGGACCATATTTGGAGTGGTTTATCCAGTTTTAGCTTCCTCAAGTAGTGGATAGTACAGTGACCTGGGAAAAGGTTCAGAGGAGAGTCTCAAAATGATTCATTTTTCAGAATCTTAGTTTCTAAGGTAGGCTTAAGGACCTGTGTATATCTATTTTAGAGCAGCATAGAGTTATATAACCTCAATCAGAGAAGGGCCAGATAGCAGGTCTGATAAATCGCTCCAGTTTAACAAACTGGGGAGGATTAGGGAAGGTGAATTTAATTTGTGCGTTGACTGGGCTGGGTGGTTCTTCTCCCAGAGAGTAGCAGCTTCTGGAAAACACTTCCAGCTGGTGTGGTGACTGCTGACTCTCTTCAAACTCTTCAACAGAAAACTCGATTGGTTCTTGATTGGGGAGGAATCACATCATACAGAAGGTGAGTGTTTTTACAGAAAACACAGGCACCGAAATCTTGCTGCCACACACACCGGCTGGATCTTCTGTTTCCCCAGTGGCGAGGGGTGCATTCAGTGTGAAATCCCATTAACAACTGCAGGACCATAAGACACAGCCACCTCCTGTTACCATGCTGCAGAGAGGAAGAAACCACCTCCCCCTCCACTCCATCCCCATCCCACTATGGTCCAGATGTTCTCCTGGACTGGTTTAATTATTTTAGGGGTTGAAGTGGAATATCCAAGGGTGATTTTTCTCTTATTTCGGCTCTCAATCTCTTTCAGGAGATGATATGGTTCTGGAGCTGGATGTGGTGGGGGTCGGAAATATCCTATCATGATGCTCCAGCCATCTTGAGTGCCGGGTGGGCTGTGATTCAGGACAAGATTGTAACCAGTGGAGCAAATGGTGCTCAGTCTAAATTTCTCTGGAACTGCAATGCTCCGAATTCTTTAGTATTTTATTGGCACATCTGCCTGAGGTTCATACAATCCCACCTAAGGCCAATGGAGAATGCTGTTCTCTGAGCGTTATCCACCCCCGGAATTGGGGCAGATGTGCTGGCAAAATTCTAAAGGTCTTGGCCTTAATAAAGATATTATAGATTGCGTCAACTTTGTTTCCAGGCAATGAAAAAGAAGCAGCCTAGAAATGTAGGCTTGTGTTGTTGGATTTATAAGGCTTCATTAAATGTTAATTTATATTGCAGCATAAGAAAGCTGATCCAAACTCAATTGATTCCCTTTAGATTGAACAATTCAATGAATTCTCTCCTCTGCCTAAAAGACAGTTCTCATTTCATTGTGTTTTGTTTCTGATTCTGCATCAGATAAATTATGATATTTATTTTTGTAGCAACATTTTATAGACCCATAAAATCTCAAACTGAACGATGGGCAGGGATTACTGTAAATAACAAGGACCAGGCAGATAAAGTTCTTGTGGCTTTATAACGGCACAAAGAAACCTGCATCAACATTTTGTATTCAATCCAATGCTGGGTTGGCATTCCAAAGCAATACCGCTGCCTTATCCTTACATAAATCTAAGTGAGACATGTTGAATTCTTTCACAGTGTGTTACTTTGCACAAAATACGTGCTGCGGTACTTTATTCAGCACTCTTGTAATTCTCAATATGAAAATACTGTTTCCCCTACAATTTAATAAATATTAAAATAAAAACAGCTGGTCTTCATAAAGATTCTTTCTGTTGATACTCAATGTTCCTGACAGTCTGTGCCTTTCGTCATGGTTTTTGTCACATAATGCCACTATAACACCCAATTCCTTTTAGAATGTGTTTTGCATTGATGTCTCAATCTATCTTTAGTGTCCTACTCCCACCAGCTGTGTGCAAAATGTAAATGAGTTGCAAATTATGATAATAAATGTAATTTCACTCTGTAAAGCAAATGATCATGGCCAAGATTGAATTTAAAAATAAAAAAGCAAAAATAATCACCAAGGACTAACCTCCCAAATTGAGGAAACGAGAAAAGAAAGCTCAACTTTGTTAAGAAGTATGATATTTTTTGGTGCCTGATATGGCGTAAGATAAGAAGAAAGAAGTTTGGTGTCTCTCAAATCAACAAACTATCATGTCTTCAAAGATGTTGGCAGGCTGCCCACATTCTGGCTCATATCATAAGACAGCATACCCATAACTGCAGAAAAGACAAAAATAAACTGTGTACTGTGTGCTTAACCATTTAGATGCAGATTACATGTCAAATGTTTGCAGTGTGCTGCTTTTGACACACGTCTTATTCAAAATGAATGTGAATTGAGGAACCTGGTGCAAGGATCAATAGTATTCCCAATTTTTCAGTCAGTAAAATTAATCATTCTTTTGCCACTTCTGTTGGGAAAAAGATACAAAAGTCTGAGGTGACATGCCAACCAACTCAAGAACAGCCTCTTTCCTACTGCCATCAGACTTTTGAGTGGACCTACCTTGCATTAAGTTGATCTTTCTCTACACCTTAGCTATGACTGTAACACTTCATTCTGCACCCTCTCCTTTTCTTCTCTATGAACATTACACTTTGCCTGTATAGCTCGCAAGAAACAATACTTTTCACTGTATACTAACACATGCAACAATAATAAATCAAATTAAATCACTCTGCCATTCCACTATTACCACTGCAATATGAATGGACCATTTAGCCCTGGAGCTTTTTCAGTCAACCATTAAATTAATGCATGGCTGACCTGAATCTCAACTCCCTTTCCCCAACTTTGATTCATTTTCCTTGATAAGTTTATGGAATAAATTTTGCTGTTCTCAATGTTGTTGATATTAAGTGATTAGCATCCACAGTATTTTGAGTGAGTGTGTTCTATATTTCCATTACTCTTAGTATGAAAATGTGTCTCCTGATTTCACTCATAATTGGTCAGCACCAATTTTAAGATTCTACCCTTTGATTCTGCCGTCTCTCACACCACACCCTCTGACACTACAGCCACATTCCCACATAGCCTCCTCTGTACTTCAGCTCGATGAATAGTGTTGAGTTTCTAATATCTCATGGCATCTGACCTGCACATTCACTCCCCCAAATCCCCGCCTATCTATACCAAAGAACATCTCCTGACCTTGCATAGTGCTGAAGACCATCAGAAAGAATGCATGGCAGCGAGGTCTGCATCCTGGTGGCGCACTTCAAGAATAATGCCAGTCCTGATATTGAACAGGGTGAGTGATGTCTGCTATCACCATCCTACTTTGTCAGGGGGTTCTCTGCAGTGCGAGCTGTGCATTGCTAAGAAAGATGCTTCTCCTTTCTTGGAGCTTAGTTTTCCAAAGTATTAACCTTTGTCTTCAGACTGTGCAACTAGATCTAGCCATGGATATTAAACTGGCTTGCTGGACTCCTCAAAGAATTGTCAGATAGTCATTCTGGCAATAACACTCTTCGTGCCTCGACAAGCTGAATCTTGCGAAATCTGCAAATCGCCTTTCAAAGAATTCCTTTGAGGGCAGTCTCATTCTTCAGGGTCTTCAGTGCTGTGCAGTTAAAGAGCCTTTCATGAGGGCAATCAGTGACAGACAGACAGGGTTTGCAGAGAAGTGGATTTGAACTTCCTGTCTCTGATCCCCTCTGGCCTCACGCCATTGACCGAGTGATGGTTGTGTTTCACTGCATTCGCCCTCCCCCAAGTGAAAGAGTCTTTATGCCTCAGGAGGCAGAGTGCTTCCTCGTCACTGAGACCCCCATATTGCTCTTGTACCCTGGCCTCTCCCACATCAAGACCCCAGGGCCTCATGATCACACCAGTACTGCCCCTCTGATGTGACCACCTCCCACCGAGTTTGCAGCTCCAAAAAGTAAGGGCATCCACTCAGCTATTATTAGAACACAAAGCTAGCACGGTTTCACAAACAGTACACTATACAGTGAGATTAAGGAGCAGATAATCTGTTTCCAAGATCTTTCAAGCTTCAAAATAACACTATGAAGTCTTTTACACTTCCCTGGTAGAGCAGACAATGCATGAGATTTTAATTCACTTAAAATCCATTCACTTAGAGTTAAAATCAGATCCAATACTTCAGTTAAATGTCTAAACTAAAAGATGGCATCTCCAGCAGAAGAGCGTTCTTTCAATACCACATTGGAGTGTCAGCCTAGAGTTTGTACTCAACCGGGACTTAATCTCAATACTTCCTGATTCAGGAGCAAATGCGCTGCCATTGAGGCACACTGAGCACCGATGAAGCGGTTTCTCTATACCTGTCCAATCAAATCTATTATACAGTCGATAGTATCCCAGAGTTTGGCATCATTGGCATCAGGACACTACACTTTCTGATTTATATTAATGTGCTGGACTTTGGTGTACAAGACACAAAACTCACAGTTGATGCAAAACACGGAAAGTTAGGAGTAACAGGTTCAGGAAGACATAGACTGATAAAATGACACAGGACAGATGAAATTTTACACTGGGAAGTATGACAGGAAACATTTTGTCAGGAAAAATAGGAAGAAGAAACACAAATTAAATGTACAATGTTAAACAGATGCAGGAAGAAAGAGACTGGAACTGTGTGTATATAAATCATTGAAGGTGATAGGAGAGGTTGAGAAGGTTGTTTAGTAAAAACATATGAGATCTTTGACTTTATTAATAGAGGAATATAGTGCAAAAATAAGGAATTTATGCTAAACATTTATAAAACTCTGGTTTGGGATCAAGTGTATTTTTGGGGGGGGGATTTTCTGCTGTTTCTTTCGATGGATGGGAACAGCAGAGGGAGCAGAGAATTCAACTGGAGTCCCCAAATGGCTTTAACTCCATCAGGACTTCCTGCTCCAAATGTTCCTGCCCCTCTCATATGACAGGTCGGGAAACTCATTTGCATACATTGGATGCTGTAATATGCTGTATTATCCCCCCACATTAGATCATTCTGCCCCCTCCCCACCTACCCATCCCACAGGCTGATGTGACAACACATGGATGGGCTTTACAACAGATTTTTGACATATGGGGACCTGCTGAAGTGAACCCAGGGAAAGAGGGTCATGATCTGGCAGTACCCTGGCAGTGCCCGGACACTGGTCCTAACTTTCCCCCTGCCATATCTTCCAACCCTGACATCGTTAATGATGTATCTAGGGGCTCTGCATCATCTTCTGTGGGTGGGTCTGATGGCATGCATCCTGCCGTCATATCTGGGTGCTGTATTTAGAAGGCACCCAACATCATTGGCCTATCATTGAAGAAAGATGATGCATCTCCAGGAACACTCTAAGGCTGGAAAATGGACTGCCTCAACGACACTGAACCTGGAAAACCGACTTGATTGATGCTTCCCGAACCCAGTGTTATAAGAACAAAGAACAACCCAGCACGGGAAACAGGCCCTTCGGCCCAACGAGCCCGCGCCGCCGCATCCTCCTACACCTACCCTGCCCTGCATGTATGCGAGTGGAACCCCTAACTTAGCCAGATTCAGGGGAGAATAGTGTCAATTTGGTATACCAATCAGCCTAAGAGCACATCTTTGGGGTGTTCCAGGCTCACTGGTGGCCTTCACCACAAACTCCAGAGGCATCTCTGGCATTATTTTGGTAAGTCCTGATTTCTGCATGCCATGTTGGTCTAGACATGTTCTGGACCTGCATTCCATCCTGCTGACATCAGAGAATCAGGCACAGGGGAAAGGTCTTCATCTGCTTCCCATTAATAGGATGCAAATTAGTTCCATGCTGGCTGCCATTCCTGATCTGCTTTGGTGGGCATCATCACAATATCCTGCTGTAAATTCACACTGACGTGGGGCTAAGTTTTGGGCCTCCCACCAAATTCACCCACCCATCTCCCTCATTTCACTATTTTTGAGGGTACAAAAATGTTCAAAATAAGTGCAGCATATCAGCATTCTCGGTCTGTAATTTGCTCTGTGGCTATAAGCATGCTACATTTTGTCTTCACTCTGTTGGCGGTTCACTTGTTCTTCCAGCTGATAGCCAACATTGCCCTTGTACGACAACTGGGGTGACTGTCCATTATTTTCCCATGGCTAATCATCCAAATTTATAACAAATGGGTCGGGAAAAGCCAATGGAATCTAATCCCAATAAATTACTACGATCAGAGCAGCTGAAGAGTGCCCATTCTAAAAAATTTTCACTGAAGTTTCAGTGTCATGAACAAGGCTTGCACATCAATGCGGTTTTGTGGGCCGGTGCCCTTCATTTACTAACTGCAGATATTTGTTCATTAATAGATTAAGAGAACACATTTCCATTTGCAAAACTGTCTAGTTTGTACAGAGATACTTAATTTTGTTGGTTGGCTTATCCCACTTCCATGTCAAAAGGTGGAAAAAATACAGCAATGTTTGGATGACAATTCTGTGCAATTATCATGCAGTTTCCACATAAAGAGCCTTAACACTTAGTGACAGTACATCCCAGCCAACAGATCTTAAGCCATTCAACTGTGTGGTACAATACAACAGTAAAGACATTCAGCTTCTAACAGCTCTTGCCTTTATGAAAAACTAAATGTGAGAATGCATGAATTATTTACTAACTTTCAAGCCACGCATCTGGAGTGATAGCTTGTGTGGGTTTTACTGCTGAGGTTCCAGGATTCCTAGTTTAATCATCTCTGAACTGGAAGCAGGAAAACAAGACAGAGATGTGTCAGCCTTTGCTTCTTGGCTGAGTCTCCACAGATGTATTGAGATCCCTATACAAATCTCCTCAGGGATGCAGGACCTCAGAATTGAATTTCTACCCCTTTCCCCTAATAATGTGCTCTAACCTCCATTTTGGCAAACCACTCATCTCTTCACTTCATGTCACACAGTTCTTTCCTCCTCCTTCAATTTCCTTTTCATCGCTGATCAAGCATTCATGCGTGTGACCATCCCTGTCCAAGACTGTGATGACACACCAACTCCAGAACACTAGACGTCTGTTCAAACATTTGGCCTTGTTCCTCTCTCACCGGTAAATATTCAAAACCTTGCTTCTTAAAATATCTTCTTGCTGTTTCAGTTATCCGCCGGCAGCTGTTAACACTAATGATTATCTTTTAAACTATTTCATAGTTTATAAGCCCAGCCTTTGGTCTACTTGTTCATAGTCCCATATTAAATAGACAAAAATATAATTTTTGCATCAATTAAACCTCAGTCAAGACTAAGAAGCTCAATGGAAAATGTACACATCTGAAAAGTAGAATACCAAAATTATTCAATATCCATTTTACATTAACAAAGGGTAGCCAACTACCTAATTGTACAATGTCATTCTTGTACAACATTGACTCAAATGTCAGATCCCTAACACATTAACTGATCACAATTCAAACTCCTTTCAAATTCAAAACAGGGAAAATGCTGTACAAAATGTGTTTTACTATTTATGCACTAACTCTACCTGAATTACAGCACCAGCCTCACCCAGCAACGAGGCACAATGCAGCTCATTCACAGACAACTGACTGATTATATATTTTCATTTAAAGTTGCATATTTATTTCAGTTCAATGAGGCTGGCTATCGGAGGTACACAGCAATGGCTGCACTGCAAGTGAGTGATATCTTGGGTTAATCAACAAAGGAGTAGGCCTACAAACAATATAAAAACAGAACTAGATTGAACAGATATTACACTAATAGGCCTCCACAGGGTATTTAACAACATTAAACTTTGCCATAATTATAAGAGGACCTAATCTTCATTTTTGCACAAGATCTATGTGGGATTTGTTTTGAAATACATGGGTTATACAAAGTTTGCTCCATCACTATATGGCAATCAAAGGTTCCTGTAAATAGTATATGAGTTCATTCAAACACAGCCGTGTAAAAGTGACAGAGATATCCGCTGCAGTTCCACATCAGTGATTTCATTTAATGCCAATGGAAAGTACACTAGAGATGCTTTGTGGAAATTTCCAGTATAGAATGACAGAGCCCCTTGTTCATTAATGTCTGAATTTAAGCAATTTGAAAACAGGAAAACATTCTGCTACACTAGAACACAAAAAAGACAAATAGAATAACTTTCTTTATGAAAAATCTCTGAATCTTAGCTGTTCTATTCAACGCAGTTTGATGTTAAGGCTAAAACTGGTGAGAGACAGAACTCGTGGATTATAAATTATTCTCAACCTCTTGAGTTTTATAGCCTTCAGAATTAAACAAAGATGTTTGATGCGGTTCTCCCAGCCTGCTGCACTAGTCTGTGTGAGTCTCCAGCCGTCGGATTTCCATGTCGGAAATCGGTGCAGAGCTGATCCCCACATTTAAATTCTCATTTCAGTCTCATTAGTGAGCCCAGGGCTGGAGTCTCCGTGGCTGCCAGCATCTACCCTCCCCCCTTTCCTGCCAGGAGTATTTGCTGGAGGGGGGTTTATTACTGCTCCCCACTAGCAGGGAGCTAGCAGCCCGACACCGCTGGAGTAAAGGGAGGCTCTGGAGGCCCCAAGGAGGTCAGAGATAATGGGGGGGTAGTCGCTCGGCATGGCCAGCCTGGCAATGGCAATGCCTGGGGGCATCTTGGCACTGCCCACCAGGGGAGCACGCCCACTGCCACTTTGTCACTGTGTGGTCGGGATCAGTGGCAAAGGAGGGAAGAGGCTGATTGGGGCTGGGCATTGGGGTGGCGGGGGGAAGGTCAGCCTTCCCGGGGTGGGGGGGACGGTGTCAGGTCTGTGGGGTGGGGGGATAATTGGGAGATGGGGACTGCAGGGAGGGAGGGGGTGGTGAGATCGAGGTGGGTGGGGGGGTTGGGGCTAGCCTGGAGACACCCGGAAGGCCAGTGATGGGTGGCTTGTGTACATGTGTCAATCTCCATGCTGATAGTTTGCACGGTGGCTCATGCAGCGCCATGCTGCCGTCTCTCCAGCGGGAATGGACCCCACTGATTTTCAATGTAATTCACGCTGAGGCACTCTGCAGTGCACAGAGCGTGTGGGAAATTAATTTTAAAAATCCTGCTGAAAACACCAGTGGGATTTACTCCAGTCTTCATCCGAATTTGACACTTAGAATTTTTTGGGAGAATCCTGGCCGTTCAGCTTTACACTCGTTTGTGAGTTAATCTAAAACAACAACTTGCATTGAGTGAGAATATAGTTAAACATTTCGTGTTGTTTCACAGAAATGTTCTCAGACAAAAGTTGTTAAAAACACCTTTGGAGACATTGGCTGGAATTTTCCAGCCTTTCTCACAAGCAGGATCTTCCAGTCCCGCCGATTGTGAACCCCCGCTCCAAGTTCCCTGATGACAGGGGTTGAATAGAACAGGAAGCCCCATTGAAGCAGCGGGATCAGAAGAACCTGCCACTGGCCCATGGTGGGTGGCCTCTGCTGTCACATAACACAGAAGATCCTTCCCAATAGTTCAGGTGAACAAAATAGTGGTAAAAGGTAGGGCAGAATTTTCCAGAATTAGTGTGTCAGGTTCAGACTAAAAGCCAGCCTGGATCTTTCCAGATGCGCAAACGAGTTTTCAGACCAGAGTTTCTGGCACTCAGTACACAACAAATCTGGGGCGGGCATGATAAAACTGGCAAGACCAGCTCCACAGAGATCATGGTGCCAACTGTAAAGGGAGCCCCATGAAAATATACTTCTCTATGGCCCCCACGGACACTTCCCAACACTTAAATATCAGGGGCACTCATCGCCCCCACCCCATGAGGCTCCCCAGAAGGCCAACCTGGCACTGCTGAGGCAATTCTAAGGGGCACAGCCGAGGCCAGTGCCGTGGGGCAGTGCCAGGGCATGTCACTCTTTCTCTGGGGTCTGTACTTATCTTGGAATCCCCCAATAGGTTCCCTTTGATTGATCCCTGTTTTTATGTAGTTGTTGTAAAGCTCACTGCGTCACATTAGCAAGGTATGTATATTCAGTGTGTGGATCATGTGGCTGGGATGCCCTTTAATGATACTGAAATTTATTAAAATGTATTGAAATAAGGTTCCTGACTTTGTTACATCACCAGCGAGGGACAGGGAAAATTGGGAAATGAGATTGTGCCAGCAAGGATCTCATTTCCTGATCTCCACAGTAGTTTGGACCTGTGCCTTGATTACACTGACTGCTAACTCGGCCTCAGAATCACCTCCATAGATTTTAGGGAGCATCCCAAAAAAGGAGGGAGAGATGGTAAGATAGAGAGATTTAGGGAGGTAATTCCAAAGTTCAGAGACTAAATGACACAGCTGCCAATGCTGGGGTGAAGTGAGCATCAGAGGTCAGAGTGGAGGTAATATACATCATTAACTTGCATGGGTCAGGGAAAAGGAATTCTGACCATCCACTGTCACTTCAGTGGAAAATCCATGGAAATCCTGGAGAAAAAGAGCGCCGTGATTTCAAAGATAAAAACCACAGAGTTTTGATAGGAATTGGTGGGAATGTTTGGAATGCTACAGGTAGAGACGAGTTTTTGGCAGTGTGTCCAAGCTCAGCAATGAATTCAGCAGCAGAGCCGACCTTTGGGATTGTTATTACCACGAGCCTGGTGGTTCTATAAACTAAAGCACTCAGAAGGAATCAGAATTGCTAACCAATATAAATATTTTATTCTGCAGTTCTAACTTCAAAGACTTCCAGACTTCCAGCATCTGTAGGATTTTGCTTTGATTGCACTGTGGCTATCATGACTGTGGTGTTAAACAATTTGCACCTTTTCACTGTTAAAACCCTACTTTGTAGATTGTTTTAAAAGTTATCTCAAAAATATAATGTTCCCCATTTGATGGAAAAAATAAATTTAATTCATTTTCAGCCAGCAAGATTTTGGCACCAAGCTGTGAAAAATTGAGTGGGGTTATGACTTAAAAACTCGACCAGTCCAGCTGCCAATCACAATTTCTAGATGTTTTGGTACCTTGTCTCAGTCCCCCAGCCACACGTTCCCTGGCTTACAGCCAAGGTCGGGATTTGGAGCAATAAAATAGGACATGGAAACACTCACAAATATCCTTCAAACGATCTGATTGTTTTGCCTTCTCTTCACTATAATTTTGCATATGAGCAAATGTTGTTTAAATTGTACTGAGTTTGCTTAAAATCCAATCGGGTAAAATAAACCTGACTTTGAAGTGGAATGAATGGAAAGTGGTAAGTGTGCATAACGTAGGCAGGAGGCTTGCCTCTGAAATGAGAGCAGGTTCCCAGAATCTGGAATGAGCTGGATTCTAAGTGCCTGTTGCATTGGGCTCAGGGTGGATCTTGGGTGTGGAGTCGTCTGGTACTGTACCAAGGACCTAACAATAAGTACAATGTGTCCCTCAGTGGTTTCTAAACTCAGCCACTGCATTGCCACATTATTCTGGGTTTCTCAAATTAGCGTCTTATGTTAATATGACATTAGAGCATGGATAGTACACAAAACATTATAAGCATCACTTGAACTGGCTATGCCTCGTGTCAAACACCATTTCCCAGTGTCACTTGATAGATAGCAAAGATTGGCAAAGGAGATGAGATCAATATCCATAAATATCAGTAGCAAATACCTTCAGAGATTGCAATGAACAAGATTAGCCATCTTCCTGTGATCTGTTGCCTCAGAGATTTCAGCTAAATTGAGCAGAGTCTCACCATTACCACCAGCACCTAGTCATTGTCCTGCCAGGTGGCTTGTAGCAGCCTAGGCCCTGCCTCTACCCCCTTGAAACTGGCCCCCAATAAGAAGACCACAACCTCAGGAAAGGAGAATGCAAATTAGAATTTGCATCAGTGTCTGGAATTGAATGGGCTGCCACGGGATCCAAATGTGCATCTAATTAAATTCTCTCCTCTCATTAGGAGAACACTTATAACCACAACTGGGCTGGTTTTAGGTGAGTTTGTTCCCTTTAAACTGATTTTTGAGATATTTTATCACAAGCACTGATGTTAAATTTTGCCCGCCTCACATGTGTGCAATTGTATCGGCATTGTTGTGTATGGCAGTGATTGCTGGGTCACTTCTGAACTTGAAAAAAGGACAATATGGCTGTGTCATGGGACACATTGGAAGCTCAGATTGTATGAGAGAGCTCGAGAACCATTCAGTCTTATATTAAAAGAAATCTCAGTTTTTCCAGAGCTAATAACATTTTGGAACTTGGAGATGAAGGTGAAGAAATCAAAATTTAATAAGGCAATTCTTGAGCACAAGAAGCTTGTAAATGGAAATGGAAAATGTATGGCACACTAATAAACATATTTAATCCCAATACTCAGATGTGTCATTCAAAACAATCATCACAAAGCTGAGGAATATCTCAACCCTAAGCAAATGGAAAAAGCAGAAAGCTACCAGAGATCAGAAATGCAGCGAGACAGATGGCGAGCAGATTGGGACACTAAAGAACTAGCAGTACATTGTAAATTTGACATCTTAGACCATGCATTACAAGACAGGTCAGTGCATGGATTAGCAGATGAAAGAATCCAACTGACATTAATGAACGTGCAAACGTTTTAGCAAACACGCAAGACTGCTGTTTCCATGGAGTTGGCATCAAAGGTTGCTCATGCGTTCTACTTGAGCGATTGGTACAGCTTCTGGCCAATAGTTCTGGTGATAGTGGTTTAGTGACTTGTTAGTGATACAATGGCAAGTACACAGCTCAGGCATGTCAATAAGGAGATGTCTGATGCTTTAATTGCCAAAAGAAAGGCCATATTGCAATCGCCAGTCAAGCAATGGCCAAAATAAGAAAGAGAACTGAATCCAGTGGTAATGGAACGCAGTGATAACACAAGGGTAGAGTTCATAATGAATCCAGTACGTCTAAGCAGAGGAACTAGGGCTGTACAGCACTTATACCATTGGCAATCACTCAAACAACAAGGAACTTTGGTACAATAGTATTGGTAAGTCAATAGTATATCAACACTGTTATTAATGCATTTAATAAAGTATGGTGCAAGATGCACCACAAAGCAAGCCTGATAACTTAAATACCGGGGAACATTTTATTGTAAGTGTGCACCATCCCACAGTCAGATCCTAGACTGCTTATCGGGGTTCCACACTGGGAGGAACTAACCCCCCCTCAGGGGTCACTTGACCCAAACTCACACCCATACACATCTCAAATTCCCAACATACATACGTTGCACCCCCCCCCCTTTAATCCAAAACGCCAACAACCAAAACATATATATATATATACAATGGAGACTATTTACCTGAGCATTGCAAACTACTACAGCCCCCAGTGCACAGTGCATTCAGACAGTTCACATGGACATAATCGCCAGAATTTTACCATTCTGCGCACCACGGGAATTGGAGCAGGGCGAGGGACGTACAATGGAAAGGTCCATTGATGTCAAGTGGGATTTCACAGTTTCAGAATGAGCCAGGCCATAAAATCCAGTCCAATGAGTCTATCAGAGGGATGGCAGTTTCATATAGACTGCTTCCTCATTTCAGGAACATTTTCCTATGTATCCTCCTGGAAGTTTTGGGAGGTTAGGCTGGTTGATGCTGCTTCGTCCTCTAGGTGGCTGACTCTAACTCTGGAACTTGAAGCTTGGGCCACACTAATGGAACCATCCTGGACAGTTCTCATTTGTGAGGCTTTGGCGCAGTGCTATGACCAACTGGTCAGCTTGTCTCCTCCAAACCAGTTCATCCTTGATCTGTATGATGTTGGACAGCGATTGTAGCCTGTATCCACTTCTCCCCAGAAATATAATTCCTGGCCAGGACCAAATCCCCTTTTTGGAAAGATCTCAACGTTGTGCTCCCTGCTGTTCTGGCCATCTGTCCCTCTCGGTTCTGTTCCACCACCTCTTGGGTCAAACATGGTTCTGAATTTTTGGTTGAACATCAATGAAGCTGGTGAGCAGCGGGTTGTCGTGTGGCATGTTGCGGTACAGATTCAGGAATGTATTTATCCACCGCCCTAGCGACCCCTCCCCTTGCGATGCCTTCAGAGGCTGTTTCAAGGTCTAAGCAAATAGTTTCACCAGACCATTCATCACCGGGCAATAAGGTGCCAATCTCACATGTCTGATTCCATGGTGTCTCACATAGCCAGCAAAATCCTATGCCACAAACTGGGCTCCATTGTCACCAATCACTTGTTCCAATTGTTAAACAAATACTTCATCAAACTTTTCTAGCATTGACTCCGCTGATATGGATTTCACAGCCATGACCTCCAGCCACTTATAGTGGACATCCACTACCATTAAGAGCATCTGCTCTTCCACTGGACAAGCAAAGTCAACATGGATTCACTGCCAAGGTGATTGGGGCATTCCCACAGATAAAATCCAGAGAAATCAGGGAATCACGAATCTCGCTGGTGAGGTCATGATTTCTGATTTCCCTCACCCCCTTGCCGGTGACATAATCAGGAACCTGATTTGAATACATTTCAATAAACTTAAATCTAATCATTTAATTCCCTCGCCGCATGATTCCCCTCTGACCGTACAGTCATATCTCATTGACATCATGGCAGCAAGATTCTTTACACGTTCTCAAAAACATAAACCTCTCGAGGAGATCACTCCAGTGGCACAAAGGTTAAGTGTAGCCCCCCAGGGAGAGTGATATGTCCAGGCAGTGCCCTGGCAATGCTTCCAGCACAGGTGCACACTGCCAACCCAGCAGTGACAAGCTGGCAATGCCACCATGTGCCAGAGAGAGATGCCAGGGCCAGACCCGAGTGGAAGCACCAGGGGGTAAGGAAGGCTCATTACTGTGTGGTAGAGGGAGGTGTCACTGTATTGTTGAAATGCCGGTGATGATTTTGGGGGATGGCAAGGGAAGTGGATTAAGTGAAATGCTGGTGATGATTGCGAGGGTAGAGTCCTCCATACCTCCATGGTTACAGTGCTGGGAGGAGTTTATTTTCATTTCTGATTGGCGTGCCTTTAAAGATGGTATCTCAATCTCTGTGGAGCCTGTTTCCCGTCCAAAGAGTCATTGCTCCACCAGAGTGACAGCATAAGCCATGCCCAATATCCTTCTTATTTAAAGGTGTTTTGGATAAATACACAGTCTGTGCCATGGAGAACTACCCGCCAGCTTTCTGACCGAGCCTGACACTTTGTCGAATTCTGGTAAGATCGGTTCCCTCAGTTCATACATTCCTAATGCTGCTCCCAGCATCAATTTGCTGAAGGACAATCATTGGATTTGTGAACTGGTCCCCACGCCCCCCCCCCCCCCGACCCTTTAGCCAGGGAGGGAAGGATCACAGTACCCCTTAATCCAGACCATTATCATCTATTTTACACTATTGCATCAACTTAAAATTCCCCCACTCTCCTTGTCTCTGCCAAATTGTAATCGCATTAAGCAATTCACTGATTATTCATAAGAGCTAACTGATTAGTTGACAAACATAATTACTGCTTTATGCAAAATATTTTCCATCTAATCAACTGTTGAACTTGTTTGCTTCTGAGGAGAGGTAAGAAGATGGAAAAGCATCAGACTGTTGTGTGGGTATAAGATGAAGCTGTGATTGGGTCATTCACATTTGGCCCCCTCAATATTCAAGAGGGGGGCGATGTTGAGACCCCACTACAGGAATGGCGGCGTGTGCTCACAATCTGGAAAGTGCAATTTACTCCAATATGTTTCTTATTTCAGATCTTCCCGGCCCCTCGCTGGTGGGCTGACACGCGCAGAAAGCTCATGTCATTAGTGAGCACTCTCTCTGGGACTTCTCCCCTCACCAGATTGAGCATATGCATTCACGCTGTCACACTGGGGCCATTTACAGCAGGCTCACCTAGACATGAACCTATTAGGGGATCACCTTGCATTCATAAATGTAAGTATAGCCCCTGGGAGAGAGGGACATGACCAGGCAGGGCATAGCAATGCCCCCTTGGCTCAAGTTTGCCAACTTGTGCCAACAGGTGGACCATCATGGGGAGGGAGGGATTCATTTCAATGTGGTAGTGTCTGGGAGCGGATGGAGGGCTGATGATTGATGGGGGGGAGTGGGGGTGGTGAGAAGGAGCCAATATTCAACGGGGTGAGGTCTGGGAAGAAGGGGCCGATGATCGACGGGAAGGGCAGGAGGAGCCAATGATTGATGGGGGAGTGGGGAAAAGGAGTCAATGATTGGGGGATGTAGAGAAATGCTGACTCCAATTGGGGATGGGGAGGGGGCCCGTGAGATTTCTGTGGTGGGCTGAGAGGGAAGTTTACTCAGGTTCTGATCGGGACACCCTTTAAACATGGGGCCCTGATCACTGTGCAGCCTGGTCTTGTCAGCGTGTTGAGGCCCCGGTTCCTGTACGATAATGTGAAACATGCTCCCTGGCAGAGCATCGTAAGATCCGGAGAGAAAAATGACAAGTTTCCCTGCAGAGAAGCACAATGGTTTCCTCGCCAGAAAAAACAGCCCTAGCCATTTTTTGGTAAAATATTGCCCAAACCAAATGATTATTTAGTGGCATGCAAAGTTTCAAACATTATATCAACTTCATTTTACAAAGCAGATCATGACAGGTTGCTAGCTGCATTAAAGAAAGAATTTGTATGTCTATCAAATAGGACATTCCAGCAGTGATATACTTTTTGACATGCACTAACTGTTATAATGTAGAAAATAACACAGCCAATTTAGGCACAGTTATCTCCAGAAATAGTCATGAGACTATAACCAGATTATCCACTTTTTGTGATACTGTTTGAGAGATAAACATTAGCAACTTTTGGACTTCTTTCCAGGCAACAGTACTGCCATTCAGCCGAGGCTGACACATTAGACTGTGTTACTAATAACTGCAAAGATGAATGTTTAATTTCCATGAAGTTCAGAGAGCATTTTAAAGTTAAGTCAAATGTGAAGAATGTAGGATTGAAACAAATCTTTTAAAATAAAGTGTACATGCAAATCATATTCATAAATAATTCAAACTAAATTGCAATTAAGAATATAAACCCTTGAGAAGGTAATTCAAGCGAACGTAAATTATTTTTAAAATTATAATAAAGCTTGAGTTAAATAATCATCAGAATTTATTTCCCATTTTTTCTGAGGCAAATTTAGTTAAGTAATTATTTCATGTTTCAACGATTTTGCCTTAATAGCGCCTTCATTTTATTCTAAAATTTGCAGATTATATTTTCCCTTTTAGGCACTTTTGAAAAATATGTTTACTTTGCTCTCTCAGGAGATTAATTGGTTGCTGGAGGGTGGGAAGTGATGCATCATTCAGCCAGACTGTGGGGCAGATGTGGCACACCAGTTGGCCTTTTCCTGTCCAATATTTTGGAACATTTATACACATAGAGATTCGTCACTTTCACAACCCTGAAGGTTAACATCATAGGGAAATCTAGTCACGTGATATCAGCCTTGGTCCAGTCAATTTACTCCTTTATTTATTCTGGGTGAAACCTGCAAAATCAATACTATTTCCACCATTCTTATCCAGCACTAAGCTTTTTAATTACTAGCAGGAGGCACTGTGGCACAGTGATTAGCACTGCTACCTCACAGCATCAGAGACGCATGTTCGATTCCTGGCTTGGGTCACTGTCTATGTGGGGTTTGTACATTCTCCCCTTATCTGTGTGGATTTCCTCTGGGTGCTCCGGTTTCCTCCCACAGTCCGAAAGACATGCTAGTGCATTGGTTATACTAAATTCTCCCTCAGTGTACCTGAGCAGGTGCCGGCGTGTGGCGACTAGGGGGTTTTCACAATAACTATTCATAGTTGCAGTTTTAATGTAAGCCTACTTGTGACATTAATAAATAAATTTAAAATATTTTTCAAAGTTATGCTATGGAGAATTCAATGTGCCCATGCGCTCAGCAGTCAAGCACATTTGAAAAGAGTGTTGATGAGAGATTAATATGTAACATTGTAGTCTCAAATCTTCCATTGTGAATAGTTCTCCGCCAGATTGCATGATTAGGAGTCAGCTTATTCTTACATTTTTATCAATGAAAATCAAATAAAATTAGAGACAACAATCGTTAGTAAAGGAGAGAATGCAGAAACTTCTGTTCAGTATTTATTATCTATTTAACTGGACTATCTAGAATTGAAAAGGCAGAACCGGTGTAAGATCTAAACCATAAAAACAGGAAATCTGCTCTCCAAAGCTCTGTGCACATGGAAAATCAGAGGACAGCTTGCTATGGAGGGAGGGAGGCACAGAATTTTAGAGTGATGTGAAATTTTAACTTTTATCCTTAACAGATTCTCCATCTACAAATTGACCTGATTGATTGTCTTGGCTTCCAGTCAGAAAGGGGGAACCCAGGAACAGACAAGTGCAATCCACAACCCAGGGCAGGGGGGTCTTATCCCAAATGGGAAACCCCAATCCTGGCAGAGGACCCCAATCCTCAATCTTGGGAGTGTCCGATCCCTGACTGTGGGAAGGGTGGGATCTCCAACTCTAGAGTTCTTTGTAAGTAGTCTGTCTGATTTTCCTGGGATTTTGAGGACCTAGTGGAAGCACTCCTTCCTCTCCTGGCCCACAAGCAGTGCTAGAAAGCCTCTAAAACTGTCCTCGCATTCTTTCATTTTCTGAGCATTCCAAGATCTGGAAATTTGGCTACCCATTGATCTGAAGTGGAACTGATCCACTTCAGATTAGCCATGATCTTATTGAATGGCAGGGCAGGCTCAAGGGACTAGATGGCCCACTTCTGCTCCTATTTCTTATGTTCTTGTGTTCTTAAAAGCTTAAATCACAGACTGTCAGACAAAAAAAATCCCAGGAGTGGATTGGCTGTAGGCCCCTTCCCTTATTTTTGTTAAATTTTGAAGTGGTTGTGTTAAAAGTGGGTTGAGGTTGGAGTTTGATGGTTTTTAAATTTTTGGATCTGACCCAAGCCTAGCTTACCCATTGTTGGGTGTTAACATTCAGCACCTTGTCATTTCTTGATCTATAACCTTTCCTTGGATCAGTATCCTCTGGGTAGTAGATTTACTGGTGCCAGCCCAATGTGAAGCCATAGATGAAACGAGTATGAATCAGAGATAATTCGACAACGCCATGGTTTTGATTCTCTGATCTACAAGTATGGCTACTAATTGAAGGATGAACATTGTAATGCATTTTTTGTTTGATTTCTACTTTTTTGATCCCGAAGCCACTATGTTCTAATTTAGTGTTGATTCTCCCTCTCCCTGTTAACTGGAGGGATTTTTGGAATATAAACTGGGTATAACATAGTGGACTAGAAATTGATACCCCCAATAGTATTTGCAACTTTGTGCCTTTCAGATCAAAGTGGACACCACACAAACTCCACATACCCAACTCATCTGATTTTAGCACTATTTGGTGCACCTTCAGCACTGCTGTTTATTTCTGAACACTCCTGGCAACCTCGGTACACAGCAGGAGGTCCTGGCAGCATTGCTTTCAGACTATACAATAAAACCATCTGGCTGTTAGTAAAGGCAGGCTGTATCTTAAAGGGAAGCTGCACAGAAACCATAGGCCACTGCAATGTATATTCCTGAAAAGCAGACACCAAGACAATTAGGGATCCATACTAATTGATAAAAGCAAAATACTGTAGATGCTGGAATCTTAAACAAAAACAGAAAATGTTGGAAAATCTCAGCAGGTCGACAGCATCTGTAGAGAGAGAATGGAGTCAATGTTTTAAATGCAACGTCTACCATACTGACAGATGTTGCACTGAAAGCATTAATGTCCAGATGGGCAGGGGAAATATGCCATGGTTCCGTATGGGGCAAAGAAATCCTCAAGGATCATCTTCAAGGAGCAAGTGGTCAAGGGGGTCAACTCCTAGAATCTGGATCCAAGGATCTGGCATCACTGCCTGTTGTGGGAAAATCACCACTCGGAGTCAGACTTAAAGATTCAACATGCAGTTTATTGAACAAAGCTTTGGGAGAAGTGCTGAGCACTCTGCAGTGCACACAGTCACCTTCTCAACTTTAAAATGGCAGTTGAGCATCTTTTATACATTTTCAAATAATGGATAAGTACGAACGTTAGCTGTTAGCGCATTGTTATACATAGAGTAGACAAGTATGGATATTGGTGGTTAGCACATCATTATACATTGAGTAGATATATTTATGCCGCCCATCAATGACTGATCTCGTTACCAAAACTCATTGTTTTGGTTCTGCTTTATTTCAAGCTAAGGTGCCTCATGGTCTGATTTATTTTCTGCAGTAATTCAGACACTAACAGGTTTTAACTCTTTGTTGTGCAATGTCTGTGCCCAAGTCAGCATATCTTAATGTCTTTTCCCATTTTGTGCCAGGTAACCATCTTGTATCCTTTAATTTTGATTTTACTCCAACACTGCCAATAAAGATCTAATGATCTCACACGAGTGGTTGGCATCACTGAATATATCTTTGCATGACATGTCCTACCTATTGCACCATTAACTCCAAAGTTAACATAGATGTGGGCCTTGGCAAAAAGCGTGACTAGATGCATTTTGTACATGGAAGCTTGAGAGATCTCGTAGAGTTTGCCAGTTGTGGAAACAGCCAGTCGTGTAGAAATTACGAGTGGCAGTGACTTTCACAGTTACTGGCAATAAATGTATTCCTAGGCCCCCTAGCAGCAAATCTTGCAGAATGTGGCAGGTGTGAGCCACCAGTTCTGTGGTCATGTGGAGATGTTGACGACACTGCCTGTTGTTTACTTCCAGAAAAGACATTCATCTCCTGTAGACCCTCAGTCTTGGGAGCAGCCTACTCACCATGTTCATGCGAGTTTCATCCGCTGTGTCTGGAGGAGCCCTGCTGCCCCCTATCAATGGGGGTGAAGCTTCTCACTTTAGCAAGCCTGGCACCTCCATAGCAATCATCTCCTCCTTCAGCCTGTATGCAATAAGCCCAGCATCCATCTTGAGGAAGGTATTCTCTCCACAATATTATAACAAAAAAACATGAGTAAGCATGAGCCTCTGAATGTCTTATTTCTGTCGATAACTAGTAAATAATTGTGGGTTTAAGTTCTTGGGTCCAGTGTCGACACCTAATCACCACAGAAATCCTGGCAAGCACCTGGTACTTTTCAAAATGTCCCCCCGCCCAGCCCCACTACATCAGCCAACAGTATGACATTGTTTTGGCCATATCCTTCGTATGCAGGTTTCAGGCCTGTCACTGGAGATCATTTTCCAGGTTTCCCTGCATCCAACACTATCATTTCTTCCTGTCCAATCTTTGAACATTTTGTGTGTGAGTCCCTGTATTTCCCCTTGAATCTTTGAAGGTGGATCCCTGGGGAGGGTACAGCCCAACCTAGACCTTAGCCCTCCCCATCTTGAGATCTCCTGGCCAGTGAGACACAGTGGTTACCCGTCTCCAGCACCCTCCAATACATAACGCTACCTTCTCCCTAAATATATGGGCTGCTGATGCCTCCTCTGACTGTGTGTGTACTGTCTTTTTTGGAAGAATCGCAGCCCATCATGGTGCGGTTTTCTGGTCCCAGCCTTCTCGCTCTATGTCACACGAGGAAGGCAGCAAAGAATCAGCCACCATAGAATAGAAGAAGCATAGAATCCCTACAGTACAGATGGAGGCCATTCAGCCCATTGAGCCTACACTGTCAACAATTCCACCCTACATATTTAACTTGCTAATCCCCCAGAACTATTGTCAATTTAGCATGGGACTGTTGAACTTTCACAGATAGAATCTCAGCCTTCTAACAAAGTTGTATCCCTGTTCAGGGAAAGGTGTTCGCCTGGCCCTTGCTTAACAGCTTTGCTCCAGGAATACATCTTTCCATCATAGCCTCTCCAGCAAGGACCCCTGATCTGGGACAGACTATCTCAAAATCAAGAATTCCTTTGGTACAGAATCTGCATCCTCAGCACATCCATAACTTTAGGCAGGAACTCAGACTAGTAGTGAGGAAAACAACAATGTCTTGTAACAATGTCACTAACCTGAGGAAATGTCCAAAAGAATTTCACAAAAGTGATCAGTGATCAGTCAAACATTCACATCAAGTAGAGGAAGGAAAGATTATTGTTATTTTGTAATATTATTGGTGGAATTTGGAGTTATATAATTATGCACAAGGATACATGAATATCTGCCACATCACTCATTACTGCACTACCATTGATATAAAGAAGTATTGATGTACATGGTGAAATCTGACAAACACATTTGTACCGGAATTCTACCACCCTGCCCCATGGAATCAGAGCGGGCAAGGGGCAGATAATGGAAATGTCAGTTGACTTCGGATGGGATTTTCTGGTCTCAGGTGGAGCAAGGCCGTAAAATCCCGCCCTTGATGTCAGTTCCAGCATTTTAAAAGTGTTTAAAAGTTTTACTATTTCAGACTTTTGAGAACCACAAAACCTTAGATGACAGCTGCGGGTGTTTGTGAGAAAAGTTTAAGCACTAAAAGTTCACAGACAGAAAGAAGGAAATGTCTTGCTTACGGATCGAAGTTCAGAGCTTGTGGAAAGCCCACAATCTGGGAAAAGATGTGCAGAAAGGAGATGGTGAAGGAGTTACCAGAGACAGAGCAATAGGCTGAATGAGCAGGCAAAGAAACCAAGAGATCCTACTCTGGAAGTTAACAATGAGCTTGAGGGCACAATGGACATCGGAATCATCCAACTGCAAGAAATGTCTGCAAGTGACAGTCCCCAGAGGAAAGAAATTCACAAAATTATTTGGTCTGGAAAACGTTGAGAAGTAAGGCCCATAACCCTGGATCTGAAGTTGAAGCTTTATTACAGAGTAACATCATCCTGCTCGGGCTATACCAAAGATCATTTCTGAAAATTAAAAAAAACCTGAATTAAGATGCTCCAAAACTCAACATCATGCTGAAGGCATGTGGTGGAGCTGAGATTTGACAATGAAGAATGACGCAAAAGAGAGGGCCACACAGAAAAAAATACATTAACTGCATATTGTGTTTCACTGAAACATGATCCTACCAGCCTGAGAGTGAACAGTTACAAAAGGCTGCTATTGATCTTAGGAAACCAGGTGATAAAGGTGTCACTCAGGGTTGAAGGTAGTCAACCCATTGAAAAGTGGTCTCCAATCAGAAGCAAGAAAGGTCTGATCCAAATATATGCATTTGAAAAGCTGTCTGGATGCTTTGAAGATTTTCAGTATCACTTCACAATTGATCCGGAAAAGGGACCAGTGTTTTGTTCCCCACGTATAGCACCATGGAGCAAAGCTTGAAGAAATCCAAGAGTTTTCAGTAAACTCAATGTCAGAATGTTAGAGGAATCTTAGCTATGGATAACATTCAACTTATACTTGTTTAGTATAAGTTCCTTCCTTTAGTCTTAAAATTGGGGAGAGACAATGTATAATGGTAATGTTACTGGACTGGTAATCTAGAGGCCTGGGCTAATGCCCTGGAGATATGGGTTCAAATCTCACAATGGTTGCTGTGGAATTTGAATTCAATTAATAATTCTGGATTATACTGTTAGTTTCAGTAATAGTAACCATGAAACTATCATTTCTTGTTATACAAACCCACTTGGTTCATTAATGTTCACTAACTTTCCTAGTATGTCCTACATGTGACTCCAGACCCACATCAATGTGGTTGACTCATAACTGCCCTTTGAAACAGCCTAGTGAGCCACTCATTTCAGGTCCATTAGGGGTGGGCAACAAACGCTGGCAATGCCAGCAGCACCCATATCCTATGAATGAATGAAAGAATTGAAAACTGGCTTTAGTAATGGTAGCCGTGCCATTCTAACAATTGCAATAAATCCATATTCACTGAGAAAAGAAAATAAACCCAGCTATTCAGATATGTGGATACAGAAACAGGCAAGTAACTTATTCAACTTGGACTGTGAACATAGAGTTAAAGATTAATAAAGAAGCTGATCAAACAAAATTTGAAATTAGAAGCAGAACTGAATATATGAAATAAACTCCAGTCAAAATCATTCAAAATCCTGGAACTTCCTCCCTAACAGCAGTGTAGCTGTACCTACAGTACGAGGCCTGCAGTGGTTCAAGACGGCAGCTCACCACCACCAATTAGGTATAACCTCACCAATGACACCCACATCCCATAAAATGTGAGAAAAAACAGGTTTAATCCTACAGTCTCGATCACACTTTGTCTACGGTAAAACATTAAAAAGAAGTTAATTACTTCCTCCAGCTTGGCTTAGAAGAGGAACCAATGTACATGCCTTTATTTGACTATGGAATGTGCTTATGAGATATTTGCCCTTTGTCATATAATATGAGTTTTTTTTTAAGTCATTTCAAGCAGAAGAGCCAACAAAATCACTCACACTCTGCAATCAGGCACTCTTACAAGGCATAATTTCAGGGCTACACAGTACTGAATAATGCTGTTGTTATGTCACAAAGCTACTGGGTTGAATTTAATGCCCTCCCATATGTCACGTTTGATGGTGGGGGTATTTAATCAGGATGGAAACCCATCACCTTCCCACTTCCATTCCACCATGTCCGTGATGGAAAGGTCAATGGACAGCCTTTCTGCACCCCACCCCCCCACCAATTGAAGCCTTTAGGTGGACCGTTAATGCCCACTGAAGGGCTTCAATCCACAGCCTTAACCCAATGGCTGGTTGGTGACTCACCACGTGGGGAGCATCACAAGCAAATCTAATCAGTATTGTTTGTCAGTTTCTGGGGTGGGGGGGAGTGGTCCATTCAATCAAAGGCACTCAGTACCTTATCAAAGGACACAGCATTGATAAGGAGTGGGGGGGCGGCTAGCTGCTGTGAGTCAACCTTCTACTCTTGCTGTTGACCCCCCACCCTTCCCTCTCCCATAAATCCTTTCTCATCATCACTAACATGTGTATGTGTCTATCCACGATCATACTGGCAGCAGCCACCACCTTCCCAGGGCACTGCCATTCAATTGAGCTGCTGGCCAATGCCGGACTTCCATCCCTGGGGTCCTTGATCCTGGGAAGGCCTACTGTTGGCCTGTCAGATGCCTGATTGACATTTACTTTGGTGGCCTTTCCCTAAAAGAGATGGCACAGGACTTCTGCCAACAGAACTGCCAACCAATGGACGAGACCCCCATTGCCTCCATTAAATCCCATCTATTGTCCTTCTCGATCTAAATTAACAGTTATTCCTAGCAATTTAATGGAATTGATTCCACATTACAGTTGTGCAGTAAATATTCTGAACTTTTATTTTGATCAGAATCCTTGAATGTTCAAATGTATTTATACAGATGCCACCTTTTGCGATATGCGATGGCATTTATCAGTGTCAATTCAGAACAAATCTGTGCACGGAAACATTGTAATGTTGTGCATCAATATGACTCATTAAAACAGTTCAGTTCATTAAAATTATACCAGGCAGTGAGTCATTTCAACAGAAAATCTGACTGGCACCATGTCATAAGAACTGAAGCATAAGATAATGTACCTTCGTGCGTGAGGATCAGTAATCTTCTTGGAATTTGCATTGAATTTCTGAGGGATTAATTGCTTACTCCTTTTGAAAACTGGTGAAAGAAAGGATAATAATTATCATTTGAGTCTGCGGTGTACCTTTCAGTAAGCTTACGTTTTTCTGTGATTGAGATCACATAAAGTAGGACAACCAATTACAGTAAAGAGAAAGCTCTCTATAATTTATTTAATGTTGGGTTTCATTCTCTCTAAGTTTATCACACAAGATTGATTATCACAGTAAATTTAGTCTCTCTTTACATATCACTGAACGATCATTCACACCGTTCTCAAGGTTACACGTTTATCTACATATAGACAAGTGCTTTAGTCCTGGTGTGTTTAATGTGTATCATATACGACTTGGTTCAATTGAAGGTCAAACAAGCATTCATCAAGATAATGGCACAGGACAACATGGAGTAGGAAAAGGTCATTTGTTCAGTCAGAAATCTTCATTCCTCAGAACAGAGATATTTCTTGTATTATTTTTCCATTCGATCTCCAGATGGATGTCCCCAGTGTCTCAATTTCTGTTCCATATCAAAGGATGTATCAAGTAAAATTCTGGAATGGGAGACCTCTAGATTTGTATCTCATATTCCTGGAAACCCTACAGTGCAGGAGGAGGTCATTCAGTCCACCAAGTCTGCACCAATAACAATCCCACCCTTGAAACTGCACACGTTTACCTGCTAATCCCTCTAACATGCATATCTCGGGACACTAAGGGTCAATTGAGCATGGCCAATCAACCTACCTGCACATCTTTGGACTGTGGGAGGAAACTGGAACACCCAGAGGAAACCCATGCAGACACGGGAAGAATGCACAAACTCCACATAGACAGTGACTCAAGCCAGGAATCGAACCCAGATCCCTGGCACTGTGAGACAGCAGCACAAACCACTGTGCCACCTTGCCAATCCTTATTAATTGATAAATCAGTTACCTTTAATGATAAAGCTTTAATAGATACCTTCCATATATCAGACAAGGAAGGCATTTGCATTATATTTTATAACTTTTCTAAATAGTTCACTCAATTAATTAGCGTTATTGTTATACAGTTGAGCAAAGCGACCATTTTGGTGACAGTGTGCTCCTGAGTCGGAAAATTGTGGGTTCAAACTCCATTGTAGTGATTTGAATACTAAATCCAGGCTGATGCTCCATGACAAAACAGAAGGAATAAAATGCAGTCAGACATTGCATCTTTCAGATGAGGTGTTAAACTAACATCCTATTTCCATCTCAGGTGGATGTAAAATATCCTGTAACATTATCACACTGTTATTATCAGGACACAGTAGTACTCAAATTGGTTGACATGTTTCCTGCATCTCAACTGTGACTACACTTCAGAAGTATGTCATTCGTTGTGTTGTCTTTTAGGCTCTCCACTAACTTTTAGTGATATCTACATTTGAACCCTCAAATCTCTCTGTGCCTCCACAGTTCCCAACTTTATGATATGTAGGAAATATCTGATTTTATCTTTCACAGGCCCAAAATGGATAAATTCACACTTTCCCACGTTGAACTTGGCCATAGTCCACCCATTTCATCAACTCATCTACGTCCTTTTGGAAAACACCCATTAACCATTACTTTCTGTTTCCCGCCATTGAGCCAGTTTTATATCCATGTTGCTACATTCTCTGCCATTCCATCAGCTATAACTTTGCTCACAAGTCTGTTGTGTGGCACAGTTTCAAATGCCTTTTGAAAGTCCATGTACACCACATCAACAACATTGCCCTCATTAACCCTTTCTCTGTTACCTCGTCAGAAAACTCCAGTAAGTCACTTAAACATGCTTAAGAAATCCATGTTGGTTTTCCTTAATTAACCCTCATTTGTCCATGTGACTATTAACTTTGTGTGAATTAGTGCTCCTGGAAGTTTCCCCACCACCAAAATTGAACTGACTGGTCTGTAGTTGCTGGACTTTGCTTACACCCTTTTTTGAATAAGGATGTAAGGTTTCTATAAAAGCAAAATGTGTGAAATTTTGCTGGAAATTCTCCAGTCCCCTGACATCATGAATGAGCCAAAGGAAGACTGAAAATTATGGCCATAAATTCCACTCCCTTTTTCACTCTCTTTTCTCACCGTATTGTTGGGTACATGTCATCCAGTCCCAACGCCTTATTAACATGAAGTATAGATAAGCTGTCTAATGGCCTAACATGAATTGGACTTCCTGCCTGACCTTCACTAACTGGGCAGGAATGAGTCTGTAGGAGTTTGATTTCAATGGTTTAGGTTTCCCTACATCAACCTCATGAACAGATAGAGATATGCAACCTGGTTTATACACATACATGCTATACTCTTACAACAGACCAGTTACATCCACTTCTCTGATGTGCAGATGTCGGCATTGGACTGGCGTTGCACAGTAAGAAGTCTCACAACACCAGGTTAAAGTTCAACAGGTTTATTTGGTATCTTGAGCTTTTGGAGCGCTGCCCCTTAATCAGGTAAGTGGAGAGGTAGATTCACAAACATGCTACATATAGGCCAAGACATAATTGCAAGATAATTACAGATTGGAATGTGAAGAATGGTTGGAATGTGAGTCTTTAAAAACTCTATCTAGTATTATTCTTATAAGTCTTCATGGGCTGCTTAAGAAATCATGGGGTAGAAACTGGCATGTGTTGCATTTGTTGGGACTCCTTCTAAAACAGATGTTAGGAACCTTAAATATGTAAATGAGGGGCCAATACCTGTTAAAGGATCCCACTGGGATATTTCTTGGGGCTACTTGAGTGGCCCCTACTGCTGACAACTGAAAAAAGAAACCTTGTGAAGCCAGCAAAGAGAGGCAAACGCCATATTTTATAGGAGTCACAATCACAGCAGCCACCATCCACACTCCTCACCAATCCCACCCCACTCTCCTTCCCCATTTCCACGACCCTCTCAAGACTTAGCTGAAGGCCACTTCTGGTGAGGCTAGCCGTCCAACATTAATCTCTTTACGCAGGCATGCTCCCCATGGAGATTTGAACAACAGTTTGCACCAAAGCACGCTGATGAGGTCTAAACATGGGTTTCCATTAATCATAGGGCTTCTCAATTCATTCCTGAAAGTAGGTTCAGACCAAGATCCACATTAGTGTATCAATATCCCACTTTAAACTGAATCGGTATAGGTAACAGAACACTCAAAATGCGCTGTAATGTTAGGTTCTTTCATATAATTTGGTTGATGACTGGCCATGTAGGCAGACAAAGGGCACTTACAAACTGAAATCTGAGTATACTTGTTTTCTGAACTGGTAGTGTGTAAAAGCCTGGAATTAACAATTATCCCACTTGAGTGAAAGAAAAGAAAGAAGTTGGATATATACAATACCCTTTGTTTCTTTAGTGAGTCCAGAAGTGCTTTAAAAATGATTTCCTGAAGTGCTATTATGCTGCAGCCAATTTGCACACAGCCAAGCCTAACAAACAACTGATCAGTTTTGGTTCACTGCTAGTCTTTGAATGGATGGGATATCTTTTACATAAAGCTGCAGGGATTGGTGTGCCTTGGTTTAACAGAAAGTGAGCGTAAGCATAATTTTAGAATGACACTACGGAGTGAAATCAGTTGGCACTTAATGGAAATATGACTTTCCCTCCCCCAAAAGGCTGGATCCATTGAAATCTTCAAGGTGAGATTGATGGAGCATTGTTAGCTAAACCAGGTAAATGGAGTTCAGGTACAGATCTGTCATGATCTAGTTGTATGGTAGAACATGCTTGATAGGTAAATGGCTGCCTCCCATTTTGTGCTTCAATGTTCCTATTGCCAACTAACTGGCTGCAAAATTGGACACAGCATCGGTCTTCCTTTCCACAATAAAGAAGACTTATAACAGCTACTAATGCAATTTGAAACCTATAAACTTTAACATCAAAAATAAATTCTGACAAGGTCAAAACACATGACGATTATTTATTATACACCAATTAAAGGAACAGTTTGGAGATGGAAAAACTGACGCAGTTTATTTGTAAACCAGTGAAACCCATCATGGAACATTACTACATGGAAAAAGATAAAGGAAAACATTCCAAAGTTGGTTGCGTTCGAGACTATTTCAATGTGAACTGATTTTGTGTGCTTTGTTTGTCAAATTGCCAAGTGAAATGCGTAATAAGAATTTAATCACTTGCTCAAATATCTTTGTTAGTCTTCTCCTGAAGCTTTGAAGTGAAGAAATAACCCCCTTTCGTATTTTGTGACATCACAAAAGACAGCACAACCAATGAGTTCTTTTTGAGTTGTGGTCCTTGTTGTAGAGGCTTCATAAACAAAATAAAGGTACTGACAAGATGATTTGCTTTCATGGTGCCAGTTGGGGGATAAGTATTGAGCTGGACTCTGCCGCTATTCCTTGAGCTGTGTCATGGGATCATTTTCCTGAACTTCAGAGTGCAGATAAGGCCTTGATGTAACACCTCAGAAAGACAGCATCAAGCTCCTTCTGTACTACTGGGACTTGTCATTCTCGATGATGCGCTCAATTATTCAAATTGGGACCTGAACTCATATCACCTGATTCGAAGGTGAGCGTGCTAGTTCAGAGCTAGAGCTGGCAATCTATAAAGATGCTCTCTGAAAAAGCTGGAGACATTATAGACTTGCCTAGATATTTACCAGTCTGCAATAATTGAGTGTCACTTCTGTCAAAAAGAAGCTCCCAGCTTTGTTTGGTCTCTTGTTTGTCCTTCGAAGCAAAAATGACCATGTTCATCATTTGTAGTGTTTGGTAGGGTTCCAGTGGATACGTTGGAGACTGTTGATCACTGAGACAGGAACATTTTCCATGTGTACAGCTGATCGATTCTGCCCATGGATAACACTATAGGTTACAGGACCTGAAGTTACAGGTCCTCAAAATGACACCCATGACAATGATTGCTGTGAATCTCTCCTGCTTTAGCATTTACCCTCTTACATCTTGCAACAACCCAGGTTCATGAAAGTCCCATTAACGTGTGAAAGTGTTTCAATGTGGAAGATTGTTGCTTGCTGCCATTCTCAGATTGGTAACTGAGCTTTATCTGAATGAAACAATGTTTGGGATTAGCATTTTCAAGGGAATGTAGGTACACACCCAGACATCCTGGAACACACAGCTTCTAAGTATAGGAGTATGATTAAAACAAACAACTTAAATCTTGGATAGATGCATACGATTGTGTGATCTGATTGCCTCTGCCATCTCTGGATTAGTAAAGTCTCACAACACCAGGTTAAAGTCCAACAGGTTTATTTGGTATCACGAGCTTTAGGAGCGCTACTCCTTCATCAGGTGAGTGATGATGAAGGAACAGTGCTCTGAGAGCTTGTGATACCAAATAAACCTGTTGGAATTTAACCTGGTGTTGTGAGACATTTTACTGTGCCTATCCCAGTTCAATGCCGGCATTTCTACATTATCTTTGAATTAGTGTATTCAATAGGGGATTTTCACAATAACTTCATTGCAGTGTTAATGTAAGCCTACTTGTGACACTAATAAATAAACATAAACTTTAAAAATCTAAACCTTTAAGAAGTTACTTCATTGTGTGTATGTTTTGTTTCAAGGATATTTTAAAATCCAATTCCAATGCCCTGTGGAATACTGGAAAAATTGCCTATTACAAATGGCCTGTGTTCCCCAATATCTGCTTGAACAGAAATGTTCGTTCCCTCTATGTTGAAAGCATTCTTGCTCAAAGATTGGTTTCAGTTCCTAGCTGTGAGGATTGATTTTTTTTTGTTTTTTTTTGGAGAGAATATTGTGACCTGCCATAGAAAGCTGTGTGTTTGTGTGTGTGTGTATGCATGTGTACATGTGCATGCATATGTACATAGATGGATGTGTGTGCCATGCATGTGTGTGTGTGTGCACATGAATCTGCGTGTGTGCATGTGTGTGCGTGTGAGCCTGCATGTGTGCATGTGTGTGCGTGTGAGCCTGCATGTGTGCATGTGTGTGCGTGTGAGTGTGCAAGTGTGTGGATGTGTGTGATTTTGGAGACAATGTGGTGGCAGGCGGCTCTGGCAGCACCTGTCCCTTTGACCAGAATGGCAGATCCCATACCAGATTCAGCACTTGGGAGCTTATTACTTATGCATAGGCGACTTCCCCACCGACCTCTTCTGGCAGGTGATTCATCCACCAACCTCTGGTAGGTCTGAATGTCCTGTATTTAATAACCAGTCCAACACTCCCAGATATGTGATTCTGCACATCTGGATTTCATAACTGATAGTTTTCCAAAGTGAGACATGCACTGTGGGATGAGAGCCCAGTGCTTGTCTGCATTTCCTCCTAACTTCTCTGCCTGCCATCAAGGCCCTCACCCTTTCCCCACACTTGCCTTGCATCGCCCTCCTTCCACATTTTCCCCCAGCGTTTGCCTTTCCCCCATCCCCGCCCCTTTTTGCACTGCCTTCCTTCCACATTACTCCCCTCGTCTTCACTTGGCTTCGTCAAGCCACCACCTACTTCTGGCCTCACCATACACTCCAGCTTGGTCAAACTTGAACCTTCGTTGTGGTGGCTGTATGAGTCCCGCAGCACAGTGCTGTCGAGATAGACACTGGTGTGTGGCAGCAGGGGAAAAGAGACCCCCCCAACTCCAGGCACAGTGCTGAACCCAGTCAGAGGCACAGAAGGATCCAGCAGCACAATTCTGTCCCTAAAGACCAGCTCAGCCTAGAGATGGAGCACAGGAACTGCTCTGTCGAAGCAGAGTGGTGTTCGCCGCACCAGTAGCAATGCAGCACTATGGCAGGTCAGCTTCGCTGCACTCGCCTCCGAATCTTTGGCCAACTGAGGGCCACCTTGTGCACTTTATCAATCCTGTTTGATGATGACATGATTTGTGATGTTAGATTGAAAGGCCTGATGGGATGTCAGTGGGCAGCTATTTTAATGAGCATTCATGGAATGCAAATTGTGATCACACCAGCTGCCCGAGGGTGACTGACTTGCCATTGACCTGCCTTTGGGAGAATTGGAATATGATTTTCACACAGGTTAATTTCAAACTTTTTGGCTCTCACCAGATTCTCCAAACTCAACCACCACCGAATCCGCCATGGGTGAGTTGGGAAGAAACCACCCCATTTGCCTGGAAGAGTTCGGGGGAAAAGAGTAAATCATAGATTGCCTAGAGTGCAGAAGGAGGCCATTTGGCCCATTGAGTCTGAACCGACAACAATCCTACCCACACCCTACCCCTTTACCCATGTATTTACCCTGCTAGCCTCCCTAACACTAACGGACAACTTAACATGGCCAATCCATCTAACCAACTCATCTTTGGACTGTGGGAGAAAACAGGAGAACTCGGAGGAAACCCGCGTAGACACGGAGAGAGCTTGTAAACTCCACAGAGACAGTGGCGCAAGGCTGAAATTGAACATGTGTCTCTGGCACTGTGAGGCAGCAGTGCTAACCACTGTGCCACCGAGGTATCCACGCTGTGACTGTCTTTTGTTCCAAGTTTTAAGTTTGCTGACAAACCTGTTATGTTACATTTTATCAGATGGCTTTTTGAGTCTCTGTACTGATTACCCAATCAGCCCACTCTAGTCACCACATCAAAAAACTCAGTCAAATTAATTAAATGTGATTTGGCCTTGAAAAATCTTGGTTATCATTTCTACATTTGTCCAAGTAACAATTGCCTTTTTACCTTGGTAATCATTTCTACAAAGGCTCCCATCTCTGAGGTAAACTGTAGCTCTGTAGATTTTGGGGGCAATCTTCCCAAAATAGTTCTAAAGTGTCAAAAAATGTATTTGTACTGAAATTTTACTGTCCCAGTGGTTTATAAGAAAATAGACTGGGTTTAGGCATTTGCATCAGGAGATACACAGGGATTTGTTTTCAACTGTTAAATTTCAAAGGGATGTGCAATGCGCAGCAAAGATAGCGTTCAAGGCTTATGGGCCGGGTGCAAAATGGTCTTACGTCAAAATCTATCTTCCCGATAAAACAGATTTAAAACCAATTTAAATATTAATGTCATCACTGAATAGTATTAACATGGCCGGCATGGCGGTTTCCGGCCTCCCCATCTAACAGGCACCAGACATGATAGTCAATCTGGAAGGGGGGATTGGAGGCCATTGAAGCCCCTGTCAGTTAGGGGTATCATCGGGCAGTACCCATCAGGCAGATACCAACCTGGCACCCTGTTAGTGTCCACTGGGTGCCCCAGCAGTATTCACTGGGCACTCTGGCATAGCCCATCAGGCACCGTAACAATGCCAAGGGGTGGACCCTGAGTGGCGATGGGGCCTGAGGGGGGTGGGGCTATTACAGAGGGGCAAACAAGGAGAGGAGGGGTGAACAAAGAGGGGAGCATTTGCAGGGGGAGGCAAGGTGGTGAAATGGCAAGGTGGTGGCTAGGAGGGAAGCTCTGTGGGGATGACAAGAGGAGGAGTTCTGCATGGGGAACAAGGGGAGAGCTCTGTGGGGGGAGAGAGGCAAGGGGGGATCTCTGCAGGGGGAAAGCAAGGGGGGTTGATTGGCAAAGTGGGTGATTGGCATTGGGCAGGGCATGCTGGGGGTGATCTGTAATCAGGGTGTGTGCAGGGAGGCAATGGGAGGCAAGTGGAGGTGATTGGCAAAGATGGGGTGGGGGGGGCGGGGATGGAGTGGGCAGCTGTGGAGAGAGAGGACCGTGGAAACAGTCATGATGGGGAGCCTCTTCAGGTGGATTCTGATGCTGGCAACATGTGTTGCCAATGATGGGGGGGTGGGGGGCAGGTCTACACTGCCTCTGATGAGGTGGGGGGGGGCGCAATGTCCTTCGGGGAGGGGGGTATATCTGCTTGGGACGGCAATGTCCATGGAGGGGGGAGATATCCGTGAGAGGGCAATGTCCACAGGGGGATGTCCGCTGATCTCCCAGCGAATCTTCCGACTGCCAAAAGAATTGACAGGCCATGGGATGATTGTGTGGAGTTGCTCGCTGGAGAAATTGGAGTGAAACATTCCTGATTTCAGACTCTTTAGAACTATTTTGGGAAGATTGCCCCCAACATCTACAGAGCTACAGTTTACCTCAGAGATGGGAGCCTTTGTAGAAATGATAACCAAGGTAAAAAGGCAATTGTTACTTGGACAAATGTAGAAATGATAACCAAGATTTTTCAAGGCCAAACCACATTTAATTAATTTGACTGAGTTTTCTGATGTGGTGACTAGAGTGGGCTGATTGGATAATCAGTACAGAGACTCAAAAAACCATCTGATAAAATGTAACATAACAGGTTTGTCAGCAAACTTAAAACCCGGAACAAAAGACAGTCGCAGCGTGGACACCAAGTTGGCTGAGTGACAGGAAACAGGGAGGAATGGTGAACAGTGTTGCCAGAATCGAGATCCTCTTGATGAGGCCCTCCATAATGAATGCTTCCTTGGCCCACCCCCTCCGCAGCCATCCACTCCTTCCACCCTCACACCCCACCTTTGCCGGTCACCTCCCCTTGCCCCCCTCTGTCCCCCTGCTCACTGTTTTTCAGACTAGAGGAAGAAAAAAAGTAAGATCCAACAGTCCAAAGATGTGCCGCTTACGTGGATTGGCCACACTAAAATTGACCCTTAATGTGTCAGTTAAATGGATTAGACATGGTAAATGTGTGGGGTTACAGTGATAGGGCAGGGCAGAGAACATAGGTAAAATGCTCTGTCAGAGAGTCGGTGCAGACTCAATGGGCTAAATGGCCTCTTCTGCACTGTCGGGATTCTACAATTCTATTGTTCTAAGGGAGTCAACATTGAGAATTTTGCTTTTCATGATCAATAATAATGAGCTAGACGTAGAGTTTTGGTCCCCTTATCTGAGGAGGGACTATGGGTGGCATGATGGCATAGTGGTTAGCACTGTTGCCTCACAGTGCCAGGGATCTGGATTTGATGCCCGGTTTGGATCACTGTCTGTGCGGAGTTTGCACATTCTCCCCATGTCTGCATGGGTTTCCTCTGGGTGCTCTGGTTTCCTCCCACAGTCCAAAGATGTGCAGGTTAGGTGGATTGCCCCTTAGTGTCAGGGGGACTAGCTAAGGTAAATGCATGGGGTTATTGGGATAGGTCTGGGTGGGATTGTGGTCAGTGCAGACTAAATGGGCCAAATGGCCTCCTTCTGCCCTGTGGGATTCTACGATTCTATTTATGATTTTTGCCATAGAGGGAGTGTAATGAAGGGCTCACCAGATTAATTCCTGAGATGGTGGGATAGTCCGAGAGTTTGAAGAATTCACTTATGTAAATAGTTTGGAGAAATTGGGGCTGATCTCCTTAGGGAGGAGAAGGTTAAGATGAGATTTGAGAGAGGCATTAAAAATCCTGAGGAAACTGGATAGAAACTGTTCCCATTGAGGGAAGGGTCAAGAACAAGGCGACACTGTTCTGAACTGATTGGCAGAAGAAGCAAAGGCAACAGGAAGAGAGTTTTTTTTAACACAGCGAGTGGCTAGGATCCGGAATGTACTGTCTGACATTGCGGTGAAAGCAGATTCAATTGTTGCTTTCAAACTAAAAAACAGAATAATTGCCTGATGAGAAAACGCTGCAAGGCTGTTGGGAAAGGCAGGGAAATAGGAGTAGCTGACCAGAGATTCAGTATGAATGTGACAGGCCAAATGGCCTCTGCTTGTGCTTTAACCATTCCAACTATGATCCTATGGGGCAAACATTCACTTCCAAAAGGCATTTGATTGGCTTGCCAGTATAGTTAAAACCCATGGGTTTGAATGGATGGTGGCAGCATAGATAGAAGATTGGCTGAGTGACAGGGAGCAAAGAGTAATGGTGGACTGTTGTTTTTCAGACTGAAGGAGGTGATGTCTCAGGGGTCAGTATGAGGTCCGTTGTTCATCTTAATATATAATAATGGCACAATTTTAAAATTTACTGATGGTGCAAAAACTGGTGGCATTGTGAACCAAAGGAAGGAAAGCAATAGTTTCAAGGTTCTTAGATTTGGTGGAATGGGCAGATAAATGGCAGATGAAATTTAATGCAGAGAAGTGTGAAGTGATACATTTTAGTACAAAGAACAAGGAGAAATAATGGGTGAGATTCTCTGGCCTACCCTCAGTGTTTTTCTTAGCAGTTGGATGTTGTACACTGTTTGCTGGTGGCGGGATCCTCAGGTCCTTCCTTTGTCCATGGGAATTCCCATTGAAGCCACTCTATTACTGCTAGGAAACCTGTGGCAGAGGGTGCACCACCAGCAGGACCAGAGAATCACACTGGGTATGAATAGCCGGAGTATTCTCACCAGTACAAAATAAAGATTAAAATTTCAACTTACAGCTCTAGGAACATACAGACCTTGAGCTGTAAGTACATTAATAATTGACCTGGCCTTCAGAAAAAGAGATATGGATTATAAAAGCAAGGAAATTATGAATTATAAAACATTTGTTCAATCTCAACAGAAGCATTGTTTCCAAATCTGGGCACCACACTTTAGAATAGAACCATAGAATCATTGAAACTCTACAGTGCTGAAGGAGGCCATCTGGCCCATTGAGTCTGCATCGACAACAATCCCACCCAAGCCCTATCCCCAAAACCCCACATATTTACAGCACTAATCCTTCCAACATACACATCGCAGGACACTAGGGGCATCGCTAATCAACCTAATCTGTACATCTTTGGAATGTGTGAAGCAACCAGAGCACACAGAAGAAACCCATGCAGACACGGGGAGAATGTACAAACTCCACACAGACAGTGACTCAAGCTGAGATTTGAACCCGGGTCCCTGGAGCTGTGAGACAGTAGTGCTATTGATTGTGTCATTGTGTCGCCCTTTAGGAAGGATCTGAAGTCTTTATTGAGAGAGGATGCAGAGATGTTACAGAGATGAGGGACTTCAATTATGTGGGTAGAGAAGAGGAGCTGAGAATTGTTTCCTTGAAGAAGAGAAAATTGAGAGAAGATTTGATGGAGGTGTTCAAAACCACAAGGAGTATAGACAGAGCAGATAGCTGCTCCCATTGGTGGAAGGGTTGAGAACTAGAACTCAGCAAATTAACGTGATTTGCAAAAGAAGAAACAGAGAGTTGAGGAAAACCGTTTTTTTACACCAAACAAGTGTTGAGAATCTGGAATGCACTGCCTGCGGATGTGGTGGAGATAGATTCAAACATGGCCTTCAAAAGGGAACATTGTTGAAAAAGAAAACAAAATTCAGGACTGCGGAGAAAAGACAAGACAGTGCAATGAGCTAAATTCGTTTTGCAGAGAACCAGAAAGGACATGGAGGGCAGAATAGTCTCCTTCCGTGCTGTAATTCTTTGATGATTCTCTGATAGTCAAACGTTCTACGAAGAGGAAGGGGCCAATTCTTCTGTCAGTGACAGGATAGATATCAATGGTGAATGAGGTAGCTTCCTAATAACCAATCTGAAAGAAGAAGGCTTTTTAGGAAGGAGAAATTCCTCTTTCAAACTGCCAGTAGGTTTTAGAGGGGAAGGTTTTCACTTTGAAGGGGCATAAAACTCATGGCAATAGGTTAGCCATCTGCTGCACACCTAACCTAATTTTATTTCCTTGCGACTTAGGTGGGAATGGAATTCAAGCAAGGTGTATAACAGGCAACAATCCAGTATAATGCCTAGTGGTGCCATGTTTGGTCTGAACATTTTCTCTTTAGACTTCCTTGAATGCAGAATTGCCTTTCCACAAAATTAGATGCAATCTTAATATTGAGGTGAGTGGCATCAGCTGAAGCAGTTACAGTTGACTGACATTTTTGAATCATCAAAAAGGTGCTATTGTTAAATTTATTATATCCATCTCAAACAGCATTGTCTGTAAATTCTGCTTTCGCGAAGGTCAGTTGCAAGAGGAAATATCCCAGAGCCCTAACATGTTTACAATGACATACCCGTCATTGTGAAATCACTGTAATTGTGAACATTAATCCTACATCACCTAGAGATCATAATAAACAAAGGAGCACACCTCATAATCATGAACCTGGTGCCTTCAGTCAGTTTTAGTATTAAACTACACACAATAAATAAACCTCTTCAGTACTTCAATTATTTTTGTAATTAATATTGAAGGTGACTAATTGCAGTGAATATTGGTTTCGGAAAGGAGGCATCTATTCATATTGGAATTACCAAAACGCCTCTGTGGCAAACTGAAGATTTCCAAATGGGTTTTTAAGTTGTTTTCAAATACTCTAAAGAACAGTCTCTCTTCCTATAATTTTAAAACAGCAATTATGTAATTCCTTTAATTTTTAGGGAAGGATTTATATGTTTTTCAACTGTCTGTTTAACTGTCAACATGAATGGCAGGGTGGCAGTGTGGTTAGAATTGCTGCCACACAGCACCTGGGATCCAGGTTCAATTGAAACCTGGGACCACTGACTGTGTGGAGTTTTCACATTCTCCCCGTGTCTGCGTGGGTTTCCTCCAGGTGCTCTGGTTTCCTCCTCCACTCCAAACATATGTGGTTTAGGTTGACTGGCCATGCTAAATTGCCTCTTAGTGTCCCAAGATATGTGGGTTAGGGGGGTTTAGCAGGGTGATTATGTATGGTTGTGGGGAAGGGGCACGAGTAAGATGCTCTGTCGGAGAGTCAGTGCAGACTCAATGGGCCGAATGGCCTCCATATCCACTGTAGGGATTCTATGATTCTATTTTAGAAACCTAACAATCATAAATGGCAGATAAAGCAAGAAAAGAAAAAGACAGAGAATTGCTGGGAAGAAATGTTTTCTAAGATTGTCATCTTGCACTTATCAGGCTAGTTTGCAATAAATTACCAAACAATAACGGGGAAATAACAATTTACACTACACGAGAGGAGAATGCTGATGGATTGACTCTGATTGGTGGAAGCATTGCCATGGAGAATGCTGCATGGAGCAGTTACTTGCCATGCTTTTTGTTCAGATTCAAACTGGGCAGGACAACTCTGGACAAGGCTCTGCCCTGGGGAATGCACCAGGGGATGGCTGTTCCCAAAGCTTTTGTTTCGATGAAAAAGGGGCAAAGTTTGACATGCTCCTTTTGTCTGCAAATGACCGTGCCCCGTGTGTGACTGTACGTGTCATCCAGCATGTGCACGCGAGTCACACTGGGTGCCTGACTCATAGCCTTAAATTTATAATAGTGTAATTCTGAGCACAATCAGGATTAGTTAGCAGCTGTTATCCAATTGTGGAATTACATCTAGATTGGCATTATAGGGAGCCGATTCTCCTGTTTTGAGCTGTGCCCATGCTGGTGAGGAAACAGCAGTATTTCCCGTTGGCGCTGGCAGCATCTATCAGGTGGGATTCATCCACCTGAAAAATGCCAATAAGTTCATTTCAAGCAACAAACTGGCCATCCCCACTGTTTGAAGACTGGGCCGCCATTTTTAAATGGCTTCCTGATCTCCGGCCTCAGAGACAGACTCCCCTCCCAGCACAAAATGAAACAGTGCCCCCTCCCCCACTGACCAGGGAAGAACCACCAGCCCATCACCAAAGAGAGGCATCCTGCTCCCCCACCCACAAATAACGGGTAACATCACCCAAACCATACAGGCATGGGGGTGACCTAACTACCCCCCCACTCCACTCAGCCCAACATTCCTCCTAAGACACCCCATTCAGCCTCCCTTCCCACTCAGCCCTCCGTCTCCTCAGACCGCCGACTCAGCCCCCTCTCCCCTCAGACCCACACAGGCCCCCCCCTTCCCACACAGACATCCCCCTCTCAAGCCCTCTTCCCCCTCAAACTCCCTATTCAGCCCACAGTAGGCTAAGTGCCATGGCAGTGCCCATAGTGCACTGTTCCTTGGTACATTGGCACTGACAACCTAGCCTGGTGCCTTGGGCCCCAAGAGAGCTCGAGGAGGTAGGTCCTGTGGGCATTTTCCCCCTCTGCTGCTGCGAAGCTGTAAAGAAAGCATCCGTCAGGGATCCTGGGGGTTGGTGGGCTCAGACTGGGGGCAAGCAGTTGATCTTGCCACTCTCCCCTGGGATGTGGTATCATGAATGGACTACCTCTTCTAGCCCTGGCAGAGCTGAAAATTACCCCTGACTAGGTGAGTTCAGGCAGCTCTGTGATCAATTTCTGCATTCCTACTGTCAGCTGCACAAATTCTGAAATGGCCAGGTAACTTTAACCTCCATGTGCTCTGGTCACTTGACAGGATTTTAAATCATTACAGCGCTCCATCCTGCAGCAGGATTTTCCTTTTTCTCTGTCAGAAGCTGCAGGTGAGAGCAGATTCCTTTGAGGTCCTCTGACAGAGAAGAGACCTGAGGAGTTATGGGGAGGGTGAGGGTGGTTACAGTCTGTACGGCTGTGCAGTTAACCCCAATGTATGCACACAGCTTAAATTTGAAGCTATGAGGATTCCTAGCAAGTTGAAATATTTGAAACCCTCTCGATTCCAGTGGAATCCTTTGATCGCTAATAAATTCAACATGCAGTGCTTTGAGAAAGATTCCATTGACAACTCAATGGATTTCTGCTTCAGCTACCTATATTTATTTTCATTTTTCTTCAAGCTTAAATGGATCTCAGTACCCCATTGATCCTAACCACAATGTTGACAGAGTCGAAGTCTGATTGACAGCCTTAGATTGACCCACTAAAACTTGCCTATCTATTCAACTACTCTGCCGTTTCCTGGTTCCCCATTGTTATTTCCTGAGTTTCATTCTCTTAAGGGGCCTATGTTCACTTTGGCCTCGCACTTAATTTTAATTTAATACTATCTTTAACGTCCTTGGTTCACCGTGGTTGATTTATCTCCTTCCTCAAGTTCTACTCCCTCACTAGGATATATTTTTGTTGCGATTCATGAACTATTCTTATAAACACCATTGCTGATAAATCATCTTTTCTGCTTATCTCCTTTCTCAGTCCACTCCAGCCAATCCTGCCCTCATTCCTTCATCTGACCCCACTCTAGTTCCATGCCCATTGACTACAGGTAGCCAGAAAGCCCATTGCCATAAGGGCTAAGGACTCATCCCTGTGAAAATCTGAACTTTACTCAGTTTCCCACTGGAGCTGGGTTTCTGACCTGGCTCCTGATTTGTTCTGTGTGGTGAAAATTCAGCACAATGTTTCTGCCAAACCTCCACCTGTTAGATGGTCTAGCAGGACAAGCCCTGAGAAAATTTACCCCCACAGGAATAAAATGGTACAAGGTGGACATAGCCTGCTGCTCTGCCTTCCCTATGTGTTTTAATCTGACAATTTACAGGATGCCCACCTCTAACAAGAAAAAGTTTTAAATATCATGGCTCTCTCTCATGTGGATTTCAATTCTGTGCCATCTTGTCTATAAAGCAATTAAACAACATTAAGGTCAAACTATCGCGAACCCACAGTTATACTGAATTACCCTCCTTGCCTTCCCAGATTATATCAAAGAGTAATGTACAGACATTATGGGAGCGGTTTTCCGGCCACACTCACCCCCAAGACCAGAAAATCCCGTCTGAAGTCAATGGATCTTTGCATTGTCACGCCCCCAACCCCCAACCCCCAACCCCCGCTCACTATGATTCCCGTGGTAGGTGGGATGGGCAAATTCCATTCCATGTGTTTGAATATGATGGAACAACTTTTGAGTAGATCTGATTTTTAGATTCCAGTGGAACAAGAGCATCAGTTGTGAGTTCCGTTGGAATATTAAGTACAAGTTTATTAAGTTTTAGTTTATCTATTAGTGTCACAAGTAGGCTTACATTAACACTGCAATGCAGTTACTTTGAAAATCCCCGATTCGCCACACTCAATTGCCTGTTTGGATACACTGAGAGAGAATTTAGCATGGCCAATCCACCCAACCAGCACATCTTTCAGACTGTGGGAGGAAACTGGAGCATTCAGAGGAAACACACGCAGACACGGGGAGAACACGCAGACTCCGCACAGACAGTGACCCAAGCTGGGAACCCGTGTCCCTGCTGCTGTGAGGCAGCAGTGCTAACCATTGTGCTAACGTGCCCTAATAAAACTGCAATCAATTTTGGCAGCAGTGGTATTATCCTGTACTGTAGTATATCCATACATGGTAGGCAGTCACAAAGCTGGAAGGATGTCCAAGTGCTTGGCACAGAGTTCCTCTGCTCTCCACAAGGGAACCATAAACTTCCCCACCCACCATCCACTGCAAGGAGTCGGGGAGTGGGGGTTAAGAATGGGTGGGGGAGGACAACGATTAGATACATGCCATGTATGATGGAAGCCAGCTTTAGAGATTAAGGCATAAAGTAAGCTATTGGCTACACTGCCTGCACTTTGACAACACAATGCAACATTGTTAACAAGAATGGGACAAACACAGAAAAAGATAAAAGAAAGCCTACCCAGACATACTCAAACAGAGAAACTATCTACCAGTTAAAAATATTTTATAAAGTTGGGCTTCAAAGCCTAAAGATCAAAACAACATCATGGAAACAAAGTCATGCCACAAAACACCAGCTATGTCGAAGGATGAATTGCAAATATTTTAGCTCCAGAAACCAAATGTTTGGTAAATTTAAATTATACGTTATCCTTTCAGCACAGAAAGAGCACTTACTTGAAAAGCACACTTTGTGTCAAAGAACAAAGAACAGCACAGCACAGGAACAGGCCATTGAGTCCACCAGGCCTGTGCTGACACATGATGCCTTTCTAAACTAAAGACCATGTGGCTCTACACAGTCCATATCCCTCTATTCCCAGCCTATGTATGTACCTGTCAAGATCCGTCTTAAACATTACTATTGTATCTACTTCTACCACTTCCTCTGGGAGTGCATTCCAGGCACTTACCATGCTCTACGTAAAAAACTTGCCTCTCACATCTTTAAACATTCCCTTGTTACCTTAAACCTATAACCCTGAGTAATTGACATTTCTAACCTGGGAAAAAGATTCTGAATAATCATTCTATTCATGCCTCTCATAATTTTGTAAACTTCTATCAGGTCGCCCCGTCAGCCTCTGATGTTCAAATGAAAACTAATCAAGTTTGTCCAATCCATCCTCATAGCAAACACCTTCCAAACCAGGCAACATCCTGATCAACTTTTTCAATACCCACTCCAAAGCCTCCACATCCTTCTGGTAGTCCAATGACCAGAACTACACATGGTATTCCAAATGTGGCCTAACTAAAAAGTTCTGTCCCCCTGCAACATGACTTACCAATTTTAACACTCTATGCCCAATTGATGAAGACAAGCTTGGCCTATGCCTTCTTGACCACCTTATCCATTTGTGTTGCCACTTTCAGGGAACTGTGGACCTGTACGCCAAAATCCCTCTGTATGTTAATGTTGCTTAGGGTTCTCCCATTTCTTGTATACATCCCTCCTGCATTAGACTTTCCAAAATGCATCACCTCACATTTGTTCAGATTAAATTCCATCTGCCATATCAACTGTCTTTCTATTAAGATGCCAATAGGAAATCTTCCCGATGAATAGAAAACATCTTCATAACAATAAGTCATTGTTGCATTCCCCAGATCAAGGCCAAGCAACCTAATGGGAAAGTTATTCCAGTTATAAAATGTGACTTATTTTGATGCATCTCACTTTCAAAAAATCATCACAGCTTCACACATTTATGCCCTTTGCACAAAAGATTGTTTTTAAAATCACAATCAATCATTCTCTCATTGTGCATTGGGAGTTTTCTGTTCTTACATTAATAGAAGTAGAATTATTTACCAAATTCCATCACAAAGTACCCATAGACAATTATTTTGTAACATTCTCCAGTTTTTGGAGTCAGTTTTAGCTGCAGTATTATGATAAAAATAAACATAGAGCCAATTATATTTGTTCATTTTGTTTTGTAACCCTTCTGGAGGGGCTTTTGTTGGAATAAATAGAAAGAACATGTTTCCACTGGCAAAGATGTTAGTAACCAAAAGACATTTAGGAGAATTGGCAAATGAGAAGATTCCTTTATAAGCAGCGAGTTTTTAATGAACTAGACATTATTATCTGAGAGGAAAGTGGAAGCAGATTCAATAACCAGCAATTATCAAAAGCAAATTGGATAAATACTTGAAAAGGAAAGATTTGCAGGGCTCTATGGAGTATGTTTTGGGGAGTGTCACTTGTGGCTAGATCACCAATGGCCTGAATTGTAGGGCCAATGGACAATTGGACACTCGATATGAAACTACAGGAGTAAATAGCTCCTACAGCAAGGATTGCTGGGAACCAGGACAGGCCACAGTCAAAAACAATACAGGTCAGGGCAAACCAGGCCATGCCCCAGCAGCAGAGATTGGAAGGACTAAACCCTGACCATATTTGGCAAATAGTTTGTGTATTCCCCAGTTTCAGCTGGGCTTTTAGCCGCTGCAACCTTAGTTGAAGGGGGGCAATGTGGAATATGTATATTTGGCGACAGTCACCAGAGATGTAGCATCATCTTCCAAATAGGGGATTTGCAGCCTTATTGGGTGCCGTGACCGTCACGCGGTAAACCCATTGGTTGGAATCCAATGAAGCTTCCAGAAGAATGCAGAGGAAGGCAGTAAGAGGGGATCTTTGAAGGCCATTAAGCATGAAGATTCAACATGACCCTCAGTGAACAAGACTCAGTGGCAACCCAAAGATATTGAAAGAGGACGTATGAGAATCACTTTTGAAGATGAGGAGCCTGAGATGGCACAGACTCAGAGACTTGAACCAACAGTTCAGCCAAGGTCATTGGCATGAACAGTATTAGAATCTTAGGCAAATAAGGTTAAGATAATTTGGAAACAGAAACTGTGTGTTAACATTTATTGAACCTATTAACAAAATTGGGTTGAATCATGAACCGTGTCTTGTCTTTTGTTCATCTCATAAATATCTCAGGCAGCACGGTGGCACAGTGGTTAGCACTGCAGCCTCACAGTTCCAGGGAGCCAGGTTCAATCCCAGCCTTGGGTCACTGTCTATGTGGAGTTTGCACGTTCTCCCCATGTCTGTGGGTGTTTCTTCCAGGTGCTCCAGTTTCCTCCCACACTTCAAAGATGTGCAAGTTAGGTAGATTGGCCATGCTAAATTATTCCTTACTGTCCAAAGATGTGCAGGTTAGGTGAATTCACCATAGTAAATCCATGTGGTTACAGGGATAGGTGAAAGGGCCTGGATAAGATACTCTGTCAGAGAGTCGGTGCAGAGCTGATGGGCTAAATGGCCTCTTCTGCACTGTAGGAATTCAATGTTTATATGAATAAGGCACCTAGGTAAAGCATTTCAGATTTTCAAACCAAAAGAAAAAATGCTGGAAAATCTCAGCAGCTCTGGCAGCATCTGTAAGAGAAAAGAGCTGATGTTTTGAGTCCAAATGACCCTTTGTCAAAACTGTTTGAGATTTTCAAACTGGTTGAAGTGTCTGTCTGCATTTCACAGTCAACAAAGAGCCTACACAGGTACAATGGGTTGAATAGCTTTCTTCAGCACTTGATTTCACACAAGTCACTTTTTGTCCAAAAGTAAAATAGAGGAATCATGTGAAATAAATATTGGTCTGAGATATTGCTGGGAATTTCCTGGAGGACTCCTCCAAACAGCTACCATAACTATATGGACAAAATGGACAGGCACATGGGGTCTTACCCTCCCATCATTGTATGGCTCAACAACGTGGGTCCAGATCTTTCCGATTGCTGTAGATTGGATGTGTGACCTAATTTATACCCCATGGAAGTCCTATTGCACTAATCATTGTGGGAATTGCCCAGAGAGTTTGAACTTCTAATAGGAAATTCCACTCCTCCCCTGGACTTTCCCACAAAGACTCCAACACTGAGATAGAGTCAGAGACTTCAGATGGTTCCAACGTACTTAACTGGATAGTTACCCAGAAATGTTATATAAAAAATCCCAGTCTAAATCCTATATAACCACAAACTCACACTGACCTCAGGCACCATCTGGAGCATCCCTCAATCCCCACCCCCACTGCCCTGCTCAACTAGCTCTCTGATCCCCTGACTACCCTAAGTACTTGCCTCCCCGTCTAACCTGACCTGACTCAACAACTGCTCCCATCTCAGCTCAACCACTTCTCCAACCCAACCTTATCAGTCCCAACCAGACTGACTAGTCAACACCATCCAATTCAAGTAGCCCCTGAATTGACAACCCCTCCCAACTCAACCCAACTACATCAAACCCAGCTACCCTCTCACCCACCCACCAACTTCACCCACCTGCTGCCCTGTCCAGCTGCCACCCTACCAACCTACCCACCTACCCACCTATCACCTCATCCACTTGCCATCCTACCCAGTTACCTCACCCATCTACCCACTGGTCACCCTACCCATTCACTCACAAATATTCACCCTGGACATTTAAACTTATCTTAGGGCAGCTAGTGCTGTAAAAAAAGCAGCATGGCTTGTCTTCCCCAGCTCTCCAGTGCTCCATGAAGCTGTTCAGGGACTGTAGGCTTCATATTTCTGAAGAGACTGGCCTCGAATGATGCAGCCAGAAATGCGGAACAATGTCAGGGTGCAAAAAAGTAGCAACAGAGTCACAATCCGATGGTGATTGTTGCTTTGCAGTAAGTCCAAGTCATGAGATCTGGTGCCCCACCCACTGGCAACGACATAATATCATGAAAGAGATGGAAAACAGTGCATTAAACTGTGGAACAATTTGGAAAAAAACTGAATCTTAGAACATAAACAGAATTTAAGCAGGGAATGGAGACTTAATTTGTGTTACGAGTCCAAAGACTAAAGTCATTCCAATGTAATGCCTTTATTGAACTAAATATAACATGGCTGCCCCGGTCATTCCCTCATGGCAGAGGTCACATGACTATGGCAAGCCAGTTGGGACACTTGTAATTATTGCATTTCAAATCTTAAAAATCACCCTTCCCAAAACAACATCAGACAAATTTACACTATCATGTGTAACAGTGAGTTACCTATTACATGGCAGCTGTTCTCATGCATTAACAGATTGTTAGTTTTTCTCATCAGTCAGTACACATGCATTGCACATGTAATCATTAGATTGTAAAAGTCTCTTAATGACTTGTGCTTTTTGCCATTGGTTATTTGTCTGTCTTAGCTGATGTTTCTTCTCCATAGGAGGAGTGCCATTCCCACCTGTTGTTGCCATGGTAATACTTATTGGTCCATTTCCATTGTCGGGTTTCGAAGGACTTCCGGTCATTGTGTATCCCCTACAACTGCTGAGATCCCATCTTCCTAATCAGACAGTGGCGGTGAAGGAACAGCTTCTCCAGTTATTCGGGTATGCTTGTAGGTGTAATTGGTTGTTCGCTTCCACCATGTACAACCAAGGTGACAGCTGTTCTATGCATGTCCAGGGTGCCACATGGACTGACTCCGGTTGAGACCATTGAATGCGTATACCCTGACAGGCTCTCCAATGCTCAGCTCTGGCGATGTTTTGCCAGTCTTGTCAAAATGATGATGTGGAGATGTGGAGTTGGACTGGGGTGGGCACAGTATGAAGTCTCACAACACCAGGTTAAAGTCCAACAAGTTTATTTTGTGTCATGAGCTTCTGGAGCACTGCTTCTTCGTTGGAGCCCTGCTCCTTCATCACTCACCTAATGAAGAGGCAGCACTCCAAAAGCTCGTAATTCCAAATAAACCTGGTGAATAAATTTGACTTCAACCTGGTGTTGTGAGACTTTGCACCTTGTCAAAATGAAATTTAGTTTTCTACCATGCTACCTTGATTTTTCTGCACAAACCTGTTATGACTTCCAGTTTCCATCACTTTTTTGCTATTAGAAGAGTAGTTTGAGTGCAATGGTGACATTAGTAATTGGATTGGACTACGTTCCATGCCTTCAGTCAGTGGGTTTCTCCAATCAAGAATTGCCTTGTATACATCTGTGCTAGATTTGCTTGATTTCTTGACAATTCCATTGGCGATTTTTACTTCTGCTTTAGTCTTTCTATTTGACCAGGGATAGTGTGGAGATGACATGTGTATTGAATATACCATTCCTTTGTGAAGCAGCTAAAATTCTTCACTCGTGAACTGACAGTCATTGTCACATATCACAATATCTGGAATGCAGTAATGATTAAAATGTGCTTTCAAGCATTCTGCTATCTCTTCTGTCATCATTAAAGTCAGCTGGTCTACCTCCAAGTAATCAATCTACAGTGACAAGATAATCAGCTCTTGCTACACAGAAGAGGTCTACTCCCAGTTTCATTCGTGACCTGTCTGAGATATTATGCATCATTCACAGCTTTCTAGTTTTTTTTAGCTTGGAAATCGTTACATGTATCGCATTGGCTGACATGGTCCTTAACTTCATTTCTCATGTTTAGCCAGTACAGCACTTTTCTTGCCTTTGTCGGACTTGATTCAATTCCCTCCCAAACAACTCTGTGGGTATACCTACAATGCGTGCCCTGCATCTTTTCCAGGGCAAAATAATGCAGTGGCTCAGTGGCACAGTGGTTAACACTGCCATGTAGATGCCTGTTGTAGCTGAACTGGAACAGCTAGACTATGGATCCAGTAAGTTCTGGAGCACAAGACTTCAGTATTATTTCTGGAATATTGTCAGGGCTTTGCAGTATCCAGTGCCTTCAGCAATTGGGTGCATGGTGACACAGCGTTTATCATTGATGCCTCACAGCACCAGGGACCTGGGTTTGATTCCTGGTTTGGGTCACATTCTCCCCATGTCTGCATGGGTTTCCTCCATGTGCTCTGGATTCCTCGCACTCTCCAAAGATGTGTATGTTAGACGTATTAACCATGATAAATGCACAGTTACAGTGATAGGGTGAGGGATGTGCCTGGGGAAGATGCTCTTCCAGAGAGTCAGTGCAGACGTGATGGGCCAAATGGCCTCGCTCTGCAGTGTAGGGATTCTATGAAGTAGGGTTGGGCAATAATGCTGGTCCAGCCAGGGACCACATCTGATGAATGAATAAACAAGTGTATTTTGTCTTTCTCCTAGTAACCTGTGAACAATTCTTCGGCATCTAATAATCAGAAGGCCAACTGTCTGAAAACACATTGTTGTTTTATGTTACAGCACAAAATATTTTATACGCATAGTAAGAAATCATAGTAACAGATTTATTTTATTCTCAAACCCGGACACAAGAAATGTTTATATGTTAATGAAGATGAATTATATATCACCTTAAACATGTTTATCTTGCAATGCACCTGTAATAGAAGCTAAAATGTCAGGGTTTGCTAGCTTAATGTCATCCTCTCTATAGTACTGACCTATGCAGCATTTATTATGTGATATATTATAATTAGATAAGAACCTAGCAACCCTTGGTCTGTTTACTTACTTTAGAAAATGGAAGGTTGTGCTTGCCTGTATTTCGAATACTCAAGTGATTTTTATGACAGATGGGAACTAGAGCTCTGCCAATAAGCAAATTCCAACAGTCTCTACCAGTTGGGATGTTTAATTGTTGCCTTCAGTGGGTTTGCCTTTTTGATTGCATAATGGATTAAGAGGTCCTTCAATCTAAATTACCTTACCCAGTGGATTTGAAAAACCTTTGCAACTTGAGAAGCTTCTGTAACCCAAGTAGAAATGTTTTATGCTTTCTAAAATCTTTCTTCGTATAAAGCAGCATTTCATCAGCTGCAATCCACTCTACAAAACATCATGTGTAACAGACATCTGAACACTGCGATCTTGTTATAACAAGCCTTTTGTCTACTCTCTGGAGAAGTGAATCAGAAGGCGAATTACTCAGTTGTGAATGCTACATACATCATGGTGTTTGGTGGGAAAACGCCTTATGCATTTCACATTCCCAATCTAAAACTTACAAAATTACCAAGCATCAAAGAGCTGATACTTTGTGAATTGAAACACGCATCAACGGAATTAATGAACTGCAAATTAATAGCAGCCAATGCGTACAGTCATCTGGTAGGAGAGAATTTGAGTATTGCTGAACAGTCGAGACATTTTTCATCAAAGCTTCTCATCTTACACTCATCAGGACAAGCTGTAAGAACACCAACTGTAAAGGGAACAACAATTTATACCATATGAGAAGAAAGTGCTTATTGGTTGGCAAGTGGAATCTGAGACATTGCCATTGTGAATGTACAGATGGTGACTGACAGTTAAATTTGTATTTTAAACCAGGCAGCTTGAATCTGATTAGTCAGGGCATTCCTCCAAGGAATGAACAAGTGAATGCCTGCCATTTCTTCGGTTCAGATGTATCATGATTGTTGTCAGAATAGCGGGCATCCACTGGGATGCCATTCTGAATATATCACACGCCAACTGCATGTTCATGGAATGGTAGCCTTTGCAACTGCAGTGCGACTCTCTGTCGATATGTTGGGTCTGCAGTCCATGGCACCCTGCAGTATCAGGCATCGGGTTATCCTGGCTAGCTCCTCTTGTTTCGCTCCAGTAAGAGAAAATGATGAGATCCACTCTCCTACTGCACATGCCCAATATCACCTCCCTGAAGGAGCAATGCACAGCAAACCATGAAGGTTAAAAGTGTCACTTGCTTCCATCTGATGTAGAAATTAAAGGCCATGGTTAACTTCAAGACAATTGACATTACCACCTTCCCCTGCTGTGCAGCTGCCTGTTGCATCGCAGATGATGGCTTGGTTCAGTTACCACGTCCACCATGAAATACAACTGTGCAGACATTGTGCTGTTGTCTTGTTAATTATATTGTTAATGGCAACTGCAGGTGGTAGGTATTTGTACATTTACAAGTCAGGACAGCTGGGACAGTGAGCAGTTTAGCCTAGTGTTGACTGTGAATTAAGCTAATAAACTCTCTGCTGCAAAGAAAGCTGCTGTGTTTTAGTTTTAACTTCACCAACAAGTATGGATCCATTTATCACATTACTTCTGGGTGATGTGAAATCACATGAATTCCTCTTTAAAGATCTTTGGTGGGTGTTCCATTCTACCACTGAAAGCAAAGCCTTGTCCAGACAGGCCTTCAAACTGATCTGACCTGTTTGTCGATATTCAGAGCCATTGCCTCATAAATCCAAAAAACAATTCCAAACTCCTCCATCAACATGCGACACGGCGGGTGGCATTTTCTGACAGTGTCCCCAAGCCCTCCTCCCTGTAGTATTTTCTGGTGATGGACTCGGCCCGCCATTGGCCGACAGTGGGATCTTCCAGTTCCACTAATGTCTACAGGGTCACCAGAGAACGGGGGAGTCACCATCACGTGACCAGAAGATTCTGCCGGTGGGAATGGCTGGAAAATTTTGTCCAGAATCTGAAGCACCTAAAGGAAATCAAAAGTGCCACACCTGAAAAAGCTGTCCCTCTGCATCACTGGTAGGGGGAATGAATGCTGAAGAGGGTGGATGGGGTGCTAATCAAATGGGCTGTTTTGTCCTAGATAGTGTCCATCCAAGTTTCTTGAGCGCTATGGAGCTGCACTCATCCAAGCAAGTGGAGAATATTCCATCGTACTGCTGCCTTGTAGATGGTGGCCACGCTGTCAGGAATCAGGAGATAAGTTACTCTCCACAGCAGTTCCAGCAAATCAGTGCAAAAGGTGAGGCTAATGTATGGAGCCCCTAAAATTGAAGACGGATCTCTGGGAACACTGGAGTCTGAAAGGTGGGCTTTCTTCATGATACTGAAGCTGGAAGCTCCACTTGTAGATACTCTACCTGCCCAACCAGGTTTAGGGTTGCTAGTGGCCTCCATCATGAACTCTGGCGCTAGCCCCAGGTATTGTTCAGGTGAGTCCTGACATCTGGACACTATGTTTTTCCACATGTATTTTGCACTGGTGTGTTTTCCCATTGGTGTTGTGGAGAAATGGGCCTTGTGGAAAGATTCCAGCTGGGCCTTCAACTGTATCCCATAGGCAGGATGCAAATCAGTCTCATGCTGATCTCTAACAGATTTTATAGCTGCTTTTCAGGTTTTGTCCTTGATGATGTCAAACTTCTTGAGTGTTGTTGGAGCTGCACTCAGTCAGGCAAGTGGAGAGTATTCCATTACTCACCTGACTTGTGCATTGTAAATTGTGGACAGACTTTGGGGACTCAGGAGATGAGTTACTTGCTGCAAGATTCCTAGCCTTTGACATTCTCCTGTAGCCAATGTATCTCTATGGCTAGTCTAGGTCAATGATAATCCCCGGGATGTTGATAGTGGGAAATTCAGTAATGGTAAAACCATTGAGCTTTAAGGGTCAATGGTTAGATTTTCTCTTGTTGAAGATGGTCATTGCCTGAAGATGGTGTGCTGAGAATGTTACTTGCCACTAGTCAATCCAAGCCTGGATATAATCTTGGTCTTGCTGCGTTTGGTCATAGACTGCTTCAGCATCTGAAGAGTCCTGACTAATAAAGATTATGCAAACATCAGCAAACATCCCTGCTTCTGACTTAATGAAGGAAGAAAGGTCCAGGAGCTGAAGATGGTCATGCAGTGATGACCTGCACCTGGAATGATTGACCTCCAATAGCCGCAACCATCTTCTTCTGAGTTTGGTATTACTCCAACCAGTGGGGAGCTTTCTCCTGATCCCCATTGATTCTAATTTTGCTCAGAGTCTTTGATGCCAAATCTTGATCAAATGCTGATTTGATGTCAAGGGCTGTCATACTCACCTTACCCCTGGAGTTCAGCTCTTTCCTCCAAGTTTGAACCAAGGCTGTAACAATATCAGGAGCTGATGGCTCTGGTGGGACTCAAACTGAGTGTCTGTGAGCAGGTTATTGCTAGCTAAGTGCTGCTTGATAACACCGTTGATGACCCTTCCATCACTTAACTGATGATTGAGAGTAGACTGATTGGGCCATAATTGGCTGGGTTTGGTTTTTTCTGCTTCTGGTATATGGAACATACCTGGACAATTTTCAGATAGATGCCAGTGTTGTAGCTATACAGGTACAGTTAGGTTATGGGTTCAGCATGTTCTAGAGCACAAGTCTTCAGTATTATTGTCAAAATATTGTCAGGGCTCACAGCCTTTGCAGTATCCAGTGCCTTCTGCAAATTCTTGATATGCAGTGAATCAAATTGGTAGAAGACTGGCATATCTGATGCTGGGCACTTCTGGAGGAGGCCAAAGTGGATCATCCACTCAGTACTTTCGGCTGAAGGTTGTTGCAAATATATTAGCCTTACCTCTTCTGGTACGGCACAGTGGGTTGCCACTGTTTCTTCACAGTGCCAGGGATCCGGGTTCAATTCCCAGCTCAGGTCACTGTCTGTGTAGAATTTATACATTCTCCCTGTGTCTGCATGGGTTTCCTCCAAGTGCTCCGGTTTCCTCCCAAAGATGTGCAGGTTAGGTGGATTAGATATGCTAAATTGTCCCCTAGTGTCAGGGGAACTAGCTAGAGTAAGTGCATGGGGTTATGTGGATAGGCCCTTGGTGGGATTGTGGTCAGTGCAGACTCGATGAGTCAAATGGTGTTCTTCTGCACTGTAGGATTCTATGATTCAATAGTGGGTCAGTGATGTTGGGCGCCTTTTCAATATGGTGTTTAGATGAAATGGCGGGTTATGTACCATCAGACCTGCATTGGCACGGAATACAATGCACAACTCCCATCTGCAAAATGAATGAGGTCAGGGCCAGTGTATTTTCCCACTGGCCTGCACAGCAGGAAACATGTTCCTGCCCCTGCCACAGGACTTTGGCTCTGGATGGGAGAATTCCGCTATATACCTATTTGTTTACAAGTTGGCAATTAGTAGTTATGTACCACGGACTTTATGAAACAGTTGAGGACATTTCCTGTACATATTCCTAACTGATATTTAAAAACTGAGTTCTCCAGCAGTTGCACTTGTGGTTTTAAGAGTGGGTTAGATTTCTGGAGCACCCAAAAAAAAAATTACTTAATAATACTCAATAGCCTCTGTGCTTCGAGTTAAAAATATTAGGATTGTTTTTCAAGTAAACACTTAAGGACAGTTCAAAGACAAATTAGTGACACATTATATCACAATACCATTCCTTCATGCTTCATTCCCCTCAAATAAGGGCAGCATGGTTGAATGCCTAAATTGAATACATCATGCAAGTTCCTGAGAGAGCAGACATTCACCTTTATGGCTCTGTGCTAGTGGCAATGTGCTTTGTGACCATTTAAAACAGTAAGATTCATATCAAGTCACACAAGATATAGGGGTGCACATAGGGGCTTAAATGACAGAATGAGTGCAATCACTGACCTCTGACTCTGGGAAAGCCAACAAGTTCATAGAATTTGTGTTGCAACATTGAACTTGTTAGCCCTGATGGATAATGCATTCATAATCCCTTTCGATACGGCTACATGTGGCATACTGGCCAACACATGAGATGCATCTGGTCTGTTTTCATCACAATCTTATGTTTATTGTAAACCAGCTGTAATATAATACTGTCAATTTCATGCTATAGAAATGAAGTGATTTTCTCAATAGTCAACCTGGAGTCATATCAGAAGCTTTTTATATTTCTACAGCTTTTAAACTGCAGATATCTAGTTAGAATTTCACCTTTATACTAGAAGGGATTTCTTTTTCATTTTGATTGGATGATTCAGGTGCCTAGGATTTATTTTCGTTCTATTTCTCAGAGAGAACTGAGAACCTGAACATCTTGATGTGTGCATGATGGAGAGAATGGAAACTGGACAATAGGGAAACATAAATACATTATCGTGCTAAGCAATTTCAGATGGAAATATATACAGCTACGTGCTATAGAGAAAAGAATAGGATTAAAGAGGGGCTGAGTCTGAATCTACACATTAATAATGTGTAGAAGAACAAAAGTTGCAGGTGGAGCAATGTCATGAACCGGGATTCTCCCAAAGAAAATTCTAACTGCCGAATTCACATAAAAACTGGAGTAAGTCCCGCTGGCTTTTTTAGCAGGGTTTTCAAAATGAATCTCCCACACTCTGAGCATTGCAGAGTGCCTCAGAGAGATTCACACTGAAAATCAGTGGGCAGGCCCTTTTCCGCTGCAGAGGCTGGCAGCATAGTGCTGAGTGGGCCACTGTGCATGTGCTGATCTGTCATAGTGGAGGTCGGTGCATACTCAATAGCCCTGCATTGCTGGCCTCCCAATTGCTAGTCTGTTCAATTGTTGGCCAGCACAGCAACCCCCACATTGCTGACCCTCCAATCCCCCAACCCCTGATCATTAGCCTCCTGGATGTCTCTGTACCAGCCCCAAGCCCCCCACCTTATTCCCAATCACCTCTTTTTGATGGGCATGTATTCCAGGTAATCTTTATTCTCAGTCATGCCTACTTCTGCAAAGCCCTCCCTGCCCACTTTCGTGCTCCTTCCCAATCACCCCTATTTCCAATCACCACTATTCTCAATTATCCACTTCAGGTCATTCCTGGGCAGCACAGCAACACAGTGGTTAGCATTGCTGCCTCACAGATCCAGGGGCCTGGGTACGATTCCCGGCTTGGGTCACTGTGCAGAGTTTGCATGTTCTCCCCATGTCTGTGTGGGTTTCCTCCAGTTTCCTCCCACAGACCAAAGATGTGTGGGTTAGGTGCATTGGCCATGCTACATTGCCTTTTAGTGTCCTGGGATGACTAGTTAGAGGGATTAGTGGGGTAAATTGTTGCGGGGATAGGGCTTGGTGGGATTGTTGTCGGTGCAGGCTCGATGGGCCACATGGCATCCTTCTGCACTGTAGTGTTTTATGATTTCTCCTTTGCCAGTATTACAGCTACCCAAATATTCATTCTTCTTTATTGGTGAGCTGCTCAGGGAGGCTAAAGCAGCAGTTCCCAAGCTCAATAATGGTGAGCCTGAGAACCAATGACATGTGTATTTCAGGCACAGGGGCAGCCTGCATGCTCATTTTTGGACACATAACTTAATCCCTGAAGAGGTATAGGCACTGAAGGATCTATTCATATGGAGATGCTACTGTTACCCAGATTGGCTCTACTGGTTCTTCCAGGAATTTTGGAAATCCGTCCACATTAGAATAATCCTGGATGGGACTAGCGTACTTATTCCAAGATGCTGAAGAGAAAGATGCCACTAATAACAAGGCAATTTCCAAGAGAAATTGATATCAGTCCGATACATTAACATCAGGTGATAAAGCGTGAGATATGAATAATACTTTACTGAATAATTATCTTTAATTACTAGTTCAGGAAAGGCCAGCTACTCACAAATAGTTCAAAATCATTAAAGCTGGATTCATCTTAACTACAGGGTTAAGACAACTTTAGCAGTAACCATAGATACATTAAGCTGTTAGTACAGCATTGGTTCTATCCTTGCATGATAATTTACCAGTGGCTGTAATTTAAATAATGCAAAGAAATATAATACAGAGTAATTTAAGCTAAGCACCTTAATGTTGTGAACAATCTATGCTAGTGCTGCAAACTGCTGAGAGTTTAGATTCAATTTTGACTTCCTGAAGGCAGCCCAACAAAGAGGGGAATTAAAATCAGGTGGCGGGGGGATATCACCAGGAATACAGCTCTTGGCATAATGTAAGTGCTCCAAAAGAGGGATCTTAATCAGGGGAAAGCTCAGGCGGGGAAATCCAAAGGACACCAGGGCCGGGGGATAGACTGTTAAAAATTGTGTTCTGTCCTAAATCTAAATCTATCCAAACAATGGGAAAAGCAGAAATTTTGAAAGCTGTGGAAGCATGCTTTGAACCCCAAGTGAATATAACTTGCAAACGATATATGTTCAACATTAGGGCTCCAGGTGAAAAAGAGTCCATGATCAGTTTGTGAGTGCAATAACAAACAGCTCATAGAATCATGTGAATCCAGGCAACTAAAAAGTAATCTTATTAAAGACAGAATTGTCTTAGGCATCCGAGAGTGAGAGCGAAGTTTCTGAGAGAGAAGAAACTTACTCTCAGGAAAGTGATAGATGTGTGCAGAAACATGGACATTGTAAAATGTCAGCTAAAGCACATGTCTGGCAAGCAGAGACCAGGAGTTACGTTATGCTAATAGACATTCCAGGCCGAAACAGCAGGACAATTGCATGTAATACAGCAGGAGATGCTTTACAAAACAAAAGAAGAATTATGCTGTATGGGGAAAGCAGTGTTTTAACTGCAAGGGGCCAAATTATTTTGCGTACAAGTAATTGGCTAAAAAGAAGGAAAAACAGGCCGATATAGATGGCCACTGGAGAAATATCAGTCGAAGAGTCTAATGAATGGGCCAGTTTAGTTCAGTTGGCAGGACAGCTGTTTCATGATGCAGAATGACATTGAAAATGTGGATTCAATTCCTGTACTGGCTGAAGTTATTCATGAAGGCCCCATCTTCTCAACCTTGTTCCTCGTCTCAGGAGTTGTGACCCTCAGGTTAAAATTGCTACCAGTCAGCTCGCCCCCTTAAAGGAGATACAGCCTATGGTCATCTGGGACTATGATGATGTTACCTTTTTTTTAAACATACAACGGAAAGTAGCAACTTCTACAGACTGGATAACTAGCATGGTAGCAGTGTAATTACCTAGAAAGCTATGGATGTACTTAAATTCTGTAAAGATGCAATTTCACAGACTTCAGTAGTGAACACAAAAGGTATTTATCAATAAGAATGGCTGTAACTCGCTCCCAAAATGCCTCTTTGCCTAGGGGCCTTGCTCACTATGGGGTGATTCCACACTTTGAGTCCTGATTCATCACACAGGCCATGTGACCCTTACTCTGCTGTGTTGCCCTAAAAGGGCCAGACTTCCCAGCTAATGCGTTTGGTGCTGGGTGGTAAGGCACAGTTCTAATGTGTTTATTATTGTTGAGAGTGATGAAGTTTTGAAACTCAGCACTTGTGAAGATGGTTCCATTGTCTGATATCATGACTTCAGCAATCCGTGAGGACATTCTGGATGCCGTTCAGGAGACACAGATGGTTGCACACACTTTTGGCATTTCCACAGCTCCTGAAGAGTATCAACCCAGACAGAGTGAAAACCATAGTGGATGATCTACTGGTCTATGGGTTTGGAGATAAAATGGAAGAAGTGACAGCTGACCATGATCAGAATTTAATATAACTGCTGGCGAGAGCTCCTAGATGTATCTGATAACAAACGGATCTTGCCCAGGTTCTGACAATGTGAGGGATGTGGGAGTGATGCAGTGACCAGCAGAGGTAAAAATAGTGCAATGATTTGTTGGATTTGCAATCTTTTTGCCTAATTTGTCATCAGAGTGTGAACCATTACACAAGCTCACTGCAAAGGTGTGCAGTGGTATTGGGGCACAGAACAAGAAGCAGTGTTCACTAAAATCAAGCAACTAGTGATGACAACCCCAGTGCTAAAGTACTATAATATCAATAATGAAGTCACCTTGTAGTGTAAGACTAGTGAGACAGGTCTTGGAACAACCTTAATGCAAGAAGGACAACCAGTCACATTGCATCCAGGACACTAATACAAGCGGAACAATGCTATACTTAGATCAAGACGAGCGTCTGGGTTTTGTTTTTGCCTGCGAGCATTTTCATCAATATGGATGGCACGATAGCACAGTGGTAGCACCTCTGCCTCACAGCACCAGGGACCTGGATTCGATTGCTGGCTTGGGTCACTGTTGGTGAGGAATCTGAACATTCTCCCCGTGTCTGCGTGGGTTTCGTCTGGGTGTTCCAGTTTCCTCTCACAGTCCAAAAGACATGCTGGTTGGGTGAGTTGGCCATACTAAATTCTCCCTCAGTGTACCCGAACAGGCACTGGAGTGTGGTGACTCGGGGATTTTCACAGTAACTTCACTGCAGTGTTAATGTAAGCCTTACTTGTGACTAATAAATAAACTTTAACTTTAACTTTTTCAGTACCTGTTTGGGAGAGACAGAATAAGAGTGGAGTCCGACCAAAAGCCACTTCAAAGTATTTTTCACAAACCACTACTATCTGCTTCAAAATATCTACAAATAACATTACTATGCTTACAAAGATATCATCTGGACATGACATACAAACAAGGGAAATAGATGTATATCATTGATGTGCTAATGAGAGCAGCATTCCCCATGAAGAAAGTTGATGATGTGACAACAGAATGTGACATCTTCCAGATTCAGCATGTAGCATCAACACAGCAGAGAATCTGACACACGAGCACCTTGCTCAAGTCAAGCGAACTATCCAACAAGACACAACTCTCCAAATGCTGTAAGAAATAGTGATGAAAGAATGACCTGAGAGCATCAAGGGAGCACCAGCAGTCACAAGATCATATTGGTCTTACTGAGGTGAACTAACAGCCTAAGATAACATTTGTACAAACAAAATAGGGTCATTATCCCTAAGAGATGAGAAAAAAGAAGAAGGCAAAGAGGTGCTCTACTGGACAAACATGGGCCAGAACTCTCCAGCCATTCATATCCCACCACCACTACAAGTGAGGATGGAGAATTTGGCTCACAGTCCCATTGTGGGGGGCTTGCCACAAGAGATTATGCAGCCCAGCCAAAACTCCACTGGCTTTCAGGACTGGATGATTTGGGAGGTGGGCGGGGCTGGAAATTCCTGCCCCACATCTAAATAAGAAAAGGGAATGGTATCTGTGAATACTATTTAAGGGAACCATGTACATGAGTATTGTTTGAATTTAGATGGGGCCAGTGCATTGACGTCTGTGTTTATCCGTAATACAATGGACAATAAAATAATATTGAGCTGTACTGAGATGTGAGTCTTGACCCTTTTACCCCACATGGACTGGTTCAAGTCAGATTCTGGAATTAATATGTAAGTTAAAATACGTGTTCACTGTCCTCCAGTTTTAATTTCTAAATAAACATTTGTCTGAATATTATTCCTTGCATGAGTGCTTCAGTAAAATTAGCTGTGAGAAAGGAGGAAGTGTTCGTGCTTTATCTTGTTTTATTGTTTGATACAAAAAAATTTCCAGTTAATTACCCTGAAACGAAAATTGGTTTCCCTGAAGGCTTCCTTAATTTTTAGAGTTTAACAGGTTTATTTTTATTAATGTCACGAGTTAGCTTATATTAACACTGGAATGAAGTTGCTGTTCAAATCTCCTAGTCACCACACTCTGGTGCCTGTTCAGGTACACGGAGGAAGTATTCGGCATGGCCAATGCATCTAACCAGCATGTCTTTCGGACTGTGGGAGGAAACCGGAGCAGCTGCAGGAAACCCATGCAGACATGGGAAGAATGTACAGACTCCGCACAAACAGTGACCCAAGCCTGGTGCTATGAGGCATCCGTGATAACCACTGTGCCATTGTGCCACCCAACCACTTTCCGTTAATATGTAAGGAAGAGCAGGGCTGCATGACCTCGGGTGTTCTGTGAATGATTAGTTTTGCTGTCAGTTAAGACCATAAGACATAGGAGCAGAATTGGGCCACTCAGCCCATCAAGTCTGCTCCACCAATCAATCATGGCTGATATTTTTCTCAACCCCATTCCCCAACTTGTAGATGGAAGTATTCCACATGTGCAGACCTCTGAGGCTGCACGTGCACATTAACAGTACCAGTGGTCTGACAGAGAGAGAGCTGTCAGGCCCCTTGCTATCGCAGGCAGCCTCAACCAGCAACTGCACCCCCCTCCACCCCCCTACCCACAGCCGAGACCGGTTGTTCCCTCCCACATCAATTGCAGGCATAGTGGCAGCAGGTCTCCCCACCCCCCATTGGCCCCACCCCCATTGGCCTATCCCCAGACCCACTACCTGGCACACCCCCATTGGCCCCACCCTGGCACTGCCCAGTGGACAGTGCCAAGGTGCTCAGGGGGCATTGCCCAGGTGCCAGGCTGGCACTGTCAGTCTGGCACTGTCCAAGGGGCACCGCTGCCTTGTACTCCACCACTCCGGCGGGGGACCTCAATGGCCTCTGGTTCTAGTGGCGAGGCCAACATCACTGTTTTCTGTTCATGGGGAAAAGGTGTTTTCCTTGCCAGAGAACCTCTTCTGGTAAGGCCATAAAGACAAGTGAACCCGGACGATTGAGCGCAGGCCTCTCTAAGCAGATGCTTAACAGTATTTGCATGAATTGAAATAAATTAATCAGCGTCTCACCCATTTCCAGTGAGAGGTTGACCATGCTGGAAATCCAGGTGTGATAAGATTGCGACTGGTGTGAAAACGGGCTCCATTCCTATTAGCCACTTTATGCCCAATTTCACAACATTTTCCTGCTGCAAAATAGGTGCAGAAAGGTCGTAAAATTCCAGCCTACATTTGAAAAAGTCTTCATTTGGCTGTAAACCACTTCCTGAAGATATGAAAGGTGGTATATAAAAGTGAATGTCACTTTTTTTTCTCAGTTGGCCTTCCTTCTACAATATTTGGAATTCTAAAACACCTGATTGTTATGATTTTTTTCTTTTAACCTCCTCCCTTCAGCTTGTTCAACCTCTCTAATAATTTGGCACACAGGCCACAGCACATCCGCTTAGTTCCTAAAACAAGAATAAAAATGGTTAGGCTGCAAAGTTGGCAATGTTATTTTTATTGACAAATTTGACAAGCGCTCACATTTTTTTTTGATTCGGTGTGAAGATATCAGCAACAAGAAGCAAACAACACGTACGCCAGAGTCAGACATCAAAAGATCTTTTGCTATATGTCCAATTATTCCATTCGTGAGGATGGGGGGTAAAAGGAAGCGTTTACAGTGTATTAACCCATAGCGCTGCATTCAGCACTTCCATCTTCCAGTGAATTATGTACACTCTGTGCACAGTACATACTGCAGACTTGGACAGTGTATGAGCCATGGAATTTTGCAGGGTTGGGCCTGACTGAAACCAATGCATATGTATTCGCTTGAGCAATTATTTATTGCTGATGAGCGAATTGACTTAATACAAAGTAAAGTTACCTTGAGTAACTGTGGCAAGAATGTCCCACTCCTATTTTGAAATAAATCACTAACCAATTAAACTAAATCAAATGAAACTGGGGGGGGGGGGGGGGCAAATTAAAGGAGCAGTCCCTTAAAGGGGTACTGCATCAAACAAAAAGCAAATCACAAAGGAACCTTAAAATATTAAATCTAAATGAGTTTGGCCTCAATGATGACAGTGGACACAATGTGTTCTCTCTTCAGGGACACCTGGTTGTGAATGTAGCTGCAGTGGAGGGGCAGACAGTCAGGTCAGACCACCCCTCAGTTGCCCACTGCCTGGATCTATTAACAGCAAGTTTGTCCAGGCCCAGGAACAGGCGCCTCTTCCCTCATCCCTTCACTGCACCAGGTGCCTATAGATCAAGAGTGTGGGACTGGAGTGCTAAAGAGTGCCCTACTCCTTCACAGCAGTTTAATTAAAAGAATTTGCTCCAAATTAAAATTATTTGAATGTTTCGGCTTGTTCTGCTGTAAGAGATCCCTAGGTACATATTGCATAATAAAAATTACAATCTTTTAATTCTCTCCAATGAATTCTAATTTTTTGATTTACTGATTGTAGATTATTCTCATCTTTTCTGGATACATTTATCCAAATTGCCCTTAGTTTTCAAGGCAGGCCTAGTTACTAAAAATGCATCTTGCTACAAATAGCATCTGATTTCACTTTAAACTTTAAACTTTGGACGCCTCTTTCAATTCTTGTTTAGTGTCACTTTTCCAACCCTGTGTAAATCTGGAGATATTATACACCACTTACAAACAGAAACAACTGGGAGCCAATGGCAATTATAAATTAGCAATTAACATAATATGGTGATTTTCTAATTCCCAGTTCAAGACCATTGTATTTCAGTAGTGCACTTAGATTTTTACCTTAAGTCATATGAAATTTTTGGAACATTTAAATAAATAGTTTAAAAAATGATGCCATACATCTTACTTGAGTTGTAAGCCCCATAGCTGCTGGAAGAGGCAAAATAAAATGTCTGGTGGTTTCACATATATTCTTCACTTTGTGGGTTTTTAAAGCATAATCGAGATGGTTTGTGTCTTCTTAAATTCATTTATGGGATGTAGGTTTCATTGGCTGGCACAGCATTCACCTCAGGGGAAGAAAAGGGGAGATGTAAACAAGTATCTTCAAGATTAAAGTAGCAGTTTAAGTTTAGATTTAGTCACCTGTGCGTAAACCAAATGAGTACACATTATCCCAGGACACTGTTGATAATTGACTAATTAGTCTTGTTCACAAATGCATCAAAATTTATCCAAATTAGATCCTGGAGAAATTGTGTTGTAAAACCTAACAAGTGTGAATGCCAAAGCACAAAATTTACTGTTTATTAATGTGCATTTACAATATTTGAGTTGTATATTTTCCCTTTAGGAGTCATCACCCAAGTTGGGTAGGATTCCACCATTGGGGATTTATGTTAATCTCAATTTAAGACAAACAACTCCAACTGCCATGCAACTTTTTGGTGTATCTCTCTGCTCACCTCTGTCAGTATTTCCAGCATTAAGTTATATTGGTGCCAAAAAGAAGTTTAAGTCTTTTCATTGGAACAGAGCAGGATTTGGATCATAATGATTTTACATCAATAGTGATTACAGTCACTGAAAGATACTCTATACTCTCTATACTCTGCATCATCTATTACATATTTCTCATTACTTAAAATTGCATTTAAAATTGATAAGGAGGAGGTATTAGATAGGCTATCTATGCTTAAAGTTGCAAAGGCATCAGGACTAGATGAGATGCATTTGAGGATACTGAGGAAATCAGAGTGGAAATTGTGAAGGCACTAGCCATAATTTTTCAGTCTGCCTTAGACAAAAAAGGTGGTGCCAGAGAATTGAAGAATTGCAGATGATATCCCATTATTCCAAAAAAAAGAGTACAAAGATAAGCCAAGAAACTGCACGCCAATCAATTTACGTTCTGTGGTGGGGAAGCCACTGGGAACAATAATTGGGGCAAAATTAATCATTGCTTTGGCAAATGCAGGTTAATTAAGGGAGGCCAACATAGATTTGATAAGGACAAATCACATTTAACTAACTTGCTGGAGTTTGTTTGAAGATATAACAAGTCAATGACATAATACTGTTAATATGGTACATCATAACTTCCAAAAGATACTTGATATAGTGCTACACAACAGACATTTGAGCAAAGATATAATTCATGAATTAGAAGGGACAGTAGCAACAAAGATATAAACTGGCTGAGTGACAGGAAACAAAATAGTGGTTAATGAATTTCTTTCAGAAAGGAGTAAGGTTATAGTGGAGTTCCCCAGGGGTAAGGGTTAGTACCCTTGCTCTTCTCGATATATTAATGGCCTTGACCTTGAAGTACAATTTCAAAAATTGCTGACGATATAAAACTAAGGAACCATTGTGAACTATGAGGAGGATAGGTTAAAACTTCATAAGAATATAGACAAGTTGGTGGAATGGGTAGACAATTGACAGATGAAACTTAATACAGAGAAGTACGAGGCGATTCATTTTGTTAGGAAGAATGCGGAGGATCAATATGAAATAAAGGATGCTGGAGCAGAGGGGCTTGGGTGTTTCAGTGCATATTCACAAACTAATTATTATGTTTATATCATTTTAAACTAGATATAATCCATCAGGGATTGATACAGATCATCTATTAAAAGTGCTAAGGTAAATCAAACTCACATTAACCGTGGAATGAAAACAAATAAATCTGATAGCTGTCACTGCACGAGTTTGGAGAATCACACAAACTGTAAACACCAGTGAAATTCTGCATGTTACATTTTTTTAATACGTTCAGTTCTTTTGGCCACATTACCAGAGAATGGCAGAATATGCAATTTCTGCTGAGAGTAGCTTAAAATGATTGATTCTGTACATTCCCACTGCAATGGCAGCATCATTGCACCAGCAAGCATCACAACAATATGAACATTAGTGTGTTAACTTCAGCTCATTCGGCAGTGATCTTTTCTCAAACTGCAGTCTCATCCAGAGACCTGGGTATAAAATCTAGGCTGATGCTCCAATGCAGTACTGAGTGAGTGTTGGAGAAGTACTTCTATGGATAAGACTGTGGTCTTATCTGCCTTGTCAAAGTTAAAATTAAAGCTTATTTATTAGTTGCAAGTAAGGCTTACATTAACACTACAATGAAGTTATTGTGAAATTCCCCTAGTCGCCACATTCCGGGGCCTGTTCGGGTCATTGCACCCAACCTGCACATCTTTGGACTGTGGGAGGAAGCCAGGGCACCTGAAGGAAACCCACACCGATACGGGGAGAACGTGCAAGCTCCACGCAGACAGTGACCCAAGCCAGAAATCGAATCCAGGTTCCTGGTGCTGTGAGGCAACAGTATTAACCACTGTGACACTATGCCATCCCAGGTTGATGGAAAAGAACCTGTGGCACAATCCAAAGCATAAGAAAGTTTTTCCTCAGATGCCTTAGCCAATAATTATCTCTCCACCAACATCACTAAAAACAGGTCATTATTTCCTGGTAGTTGTGAAACCTTACTATTCACAGAATGGATGTCTTGTCTCCAATATTACTATAGAAACTACAAACAGTACTTACTTGGCTGAAAAGCAATCTGAGAATTCCTAAGGGTGTGAAAGACATTAAATAAATGCAAGTCATTCACATTTTCACAAGGAAAACACTGGAAATATAAATTTAAGTATTACTGCCTCAAGTAGGCTTTCATTCTCTCAGCAATGAAGTTATTGTGACAATCCCCTAGTCACCACATTCTAACGTGTGTTTGGGTACACTAAGGGAGAATTCAGCAATGGCCAATGCACCTAACCAGCACGTCTTTTGGACTGTGGGAGGAAACCAGAACACCTGGAGGAAACCCATGCAGACACGGGGAGAATGTATAAACTTCACACAAACAGTGACCTGAGCCAGGAATTGAACCCGTATCCCTGGTGCTGTGAGGCAGCAGTGCTAACCATTGTGCCACAACTTACACTTTCAAAAATAACATCAGCTAATGCAGTGTTTTGCTTAATGGCATCTTTAGATGTTGGTCCAAATCCATAGCCCCTACTTAACCATTGACCCAACTTAAATGTTGTAGGATATTGAGGTGTAAACATTTTGAATCTCCCAATAAATGGTACAGTGGTAAAAGGGTGAATTTTAGCCTGGTGGAGTTTAATGTTAAAGAGATCAAGAATCACAATAGACAAAATTTCACCTCAAAGCCAGCAGCTTTATTGCCAAAATCTTTAAGCTGAAAATGATACAATGTACAGTTACCCCTTAGTTATTCAGACCAGGTTATCTTCAGGCCAACTGGATTCAGTCTGACTCGGACTTTTAGCAGGACCTCTCTTGTCGATAGTCTCAGACTTGATGGGTCTTGTCTCGGGGTTTTGTTGCCTGATTTTATAGTCTGGCTGCATGGCAATGACTCTGGTGCTTAACCCCTCAGAGTGACTTGATTGAGAGTTTTGTGATTAGTTTGTGGAATGGGTGGCAACATTTTCTGAGAATAGGTGGCTCATTCCTGCTGTAAATTTAAGCAAATCATGAAACACATTTTACAGGAGTATGGGGGTATAGGTGAAGGGAAAAAATTGAGGAAATTGGAAGCTGGCACAAACTCCAACATGTCAGGTTGCAAGTACAGAACTCCATGGAAGGAATCACATTTTCAAATACCAATTACTTAAGTGAATGATTGGAGTGATTTTTTAGTTCATTTCTGAGTTTAACGTCCAGTTCACAAATGTCCTGGGCTTTTTAAGATTAGTAAGAAGTCTCACAACACCAGGTTAGACTCCAACCTGTTTATCTGATAGTAATCCCACAAGTGGAACTCATTGCCACACAGAGGACTGTGGAGCCCAGGTCATTGAGTGTCTTTAAGGCAGATATAGATAGGTTCTTGTTCAATAAGGAGATCAAGGGTTATGGGGAGAAGGCAGGAGAATTGGAATGAGAATCATATCAGCCATGATTGAATGGTGGAGCAGACTCGATGGGCTGAATGGCCTAATTCTGCTCCTATATCTTCTGGCTTTATGGTTTTAATTGGACCTCAGGTAAGGAGTAACATGATCAGCATGAACATCCTGCTGGTTACAGGACCATACAAGAGAATGCAGTAGCAACAGGGAGGTGACCAGGAGACAGAATAGCAGCAAGGGTGAAGCTTAAAGGAGACATTACTCACAAGATAGGGTCTATAGCCATAGTTTCAGTTTACATATATCAACAGTCATGTTTCAGGAGGCTCTGGACTTCCAGTCTGCTGGTGAGGGTCTTCTTCTAGAAGAAGGACTGTTGTCTGCCAGATCTGGTGGTCAGATATTATCAATGGCTGCCTAAGTCATCAGCACTTTGAAAGTTTCTGCCTTCAGATCTATCCAGGTCTCTGCTGGAAATATATTTAAGATCTGCCAATCAGCTGTCCACGAATAAATGAATCTTTTTCAAAGTGATAGGCAGTGGCTCAGGGATCAGTGTTTGGGCCCCAGCTATTCACTATATATATCAATAAATATCAAATGATTTGGATGAGGGAACCAAAAGTAATGCTTCCAAGTTTGCCGATGACACAAAAACTGACGAGAGTGTGAGTCATGAGGAGGTGATTCAGACAAGTTGAGTGAATGGGCGAATATGTGGAGAAGCAGTAGAATGTGAATAAATATGAATTTATCCACCTTGGATGAAGAAACAGAATGGCAGAGTATTATCTAAACAGTGATAAGATTGAGGGATGTTGATGTACAAACAGACTTGGGTGTCCTAACACACCAATCAGTAAAAGCAAGCATACAGGTACAGCAAACAGTTAGCAAGGGAATGGTATGTTGGCCTTCATTGCAAGAGGACTTGAGTACAGGAGCAAGGATATGTTATTGCAGTTGCACAGGGTCTTGGTGAGACCATACTTGTATAGTTTTAGTTTCAAGAAAAGAATATCTAAGAAAAGATATACTTGCCATAGAGGGAGTGCAGCGAAGGGTCACCAGAATGATTCCTGGGATGGCAGGATTGTCATAAAGGAAGGACTGGGTCAACAGGGCCTTTATTCACTGGAATTTAGAAGAACTGAGGGGATCTAATTGAAATACATATAATCCTGACTGGGCTGGACAGACTGGATGCACAGATGTTGGTTCCTGTGGCGGGGGTGGGGTGGGGAGGGCCTATACCATGAGTCATTATGTGAGAATATGGGGTAGATTAGAGCTGAGATGAAGAGAAATTTCTTCACTCAAAGGGTGGTGAACCTATGGAATTTTCGATCACAGAAGGTTGTGTTATCACTGAATATATTTAAGGAGGAAATATATTTTTAGACTCTAAAGGCATAAGGGGAAGAGCACGGGATTCTGGCATTGAGTTTAAGGATCAACCATGATCATATTGAATGGTGGAGCTGATTGACCTACTCCTGCTCCTATTTTCAATGTTTCTGTGACTGAGTGCAGTATAGCACATGGGTGGCTTTTATTTAACTGACCTACCAGGTAACTGGGCTCTCCACATTCTTTCATCTCTGACAGTCAAGGATGACACGGTTCCACTGATTTCCAGTGCGTCCTCCTCTACACTTGTCAATTGGGAATTACTTTGAGGCTTACCTTCCCACTCTCATTTCTGTGCTACCTCCTCCTGCAGGGAAGAGAAGAACAGGCCTATCAGTGAGCATTGTTGGGCTTTGATGGGCTTTGCAGACATGGGTTGGAACTTTCCAGTCTCCCCTGCACCAGGTTTTCCTGCAGCAGGGGCAGTTCACCACCGGCTGGAATCTGGGGATCCTGTGGGAGGGGGGAGGGGGTGGTGGTGGTTTGACTTCTGCAGGACCAGAAGATCCTGCCTGTGGGGAAGGCTGGAAAATCACACCCATCTGTCTCCATCTCAAAGGGGTTGGAATGTGAAGTGTGCAGTAAAGCAAAGTAAGTAGCTCTGAGTTCGAGTCAGTTTAGTGTGTGTTTTAAGAGCCTGTTTTTGTAAAGGCTCAATTCTTGTTTGCAGTTGATCGATTAAAAGTAATTATTTAGCTTAAATCAAGTCTTTATGACAGCATAATAGCATGTGTTCAGCTAATGCAAATGAACATACGAATTAGGAGCAGGAATAGGCCATTTGGTCCCTCAAGTCTGCACCAACATTCAATAAGATCATGGCTGATCTGATTGTGACTTCAACGCTATCGCCTGCCTCAGATATACTTTGACTCCCTTGTTAGTCAAGAATCTACCTACCTCTGCCTTAAAAATATTCAATTAACATGCCTCTGTCGCTCTCTGAGGAAGAGAGTTCCATGGACTTATTACTCTGAGAGAAACATTCTCTTCATCTGCTTCTTAAATGAGAGACCTTTTACTTTTAAAGATCCTCTCAGCATCCACTCTATCAGGCCTGTCAGAATTTTTTATGTTTCAATAAGATCACCTCTCATTCTTCTAAACTCCAATGGGTACAAGCCCAACCTTTGGATAAGATAACCCCTTCATTCCAGGAATGAATCAGTGAACCTTCTTTCAACTGCTTCTATTGTAATTATATCCTCCTCAAAAAAGAAGACCAAAAAAGGAAACCAAAACTGTATTCAGAACTCCAGATGTGATCTCACCACATCCTGTATAACTGCATCAAAACATCCCGACTTGAGTATCTCATTTCCCGAGTAATACACAACAGTCTATCTGCATCACTTGCTGCACCTGCAGAAACACTAACTGTTTCTGATTCCTGATGCAGTTCATTTATTGCAGATGATCACGAAGGAGCTACTTGAAACTGCGTAGGATGATTGGGACAGGTGGATAGATATGTGGGGCAGTGAAGAAGTTCACCGACACAGAAGGATGGTTGCAGCTGCAAGGTAAATGGCGTGAGGATTAATGTGATGGAGTATGCTTGAGAAGATAGAGTGAGGTGGTGGGATAACATGCACAGCAGGACATAAGTAAGTGTGCATCTTTATTTGCTGTTTCCCATTTCCTTTAAACCGCTTTCTATGCTGAATCCAAGAACTGTCTTTATGTTCCTGCTGTTGATCTTAACTACATTCACCTGCCTTCACCTTCACCCTTCAAGCACATCTCCTCGACTTCAATTTCTTCTTCCCATGACTGGGAGAGAGTATCTCTCTCTAATTTCTTTGTATTTTTCAGCACATTAAAGGATGCAGCAGTGAAGCAGGATACAGCATTTGAGCCTCTAGACACACGCTGAAATTTTACTGGCATGCCCACCCCGATTTACCAACTCACAGAATAGCATTCTCCATTGGCCTCTGGTGGGATCTTACAAGCCTGGGGCGGGCGAGGCAGTAAAATTCCACTAACTGTGAGACTTCCTGCCAACTCCAACTTGTTTGTTTGGACTTTCTCTTTAAATACTAAAGTTGGCATTGTGTCACGCGGCCCACATTACACCTGCTGCCACTGATTGGACAGAAACCCAGGAGTGAAATGATGGTTGAACTGAAAAGCCACTGGCAGACTGACTGAACTTACTTCTGCAGTTCCCACACACTAAATAACCCCAAAACCTCCTCCCAACAATTCTCCCAATTAACACCAGTGCCAAACTATAAGCTATATCTTATGATAGAACCCTTGCCAGGTTCAAATCTACACCAGTAACATAATCCAGCCTAAGGTCCGAGCAGTAATGAGGGAGTTATTGTTCAGGTACAACATTAAAGTGAGGCTCCCTTTCCCTGTCAGAGCATAAAAGATCCCATTGCACTATTCAAAGCAGTACTAATCATTTTTTCTAGTTTCTTGGACAGCATTTATCCCTCAACCAATGCCTAGCACAAATGTTATACTCAGTTATTCCACTGCAGTTTTGTGGGACCTTGATGTGCCCACATTGGTTGTGATGCTAAGTACATTAGAATATTAATGCCTCATGTAGTTCTTCTAAGATGTCCTGAGATCTTGAAAGTGACTTTATAAATGCAACATTTCTTTCTTCAGCATTGATTGACCCTTTCTGTCAGTAAATTAATATCAGTGCTTTTGCAAGCAAGTAATTTTCTGACAAGATTGATTTTACAAAATTGGTTCATAATATTATCCAATATATATTTTAAAGTGTGGTGTCAGCACAGTAATATTTTCTGTTAAGGTGCAAATACATTCGAAATGACAGCTGGCACGTAAGAAAGCAGAACAGTAAATAATTCTAAGATGTTTGTATTTCTCTTGTGCCCCTGCACATGTTTGTTGGGGAGAGAGAGCCGGGATTAAATAAACTGAATATCACAAATACTGAAAGAGAATGACTTCAAAGGCATATTTCCACAGCTCACAATGAATGAAAGTCAGCAGTGAAACATGAAGTCTAAGAAAAGAAACAAGATGTGACTTGTACTTACAGTTCTCTGCAAAATTTCAGCTGCTTGTTCAACTTTGCCCAATGCTCATCCAAATCAAAACAAACCTTTCGCTGATAAAAATGCAGAAATATAAACAAGTGTGAGGTACAATTATTTTTAAACCTGAAATTTTTCATAGTAACTGTTTCAGAGCTTTAGACCTAAACTCTTTGTCCAGCATTCAAATGTGATTTTATAAAGAAACCCCTTTGATGGCAGCCACAGGATTGTTGGGCTGATTATTTGCCTGTCAACTACATTGTTCTCCATTATGACACAGGGCACTACTTTCTCATTCTGCACCCTATTAAAGTTCTTCAGATGGCAAACTCATGCCTAAGTTCAAGTATCTTAACAGTCCCCATCCTTCAACAATGCAAAAAACTTTTCTTTTACTCCTGCTAATCACCACATATTGAAACACATGGAAGAAAGAGGTTTCCCACTTACTTCCCAGTTCTTTTCATTTTGAACAATTTTAAAATGTCCAGCTTCACCATCAGAAGCAACATAAGACGAGAAATAAGTTTGTTCACAAAGCGTTGCTATTCAGACTTCTAACAGTTTCCCAGGGCCAGGCAACATGTAGGCAGCTCTCTGCACAGCCCACTGCATTCTCCATTCGAAAGAAAATGTCTCCCCGATGTCTAGTTGACATAATAAGTCAATGTAACCGAGAGATTTATGAAGTAACAATATATAGCAAGTATTTCAGTCTTTTAATATGTGTATGAATCGATTAGTTTCAAACTTGAATTTTAAAGGAAATATGCACTCATGGACAAATGCATCTTGGAGATCAGTTACCAGCTGCTCAGATCTCAACATGTGATCAGTAAGTAATGCAGAATCACTAGGGCACAGAACGTGCCTTTGCAAAGAATGTTTTGAGAGCAATGAGGTGGTTTTTATCAGGGTTCCTCTCATGCAGATGTGTGATACAGGACTCTGCTCTAGGAGCTGTTCCCAGGGATGCACATGGAGACAAACATTAGCTGCTGGTGGAGGATCATCAACTCAGTCAAAGTTGCTTTTTGGTCTGCCTGAAACCTGTTGGAATTCCAATGAAAAGAGTTGTCTCTAACCGATTGTTACAGACTGGCACACTCTAAAATCCAGGGCTATGTGCTGAGGGATGCACTAAAGCTAGGGGCAGTTACCACAGAGGCACAATGGGGAAAGGCTGCAGTTTAAGACCTTCCAGCCATACTGCACTAAGGGGAGAGGATTGTATAGAACCTCTCAGGCTGTATGGCTCACATTAAATGTATACTGTAAATTCTATTGAAGTACCTTAGAGTGCAACTTAATCTATGCAGAAAACTTGAATATCATTGCACTTTCTTTAATGGCTATTTTGAAATATTTGTAATGTTCTTTCAGATATTTTACAAAGAAAATATATTTTTGCGACAAAAATAATATTATGGCACAGAAGGCAGCCATTTGGCCCATTGTATCTGCACTAGTTCTCCAACTGAGCATTATGACTTAGTGACATTTTCCTACCTTTTCCCTTGCACATTTTTTCCATTCACATAATCAACTGACACACTCTTGAATGCTCAATTGAACCTGCCTCCACCACACTTCCAGGCAGTGTATTCCAGACCTGAATAACTGCTTGTGTAAGAAATCCTGGTATTTCTCACTGATAGTGACTGAAACATGACTCAGTCTCACATGATCTTGGATTCAAAGACCAATATCGTAACATAATTTTATGAAGGCTTAAGGCAAACACATGAGCAAAGAAATAAAACAGATTAACTGGAGAAGGTGTTCTCACCCTCGCCAGTATTCAACATTGATGACCGATACAAATCATCACATTTCTGAAAGGTTCCTGCACCATCTTCTTCTGTCTGACCTGCTGGAATACCTGCCAGTTACTAACCTCTCTAGACAGCTGGAACTTGCACTCCAGGAAATTCTCAGCCTCCCTTGTGGCCTGCACTGACTTCAACTGCTCCTCAAACTCAAAGCCCTGACCTTGAGTTCAAGCATCTGGGGAGACTTGCAGACAACCTGGGTAATGGGTAACATTATGGAGGGAAATTTCAAGTAGCAATACTTGTCAGCAGCCCCTTAATTTTATTGGAAGATCTATCTATTTATATACATTTTTAGTTTAGCATTCATTATTCAATCATTTTTGCATACCAGATTTTTATTTAATACAACTCAGATCCTTTTAACATTGGGATCCTCTACTGTGTTAATTTTCATTTCAACCTTTTAGATCTAATTAATTACACACACATATATATATATTCATATATTTACTGTTGTCCCTTAGTTTAAAATACTTCACTTTTCCCTCCAAATTTCCACTTTCACCAAATTCCCATTAATGGGACTGCCTCAACTCAAAGGGCTTACTCCTGCACTTATTTTTCTATGTTTCTTTCTATGTTTCCTACAGAGATCCTTCTATTTCTGGTTGCTCTTTATGTAATAATCCAAGATGTTTTCAACTCTCACCAATGGGTGAAGGTTACATTGAAAATCTATTACTTCCAGAGTCCTGAAGAGGTTTGCCCAGAAGTGTGGAGCTTTTCTCTCACTTACAGTACCTCAGTAAAAAACCAAGAGTGCATTGGGCTTAAACTTCGGACAGAATTGCAATATAATTGAGTGCTATGATAATTGTAGTGTTTTATGGTCTAATATGTAATTTGCATTTGTGTTTTAGAAATAGCCTGAAATAATTATCATTCAGTTCTATGTAATTTGATAAGTTCTATACATTGGATAATGAGCAAGAAAGTCACTTCTCTTAAAGCAGATTGATGCTGTTGTCATGCAATGAATTGGCTTGTAATTCTCTCAGGTATTAGCATAAATTCAGTACCAAAGGGCAACATTTCCAGTCAGTGATATTGGTCCCACTGGCATTCAATGTGCAAGCAGGAGCCAGGAAATTGGGTGAGGAATTCTATTTCCCAGATTCCCACTGGGCCATTGTGGTAATAAAATCATCAAAGATTAATTTAGTTATTACAAGCAGCAGTAGTGGAATACTAATGAGCGCTAATACAACTCCTTGATTCTCCCGCAGGAGAACGTTCTATGTGCACAACTTATCTGTAAAGAATGAGAGATGAAGGTCAACCACATTAGCAAGTGAGTTCTTAAAAAAGTGCCATTGAATTTTTCATGAGAGCACTTTTGATTATGGATGTTGTATTTTTAAATTCGGAATTGCAATTCTTGATTTGTCTCATTTTTAAGAAAGAAAATTTTGCATTTATATAACACTTTGCACGACCACCAGACATCTCAAAATGTGTTCCAGCCAATTAAGTACATTTGCAAAGTGTAGTCACTGTTGTAATGTAAAGAAATGCAACAGCCAACTTATGCATAGTAAGGTTCCATAATCATCAATGTGATAATGACCAGGTCAACTATCTTTTTGAGATATTCATTGAGAGAGAAATATTGGCCGGCACACCAGGGGTAACTCCTCTTCAAAATGGTGCCATGCAGATCATTCATATCCACCTCAGCAGGCAGGTAGAGCCTCAGTTTAATGTTGCATCAGAAAGTTGGTACCTTCAGCAATGCAGTGCTCCTTCAGTAGTGTTAGCCTTGATTTTTTTTGTAGCAAAAATATACTTTATTCATAAAATATCTGAAAGAATATTACAAACATTTCAAAATGGTCATCACAGAAAGTGCACTGATAGTCAAGTTTTCTACATAGATCATAGGACATTTCAAAATGGCCATTACAAATAGTGTAATGATATTTAAGTTATCTCCAGTGAAGCACTCTGAGGTACTTCAGTACAATTGTGATACATGTGATATTCACTGTATACATTCAATGTGAGTCATACAACCCCAGGGGTTCTGTGCAATTCCTCCCCTCGGTGCACCATGGATGACAGTTTCCTTTCCCCATTGTGCCTCTGCAGCAACTGCCCCAATCTTTAGTGCATCCCTCAACATGGAGTGCCAGTTGGAATCTGCCAGTCTGCAACACTTGGTCTGAAAGGCCAAGAAGCTTTGGGCAGGTCAAAGAGCATTTTCTCCGAGTTGATGATCCTCCGGCAGTTGATATTTGTTACGGTGTGCATGAGCATTGATTTTTAATGCTTAAGCTCCAGAGTGGGACTTGAAGCTGGAATTTTGCGATTCAAAGATGAGTCTACTACTAACTGAGCCACAGAAGATACACATCCGGCACAACCTTGCTGTCCAGATCAAATCATGGAGCAGTTGAAAGGCTAAGGGGAGACAGGTTCCATCCAAGTCAAAAGAAGTCAAAGACTGTGACATCAACATTTATTTGCCAATTTATTCAAAGCAAGAATTTTGCTTTACAATTACAAATCTGCACTTGGAAAGTAATTTTTAAGGCAGGGAGTTTGGAGAAGGAAGAGGTGAGAGACATGAGGCAGAGTCACTGGCCTCAGATGCTAACTTCCTACAAACAAGTATACTGACCTAAGCCAACCTGGCTAGGTGGCAGATTTTGGAGAAATGAAGACTATATCCACCAAGGAAACAGGATTACTAGTTCTGCTCAGGGTTAACTTATCATTGAAGTTTTATATTTCATCCCAGTTATACAGTTGCATCAGGCATTGAGACATCAAGTACTAGAGCACCCACATTCATCATTTCCCTTCTGGTCCAAAACCCTAGAGTATAGGACTCCACTTTGAGAGGTCACTGTAACTGGAACCATAAGAACAGGAGTCGACCATTCAGCCCTTGAGATTGTCCCAGCATCCAAATAGATCACAGCTCCATTCCGACAGCTCTCCATCTTCTTTACCTTGTTTCCTCCTTGAAGACATTTGTTAAAACATTTCTTTTTTGGTCAAACATTTGTTCATCTCCCCGAATAGCTCACTTTGTTATATAATGTTCCTGTGAAGTTTCTTGCATCATTTCAATGAGTTAAAGGTGTTATGTAAGTGCACATTGTTGTTGTTGATCACTAATGCAGCTCACTGCAGAACACTGGGCCTGGGATTTTAACAGAGTAAGATCCCTTTTAACTATGTGATAATTGTTAATACAATGTCAATCAACTCATCTGGCCCAGAGAAGGACTAATTTAAATTCAAACAAAAACAATGTACTGTGGATGCTACAAGTCTAAAGTAATATTAGAAAAATCCAGAAATACTACGCAAATCTGATTGCATCAGTGGGGAGAGAAACAAGCCCAGATTTTCACTCCTCTGTTGGGTGCATAGAGACAGCAAAATTCTCGCTATGTGTACCAGACCTTTAAAAATGTCTGCTGCAATTCCAATTTTCCTTCCAGCAGAGTTGGCTGGATTAGAAATCAGGGTGGCTGCCTCCAGAATGAGTGCAGAGGCTGTTGGGTGCGGAAGTGCTTTATTGAATTACATTTTATAAAAGATTAAAATAAAATATAGCCCGAATCTCTTAAGCTCCTCTCACCACCCCTGCTTATTTATGCCACTTCATGTCTCTCACTCACCCCTATGGCCTCTCATGCCCCTATACCAACTCATGACCCTCTATCCAACGCCATGGCCACTTATGCTAACCCATGCACTTCTAACCACCCACCATGGCCATTCATACTTCTTTGCCAACCCATGCTCCTCTATCCAGCCCAGTGGCTTCTATACACCCTATGCTAACTCATGCCTTTCTATCTAACCTCCATGACCGCTCATACCCCCAGGCTCCCCACATCTCCATGGCCCTTTATAACCCTATGCCAACTTGGCAATCCATGCCCTTATCTACCTTCTTTTGCCCTTACCTCTTCCATGCAAAATCACTTTGTATCCTCTGACAGTTCTTTGACAGCTTGACAATTCCATGACTGCTTTGATAAGTTTGTCAGTCCTTTGACACTTTGGTGGTTTTTTTGAGGTTTTCACAGTTCTTTGACAGTTGTAACAGATCCAATGAGTTTATGCACTTCCTAAGCAAACTCATTTGTACTTTTAACAAACCCATAGGATATCTTACCTCTTCCAAAAGATGCCTTACCTCTCCCAAAGGCTGCCTTACTCCTCATAAAAGTAGCCTAGGACCATACCAAAGGGCTACCTTACCTCTCCAAAGGAGTACTCTGACTATCCAACTGAATCCATCAAGTTCAGACCTGCTCTTACTTGGTTTAAACTGCACATTCTGGGTTTCACAGCCCTGGCCAATGAAAATCCCACTTCATCGGAGGTAGCTGTGGATTTAATTGCCCAGCTCCTTCCATAAATTGTATACAGGTGAATATCATCCAATGTCATCCCAACTGCTGGCCCCATTCCCAGAAACACAGGAAGTGTGTGATTGAAACAGAGCTTAGAATTTTCATGTTCCTCAGGCATTTTGGCCAGGATGGAGAGGCTGTCAGCTGTGGTGAAAATCTGGATCACATATTTCAAGCCTGATGTCATCCAATGTCATAGAATCGTAGAATTCATACAGTGCAGCATGTTAACTCTGTTTCTCTCTCTACAGATGCTGCCAGACTTCTGAATATTTTCAGCTCTTTCTGTTGTTATTTAAGAGTAATTCAAATTGTTCAATCTCATTTCCACATCTAGTCAGTTATTAGAAATTTTAAAAATGTCATTTGCCTGTTTCTTTCTGAATCCTTAAATCTCAATGGTTAGGGAAACAGACAGTTGGTTGTGCCATTGGCCTCTGATGTTCCGTTATCCTTGTCATGACTTATCAGTTTGCACGTTCAGTAGGTTACAGTGGACACGTTTTTCAAGCTGAAAGTACAAGATAAATGTTTGATGGCGTGTGGCGTGAGATTCCTCTCTCCAGCACAACCTGGCTCAAATAATCATTTGACAGTTAGAGGGCAAAGTTTAACAGAAGTAAACTTGAGTGTATTTAAATTAATGGGACATCCAAAATAGATCAGTGCTAGTAAAAGTATGTTGGTGGCCAGAACACAATCTCGTCAAGTATATATTCTATTATTTTGACTAGGAAGTTCTACATTCTTGTGGCTTTATTAAATAGAATCTACAACACAAAAACAGGTTACCTGACCTTTGTGTCATTGCTTATAAACTACACAAGCCTTCAGTTACTTTAATTACCTGTTCCGCATTACTCACTCATAAATGCATCAAATTCCCCCCTAAATCTGTTGATGCTATCTGCTTCAATCTCTCCACGTAATAGCAAGTCCTACATTTTCAGCATGCTCTCTAAGAAAGAATTCCTCCCAGCTTCTCTCAGACCTGTTAGCAGCTGGCTTACATTTATAGTCCCTTGTCTTGGAGTCACCCACATGTGGAAACAATAACTTCACATCCAATCAAAACTTTAAAGATCTCCAACAGTTCTTTTCTCTTTTCCAGAGAAAAGTACCCAGCCTGTTCAATCCTTCCAGATAATTGCATCCTCTCACTGAACATCAAGGGCAGATGGTAGGATTCACTCTTGTTAGAGGTGGCCATTGCCTGAGACTTGCATGACCCAAGTCTCAATGTTGCTTCATTATCTGTGGATTTGCAAATATAGCTGAACACTGTGCACTCATCAGTGAACATCCCCATTTCTGTCTTTAGGATGAAGGGAAAACTCTTGATGAAGTAACTGAAGGTGGCAGGGCCGAGGGTACTGCCCAGAGTAACTCCTACAACAGCATCCTGGGGCTTAGATGATTAGCCTCCAACAATCAGAGGCATCTCCCTTTTTGTTAGGTCTGACCCTAACCAGAGGCAAGTTTTCCCTTTGATTCTCACTGACATCAGTTTTACCTGGGTTCCTTGGTGTTACACTGGGTCAAATGTTGCCTCAATACCAAGGGCAGTCATTCTTGCCTCATCTCTTGAATTCTTCTCTTTTAAAAAGGCTGTAATGAGATCGGGAGATTAGTGTCCCTGGCAAATCCTAAACTGAGCCTCAATGATTTCTATTACTCTGTTAATGTTTGAGAGCAGATTGATGGATTGTTTCTTTGATTTGTCCAGCGTTTTTCTGGAGAAGACTTACCGGGAAATTTAGCAGCATGATAACTGTACTGGAACAACTTGGCTAGGGGCACAGTTAGTTCTGGACCACAAATCTTTCGCTGGAATATTGTCTGGTCCCATAGCTTTTGCTGTATCCAATGTGCCTAGCCATGTCTTGATAGCAGGTGGAGTGATCCAAATTCTAAAGATTTCGATCTGTGATAGTGGTGATGTCAGGAGTAAGACGTAAATCGTTCACTTGGTACTTCTCGCTGAAAAACTTTGGGGGTGATTTTCCCAAAAAGAAACTAAGTGCCCAATGGCTGGAAAACGATCCCCTCCTTCCTTCCCCACCCCCCGATCCCTAATGCAGGATGTGCAGCAGTGCCCTCCCACCATCACCAATCAGCTCACCTCCCCTCCCCCCAGTAAGCCCCACCGCATCATGTCCCACCCACTTGTCACTGCCCAGTGCTGGCTGGGCAGTGCCAGGTTACCAGGTTGCCCAGTGGGCAGTGCCAGCTTGGGACACTCCCCTGTTCCTGACCTCCCGGGGGAGAGGAGGAGGAGGGGCTTAATGGCCTCTGCCCCTCACCTGATGAAGGAGCAGTGCTCCGAAAGCTCATGATTCCATATAAACCTGTTGGACTTTAACCTGGTGTTGTGAGACTTCTTACTGTGCCCACTCCAGTCCAGTGCCTGCATCTCCACATCATAGCTATTATCTGTGGAGAGAGAATAGAGCCAACACTTAGAGACAGGATGACCCTTCATCAGACCCTTTCTCCCTCCACAGATGCTGTCAGATCTCATGAGATGTTCCAGCATTTGCTGTTTATTTTCAGATTCCAGCACCTGCGGTATTTTATCAAAGCAACAGGAAGACATGGTCTTACCCACAGGAACAATATCATCAGACAACATCCTGGCATCCTCCATTACCCTCCCATGTATGTCTTGTTTTACAGGCAGGACAAACCAAACAGAGATGGGGGCACAGTCAATGTGGAGGAGGCGTGAAGGGGGAGTGGCTCTAGGTGTCTGAAGTCTCATACATCAAGTCAAGAATTGGCAAGAAAACTTGTCGATAACCACCTTACTCTGCCTCAGCTGGTGAATCAGTGGTCTGCCATATCAAATGTCACTATGAGAAAGCACTAAGGATCGCAAAGGTACAGAATTTAGTCAATGTGGCAGAATTCAATGAACACTATGAATGAAGTTCAATGCTGCCATTCAACCTCAAAGATTTTGATGGCAGATTGGCTTGCAGCTGGTGGTGAGGGCATTAGAGTATAAAATACTACACCTCATCCTTGCCAATCTAGAATCATAGGATAGAATGCTACAGTGCAGAAGGAGACCCTTTGGCCCATTAAGTCTGCACTAATCACAATCCCACCCAGGCCCTATTCCCATAACCTCATGCATTTACCCTCGCTAGTCCCCCTGCCATTATGGGGCAATTTAGCATGGCCAATTCACCTAACCCGCATATCTTTGGACAATGGGATGAAACCAGAGCACCCAGAGGAAACCCATGCAGATACGGGGAGAATGTGCAAACTCCACACAGACTGTGACCTGAGGCCGGAGTTGACCGGGGTCCCTGGTGCTGTGAGTCAATAGTGCTGACCATTGTGCCACCGTGCCATTTCAATTAATAGGACTGTCCACCACAAAATCTTCATGCAATCACATTCTGCTTTCAGACTGTGGATACTCAGATACTTTCCAATGAGTTGTATGGTACAATCACCATCTTCATCGGAAAAAATTATAAACTCTTTAAGCATCTCAAAATTGAACATCCAAGAAGTGTAGTTGGCCACAGCTGCAGCAGAAGTTTTACATCACCAACATCTGGAAGCTGGTATTCTCTCTCTTCTCCCTTAATCCTCCATCACAGTCAAGCCAGGTGACCAACCCTGGTTCAACTAAACATGCAGAAGCACATGTACAGGCATACCCGCTAAACAAAAACTCAAGATCCTCCAAGGAAGACCACCCAACAGCAGCATCCTCTCCCAAGCCAACATGCCCAACATGGAACATCAATCACTGATAACCAGCTTTACTGAGCAGGATTGGTCATTTGCCAATTCCTGAAGTAACTGCTCAATTCGTAGTCCCCAACAGGACAACGGAAATGCTTTAGGAATATCCTCAGAGATTCCCTAAAGAGGCCAAACATCCATCATGTGAGACCCTGACCTGTGGACCTAGTAAAATGGAGTAGGTTCCCTGGAGGCCCAGACCAAGGCTGTATTGGGCCACAGAGCTGTTCTCTTCACTCCATCCGGAAGGCCAGTGGGTCAGACCATTAGCCATGGTTGCACTGGACACAGAGGCCAACAGTCTCATATTCCTCCCAGGGCTTCAAACATTCTCTCTGCACTAAATCAAGTCTTTCAGCTTTAGCCATGGCAACTTTGTGCCACTGCATGATCTATATTACTTTTTCATACGTATAGTCATGAGCACTATTGACTCCCCACTCTGCTCCTGACAACTTTGTTCAAACGTGTCCGAGACACATTTCCCACACTTGACTAACTCCTAACTGTTGCTCCCCATATTCCTAGCAAGTGCTACAACAAGTTTATCAAGTGATTAACTGGCAGCATACTGGCAGCCAGATTGCTGGCTCTCCACCTACCCCACCCCCCAACTGTGAAAATGTAATCGTATCACTGAGGCCTCAGGACCGGGGACATCTTTCAAGTGCACAACTTTCCAAGCTACCTCGCATCTGTGGCACGGTGGCACAATGAATAACACTACTGCCTCACAGCGCCAGGGACCTGGGTTCAATTCCCAGCTTGGGTCACTGTCTGTGTGGAGTTTGCATACTCTCCCCGTGTCTGCATGGGTGCTCCAGTTTCCTCCCACAGTCTGAAAAGTGTGCTGGTTAGATGCATTGGCCATGCTAAATTCTCCCTCAATGTACCCAAACATGTGCTGAAGAGTGGCAACTTGTGACACCAATAAATAAACTTAAAACTTTTAAACACCCAAACTCATCTCCAATGCTGAATAAAACTTCAGACCCAGCTAACCACAATCAATGTTTTGTTCTCACCCAGAGAAAACAAAATCCTGATTTAGATTCCATTTCCAAAATTGCTCCTGATAAGCTTACAATAGCTTAGATAAACCTTTTGATTACACTGAATATAATAAAAGTCTTGTTTGCAGGCATCTCTTTATTATCTACTCATACCCACATGGAACAGGGAACACTGCAGACACCTGATGCCACAGAGATTTGCTCAACCCTCATGTCACCCGGCTTCTACAAGTCGGGAGCTACCCAACCATAACTGGACATGGCAGCCATGAATAGTATTCTTTGACCAAAATGTTGGTAATTTCAAGTCTCACTCCAGAGACTTGGACACAGAAATCTAGGCTGACACTCCTGTGCAGGACTGAGGGTACAAATATTAGGTGTTAAACTGAGGTTCCAACTGCCCCCTCAACTGAATATAATCATGGTGGCACAGTGGTTAGCACTGCTGCCTCACAGCACCAGGGACCAGGCTTGTGTCACTGTCTGTGCGTGGTTTGAACATTCTCCCTGTGTCTGCATGGGTTTCCGGTTTCCTCCCACAGTCCAAAGATGTGCAGATTAGGTGGATTGGCCATGTTAAGTTGCCCCTTAGTGTTAGGGGGATTAATGGGGTAAATATGTGGGTTATGGGGATAGAGCTTGGGTGGGATTGTTGTTGGTGCAGGCTCAATGGACCGAATGACCTCCTTCTGCACTGTAGGGATTCTATGATTCTATCTAAAACATCACTGCAATGTTTTGAAGACAAAAATGAGACGTTAAACTGATGCTCCAAATCCCTTCTCAGGAGAACATAAAAGATCACATACACTGTTTTGAAAAGCAGGGAGCTAGCCCTGATGGCCTGGCCAATATTTATCCTTCAATCAACACCACCAAAAACAGACGAGCTGCTCTGTTTTGTGAGGGTCTGCTGTATGCAAACACTGTCATATTTTCTACTTGACAGAATTAGCTGTGCTTCAAAAGTACTTCATTGGCTGAAAAGTACTTTGGGACATTCTGAGGAAAGGGATTATGTAGATCATGTGAACCAAGGGTGCAGGGTGCGTATTAGCCACAGATTCCAGAACTTCATATTTATTCTGACTTAATGAGCTGAACTATAGGGGCTCAGATCAGGCAGGCACATCCTGCGTGAGTGGTGAAATCCAACATGACATTGAATTGGAATTCTGGTCATGATAAATGGCTGGTCATTCTGGCAACATCGTGGGCAAACGTCCTTCAGAAGATACAGCGGGGTCATCTGGGCATCACCAAGTCCAGGGCACGGACCCAATCTGCCATCTGTTGGCTGACTGTCTGCAACAGAGGAGACCATTGCGAATGTCCAAAACTAAAGGGAGCCACTCAATCCCATTCAGTCTCCAACAGGCTGTGGGAAAGGCTGACCATTAAGCTGTTTGTCTACAATGGTAAGACCTTCCTAATCATCATGGAGTAATTCTCTAGCTGGGTGGAGGTAAAACAACTTCGTACAACCACTATGGAGACAGTCAAAGCATTGGCAGAGGTGTTTATGAGCCATGGCATTATGGACGAGCTCATATCAAATAATGGCCCACAATTCTCTGGTGAATGTTTTGCACAATTCACAGCCATTGTTGGTTTCCATCACCACACCAGCTTCTTCAGATATCCGCATTCAAACGGCAAAGAGGAACGAGAGGTCCATCGGGTGAGGGCTCTCTGAAGAAAAACAAGGGACTTCCTCACCGCATTGCTCACTTTGCGGTCCATTCCATTACAGCTCCACTCTGTTTCAGCTCCATTCCACTACTGCTCCATTCCATTACAACCCCATTTCCTTGCAGCTCCACTCCATTGCAGCTCCATTAAATTACATCCCCATTTCCTTAGAGCTCCATTCTTTTACAGTTCCATTCTATTACAGCTCCATTCCATTACAGTTCCATTTCATTACAACCCCATTCCATTACAGTTCCATTCCCTGACAGATCCATTAAATTACAACCCCATTTCCTTACAGCTCCACTCCATTGCAGCTCCATTAAATTACAACCCCATTTCCTTACAGCTCCATTCCATTACGACCCTATTCCATCACAGCTCCATTCCATTACAGCCCCATTTCCTTACAACTCCATTCCATTACAGCCCCATTCCATTAGCTCCATTTCCTTACAACCCCATTCCATTACATTGCCATTCCATGACAGCTATTCCATTATAGCTCCATTCCCTTACAGCTCCATTCCATTACAGCCCCATTCCATTATAGCCCTATTCCATTACATCTCCATTCCATTACCGTGTAGCCTATTCCTGTGTGAGCTCCTGATGACCAGGAAACTTTGCACACAAATTCCGATCCTGCCAAGGATCCCGGCAGTGTTGTAAGCCAGGCAGTACTACCAGGCAAGAGAGCAATCCTACCGACAGACTGCAACAGACAGTACTGCACCAAACGTTTGCCACAGCTGAGCAGGGTGACAAGGTCTAGATCCCTGACCTCAGGTGACAAGGGACAGATCTCCACCTGAACAATAATCAACCCCGTTCCTACCAGATCAAAACACCAGAGGGCATAGTCAGATGCAGCAGGAGGAGTCTCTGACTAAGACATAGGTATTTGATTTAGTTTTCCCTATCATATAGCAAAAGAGAGACCGGCTAACATTGCTGATCTCCCTTGCTGCAGCCAGCAAGGATATGGAAGCAAAGAGGTTCAGGGCTGGAGCAACTTAACTCCATTGCCTTTCCTAAAAAGGTTGAAAGAAAAGCTCCTGCTCTGTAATTTTCTCAGCCAGTGGTTCTGATAAGCACCAGTTCAAGTACAGGTTCAAAGGTAAGGAATATAGAAAGAAATAGCCATTCTTTTTTTAACTCTTTCACAAGTTGGTGTCATTCGCACTGTCCAGCATTTATTGCTCATCCCTAATCGCACTAGAAAAACTGGTGATGAGCTGTCATTTTGAATCAGTGCACCACCGCAGTTCATTTGATGTGGGTTACACACGGTGCTGTTCGGGAGCAAGTTCCAGATTTTGACCCAACAACAGTGAAGGAACGTTAACATTCCCATGCATGTGATGTCCTTGTTCCTCTAGGTGCTAGGGTTTTGAAAGGTGCTGTTGAAGAAAGTTTGGAAGTTTCTGTAGGACATCCTTCAGATGGCGCACACTGCTGCCACTGAGCAGCAATGATGGAGGGACTGAATGTTGGTGGTGGTGAATGGGATGCTAATCAAGTGGACAGCTTTCGACTGGATGGTATCAAGCTACTTCACTGTTGTTGGAGCTGCACTCATCCAGGCAAGTGAAGATGTTCCATCACACTCTTGACCTGTGTCTTCCAGATGGTGGACAGGCTTTGGGGAGTGAGGAGGTTATGTCTCACTGCAGAATTCCCAATCCCTGATCTGTTCTTACAAACATTATCTCTATGGCTGGTCCCATTCTGATTCTGTTCAGTGGTAACCCCTAGGGTGTTGGTGGAAGGGGATGTAGCGGTGGAAATGCAATCGAATGTCAAGGAGAAATGGTTAGATCCTCTCTTGTTGGAGATGGTCATTGCCTGGCCACGGAGCAAACTTGTATGGAGCAAATGTTACTTGTCACTTATCAGTGCAGCCTGAGAGCTGCTCAAGTCTTCCTGCATATGTTGACGGGCTCTTTCAGTATCTGATGAGTTGTGAATTGTGCTGAACATTGTGCAATCATCAGCAAACATCCCCATTTCTGTCCTTATGATTACAATGGTCATTGATGAAGTAGCTAAAGATTGGTGGGCTTGTAAGAGTACCCTGAGGAACTCCTGCAGTGATATCCTGAGGCAATGATGATTGGCCCCCAATAACCACAGTCTTTGTGCGAGGTATGAAACTAACTGGTGGAGAGTTTTCCACCTAATTTCCATTTATTTCAATTTTGTTAGGGCTCCTTGATGCCATGTTCTGCCAAACGCTATGTTTTGATATCAAGGACAGTTACTCTCACCTCACCTGTCAAATCCTGTTACTTTTTCCATTTTTGGACCAGGGCTACAATGAGGTCAGGAGCTAAGTGGCCCTGATGGAACCCAAAAAAATCTTTGCGATATCTTAGTCATCTCAATCGATCTTTCCACTCATTATTCAACCCTGACAGACTACATTCCACCGATGAGACAAGATGATTGAGGTTGTTATGCATATAAAATAAAGCATGACAATATGCAGGTATATTAGTTTCCAAGATAAACAAGAAGATTATATAAGCAAAGCTTCTGCCAAAAATCCTCCCTGACACGACAGCTAAAAATAGCCAGGCAAATGAAATAACTTATGCTTTAAAGTACCTACCGAAGTTAAATTTAAAAAAATATAATTCAAATGTGACACACCTGTAACTTATATTCAAGATTTTTGATGTTTATATGTAACTAATGCAATAAATTTTATGAAATCATTCAGTAATGCTAATATTCTAGAAAAATTAAAGGCCATTACTTTGAAGGATGCTGTTTTTCAACAAATTCATATTCTCACCCTTTTCCACCAACACGCTTGATAATGAAAATAGTAGATGGTATTAGTGTTTGCGATCTATGGGTCAAATACAATTGAAAATCTATAGATCATCTGGTCAAACATCCAGTCCCATGACATCACTGCAGGACTTCCTCAGGATCGTGTCCTAGGTCCAACCATCTTCAGCTGCTTCAGTGATAACCTTAGTTCCGTAATAAGGTAAAGATGTTCATGGATGATTTCACAATGTTCAGCATCATTCACGACTCCTCTAATACTGAAGCAGTCCCTGTCTAAATGTAGCAAGACCTGCTCAGCTTTCAGGCCTGGGCTGATAAGTGACAAGTAACATTTGTCCTCAGCAAGAAATCCCCTTAGCAAAGAAACTTGTTTGGTTCAGCCTTAAATATATATTCAATGACCCAGTCTTCTCTCCTGTCTAGGGAAGAGAATTCAAAAGATCTTCTAAGAAAATATATTCCTGCTTATCTGTGTTAAATGGATGTTGCCTTATTTCTAAACTGTGCTCTCAAGTTTAAATTCTCCCACTTGAGGAAACATCCTCCCAGCAACTACCCTATCAAGTCCCTTCTCATCTTATATACAATAAAAACACCTCATATTTTTCCAAACCCCAATGACTATAGCCTCAACCTGTCCAACCTTTCCTCTTAATATAACACCTTCATCCCAGGAATCAGCCTAGTGAACTTTCTCCAAATTGCTTCCAATGCAATTATATCCCTCTCTAAGTGAAGAGGTCAAGGACAGGATTCCCTGATCTCGTCCATTCCAGCCTTGCTGCCAGCGAGAACAGGGAATTTCGTGCTCAGCCAAAACTTCATTCACTGCCGTGGGACCAGAGAATCTCAGCCGCAGACGAGGTTAGATGTTTCCAGTGCAAAATTGCACACAGTACCCCAGGATGAAGTGTCACCAATGCCCTGTACATGAGACTCCCTTATTTTGATACTTCACCATCCCTTACAATCCATTTGCCTTCTTAATTATTTACTGATTCTGCATGCTAACTTTTTGTGATTTATGTATAAGGATACCCAGATCCCTCTGCAAGATTATTAGATTACTAAAATCTAACTTTATTAGAAACTAATACTTGATTTTATTAGATACATTTTTGGTAGTGTAGTAAAGTCAGAAAACTTAGAAATAGGAATAATGCCAAAGTCATGACGTCATTGGAAATGTATATCAAATTTCATAAAGATTTTACTTGCAGCAAAAGGATGAAACTGTGGGAACTGCTTGTGTATATAAAAACATAGGATTGGAATGTCTGGACCTTCAGAGAGATAACATCTTGAGATAAGCAACAATCGAACACAGATGGATGTGAAAACATGTGATGTACACATGAAAAACACCTGGTTGGTCAGGGAAGGTTTCTCACAAATGAAGCTGAAGGTGATTGAGGTGAAGGATGGGGTTAATTCAATACCAGCAGGATAAAAGAGATCCTGACTTTGTCTTTGTATAGACAGATCAGAAATCAGAAAACCAAGTAAGAGACAGGAAGAGTGAGAGAAAAAGAGAAGCTTGATGCACAAAGGACCAAAGATGCAAGAGAAACCATCACTATCCACTCCTAAACACAGGAAGTACAATCCACCTTAAACTGTAAATCACTGCCTAAATTTATCATTATAGTTTACCTGCAAACTTAATTAACATGTCCTGATAGTGTCTTAGCAATATCAATTCATAGCAAAGTTTTGTTGCCATGTTTGTTCCTGCCTAAAAGGAGAAGATTCCTTATTTTAGACATTTCTGTACTGCAGATCCCACAAATTTCTCACTATTTAGAAAATGTTTTGCTTTTCTATTTTTTCTGGACAATCTCCCATTCCCCTACATTATACTCAATCTGCCAATTTGTTGCCCACTCTCTTAACCTATCTATATCCCTTTAAAGGATAAGATCATAAAACCATAAGACACAGGAGCAGAATTACGCCACTCGGTCCATTGAGTCTGCTCCACCATTCAATCATGGCTGATATTTTTCTCATCCCCATTCTCCTGCCTTTTCCCCATAACCCCTGATCCCCTTATTAATCAAGAACCTATCTATCTCTGTCTTAAAGATACTCAATGACCAGGCCTCCACAACCTTCTACAGCAAACAGTTCCACAGATTCACCACCCTCTGGCTGAAGAAATTCCTTATTATCTCTGTTTTAAAGGAGCACCCTTTTAGCCCGAAGTTGTGCCCTCCAGTTCTAGTTTTTCCTACTAGTGGAAGCATCCTCTCCACGTCCACTTTATCCAGGCCTGGCAGTACTCTGTAAGTTTCAATAAGATCCCCCCTCATCATTCTACACTCCAACAAGTACAGACCCAGAGTCCTCAACTGTTCCTCATACAACAAGCTCTTCATTCCAGGGATCATTCTTGTGAACTTGCTCTGGAGCCTTTACATCCTTTCTTAGATGCGGGGCCCAAAACTGCTCACAATACACCAAATGTGATCTGACCTGAGCTTAATACAGCTCAGGAGTACATTTCTGCTCTTGTATTCTAGCCCTTTCGACATGAATGCTAACATTGCATTTGCCTCCTTAATTGCCGACAGAACGTGCAAGTTAACCTGTAGAGAATCTTGAACAGGTACTCCCAAGTCCCTTTGTGTTTCTAATTTCCTAAGCATTTTCCCATTTAGAAAATAGATTATGCCTCCATTCTTCCTTCCAAAGTGCATAATATCATATTTTTCCACATTGTATTCCATCTGCCACTTCTTTGCCTATTTTCCTAACCTGTCCAAGTCCTTCTGCAGCCGCCCCCCACACCCCCCAGCTTCCTCAATACTACTTGTCCTTCAACATATCTTTGTGTCTTTGGATCTTTGTCTTCCGCACAACTTGGTTTCCTACTGTTGTATCATCGGCTACTTAGGCTAAGATACAATCTCCCCCTTCAAGTCATTAATATAGATTGGAAATAGTTGAAGCCCCAGCACTATTCTGTGCAGTACTCCACTTGCTATAGTTTCCCAACCTGAAAATGATCCAAGTTGCCTACCTGAAAATGATCTATTAATCCTGACTCTCTGGGCAGAATTTTCCCTGAATTACAGTGAATGCAGTGGCAGGTGTGAAGAACAACCTTGTCCCACTAATTGTAAGTATTAGGGACCAGATCAGAAACTTCAAGGTATATTATGCAATTAATCTAGAACCCACCTTTTTTGATTTTGGCATTAGTGCGAGCATATATCGTTTCGGTCCAGGTATGATTTAATTGACATACTTAGAAGCTTTTATTAAGACAAACTTTATTTAAGAACACAGTTAGAATATAACAAAAAGAATTAATGTAACTTTTACCAATTAAAATACTTAAAGATGACAAAGTGTATTTCTTAACACTTATCTATCTCTATGATTTCAATTTAAGCAATATCCACATAGACATGAGCCCTACTTCAGAATCAATTAGCATCAGAAACAGATTTTCTCACATGCATCTTAGATTTCTAGCCTTTTAACCCCTCTGGACATATACAGGAAGACATCTGCCTTCAGGCTCTCATATAGCAACTTCCAGAGTAAGATTCCTTTCCTGGCAGATCCCAGTCTTCATGATCAGAGAGAAAAAGATCTCAAGCCACAAACTGAGCTTGATTTCTCTGTGTAAGCCTAGATCCGCCTAGTCACATGATTTTACTGTCAATCAACCTCATCAAGCCTTACCCTGCAAAACCCCAGGGGAAAACACTAAAATAATAGAGCAACACTAAAACACTAAAATAATAGAGCAGCATTAGTCCAGATTAAAACCAACATTCTAGCAATTAGGACGAATTAAGCTGCTGTAGTAACAACAGGGATAGCCATGTATGGACAAAATAGCATTGATAATAAAACAAACTGCTAAAATAAATCCTGTACCAGAAACATGACCCAAATACATTTTTAAAAGGCACAATATCATCGCACAATAGATTGTCCGACTTTTTGCTTTTACTGCGGAGATGTTCTGGCTCATTATCCACTGGGTTTAGAAGTCTCTAAGGACCCCACCAAAGACTACTCTATTACTATGTGTGCAGAAGCAGACCCACACAACCATGGTCATGGCTTGCATGGGCTCATATGATAATAGTGTTTGGTGTTCCAAGGAGTTAGCCATTCTATCCATGGAAGAACATATCATTTCAAGGCCCTCTGACAGCATCTTGAAGTGGACTATTCTGTTTTCCCTGCAATCATAATTTGTGTGCTTGGAAGACATATCATTACATTGCACATTCACTGTTGCTGCTAAATGACTCACCTTTTCATCATAAGCTTGCAGACTAAAACATCTGCACTCATTTAGTATGGAGTTCTGCAACTGTGCCTGTTAAGTTCAAATTCCTTGGACTTGATGACCACGGAAAATGTGTTCATAACTAACCAAATAGGTTAATTATCAGCCTGTAGATCCTTCCAGTATGTCTGATGGTAGACAGTAACCGGAGGAGAGTTTCCTGATCAGCCACACTTCAGAAAGCAATGGAAACCCACTGCCATAGTATGCCAAGTACAATCATGGAGCAATCCATGGAAGTCCATGGTCACCAATGCTGTCTTATAGATGGTATTTATCCAGAACTTGCAGTTCCAATAGTGGCAGAGGTGTTCATTGCCACTTGGAACCAAAACAGCATCACAATTTACAGGGCACCTATGTACACTCAAATATCAATGTTGCAGTATGTATGAATGAGCTCTGGGATTTGATTTATTATTGTCACGTATTGGGATACAGTGAAAAGTAATGTTTCTTGCACATCTACAGATAAAACATACTATTCGTAGAATACATAGGGGAGAAAGAAAGAAGAGGATGCAGAATATGGTGTTGTAGTTACTGGTAGGGTGAAGAGAAAAATTAACTTACAGTAGGTCCATTCAAAAATCTGATGACAGCAGAGAAGAAACTGTGTGTGAGTCAGTTACTACATGACCTCAGAGTTTGTATTTTTTTCCCCCAACGGAAGAAGGTGGAAGAGAGTTTATCTGGGTTGTGTGGGGTCTTTGATTATAATGGCTGCTTTCCTGAGGCAGCAAGAAGTGTAGATGGAGTCAATGGATGGGAGCTGGTTTGTGTAATGGACTGGGCTATGCTCACAACCCTTTATAGTTTCTTGCGGTCTTGGTTAGAGAAGGAACCATATCAAGCTGTGATACATCCAGATTGGTGCATCTGTAAAAATTGCTAAGTTGTAGTAGAATTTCCTTAGCCTTCTGAGAAATAATAGGCATTGTGAGCTTTCTTAATTAGCATCAATGTTGAGGGACAAGGACAGATTGTTAGTGAACTGAACACCTAGAAACTTGAAGCTCTCAACCACTTCCACTTCATCAGCATTGTACACATTGGCATGTCCTCCATTACATTTTGTGGCGTCGATGACTATCTCCTTTGTTCTACTAACATCGAGGGAGAGATTATCGTCATTACACCATTTCACCAGATTCTCTATCTTGTTCCTGTACTCCATCTCATAAGAACATAAGAACATAAGAAATAGGAGCAGGAGTAGGCCATCTGGCCCTTCGAGCCTGCCCCGCCATTCAATAAGATCATGGCTGATCTGTCGTGGCTCAGTTCCACTTTCCCGCCCTCTCCCCATAACCCTTAATCCCTTCTCTTATCAGAAACCCATCAACCCGCGTCTTAAAAATATTTAGCGAGGTAGCCTCCACCACTTCAACGGGCAGAGAATTCCAGAGATTCACCACCCTTTGAGTGAAGAAGTTCTTCCTCAACTCCGTTCTAAACCGCCCCCCCTTTATCTTGAGGCTGTGCCCCCTAGTCCTACTGTCCTTTCTGAGCGGGAAGAGTCTCTCCACCTCTATCCTATCCATCCCACTCATCATCTTATACGTCTCAATGAGATCTCCCCTCATTCTTCTAAACTCTAACGAGTACAAGCCTAGTTTATTCAACCTCTCCTCATAGCTCAACCCCCTCAACTCCGGCATCAGCCTAGTAAACCTCCTCTGCACTCCCTCCAAGGCCAAAATATCCTTGCGTAAGTACAGCGCCCAAAACTGCACATGGTACTCCAGCTGCGGCCTCACCAATGCCCTATACAGCCGCAGCAAGACCTCCCTACTTTTATATTCAATCCCCCTCGCGATGAAGGCCAGCATCCCATTCGCCTTCCTGACCACCTGCTGCACCTGCAAGCTGGGTTTTTGCGACTCATGCACAAGGACCCCGAGGTCCCTCTGCACCGTCGCCTGCTGCAGTTTTTCTCCACGTAAATAATAATCCTTCCTACCATTATTCCTACCAAAGTGGACCACCTCGCACTTGCCAACATTAAATTCCATTTGCCAGTTCCTGGCCCATTCGCCCAGCCTATCTAGATCCTTCTGCAGACTCTCCACACCCTCCGCACAATTTGCCGTTCCTCCAATCTTGGTGTCATCAGCAAATTTCGACACCCTACACTTGGTTCCCTCCTCCAGATCATCTATATAAATGGTAAATAGCTAAGGCCCCAGCACCCACCTCTGAGGCACTCCACTAGTCACCAACCACCAATCCGAATAGCACCCATTGACCCCCACTCTCTGCCTCCTATTTGACAACCAATCCTCTATCCACGCTAACACCCTACCCCCAACTCCATGCCCCCTTACCTTCTGCAATAACCTCTTATGAGGTACCTCGTCAAACGCCTTCTGAAAATCAAGACCACATCCACCGGCTCTCCTCTATCCACCGCCCTAGACACATCCTCATAGAACTCCAGTAAATTCGTCAGACACGACTTCCCCTTAACGAAACCGTGCTGCGTCTGCTCTATCAAGCAATTCCCCTCAAGATGCCTCGCTATTTCCTCCTTGATGACGGATTCTAACATTTTACCTACAACAGACGTTAAACTAACCGGCCTATAATTCCCCGCCTTTTACCTGGCACCCTTCTTAAACAATGGCGTAACATTAACCGCTTTCCAATCTTCCGGCACTTGCCCGGAATCCAGCGACGTCTGGAAAATAACCACCAAGGCATCCACTATCACCTCCGCCATTTCTTTCAGAACCCTCGGATGCATTCCATCCGGTCCTGGGGACTTGTCCACAATCAGCCCCTCCAGTCTGTTGAGCACCACCTCGCTAGTAACAGTAATGTCATCGAGACCCTCCAGTCCTACCACCTTTCCATCTCTAACACCTGGCAAATTATTCACGTCCTCCTCCGTGAAGACCGAAACAAAAAAGTTATTCGAGACCTCAGCCATTTCCCCATCCCCTACCACTAAGTCCCCCTTCTCATCCTCTAAGGGTCCAACGTTCACCCTAGCCAGCCTCTTACTTTTTATATACTCATCATTGTTTGAGGTGTGACCCATTACAATGGCGTCATCAGTAAACTTGAAGTGGAGTTGGAGCAGAATTTGAAGACAGTCTGAATCTGTCAGTATGAATCCTGGGCTGATTATCCTCTCAGACCACCTTTTGGGGGTGGGGGAGGGGTGGTGGCGTGCAGCTTTATTTTATATTGCCTCATTCTTCTGAACTCATCACTTCATCCTTCTCTATTAAATTCCATCTGTCAATTGTCTGCCTTTCCACCAACCAATGCCCTCTAGAAGTTTCTCCTCAGTGTTCAATTCCATTGAAAAGGTTATGGTGCAGGAAGAGACCATTCGGCCCATTACCAACTAAAAAAAGTGAGTAAAAAGACATCAGCCATTCATTTTAATCCCACTTTCTACCAGCTGGTCTGTAGCCTCAGGTTACAGCACTTCTAATGCAGATCCAGGTACCTTTTCAATGTGTTCAGCATTTTAGCCTCAACAACCACCTTAGCAGTGAAGCTTAAGATACCCGCCATCCTATGAGTGAAAAGGCTTTTTCTCATGTCCCCCTAATCCTTCTACCAATCACCTTACATCTATGTCCCCTGGTAATTGACCCGTCAGCTAGGGGAATATATTTTCCTTCTCTGCTCGCCCCAGGTTCCTCTTTACTTCATACATTTCAATTAGGTCACCCCTTATATTCCTCTATTTGAGGGAAAACAAATTCAATCTACCCACTCCTTCCTATTTACTGCAACTGGCAAGCTCTAGCAACATTTTTCTAAACCTCTTCTGCACTCTGTCCAGAGTAATTACGTCCTTCCTGTAAAGTGGTGAGAACTGTAAACAAAACTCCATCTGTGGGTCTAACCAGCATTTTATACAGCTCCATCACTGCATCCTTGCTTTTGTCTCAATTTCTCACCCAAGAAAGCATTCCATATGCTTGCTTGACCAACTTGTCCACCTACCCTGTCACCTTCAAGGACCAATGGACATGATTCTAAGGTCTCTCACTTCCTCAACCCTTCTCAATACCTTCTGTTTACACTGAGTTTTTGCTGTTTTCCCTCCCCACTACCTCACATTTTTCAGGATTGAATTCCATCTGCTACTTCTGTACACACCTAACCAAACCACTGATATAATTCTGGAGTTGACAGCTATCCTCTTCACTATCAACTACACGGCCAATTTTCGTGTCATTTGCAAATTTCCCAATCCTGTCACTCGAGTCATTAATATATATAACAAACAGCAAAAACCCCAAAACTGAGCCCGTGGAACACCAGTGAAAGGCATTTTCTATTCCAAACTCATCCATCGGCTATTACCCTTTGTTTTCAGTTACTGAGACAATTTTGGACACCACCTGACATCTTCCCTTGTATCTTACGAGATTCTACTTTTCTGATCAGTCTGCTATGAGGGACTTTGTCAAATTCCTTACTGAAAACAAAGTGGACAATATCTACTGGACTACCCTCATCAGTCCTCCATGTTATTTCCTCAAAAAATTATATTAAGTCAGTAAGACATGATCTTCCCATAACTAAAGCACACTATGTCCGATAAATCCATACCTTTCTAAATGACAGTTAATCCTGTCTGTCAGAATTGTTCCCAATTTATCCACACTGAAGTCAGAATGACTGGCCTAGCCTTTACATCTTGTTCCAAATAATGGTACAGCATTCAGAGCTCCAATTCTCTGGGACCTCAACTGTACTGGTCAATTTTTTTTGTAACTTGTGCTTGCTTTTTTAATTTTCATTTTTACATTATCCCTGTACTTTTGATACTCCTCTAGGCTTTCTACAGCATTAAGTCTTTTCTGACTGCCATAAGCTTTCTTTTTCTGCTTTATGTAAGCTCTGTACATCAGGGGGCACTAGATTTGGCAGTACCACTTTTTTGCTTACAGGACATGTCGATACAGCTTTGCACATCTCTCACTCCTTTGACAGCTTTTCCTTCTAATAGTTGTATCCAGTCTACTTTTGCCAACTAATCTTTCAGCTTCGTAAATTTGTTCTCCCACAACTTATAATTTTTACTCCTGTTCTTTCTTTGTCCTTTTCCATAATGATGCTAAACCTAACTATTATGGTCATTATCTCCAAATTGTTCCCCCATGCTATGTCAACACTTACCCAGCATTATTTCCAAAAGGCTAAATCTAGAATTGCACCGCTGGTCATTGGGTTGTTACATGCTGGCTAAACAAGTTCTCTTGAATGCAGTTCAAAGACTACACACCCTCTGTGCTCTTCACACTATTTTTATCCTAATTCACATAATTGAAGACTCAACAAATATTCCCTATTATTTTTGCATTCAAAAATCTCTTTACATATTTGATCTTCTTACTCCAATCCACTTTTTGTGGCACACCCTTAGCAGCGTGACTGTCCCTTTTTCCTTTCTGACCTCAATTCTGATGTCGTCTTTCAATACTTTGTTCAGTATATCATCCCATTCACAACTATAAATTAATTCTTTAACCAATAATGCTACACCCTCACCTTCTAATCCTCATCCTGCTGGAAAACTCTCAAGGCAGGGGTGTTGAGCTGCCATTTTTGCCCCTTAAGTCATTTTCATTATAGCGATATTATGCTGCAATGTGTCAGTTGGTCTGTGCCCTCAGCTTGTCTATACATACAATGCTTGTATACACCTTCAAACACTGTCAAATTCCTGCGCTGTACATTTTTTAACTTGTGCTTCTTCTGTCCTTCACTGTCAGTAATTCTCCATTCTCTTTGCCCTCAGATTCCTATCCTCCTATCAATCTAGTTTAAAGCATGCTTCCCCCCTTCCCCCCAACAACACAAGCAAATATACCCACGAGGACATTCAACACAGTTCTATTCAGGTGTAGACCATCTGACTATTACAAATCCACCTTCCAAACAGAATGGAGAATTAGTGACACTGAAGGACAGAAGAAGCACAAGTTAAAAAATGTACAGTGCAGGAATTTAACTGTGTTTGAAGGTGTATACAAGCATTGTATGTATAGACAAGCTGAGGGCACAGACCGACTGACACATGGCAGCATAGTATCACTATAATGGAAATGACTTAAGGGGCAAAAATGGCAGCTCAACACCACTGCCTTGAGAGTTTTCCAGCAGGATGAGAGGGTGAGGGTGTAGCATTATTGGTTAAAGTATTTATAGTTGTGAACAGGATGATATACTGAACGAAGTATTGAATGAGGACATCAGAATTGAGGTCAGAAGGGAAAAAGGTCATGATGCCTCAGAGATGTGATGCCTTTCCTCCTCCACCAGTTTTCCAGCCTCTTGTTTAATCATCCAATTCTCCTATTTTGCCTAATTCTGTAGGACTGGGAGCAATCCTGAAATTGTCTTTTTATTCCGCAGGTGTCGGTCCACCTTGTTGTCAAACGAGGGGCATGCACACGGTGGGTCGTGCGTGGGCTGCTCTTGGAGGTTCCGGGAGTGGCCTAGTACTTCGTGTCGGTGTGTGTGCTTGATCCTGGACCAGTAGACGAGCGCCGCAACAGCTCAGTGACTAGCACTGCTAGCTGTGCAGATACATGGATTTGGGCCTGTGTCTGTGGGAGTTTGCGCATTCTCCCTGTGGTTGCATGGGTTTCCTCCGGGCGCTCCAGTTTCCTCCCACACCCCAAAGATGTGCTCTTAGGCTGATAGGTATACCAAATTGACACTATTCTCCCCTGAGTCTGGCTAAGTTAGGGGTTCCACTCACATACACACAGAGCAGGGTAGGTGTAGGAGGATGCGGCGGCGCGGGCTCGTTGGGTCGAAGGGCCTGATTACCGTGCTGGGTTGTTCTTTGTTCTGCTTTCAAGGTGCTGTTTTACAATCTCCATCAAGTCTACTTAAACCACTTAGTTGTCTAAATAGTGCTTCTGCCATTTGACATGCAAGTAGTCCTGTATTGTAGCTTCAGTAGATTGGCACTTCATTTGTAATTCCTGCACTGTACATTTTTTTGTAAGTATAGCTGGTGCTGCTCTTGGCAAGCTCTTCTACACACTGGCTGAACCAAAGTTGTTCACCTGCATTAGGAGTCAAAGGCTATCATGCTGAGTGTAGTTAAGTACAATTCTGCTGCTAACAGCCCATAGTATTTCATGGATGCCATGTTTTGAGCTGCTAGATCTTTCATGAATCTATCCCATTTAGGATTTTATAAGGTGTATTTAAAGTCCTACAAACATTTCCATGAATCACAGAACATGGTAACTACTACTCGAAAAGGTACAAACTTCACTCATCGATCACAATATCATTATCCCAACATTTTGCCAACTTCCAGTTATTTTCGTTCTTCACTTTCTTCTAGTTTCTCTTTACCAACTCAAATCTCAGGATTATTTCATTGCAGAATGTCAAAATATGAAATAGATATACTGGTAATACATGCACCTCAAGCTAAAGTGGTAAAAGTCCAGTGGCATCCATTTGTCTCAGGAAATGATAGACTGCGGTTGGGGTATATACCATTTCTGTATTAAACCATCTATTGTAGCTGTAGAGGCCAATTTGTATGGGGCAGTCCCTTTTTACAGCCACCACAAATGAATAGTGTTGACTGATGTTTTTAACCATCTTGCAGCCACTCTTTTCCACCATCCAGCCGTTTAATTCATGCTCTGCATTTTCTAGCTGCTAACTATATGTATCCAGGCACTCCAGTCAACAGCAAGGATGCCCATGCATTGGCGACAATTCCAGTGAACTTGGGGTGTCATTTGCAAATACTCTTGTATCACAGATGAGGTGGCCTTTTGCCAATAGTAAGTTCCCCAATGAGCCATCATCCATTCAGCTCATAAGGCCCGTGGTAAAAGTCCAGTGTTGAAAATTGTAACGATACTTTAAAGACTGCACTTTGAAAGAAAAAGGGGAATGATTGCAAAGAATGCCACTTACAACTGGAATCAAACTTATGTTTTCAAATATTTAATAATCACACTAACAATACATAATCTGAAAGCAAATTTAATCTACCAGTTTCTTCTTCACTAAGAACTACTTTTAGGCTGGTGGTTTTGTACCAAATAGGTTAAACTGAATGTGATGCTTTAAAACATTCTTTAAAAAGGAAAAGAGGGGTAATTTTAAATTAACACCTTAAATTTTCCAAAGGCTTCCTTAAATCTTGCCCCAACATCCTATCTTTATATTTTTCTATCATAGTTTCACACCAGATCTTGAAAAGGCACAGGTGTATGCCCCTTGCATATTTGATAAACTTTTCTCACAGCTGTACAATTTTACATTCTGCTTTTAAAAGGGTGGCAAACAAAATTCAGATGCTATAGCAAATCTTAGTAGAGGGTGCAGAACATTACAGTTGAATATAAAAAACAAATAGCGCAGTGAACTGTAACTTTTATTAACAGAATTTTAAAAAATTATTCCATTAGTTCTTTATGCTGTACACTGTGAAACTAAAATCCATAATTGAGGGGCCAGTATTCTTCTTTGCACATCTGTAAAACACACAGCTGGAAACAAGTTCTGCTTCTGTATCCGTTTTGTGCAAGTACCTGAATAAGGGAGACAAAAATAAACTTAAATAAACAACATCCATCTCATGACATTTCCCAACATTTTAATGAAAAGATCTCCACAATGATACATTACCATGCAGAAAAAAATCCTAAAATATTCAGGCTAACAAATTTCATCTTCCATTGTAAATTTACAAACAATATTGAACAAAAAGCAAGCTAATTATGAATGAATTAAATACAAAATACAAATATGCTTTTCAGAGATCCTTCGGATCAGAGATTCCACCTGATTAGAATCCATGTTCAAGTGAAAGATAGGTTTTGAAGAAATAACTGAAGAGTCCACGTTAAACAAGAAAATGTGTCTCACGTTGAACCGGTGCAGTATTACATAGATATTTAATAGTAGAAGTACACAATACACAGTGGATTTTGATTCTGCATGATTGACTTGAGCAAACAAATGATGCACATGACTAAATTTTCACTCAACTGGCTAACCATATTATTAACTGTCTGTGGTGCAAAACAATAATCCATGTTTCTTGGTTGACTGAAGTTATTTCCACATAAATCGAAGACGCAGAAAAAGTTGGAGGCTTGCATCTCAGGTTGCTGGATGGGGTAGGAAATCTTCCAATCTTCGTGAGATACAAGGTAGGTGCCAGAAGGTTGGAATGGCAAGTATGACCTTATTCAAGAAAGGGTGCAAGGTCAGTCTGAGAGACGACAGACCAGTTAGTTTAATGGGTACAGTTTTAAAAACAATAAGCTGGAGGGGCTGCTCCATCAGGTGAGTGACTCACCTTATGAAGGAACTTTGTTCCAAAAGCTTATGATTCCAAATAAACCTGTTGGACTTTAACCTGATGTTGAAAGACTTCTTACTGTAACAAATTGTTGTTCATGGAATGGGAGGTCAGTGCCCATTTGAGATTTTAAAAATTGGCTCAAGATCTGAAAACAGTGCCAAGGTAAATGGTCATTGTTCAGACTAGAGGATGATAGACAATAGGTGTTTCCCAAGAGTCAATGCTGGGATCACTACTGTTTTTGATAAATTTATATAATTGACTTGGATAATGGAATGTAGAGTAAAATTTCAATATTTGCCAATGATACCAAACCTGGAGTGGCAAGCATTGAGGATGATACGAATAGACATTAACATAGCAGTCTAGCAGACTGGGCAGATATTGGCAAATAAAATTTAACAGAAAAATGTGAGGTAATGGGTTTTTGTGGGATGGACAGGGAGAAGCAATAGACAGAAAATGGCTCAGTTCCAAAAAGTATCCGCAGACAGAGGGACCTGGGGATTCATGTACATTGATTTTGAAGATGGCAGGATTTACTTAGAAATTATTAGTAAAGCTTGTGGGCTTAAAAAACAGAGCTATTGAGTACCGAATAAGAAACTTATGCTGAACCATAAAGCTCCAACCAGGACACAACTAGAGTTTTGCATCCAGTTCTGGTCACCACCGTTTAGAAAGGATGTGCAAGAGGGTCTTGTAGAAGATGCAGAGGAGATATGCCAAATGGTTCTAGGGATGAGGTATTTTAGCTAAAAGGTTAGATGTGAAATGCTAGAGTTGTTCTCTTTGAGGCAAAGGAGATTAAGCAGAAAACTATGACAAGTGTGGATAAGATTGATGCGAAAAAACATTCCCATTAGCTGATGGTATAAAGGTTAGGGCTCACAGATTTTGTATTTTGGGCATGAAATGCAGCAGACATGTAAGGAAGAACTTTTTTATGCAGTGAGTAGTAATGATTTCCTATGAGGGTAGTGGAAGGCAAGGATGATGAATGATTTCAAACAGAAATTGAATGGAGCTTCAGGAAATAAACTTGCAGAGGTACAGGGGTAGAGGGGAGAAATGGTACTGATTTGATTGCTCCATGGACAGTCAATATAGATTGGATGGATTGAATGGTCCCTTTCTGCTCTGTAAATAAGTGAGTGACTTTTGACTTTTTTAAATAAAACAAAAAGCTGAGGTGGAAACAATGCAAGTAAAAGCATAAATTAAAAAAAAATAAATTTTGCAAACATATTAACGATACAAAAAGTGCAAAGTTACATTACATAATATCAATAGCAGAGCCTGTTTACCACTGATAAGTTCACAGGACATTGCATGATTAACCCCCATAATCCAAATTTCAGAGAACTGAAACAATAAGTTTCTGCATTCTTAACAGATGTATACTGTACTTGCATGAATATTTTCAAAGACTTCAACAAATGTAATAATCACAAGTTTGAAAGCCTACAAACGAGAGTTAATGTGTGAAGTTTTGTAAAGCCTTTATGTGATTTACCCCCAGTATGCCCTGAGCAATCAAATTCAAATGTCTGACTAAATTGTAGCCCTATTCCTCGCATGATTTAGGCCCTCAATGAAGCACCTAAATGATGTGTATATGTGCTTCACTGCCTGTAACGTGGCAACGCTGCACTGATTTGTAATTTTAATTCACTGTTATCCTTCTTTTAATATTTCTTTCACCAGTTTCCTGTTACCTACTGAATTTATTTGTCTAATTTTGTTATGACATGCTGGTACATTTTCAACCTGATTGCTTAGTCTACAAATACCTTCTTTGATGCAAGTCACATTGCAATTCAGCCTTTGGGCTGCAAAGATGTTCCTGGAATAAAATCTTTCTAATATTCCAAGGCTGAAAATGTTCAGTATAAACACAGCTGAACTAAATTACAACAGTAAAGAGATGAGATGAGAGTTAAGGCGGACAAATTCAGGCTACGCCATGCAGGGAAAAGCACAACAGGGTCTCAGCTAGCTCACCACCACCTTCTCAAGGGCAAACAGGATGGGCATTAAATGCCACCCTTATCAGTGATACCAACATCCAATGAAAAATGTTTTAAAAATCACTATATCATTCATCTAAACTAGTGCATGCTTTAGTGTCTAAAAATTAAGTGCATGGACTGAAAGGTTCACAGCATGACTTTTGCTCTGATGATAGATAAACTTAAGATGGCATTCTGAAGTGCCAGTAGTAAATCTCTGAAAGTGTCATACAATAAACTATGAATTAAAATATGATCTCATTCATGCATGATAATTCGATAGGTAAATAGATGGTATGATAGCAGAATTTATACACTATTTCTCCTCATCTCAGGCAGGGTAATGAAGAGGACAATCAGCAATTCAAGTTAGTGTGTGGGGAGTGGAGAAGTCAACCATTGCTCCCAAATATCGAACAACAAAAATATGGGCAGCACGGTAGCATGTTGATTCGCACTGCTGCTTCACAGCTCCAGGGACCTGGGGTCAATGCCCGGCTTGGGTCACTGTCTGTGTGGAGTTTGCACGTTTTCCTCGTGCCCGTGAGAGTTTCCTCTGGGTGCTCTTCCTCCCACAATCCAAAGATGCGTGGGTTAGGTTGATTGGCCATGCTAAAATTGCCCTTAGTGTCCTGAGACGTGTAGGTTAGAGGGATTAATGGTTAAATGTGTAGGGATATGGGGGTAGGACCTGGGTGGGATTGTGGTAGGTACAGACTCAATGGGCCAGATGGCCTCTTCCTGCACTGTAGGTTTCTATGATTCTAACATGAAAAATGGCCACTTATGAATGTTACTGGGGGCTTGTAGCACAGAAGTTAGCACTTCAATGAGAGGAAGGAATTTTACAAAAATAACAAAATCATAAATCAATCTTTTGTTACCAAATACAAAAATTATGTATTACCATAAGCTGTTTGGTAACGTACATTTTAAGGCCTTCTCAGGGGACAGTGTTTGGCTAATAAGATGTGCATACTTAATAAATAAGTGTCAGACTGAAGATTTTACGTAATAATCATACCCACTAATGTAATCCTTATTTATTGTTTCAGCAAAGAGCCATGCCAAATGTAAATTTTATTTTTCCACTAGGTGTCACTGCAGCCCTTTAAATGCTTAGACTAAAAATTGAAATAATTATGGAACATTAAAACAAAACATTGTGTTCAGCTTGTTTACTAATAAATACATTCACACTATTTATGTTTCACTTTTCATAAAATTTACAATTGTTTAGTTTCTTCCATACATTGATTCATTTATCAATATAAAAACACATTGTCATTATGGCCCAGCAAATCCATGACAGCTCTGTACAGTAATTCAGTTAGTCCCATTTCCCTGTGCAACACCCTGGTCCTGCAAGTGCCAATCCAATTTACTTACTGATTGTTTCCACTTCCCCAGGCAGAGTGTGGCAACTCGGGGATTTTCATAGTAACTTCACTGCAGGGTTAATGCAAGCCTACTTGTGACTAATAAATAAATGTTAACGTTAAAGCCATTACACTTGTTGCATAAAAATGTCCTTCCTCAGCTCCCCCTTACATCTGTTGGCCAGAATCTTAAATCAGTTTCCTTTTATTTTTGTATCAAGAGCAAACTGAAAAAAGCTTTTCTTTACTGACCTTGTCTAAGCCTATCAATCTTGTACACCTCCACCAAAATCTCCCCTCAATTTCTTTTCATTCCAAAAGGACCTTATCTTCTACAAGCTCACTGTATAACTAAAAGTTAGTATCCTTGGAGCCATTCTGATTAGTGGGTGCAGAGGTTAAAGAATCATCACATCCTTCCTAATGTGTGGTGATCAGAATTGGACATGATACTTTAGTTCTGGCCGAGACAGTTTGTTATTCAATGTCTCTATTTCTGAAGCCCATGATCCCATATGCTTTGCAAATCAGTGTCTCTTCCTGTCACCTTCAAAGATCTGCACCTACGAACTCCCAGATTGCTACGTCCCTGCACACCCTTTAGAACTATGCCTTTAAGGCTTTGTTGCTTTTCCTTATGTCTCCTGCTAAATGTATCAGCTCATGTTCTCTGTAATAAATTCATCTGCCACTTGTCAGTTCGTTATGCTCGCCAATGTCCTGTTACAGTTAACTGGGGTCATTTTTACTACAATCATGGCATCACTGGCAAATTTTTAAATTTTACTCTGTATTGTAATATCCAAGTTCCTTTGACTTTTTGTTCATTACATTTTTGCCAATCTCTCTCTCCAGCCTCCACCCATTGCTGGCCTTCTATCCAGCCTCGATCACTCCACTCCCTGACACCATCACCCCTAACCCCCACCCCCACCCAAAAACAATATAAATCTCATCCTATTTCTAGTTCCCTTCAGCTCTAACGAATAGTCATCCAGATTTGAAGTGTTAGGTTTGTACTCTGTCCACAGATGCTGTCAGACCTCTTGAGACTTTCCAGCCTTTTCTGTTTTGTTTCAATATATTACGATTACTGCTATGTGAGGGCACCTTCACAATGAGGTCATTAATTAATCCTATTTCACTGCAAAATGTCAGGTCTAGTATAGCTCGTCTCCTGGTTGGCTCCAGAACATGCTGATCTAAGAAATTAGCTCAAAACAGCTGATGAATTCTTTATCTACACTACTTTTGCCCATCTGATTATTCCAGTCCATACTTGGATGAAAATCCCTCATGATAATCACCTTCCCTTTGACAAGTTCCCACTATTTTTCTTGATATCCCATCCTACCATGGGGCATGTACATCACTCCCACAATTGATTCTTTGCCTTAAATTATTCCTTATCTCTATTCAAACTACCTGCATATGCTGATATTGTCTTTAGTTAATCGATTCCCCCCACCACCTTTTCCAAACGTCCCATCTTTTCTACAAGTCACATGCTCTTCCTGCAATCATATCTCTGTAATGGCTTTTACATCACTCTACTATCTGCACTTACAGTTCATTTGTTTTATTTTGAATGCTACATGCATCCAGATACCGAACCTTAGATTTCATAAGAACATAAGAAATAGGAGCAGGAGTAGGCCATCTAGCCCTTCGAGCCTGCCCCGCCATTCAATAAGATCATGGCTGATCTGTCGTGGCTCAGTTCCACTTTCCGGCCCTCTCCCCATAACCCTTAATCTCCTCTCTTATCAAAAACCCATCAACCCGCTTCTTGAAAATATTTAGCGAGGCAGCCTCCACCACTTCAATGGGTAGAGAATTCCAGAGATTCACCACCCTTTCAGTGAAGAAGTTCCTCCTCAACTCCATTCTAAAACGCCCCCCCTTTATCTTGAGGCTGTGCCCCCTAGTCCTACTGTCTTTTTTGAGCGGGAAGTGTCTCTCCACCTCTATCCTATCCATCCCATTCATCATCTTATACATCTCAATGAGATCTCCCCTCATTCTTCTAAACTCCAACGAGTACAAGCCTAGTTTATTCAGCCTCTCCTCATAGCTCAACCCCCTCAACTCCGGTATCAGCCTAGTAAACCTCCTCTGCACTCCCTCCAAGGCCAAAATATCTTTGCGCAGGTGCGGCGCCCAAAACTGCACACAGTACTCCAGCTGCGGCCTCACCAATGCCCTATACAGGGCATCCTTCAGATTTCATCCTTTAATTATTTTTGTAACCTCTAGCCCTATCTACTGATTTACACTTAGACTTGTACCCTCTGTCTTTTTCTGTCACAATCTGGTTATCATCTCAAGTATTAAAGTTTATTAATCACAAACAGGCTTACATTCACACTGCAATGAATTTAGCGTGAAAATCCCCTAGTCCTTCCTCTCTTCTCTTATCTCCATTCTTTGATGTGCCAAGTCTGGCCATATTTGGCCCCTTTGTCCCTACCATTTAGTTTAAAATGCTCTCTACTTCCCTTGTTATGCAATCCATAAGAACACAGATCTCAGCACGTTTCAGGTGCACTTTGTCTCAACACAGCTCCTACTTTCACCAATACTGGTGCCTGTGCCCCATGAACTGGAGCCCACTCCTCACATACCAGTCTTTGATCCACATATTTATCTAATTTTATGCACCCTATGCCAATTTGCACATGGCTCAGGTAATAAATCCAGAAATTAGTACCACTGAGATTCTGTTTAGTGCCTAGTTCTTCATACTCTCTATGCAGAGCCTCTGAGTTCTACCTTTAATGTTCATATCTAGAAGGATCATGTCAATTGGCAGCATGGTGGCGCAGTGGTTAGTACTGCTGCCTCATGGCACAGGGGACCTGGTTTTAATTCAGGCCTATGTGGATTTCCTCCAGGTGCTCTGATTTCCTTCCACAGTCCAACAATGTATAAATTAGGTAGATTAAGCCATGGTAAATGTGCAGGTTTTCAAAGATAGGTGCTCTTTCAGACAGAGTGCAGACTTGATGGGCCAAATGGCTTCTTTCCACACTGTCCTAAACTACGGATCCTTCCCTTTCACTGTTAGTTTCTTGCCAGCCCTGAGCAAAGGACCCGAACCATGGCACTGGCCAGGCCATCTGGACTCCTGCGCTTTGCTGTGGGGAACAATATCAATTTTCTTCACTATACTGTTCCCTACTACCCACTACACTCCTTTTGCTTCACCCACTTGAATGGTTTCCTGTACCACTGTGCCATGGTCAGTTTGCTCTTTCACCTTGCAGCCTCATTCACACAAACATATTAGGGGAGCCCCAATCCTATTGGATAATTGCTCAGGCTGATATTCCTGCACTCCTGTCCTCTGGATCCCCTTACCTGTCTCATTTGCAGTCACACCCTCCTGTCCCTGACCACTGATCAAATCAGAGACCCAATCCGAAGTGGAGTGACTATCTTTTGGTACAAAGCATTCAGACAACTTTCCCTTCACTAGTATGTCTGCAGTTCAGTCTCCAACTCATCGTTCTGAGTTGAGGATCCTCAGAGCGCAAACACTTACTGCAGACGTATTTGCCATGCATCAAACTGGTATCCAGCAGCTCCCAAATTCTGCAGCTTTGACATATTATCTATCCTGCCAATCTTAATGTGTTTTAATTAATTACTGGATTATATTATTCATATATTGATGTTGCTATTTTATTAAGTTTATCACCAGTTTCTATACTATTTTAAACCTTGGAACAGGAACAGGCCTTTCCCATTTATCAGATACTTGCCAGACATCTGGCTCTTCTCCCTGTGGTACAGTAAGAACCAATTCCTATAGAGTGAGAAAGGTAGAAAAAAACCAAAAAGGAAATAGAGACCTCCTCGGCCCTCATCGAAACCCGCACTCAGCAAACTCTCAGGTATGCACTCAGTTCCTCAGCTGCGCTCAATGGCCTTGGCTGCACTAAAGAACCACGCATTTATAGAAAATGAACTGGGGTAGAGAAACCCCAGATTCAACCAAACGGTAATTAAAAGCTAATTACCTTTCAATGGCTAAATAGCAGGTATTCACTTGGTTTCTCAGCCGCTTTCGTTTATCAGCATCTTTTTCCTCAGTGAACACTAATATAATACTCATTAAATACATCAGCCTAGCTCTGAGCCTCCAAGCATTCATCATCTTCTTTGTTCCTGATACTTTGAAAATGTGATCATTGTATTCACCCACATATCCACCTCATTCCTGCACCAGAGCCAACAATGCCTAGAAGGCCCAAGAACAAACTGGCCAAGGAAATTCTCATGAACACATTTCAGAAAATTAGCCCCATCCTCTCCTCTTACTCCACCATTATTCCATTCAATAAGTCCCCAATATCACCACTCTATAATTCTTGCATATTTCTTAGTTCCCTTCTATAAATCGCTCCCACTACACGAAAGCCTGTAGAATACCCCACTATATTCGGCCTGGCTCTTGCTTGAAGAATTCACCTAACTTATATCATATGTCCTCTTTTTGTTCTAGATATTTTTATAAAGCTGATCAAAATAATATTGAGATGACATGACTATTTTCTAATTGAACGTGAATAAATAAGCCTTAGAAACAGATCTTCAAGATATCATGTGCTGTAGAAACAAGTAATGCTAAATATCCCAGGAAGAGAAAAAAAAGGTCTGTCGAAAATGAAGTTAACAATTTCACCAAGCACCTCTACCCTCCAAAAATCCTGTTTCAGCAAGTAATCATAAGATCATACTTTGACCTACTTCAAACCTAAAATTCTGTTATCTGATCTTTTAACAGCAGAAACAGTGCAACCACAAACTGCATTTACGCAAATAAGAAAAATGGTACTTCGGTTAGTTTGAGGAGGTGGCTTTCTCTTCAAATCCAGATGCACATACAAAAAAAAGGATTGCAGTTCACAACCTCAAAAACTTATTTTGATACAATATTCTGAGTTTTGTGGGGTATATATAATGAAGAGAAGCAATTCAAAATTAAATAATGCTCTGTAAGGAGATTGGTCTGCAAGTGTTTGACAGTTAATTTTAAAACAGTGCTGGAGATGCAGCATTTGAGTAGTGAAAGACACGACAAATGGAATGTGTGACACGATTAGGAGGAGCAGATGACTTTGGGCTCATGTTTCTATGCTTTCCACCTCTAGATATTCCTCACCTCATGTCTGGGTCTGTAGTAAACTTGTTGATACAGATTCATTATAATGATTAGTTATTAACTCTGGGTTTATATCATGTAGCTGCCAGGATGCTAGCAAACAAACTGGACAGACCCTGCTCTTTAATCCAACAATTCAAGGTGCTGTTCAAAATCTAGGAATTCCCAATAACTCATCCAGAATACATAAAGAATCCATTGTGTATAAATTGAAGAATCTCTGGGTGAGGAGGGTCACTTTATATAAGAACCAACTAGACTGGGAGAAAAAAGGATTCAAGAGGTTAATTTGACAGCCATGATTTTAAAAAGAGAACAAGAATTGTGCATTTTAGTTACTTAAAACAGTTGGCTTATTTCTCAAGAGTTCTGATGCTTTTATTATGCTATGCATGGAAGGATTTAGGTAGAGCTGTGTCCACTAAGTAAATATATTCTGCAACTTTTTGTTCATCAAATTCAACATACTTAACTTTAAAGAAGATTTGTCTCTAGCAGTGCAAGGCAAACAGATGGGGTCGGCTGTTTGTTACCAGAAGTTTATCTGGAACTTAAGGTAAGGAGTGATATTCCTGAAAACTATTGGGAGTTGGGCACAACCAATGAGAATTACTTAAAATCAAGCACCCAAATAAGTAACCTGGAAGGGAAACAAAAATGTAACTGCATTTCTCACAATGGGCATACAGAGAGCAGAAATAGTTGGAGTAAGTCATCATCACTGTGTTCACTTATTGACATGGTTGGGATTTCTATTCCAAACTGGGATCCTTTAGTGGATGAATAAAGTGTGTGAAACATTGAAGCTGTTTATCACAACACATGGAACTGAAACTTTGGGAAATTTCAACTTTTTCAGATAGTCTCACTGCCTGCTTGTCACAATATAGCCTACCTTGGAAAGAGGTTCTGCATTGAATGTATGAGGAACTAGGCACTAAATTAAAAGCAGAACCTCAAAGATAATAATCTTTGAGCCATGTGCAAATTGGCATAGGGTATATGAAATTAGATGAATAGGAAGTAGCCATGACTAATGAAAGGAAGTGAATATAAAAGTGACTGACCATGGGGATTTGTATTGCAATTGGTGAAATGGGTTTGCTTCATACAATTTATGATTTATTAATAATTCTCTGAATGCAGTCCATGCAATGGACTCAAAATGCAAAACACAACATGTTCAAACTATCTGGAAGAACTGTCACAATCTGGATAGTAAAAGAGACTAATATTCAAAACAACTGCTCGTGTGTTTCTTTCTCATTTTCATAAGGATTATTTATTACTGCTATTGTATATTGCCACTTTGTGAACATAAATCACCAGTTAACATTTTTCCTTGCAGTTACTATAAACTGGACTCTTGTATATAATTGACAAAATTTTGGTGAAATGTAATTATTGAACACATTTGAAATTTGACTGTTGAATATTTATCACAAAACATAGTTATTACATCAGCCCATTAACAACTTTACAAGACTCTTGGCACCATCTGAAATTTACCCATGACTTGGTAGAATTTCTTCCAGATTCACTCAAAGATCCATATTCAAGGAGATTTGTACTGTCTGTGCAACATTCCACACGTTACAACTCAGGAAGGACCCTGAAGCAGTCAGTCGATGCAGCCATATACTCGTAGCTTCTCGAAGTATTTGGTGAAACGTTCTTGCTACAAACTTGGAAAACAATTGCTTTGTATTAACACCACCCTTCGGATTAGCAATATAAACACTTCAGTGGTTTCCATACAAAGCTGAAGATTAGCACAATTGGCACATCAACTGAACAAAGTCCCTTTTATACGCCTTTTCGGTACTGCCTGAATAAGAGTATACAGAATGGCCTCACTTGGGAATGCTTTTTAAAATTATAAATCAGGATAAATGCCTATTGCAGTCAGCTTCAGACTCAATAGTAGTACTATAAGTGTGAGAAACGCAGCTCACAGTCAAACAATTTAGTCAAGTTCTGAAGGAGCAAGATTTTTTATTTAACGTTCTTGCAAGACCGGGTGTCCAACAAAATAGGCACACCTTACATAGATTTGCAGCACATTTTATACTTTTTTTTTTACAAGCATTGTAATGGCTTTGCAATGTGATGTTCTCCCCTAATTGGTGGTCCCTGTCCCATCTATGTGTTGTAATTCCCCTATTGGCTCAAGGTGCCCCAAGTTTCCATCCCCTCTACTCCCCATCTAACAATGTCTCCTGTTATCACAAGAGTGCATTATCAAACGCATCCATCTTATCCAACACTGTTACATGTCCAGTTCAGACTGGCGGTAATCAATCCTTTGCCAACTTAATCACTGCTGTCCCGACTATCTCAGTGACCTTTTCCCCCTTTTATGCTTAGTTGTAAAAACAACACATCTTGCAGACCATTTGCTTTTTGTAACTTGGGCCTCTTACATTCCTTCAGGATGTGGTGTATGCTTCACTGCACATCACACCTCTGGTGTTATCTCCACACCACAGGCAGTCTTTTTATCATCCCTAACTATTGCTGTGTTGGCAGCATCGAACCTTATGTCCTATGTTTGCGACTAAACTCACAGTTGTTTCCATAATGTGGGTTATCAATGTGCCTGGCTATATCCAGTCTACCTAACTTTAAGCTATTTCTCTATGGTGTACAGATATATGTGTTAACAGCATCTTTACCTATTGCTCACATAAGGTTGAGTTCAATCCCTACCCAAGAACCCTTGGCATAATCCAGGTTAACTCTCAATGATAGACTGAATGGATGCTACATTGCCAGAGACACCACTATTCAAAGCAAACGTTAAACCAAAACCTTGCCTGTGTTTTAGGTGAGTGGGAAAAACTCTACTGCGCAATTGAGAAGAGGGGCAGATCTCAGTGGCTCGGCCAACATTCATCCCTCAGCCAAGACAGATTAGCTACTATTTAATTCACTGTTATTTGCAGATCTTAGCAAATTGGCTGCCTCTGTAAAAACTAACTACATTCGAAAAGCCAGTAATTAAAGGAAACTCCTTGGAGAGTTAAGAACGTGAATGTTGCTGCATTTTTCACACAAGGATAACAACGAAAAGCAGAGCCAGAAAGATCATTTGCTGTTTTCTCCCCCATGGATATCTTCTTTAAAATGTAAAACTGCAACAATTATACTATTCTAAGTAGAGATGGTATTAAATTTTGTGATTTTCTTTAAGTGGAAGAAATGGTTACCAGGGCCAATAATTCTAGTGATGCTGCTTACTAAATGAGGAATAAAGTTAGTTAGTTATTTATTTACCAGTGTTCAACATGAGTTAATCTCTGAGAAGCTGTATTCTAAATGTGCTTCCACCATTATTGTGGTTTTGCTAATTCTGCTACCTTTGACACTTACCTTTGAGTCTTGGGCTTAAATCCTTTATAAGGTGCATGTATTGTGTTGTCAAAATCATTGACACCAAAAAAGGTATCATGGGATAACTGCAGCACCTCAAAAAAGGTTCAATACAAAATTCATGGGTTATAGCATAAATTTTGCCAGTTGAAAGTATGCAGTTTACACAAAACACATCAAATGAAAGAATCTGGGTCTGATGAAAGAACAACATACTTCTACAGTATGTTCTACAGAATATTCTGCATCAAATTGCTCAAAAACACATTAGAGGGTTGCAAACATTTTTGTAGCCATGATTATAGCAAATTGTATATGTCAAACATTACCTTTGCACTAGAACGCCATTGAGTATTTTTTTTAAAGGACAGATCAATTTTTTTTTTATTTGTGTAAGCTAATACACCATATTTTGATTATTTTTGCCAGCATTGCCAACGTAATAACTACAATGTACATTATTCATCACATTTTGAAGTTATTTATACACAAATGTAACACAAAAATCCCATCCAAGTTGTTATCTTATAAGCAAAAATTATGAATATGTATCTTGTCATTGCCTACATTTGATGTTGGATCACAAATGACTCTATTCCTGCACTGTGCTGAAGCTAATTCCTATATAGTGTGTGGAGCTTGTGTCTGTGTTGGCACATCCCATTCAGACTCGCTCTAGTAATACCCTACCAATTTTGGTCTGCCAATAATATTTATTTACCTGCATCACTTTCTTGCTCCAGGTGGTTGATAATACCGTTGGGTAGGTCTTGTTGAACGTCTTGGCTGTCCATCTCCACCGCGACAAAATTCTAACGTACCCTCAAACGATTCTTCCTCCTCTGCCTGTTTGCATATATTTAAAAATGCAATCAAACTTCAAAAGTGTAAAGCAAGACAGATTTTAAAATCACAAACATGGCACTGGTTATTCTTAAGGTCTTTATTAGACTTGGGTATGCTTCCTAAATCAGCATTTCCAAATCTCCTTTTCCTGGGAAATAAACAAAAAGGACCAAGTGAAAGATCTCAATTTCATTTTGATCAAATAGTTTCTTTACTTAAAAAAACACCAGTAGTGAGTAACAAAAAAAAACTAAATCTGAACTGGCCCTCACTCAAACACTCGTTTAGATGTAACCTGCTGATTAAACAAAATGCATGTTCAGGAAAGAATTCAACCATCGTATGAAGTGCTTCCCCAACACCATCCCTGAAAGGCCTTATTCTAATTCTCAGGTTAACTAACCTTATAGTTTCCCTCTAGCTATTGTATAATCCCCTTAATCATTTTAAGAGCCTCAAATAGACATCCCCTTAATTTTTTTTATTAATTCATGGGACATGGGCATCACTATCCGGTCAGCATTTATCACCCATCTCTAGAAGCCCAAGAATAGTTGAAAGTTAACCACATTGATATGGGTCTGGATTCACATGTAGGCCAGACCAGGTAAGGGCATAAGTGAGTCAGGTGGGTTTTTGTGACAATGGTTTCATGGCTGTGATTATATTCTTAATTCCAGATTTTTTTAAAAATTGAGTTCAAATTCCACCATCTGCCATGACATCATTTGAACTCGGGTCCCCAGAACATTAGTTGCATTTCTGGGTTAATAGACTAGCAATAATACCACTTGCCATTGCCTCCCCATTAATCTTACACGCTCAAGGAAATTCAAATCAAGATTATGTAAAGTTTCCTCAGAATTTATTTTTTTTAACCCAAGAATCATTTAGGTTAATCTGCACAACACCTGCACCAACATCAAGATATCTTTCTTGAAGTGCTTTGCCTAGGGCTGAATGTAATACTTCAGATGTGGTCTAACCAAAGCTTTGCACAACTTCCTCCCCATTTTAGGAAAACCCTCTTCAGATTAATAGCCAACATCCCATTAGTCTTTTAATTACCCAGATACTTGTGCAGAAATAACTAAATATGAATCCCCAAATTTTTGTTCCTCCACAGGTCGTCGAAACCACTCTGATCTACACGTCCAAGATCTACTACCGCAACCTTCCCAAACTGATCATCTCCTCCAGTATAACCCACTCTCTTACTTCTGCCTTGATCTATTTTACTTTATGTGACATATAACTTTAGAGTCAACAGCAAAATTAGACATATGGCTCTCTAATCTTTCATCAAAGTCACTTATAAATAGTAAAATACTGAAGTTCCAATACAGATCCCACTAACCATATCCTGAAATGGAAAAGATTTTCATCTCCACCATTTGGACAGTAATGTTCATACATAAGGTGCAACCGTCATCATAGGAAGAGGCCATTCAGCCCAGCATGGCTGTCAGTCTTTGTAAGAGTTATTCAATTAGTCCCATTCTCCTGATCTTTTGCCATGGCCCTGCACTTTTTTTCCCCCCCTTTTTAAATATATATCCGTTTGCCATCTGGAAAGTAACTACAACATCTGTGCTCATACATTTCAGGCTGTGCATGAATGATAACATGCAAAAATAAAGCATACCTGAATGACTGCACACCCATTACACGAACTCACAAATTTTCATGCCCTTAAAATCAGAAGGAAAATGGAGCTTCTTGAATTCTTTAAGGAGTGTGTAATTCTCTGGCCAGATTTTCATTTGTGTGCACCCAACGAAGAGACGTATAACGCAAAGATAAAATAAATTCCAATGCCTTTGATCATAGCATTTCTAATCTCAAGTTAATGGCTGTATCTGTGTTTGAATGAATAAAGTGTAATATTTTACCTAGTGCTACAAATTTGTGCTGTGTAGACAATAATGTTTAATTTTGGGTAAACAAGCAACTTCAAGAAGTTTTCAGAACAGATATTTGGAAAGCAGTACTAATTTTTCATTGCTATGATATTTACCCAATCTTCATGGCGACAGTTCCAATCGATTCTGCAATAAACGATTTCAAAAGGAATGCTGCTTGCCAATAGTAAAGTATGGCAACTAGTACACAAACATCCAATATACAAGCAAATGGCACACTTCAAATATTGATAGATATACGGCACAAGAATGATGGGGATCAGCTAACTCTGTTGGCTAGATGGTTAGAGTGTGGCGCAGAATGATACCAGTAGGGCAGATTCGATCCCTGCCCTGGTTGTGGTGGTTCATGTATGCCTGCCACTTTGCCTTCCCCCATGATTTATGTGGAGCAGTAACCCTTCAAGCTGATATAACTATCCTATAATTATCCTGTGGTCCTTCATGAGTATGGCTAATTACCAATTCCAACACAGGGACTTGTTGGCCTTGGAAGGAGCATTCCTAACAGTTCTACAGGTCAATAATCAGTTCAGAAATATTTACATCATTTCCCTACTGGTCCAAAAATGGAAAGAAAATGGGTGGGTGTAAAGATACACTTACAATGTTAGCAGATTTTAAAATACTAAAAATTATACATATTTGCATACTGCTTCAAAAAAAGGCACAAAATACTCATGTACCAAGAATGTTGGATGTAAAATAATTTAACCATATTTATACTTTTAAAATAGGAAAAGCCAAGCATTTTGTTGCAGCAACAATTTTCTGCATTGTGTAAATGCTGCACGATTTGTAGCTGCACAACCACACAGCAATACTCCCATATCTCTACCTGATAAGACTGGACAAAAATTACAGATGCAACATGATTTTGGGACTCTGTTCAGCTTAGAGCTGTTAATATCATCAAAATATCAATTGGGTACATGTAGGGTTGCAATATTTGTGTTCCAGCCAGTCACAATATGATCTGACAAGTGACTGACATCATCTGCCGGTGCCAGTTGATAAAATTAGTTTTTAACAAATACAACAAAGAGCATTTCAGTTTGTAGGTTTGGTTGGCTTTCCATCAGAGTTCCAGAGACCATACACGTGCAACTCATGTGGCACCCTTTGATCAGCCAGTTGGCTTTCCTTAACCACAAGAGGTTCCATTCCATCGTCATTTTACTCAAGTCCAAGGCTCCTTACTGACAGGAAATACTCCTACCTTAATTGATGACACCTCTCAGAACACTATCATGTTACACCAAAACAGGTACAACTGCAACCAAATCATTAAGGCATGACATGACCAGGTGATTGGGATGCTCAAGTAGAGGTTCAGGTATTTTAACAGGTCTGGAGGCTCCCTGCAGTACTCACCAGCAATAGTATCAAAAATAATTTTGCCATGTCACGCCTTCATAGCAACAAAAGGACTAAAGGTGCAGGAAGAAAATCTTATGATGGAGGGAAGGTCAAACATGAAGTGGATGAAAATGGCAGGATAAGGCCCTAAAGAACACCTGCAGTGATACCCTAGGACTGAGACGAACGGCCTCAACAATCACAACCATCTTCCTTTGTGCCACTCCTCCTCCCTCCCCCGGCTAGGACTTCTTGATGCCAACTTGGTCAAATGCTGCCTTGATTCAAGGGCAGTCATTCTCAGCACTGGAGCTGAAGTCTTTTGCTCACATTTGGATGATTTCTGCAATGAGGCCCGAAACAGGTTGGTCCTAATGGAACTCTAAATATTGGTGAGCAAGTTATTGCTTAGCAAGAGCTGCTTGATAGCAACATTAATGACATCTTTCATCATTTTGATGATGACTAAGAATAGACTGAGGGAGCTGCAATTAGCCAGATGGGATTTGTCCTGCTTTCTGTAGACAGAACACAAGGAACTCAACAACCCTCCTTGCCTCACTGCATGAAGTATTGTACTCTGAGTCATAACTGAACTTGGGGGTCACCTTCCTTCTTTTGGAAGGGATCTTTCCGATTGTATGCAATTGCTTATAGTTTCCACAATGCTTTCCTTCAGCTTCCCTTACAAAGCCTTTAAATAGTGGTTGGGAAATAGCATCATTTAGGTGGCACACACATGGGGCACATTATTACATTAAGAAATCCAGAAGTTTCAATTAAATGATGATTCCCAAGGCGTTCATATCATGCAGATTCTGCAAGTTCATAACTCCCCCAACACTCTTGCCCTCTTTCCAGGCTTAAAGCAGGCCCAAATGTTAAATAAGAGTCCCTTAGAAATTCCATGAAAGTCTCTGAAGATACTTCATACATTAAGCTGAGATGTTGCTCACCTAAAGAATGCTGGCAGACATGCAATTTCCGTGGGTATTCCCCCAATTTTCCAAAACTTTTCCACCATTTCTGCATATCTGAAGTTGCAGGAGATAAGAGATCCTATGCCATTTCCATGGTTTTCTGAGAGGAAATCTGAACACTGAAAACTCCCCTTTCTGAAAAGGTGACAGATCAATGGTCTCTCCCAATGCTACTCTCTAACCGTTACTCAAATGCACAAAATGGCCCACACATTCTAGTTAATTCGTTCCTCTTTCTCCTTTATTTACTGCAAGCATGAAACTGTCAAACCTTCTCCGTTCAACAACAAACTGCAGGGTACATATACAGCATTAATAGAATTCTGTTGTGAATAAGATGAAGTGGCTACAATACAAATAAGCACAACCCACTACTGTTTTACCACTTTGTTGTATTAAATTCTCTAGCTTGAAAAGCTGGGACGCAATGTTTCCTTCCAATTTTGAGAACCCATTATCTATTCACAGCACATTCTATTTTCATTTCATAATGCAATATATTTCACAAAACCCAGTTTTTCATTTTTTGGAAACAAAGTCCATAATGAGAAAATTACCAGTAAAGCTCAAAACAAATTTTATTTTAGTAACCTAGCATTTCTCAGAAGTGTGAGCCGAAAATGAGTAATTCTAAGCATTTGTAATGGAATCAACAGATTAAATGAAGACAGGTAAATTCTCATAACATTCATAAATTAGAAGTGACATTTTTTTGGATATGGGCAGTCACAAATATGAAAACATTCAGCCTCCTTGATATAACAAACAGTCTCTCAAAACAAATGCAATAAAAGAATGACATGTAATGTGCAGGGGAAAAAAAAATTCACAAGTTTTGTCTTTACTGACAAGTTATTGAGATGACATGTTTATACTCATGAACAGGACAAGACGTTACTCCATTTTACAATTTGGCAGCGAGAGGAGAAAGCGTCAGAACTATCCAGCACTTTGAAGTGAACGAAAATCAAGTCAAAACTTTGGAACACCACTCAATCTTCTTCCTTTCTCTAATCTTTAGCTCTTTAAGTTTTGTAATACCTACTCACTAAGGATTGACTGCATCTTTTCAACTTTGGTTGAGTCCTTTGGCTATGGACCCTCAGACTTCCACTTCCTCAGTTCAAAAAGAGTCAGATACATAAATGAAAGAAAAGGCTGTTGTGAGCTGGGCTGAGGTGTACTAAGCTAGATTTCTCCAACCATGCTGGATTCTGCAGAATGCTGGCCCTGGAGAAATCATGGCTGTTGAAATTACAAACAAATATAGACACGTGAAAAGTATTTTGGGGTACATTTGACTATGGTGGTAAACAGTTCAATACCTGGAGGTTGGAAAACCAAAGAACAGGAATGACAGCCTGATTTTGCATTCGTAATTGCTTACAGAATAGCAGGCTAATACTTCAATAAAAACCTAAGAATTTGGCAAAGTCCAGAATTAAAAGCTAATCAATAAGCAAATTCTAAATTCACCACTGAATATGTTAAATGCATTATTCCTGCATACACTTCAATTAGCCAACGGATTGATGAACCACCTGAAAAGGTGATAGGAGATTCAAGCCGCCACTTATTAGTTTTCATAGTGCCGGCATTCTGGAGAACCCAGTAAGATTGGAAGAGTCTGTAGATTTAGTGAAATGGGAATTGGAGCTGACAGTAACCATGCCTTGTCAAAAACGTATTCAGCATTTCCAAAGTTTAGACTTATCGTTCCTGGCTTTTTAAAACTGAAACAAAGCTGGAGTGTCAAGATCCATAATTAAGGGCTCTATGAAAGTTTAAAGAATGTAAAAGATTAGTAATAAATGATTAGGTTTAAAAATTAAAGACCCGAGGACAGCAGAAGGAAGATAAATTATTCCATGGTTTTGAGAATTTGAGAACGAATGAGTTAGGAATGGAAGATATTATAGAGACTTAAAAATGCGACTTTAGATTACAGAAAGAGAAGTGTAGAATAATTTAATTGCAATGGAGGCAAAACAGAGATACGAAAATACAAACAATTATACCGATGGAAGAGACAGATTGCTTCATATTTTTTCATTAAAACATTGGCAGAAACTGTTGACTATTAAAAGTATATGTCTGACCGTATCTACAAATTGTTCAATTAATTTGGTTGTAATAATTCTTCAAATTTTAAGTTCAAATATCGTTTAGCACAAGTTTCAATTTAACATATTTATAGTTATTACTACTGCAATACAGAATGTTGACACTGCAGAAGAATATCAATGCTGACAGAATATAAGGTTTCATTTAAATGCTGAAGACAAGAGATTTATTTTACTTGTATACGTTCTCAAGAGTGTGATTTTTCCCTCGTGGCTTACCTCTACTTCAACAACAAATTAATAATCATTGATTTTGAACCAGGTGCAAAATAGCGAATGAACACTCATCTCAACTAGAGAACATTTCAGATCAGTCTTAATCATTTCCAATTCCTAACTAAAGGAATAAATTCAATTAATTTGAACTTATAAAATGCTAGGTGATAGCATTGTAAAACTCAATTTTATTTCTTAAATTAGAAACTCCCAAACACTCATTATAGGTTACTGTTTATATTGCAGCCTAGTTGAAAGCTTCCCTGAGCCCACACTAATTGAAATTTGTGACCAAATTTCTTTCTGAAAATATACAATGTGAGCACAATTTAAAAGCAGAAGGTTTTGAGGAAAAAAATGATACCTAAGTCACTGCAAATCTAAGCTTATGATTATTCTCAAAAGTTGCCAAGAAATTTCTATTGCAGTCAGATTGACTCAGAAGCATTACTTATTCTCTGACTCATGTCTATATCAGAAGCTACAGTTCTGTAATTGCTCTTTTCAAAACAATTTTACTTGATTGGCTTCTTTGCAACCATCAGTAAGAACATATCACAACAGAGAAATTTCACTTACATCAGTTTGATTACTGAGCTTGTCTACCAGGAAGCCTGGAGTTCAACTTAAGTTTTTGTTTCAGGGTGCAGTTTGGAAGCTGCAATTCATTTCCTAAACTGGAACCAGACAATTCTTGCTCAGTATTTGAAAAATTAGGCAGTGCAAGTTATATGGTTAATGGTTAAACCACAGAAATAATCTTCCATATAAAATAAAATGTTTCAAACAATGTTTTTTTCCAAGTAATGCTGTAATGTACTAAATATATTAACATATTTATAATAGCAAACCGTGTACGACACCAAGAAATAAATTGTAATTCACAATCTGCAATCTGGAACAAAAAACATCCTGAACTCCATTTTCTTCTAGCTCAGACAGTTAAAAATCTCATCCACTAAAGGAAGAGAGCCTGGGAGACAAAATCTCATTTCCAATTCCAGTCTCTACTGGGCAAACTGATTTTTCAAGGTGTTAGCGTCAAGTTATAATTGGTTTCAATGCCTCTGGGTTAAAACATTTTTTTAAAAAATAACCTGAAGTTCTGCAAAGGTGGACATGCAGATGTCAACTGAAAATGGGACCAATCATTAATGACCACCTTCATAAATTAATTTGACAACTCGCATGAGTGACCTGATGCCACAAAGAATAACTGTTGCTTGTTGATAAGTACTCAAACGTAATTCATTGTTTTTGAGAGGAGGAAGAAACTTTAAAGAGGGAGGTGCATGAAAACACGGGTGAATGCCCCAATGTTAAGCTGTGTGAAGTATGGCAAAAGGAACTGTTTGGATGTTTTGGGGACTGGATGTGAAAAAAAAAAGCCAGTCAACAAAACAGATAGAGGAAGATACATTAAAAAGTCAAAAGGTGAATTGAACAAAGATTAAGATATTAAGGGGAACAGGCAGGACAAAAAGAAACTTTCTCCAGCTTGGTGGGGGCAGGGGGGTGGGTGGTGGTCTGGGACCACAGAACACAGTCTTATGGGTGGAGCCAGACCTTCCATGAGTGACATCAGGAAATATTTCTACACAGTGGTATAAAGTTTGGAACAAACTGCTATAAGCAACAGCTCAGCTAGTTACAAAATGCTGAACTGAGACTGATAAATTTTTGTCCAAGAACATAGGGCAAATCCCTAGAACAGATTTGAGATATGATGGCAAAAGCAAGACATACTATATAAAAAGTCCTTAGCTAATTATACACAAGACATCACAACAATCCAAGTATCAAACTACTGATCCATTGAACGGCCATACCAATGAAATGAAGCAACTCTGCGAACTTCAGACTTCATGTTACTAAATTTTGTCAAAGCATACAAAACAAAGAACCACATTTTTCTCAGGTAAATACTCCTCAGCTGTCTTAATGATGTGTACATTTGTATGTTACCAGACACAACAAAAGAGAAATTGCAAGAGAACTGAAGAGGTTGTGACAAAATGTATAAAACTTTTATTGCAGATAATACATTTTAATACATTTTTCACTGTTTGTGGTTCAAGTTTTTTTTAAAGAGCAATCATGCTGTGGTGTGAAATTGGGTCATCCCAAAGGCTGTAATCGTCGGTGCACACTCCGATATGGTCGAACAATAGAGGTCCTTCACTCCATTAGGACATTCTATAATATGGTGAATAAAATAAAATGTTACCCGTTGTAGCTAGTTTTGTGCAACTAGCTCACTGAATGAATCCAAAATGAAATAAGTGTCATTTCATAAATGTCACTAAATGTGATTTAGTCCAACATTTAAGCTCAAGTAGTGAGCAACTGTCAGATTTTGACAAATCAGTTCCCAACTTGGGAGAATGAAATTGTTAACTGTTAAAATTTAGTATTAGCCTGTACTAAAAAATCTTAGGCAGCCAGCAAAATGAGTGTGTGTGGACAGCTTCAAAATAATTAATCCCAATTAGCATGCAAAATATTTAAACTGTGTATAATGAAGTTCACCAAAACCTTAGATTGAACTTGATAAATTGCAAACAAAATGATTTCATTACAGAATTAATGTTCTTTTCTATTTAATTCAGGCTTTGCACTATTACAATTGTAACCTCTAATATGCAGTGAGCATTAATCCCCACACCTTTCACTTATCACCAATGGTTACCATTAATTCTGTCAGTAATTACCTCTAATTGGTTTTGTAAAAGTTAAACCCCCAAATGCTGCTCTCTTAAGTCAGCAATGTATTTCTTCTCAGGATAGCAATTAGCAATGCCATAATGAGGGTTCAAAACATTTTCATATTCACACTGCCATGTAACAAAGTTAAATATACATGACAGATTCAAAATGCTTTTAACGTAAGCTAAAAACAAAAGTAAATGCAAGAGCCAATTACAAGGCAAGGCAGAAGCTGCACATGCAAGAATCACAAGTCAGGAAAGAGTGAGCTCACAGCCACTGATTTTCTATGTGCTAAAACAACAAGTGCTCATTGGAGTGCCTGATCACAAAGTCAGGCCTCTTTTACACTGGCCTGTAATGTACAAGGCTACAATCATGAATCTGAAGCTGCAAATACAATACAATAGCAGCAGCATATTCAAAAATGACTTACGTTATGAACCCTAAAGATATGTTCAAACTGACTGAGGAATAACTCACTATAAATTCACAATGAATAAATTATAAAAAGATGACCTTGGGGACAATTTGAATAAACTAGAAACTTACAACTGCTACCAAGTGGCTTCTGGTGCAGAATTTGAGGGCATTGACATCTGGTGAGAGCAGGATCATGCTCAGTTGCAATCAACTAGTCTGGCAGCATTTATTGTTTAGGCTTACACATGACAAACTGGAGTCCAAAATCAGTCATCAACATCGGAAGAGGAAAAATATTATACAAACCACTTGTGGCAGTAGAATGCATACAACCATGCCATATTTTTAATTATTTCAGCAACTACAATGCCCAAGAGTAATAAACATTGGCAAGTTAGTATCCATTCAGCAAATATTGATGTCCATTTAAAACAAGCACAGTATTCTAGAACATTTGATGATTTATTCTTTAAATGTAAAGATCACTGATAAACGATGGACTGCTGTTGGCCATTTGGTCCGAAACGTGTGCTTTTCATCATATTTTTCCAAATGTGATTTTTTAAAAATCATTGATGGAATGTGGGTGTCACCAGCTAGGCCTGTATTTAATGCCCATCCCTAGTTGCCCTTGAAATTAATATCAGCAGAAAAATTGTTTAAGTTCCTGACTCTTGTTAATCCATTATTCCAAGTTGTTTCATCTCTTCTGAAGACAAACATAAAACAAATGTTCAACGTGTCTGGCCTTCCCTCATTCCCCATGTTACTTTTTCCAGTAACTGATGCAAAGGGATCAAAAATATATATTTTAGCTACTATCTTCCTTCCTGTACCTGTCTTCCTTCTTGTATATATGTAAAAGCTCTTACAATGTTTTCTATTCTAGTTTGGTTCATACTTATTCTGATTTTTTTCTGTTTTAAACAACTTGCCCTCTGTTAGCTTCTAAAACACTCCCAATCTTCAGTCTCTTATACTTTTTGGAACATCATAAAATTAATCAAACAATATTCTCAACTTGCCTCAGAGTTAGATATTAAATGGAATACATCATTGAACACCTTGAATTGTTTCTGTAATTTATTTTTCATTTGTTCATGGGATGTGGGTGTTGCTGAATAGGCCAACACTTATTTCCCATCACTAACTGCCCTCAAAAAAGGTGGTGGTGAGCTGCCTTCTGAAATCTCTGAATGTCAAGTGTTGTAGGGACACCCGCAGTTTTGTTAGGGAAGGCATTCCAGGATTTTGACCCAGTGACAATGAAGGGACAGTAAAATAGTTCCCAATCAGGGTGGCGAGTCACTTGGAGGATAACTTCCAAATGATGTTCCCAAGCACCAACTGCTCTTGTCCTTCTAGGTAGTAAAGGTCATGTATTTGGAAATTGCAGACTAATGAGTCATAATGAATTGTAGAGAGATGGTACACACTGCTGCCACTGTGCAATGATGGTGGAGGGAATGAATGCTTAAGAGCATGGGTAGGGTGCTAATCAAGCAGGCTGCTTTGTCCTGGATGGTATCGAGCTTATTGAGTGATGTTGGAGCTGCTTGCATCCAGGCGAATGGAGACTATTCTATCACCCTTCTGACTTGTGCCTTAGAGATGGCTGACAGGCTTTGGGAAGTCAAAAGGTGAATTCTCTATGCAGAATTCCCAGTCTCTGACCTGCTCTTACAGCCACAGGATTTATATGGCTGATCAAATTCAATTTCTGATCAATGGGAAGACTCCACAGATGTTGATGATAGTCTCATTCTTGCATACCTTTTCAACTATTTACCAAATTAACTGCAGTTAGCTCCCTCCTCACACCTATAAAATTGTCTTAGTTTAAGGTTAAGATACTTGTTTGGAACTGAAGTATGTCATTCTGAAATTTAATGTAGTACGATTACCTTTTTCCCAACTGATCTTTCATCATGAGATTACAAATTAGCTCGGTCTCAATGCTAGTTGTAAAACAGATTTATTCTTTGTTGGTTCCGTGATGTATTGTTCGGGGAAATTGCCACGAAAGCATGATATAAATTCATCACCCAGACTACCTATAGGAGTTGTATTTGTCCAGTTTATATCAAGACTAAAGTCCCCCGCCTGCCCTCACCCACCACAATTATTACAATGTCTTTGTTACCAGCTTCAATTTTTTTTTTTAAATGCTGTTGTCTTATGATATAACTACCAAGTGAGGGACTGTACATCACGTCTTCAGCAGTATTTTCTGATCACTGTTGTTCCTAATCTCCACCCATACCAATTGTTCTTTGCGATCTTTTGAGCCAAGATGTTTTCTCACTACCATCTTTCTGTTATCTTTTTCTATCAGGGCTACTTCCCTTCAAAGAACAGTACAGCACAGGAAACAGACCCTTTGGCCCTCCAAGCCTGTGCCGTGCACTGGTCCAACTAGACCATTCGTTTGTATCCCTCCATCCCCAGGCTGCTCATGTGTCTATCCAGGTTGCCAGCGTGTCTGCCTCCACCACCCTACTTGGCAGTGCATTCCAGGCCCCCACCATCCTCTGCGTAAAGAAACATCCCTCTGATATCGGGGTTATACCTCGCCCCTCTCACCTTGAGCCTGTGACCCCTTGTGATCGTCTTCCTTTGCCAAATATAAGCGGGATTATTTATTTTGCAACCCTTAGTTACTTTGCGATAATGTCCCTATAATGGCAATTAGATCTAATTTGTGCCATTAGTTCACCTATAGCAAATGTTTCAGGCAGATAGAGCATTTTTGAAACCACTATTCTTTATATACACCTGGAGATACTGATGTATCATCATATGCCCTTTGCTGCTTCACACTGTTTATCTTGACCCAAAATCAATAACTATTGCCTTACCTTTTCTCTTTAGATTTCTAAATCCCCTTCTCTTTCACCTCTTAGTTTAACACGCCACCCACTAACCCTGGTTACACAATTTACCAGGGGACTGGATTCCAAGTCATGTTTAAGTGGAGACCATCTGAACAGAACAATACCTTTGTGCTTCGAAATCCTTCCTCACACATCACTCTGAATCAATCGTCTCAATTTCTAAGCTGCATGATCATATGGCATGTGGCTAAGATAGGAACCCAGAGATTATGGTCTTTAACGACTTTTAATTTAGACCCTAACTGTTAAAACACTCAGAAGAGCATCATTAATTGTTCTAGCTATGCCACTGGTTCCTAAATGGACCATGACAAATGAATTCTCCAGTGGCACAGTGGTTAGCACTGTTGCATCACTGCGTCAGGGACCTGGGTTTGATTCCGGGCTTGGGTCACCGTCCGTGTGGAGACTGCACTTTCTCCCTGTGGTTGTGTGGGTTTCTTCTGGGTGCTTTGGTTTCCTCCCAGTCTGAAAGGCATGCTGTTTAGGTGCATTGGCCATGCTAAATTCTCCCTCAGTGTACTGAAACAGGCGCCAAAGTGTGGCAAACTTCATTTCGGTGTTAATGTAAGCCTACTTGTGACAGTAATAAATGAACTTTAAAACAAAACCTTCACATTCCCACTCTAAGTTAACCTCCAGCTGCAAGATGTCCTGAACAGTGACACAATCTTTGGAACTCGCAGTCATAGCTACAGGACAATATTTATTTCTTTGATTACAAATCTCCTATTAATACTAATTTTTTTCCACCTCCCCTACTTGCACGATTTCCCACACCACATTGCTACTGCCAGATTGCTCATGCATCCTTCAGGTCTTGCCATCATTCACACGTACCCCATACCCAACTGATCGAACTCAAGGACCGAAGCACCTCCATCACTGAATCTCCAAACTTGCTTGACTCACAATCACACCCTCCTGACATTGGCCACTGATCAACTCTAAAAATTCTTATCCTTAGGGGTGTGGCTTCTTCCTGGAACAAAGTATCCAGGTAAATTTCTCCTCCTTGATGTCCTGCCATGTCTGCAGCTTGGATTTCAGCTCAACTTCTAAGCATAAAGTTACTCAAGTTAATGCATTTATCGCAGATATGGTTGTCTGAGATCGCAATGTTTTCCACAAACCTTCACATGTTGCAGTTCAAAACTTGCTGTGTCATGTCTATCGATCCTTACTTATTATTTGATTAGTTAAGTCACCATAAAATTTTAAAGAGTGAAGTAACAGCAAAATGCAATCTCCGACCTAAAAGAAAAAACGCCAACTACTGGAGCTAAAACAAAAGGAATGAAAACCAGCATCTACTTCCCTCTTGGCACTGAATTGCCACTTCTATCAAATTTCCAACTGTTACACTCCATTTACAAAGCACTCCAGTCCCCAATCACTCTTGCGCTTCACATTCCTTGATAACCTTGCCATCAGCTGTCAAGCTCTAAAATCCCCTCCCTAAATTTCTCCATCTTCACAATCCCCACCAATGAGAACAAACTTTTGGTTATCTGCTTCAAACAAGGCAAGGGAGTTTACAACAAATGAGAGGAATATGGAAAACATAAGGGAACAAAGGAACTCTGGAGCATGTCTACAGATCCCTGAAGGTAGCAGGACAGATAGCTAAGTTGGTTAGAAAGGGGATAAATGACATTTCAGGGAGGAATGCTGGAACTATACAAAACATTAGGTATACTGCAGCAAGAATTGCATGCAGAAAGAAATGACATTGATATTGCCAGGAATGGAGACATTCAGCATTGGAGGGAAGATCGGAAAGGCTGGATTTGTTTTCTTCAAACAGAGGAGGCTGTTAATTATGGTGAGCCCAGATAGAGTACACAGAAAGCATCCACTGCCAATAGCCGTATTATATATTTAAGCAATGGCACAATTGCTTTAATAGCCAGTCATATGATTTGATGGTGATAGCATTAGGGTGTTTCACAGGCTGATGTTTAGTTTCAGTCTTTGTTCTGGGTAGTGCAGAGAATATCTCTTCCAATAAATTTTTATTGTTAGGACATTACAGAAACAAATTTGCTTTCAGGTCAGGATTTTGCTTTGTCGAGAATATTGAGAAAAGATTCTTAGTAGAAAAAACATTGTGGGTCCTCACACTTCAAGTATTAGAAGCATGGGGAGAAGCAATAAAAGGATTCAAAGAATGAAGTGCTAGTGCAGGAAGACCAAGAAAGAAAAAAAGCATTGAGATTCTTTTCTGATCAGACCAGGATAATAATCAGGCAGTATATGGCATATTTAAATACATACCAACAAAAGCTAAAGCATCTTCCTTTAAAACCAGCTGATATGATTTTAAAGACATACACGGAAGAGATCATGCTGTTAAAAAGTTACATCATAGGCAACATAGAGATGAATGGATAAACAACGGTGTTGCCTCTCCATATGGTCTGTGCTAATTTACCAGCTCTATTTGGGAAGTCATGGTTGGAGACAATAAAGCTTAACTGGAATGCTGTCAGACTGGTTGATGTCAAAACAGAAATATAAAAAAGTATTCAAAGAGACCCACTGGCTCAAGTGAAACAAGATAAAGTCTAATAATCAACCAGAAAGTCTCAAAGCAAGAATAGTGCTATATGCAATTCATCCCACGGTTGAAAAAAAATAGTACATCTTGTTAACAGTAGTTAGGAGCTGGTTACAATGGATAACAGTGTATATCCCCCATCATATCTGTCATGAAACGAGATGTTTCAGTTTGTGTTTGTGGTGATTTTGAAACAACCATAAATATAGTAGCGTGTGCTGATCAATATCCATTTCCTTCATTGAAGATTCGTTTGTTGGGTTATCAGATGGGCAGAAATTCAGCAAGATTTATCTTTCACAAGCATAGTAACAGATGAATGTAGACACACAATCTCAACTAGTGCTTACCCTCATTGCTCTTGAAGATATTTTCAAGAGCCCTCTTCCAAAGATCAATGGATCAGATTTTAAATTGCCTCTCTGGTATACAAAGTTACATGAATTTAGTTTTAAGTTCATTTATTAGTGTCACAAGTGGGCTTACATTAACATTGCAATGAAGTTACTGTGAAAATCCCCTAGTCGCCACATTCCAGTGCCTGTTCGGGTACACTGAGGGAGAACTTAACATGGCTAATGCATCTAACCAGCATGTCTTTTGGACTGTGGAAGGTAACCAAAGCATCTGGAGAAAACCCACACAAACACAGGGAGAAAGTGCAGATTCTACAGGCAGTGACCCAAGCTGGGAATTGAACCCAGATCCTTGGCACTGTGAGGCAACAGTGCTAACCACTATGCCACCACGCTGAGCTCAGTGAACAAGAGCATTTGAACAATTTTGAAGCAACAGTGGAGTCAAGCAAGTGGTCTATCAAGAAAGAAAACTGCGACATTTTCCAGGTGTCAGTCCAATATTTGGATAATGTTTATGCTAGTAAAGGCCAACATAAAACACTTAAAAAATGCATGCTATTTTAGAAGCAACATGTCCGACAAATGTGACAACGACCTGTTCTAACATAAGTAAATTATGGGCAAACCTGTGCCTAATTTACCTACATTACTAAAGCCATTGCATAATTTGCTGTGTGTAAACCAGCCACATGACTGGAAACAGAATTGAGAAAGCATACGAGGATGTCAAAGATGCTTTGTAATAGTATGGATTTATTTTAATCCAAACTTACTATTACTGCATTACTGAAGTAGGGCAGTAGTTTCACATATGTCTTCCGGAGATGAGCAATAGCTTTTGCTCAGTGTTCTCTGACTAGTGCTAAATCTAACCATGCTCAGCTGGAAAATTAAGTACAGTTTTTGGTTGCAAAGATTTGGTCGTTATTTACTTGGTCATTATTTCACATTAATGACTGATCACCAACACTCAACTACTATTTTTGGGTCATACAAAGGCATACCATCATTAGCTGCTAGTCAATTATAAAGATGATCACTGATCTTATCTGCACACTACTATGACAAAACATGGTCAGAGTGCCATACTAATGCATCATCTTTACCTATTGAACAGATGCCACCAATTAATTTTGCTAATATTGTTTTCTCCTCGCTGGATCACTTGCCTGTGATAGCTCCTCAAGTCCAGAGACATAAGAAAAACCATCCTGTGATGGAATGCAAGCTGAAGTGCTTTGTCCACATTTGGATTTGAAACCCTATACATCAAAGAAGCTTGAGTTGACCATCCAAGGTGGGTGTTTATTGTGGGGAATCATGTGATCGTTATTCCTGGTCTGTGTGGAAGAGTTCTTGAACAACTACATGAAACTACATGGTATAACCTGGATGAATGAATTAGCATGTAGTTATTTTGGGAGCCAGGTCTGGATGCTTGGATTGAAGAGAACGTGGGACAGAAATACACCACTGTTGTCTCCTTTGCACTCTCGGGAGTGACCCAAAGTGCTATGACAACAATTGCATATAGATTTTATTGGTCTGTTTGAGGGTCACATGTTCTTAGTCATAATTGGTGCAAAATGGCCAGAAGTTATCATGAGATTATTATATTGTAAAACTTGATGAATTTTTTTTGTAACATTTGGTAAACCAGAACATATTGCCAGCAATAATGGTTCAGTTTACTTCACAAAAGTTTGAGGATTATCTCAAAGTAAATAGTATTCAGCATATAAAATACACACCTTATCATCCATCAACCAACAGATTAGCTGAAAGATTCATATAATCCTTGAAACGTTCGTTAAAAGCTTCAAGTGAGCAAGTTTCATTATCACAGCATATGAACAGCATCTTATAGAAACACTGCATGTGACAACCTAAACATCACCTGAATTAAAGTTGAAAAAAACCTATATTTGATTTTATATGACCTCCAGAAGCTTCAGGAGGTAGTAGAACATCAACAGTCTCAAGTTGGTGATGAGAAGTGAGGGTAAAACAATGCTAATTTCAACTAGGAGATTGAGTGCGAGCATGTGATTATGTCATTGGTGAGACATGGGTGCCAAAGTTTCAGCAGCTCCAATTTCTTACATTGTTCAAACCGAAGATGAACTAGTTTGGTGATGCCATGCTGATCAATTGTTGTGACTCGGGAAATTGCCGTTCCTGCCTCTTACCACTCATCTTGCAAGCCATTGTTCACAGCAATGTTTCGGGAAAATGAAGTGAGGAATTAGAGAGGCGAAAGTGGAGAGTCAGAGAGACAGTGAGCCAGAAGTATCACAGATGCAAACTTTAAATGCACACCTGAACTTTTTAGCCTTGCCTCAGGTTCTGTGCTCAGTTTCCTGAGCCCCTGGAAACGTGTGTACAAGTTAAATTTATGGTCAAGTTAAAGATAATTTGCAAAAAACCTCAGTGACATCTTCTGAACATTGACATTTTTGGAAGAGGCCAAGAACAGATAGGATAGAATGCTTCGCTCTGCGAACTGCACATTTTCCTCCACATCACAATGATGGGGGAGGGGTGGTGGGGTAAATGATGTAAATCAACACATTGTCCTTTCATCTCTAGAACCTGGAAATATATCCACACAAGGGAAAAAACACTTTTACCGATAGCACAGATACTGTACTAAATGAGTTTGGGTGATAAATCAACATCCAACGAGCATGAGCTATGGTACACAACTGCATTCATCCCTGCCCCACCTGTTATTCTGTTATCAATTCTCAGATAACCAACTGGTGGAAGAATCAGAAATATCAACACAAGGAATACCTTTTAAAGCTGCAATTTTTTTATGCAACTCAGACAGCATGAAGTCAGTTGTACACTACATTTAACTGTACTATTTGCATTTGATGTTTTTAATTCATTTATTCATTAGATGCAACATTGCTCATAAGGCTAACATTTATTGTCCATTCATAAATACTCTTGAGAAGGTAGCAGTGAGCTGCGTCCTTGACAAACTGCAGTATGTGGTATTAGTGCACTTTCAGTGCTGTTACAAGAGAATTCCAGCTCTTTGATCCAACAACAGTGGAGCAACAATGACATAAATCCAAGTTAGGGTGGTGTATAGCTTGAAGGGGAACTTCAGGCAGTGGATGTTCCTGTGTGTTGCCCTGATCCTTCTAGGCAGTAAAGATCGTGGATTAGAAAGTACTATCTATCAAGGGTTGCTGCAGTGCATTTTGTAGATGGCACACACTGCTCCACTGTGCTCAGGTGATGGTGGAAGGAGTAAATATTTGAAGATGGTGAATGGATGCTGATTAAATGGATTATCTTGGACGATGTCAGGTTTCATGAATGGTACTGAAACTGCACTCATTCAGATAAGTGGAGTGCATTCCATTACACTACACTTTTGCCTTGTAAATAGATAGCAGACAGGTTTTGGGGAGACAGGAGATGAGTGACACACCACAGAATTCCCAGCCTTTGACTTGTTGTTGTAGCTAGTGTTTATCCAACAGTGTCCAAGTTCATTGTGCTCTATTGCACACAATCTGGTTTTCGTGAAAGCATAGCTTTATCATGAGACATTCACAAGCCACATCAAAAGGAAAGTTTTTTTTCCTTTCACCAGATGCAAGCGTCACTGGCTAGGCCAGCAATTTCTTGACCATCCCCAATTGCCCTTGAGAAGGTGGTGTTAAGCCACCTTCATGAAGCACTGTAGTCCATGTGGTGTAGGTGCACCCACAGTACTGCTAGAAAGGATGTTCTAAGATTTTGACTCACAACAATAAAACAGTGTCAAAGTTCCAAGTCAGTATAGTGTGTGCTTGGAGGGGAACATGCAGGTTCCCATGCATCTGCTGCCTTTGTCCTTCTAGATGGAAGACTTTGCAGGTTTGGGAGATGCTGTCAAAGGAGCCTTGATGAGTTGTTACATTGCATCTTATATATGGCACACACTGCTGCCACCATGCGTTAGTGGCGGAAGAAAGTGACTGCTTAATTTGGTGGATGAGGTGCCAATCAAGTGAGCTGTTTTGTCCTAGGTTCCGTCAAGTTTGTTGAACGTTATTGGAGCTGCATTCATCCAGTCAAGTGGAGACTATTCTATCACATTTCTGACTTATGCTATTTGAAAATTGTGGAAAGGTGTTTGTTAAGGGGTGCGGGGAGAGCAGTTTCTGATCAATAGTAACCAGTAGGATGTTTTTGGTGTGCAAATTCAGCAATGGTAATCACTTTGAATGTCATGGGGAGATATGTGGATTCCCTCTTGCTGGAAATGGTCACTGCCTAGCACTTAAGCGACAAGTAACTTTCACATCATTCACCACACCAAGCCTAAATGTTGCCCAGGCCTTGCTGCATGCAGACACAGACTGCTTCAGTATCTGCGGAATTGTGAACACTGTAATCATCAGCAACCATTTCCACTTTGGATATTATAATATGGATAATTGATTGATGAAGCAGTTAAAAATGGTTCAACCTCGGATGCTATCCCGAGGAACTTATGCAGTGGTGTCCTAGGGTTGAGATGATTGATCTCTAGCAATCACAACCAGCTTCCTTTGTGCTAACTATTGCTCTAACCTATAAAGCATTTTCCCAGTTCCCAGTAGCTTCAGATTTGTTAGGATTCCTTGATAACACTCTTGTACACTGCTTGAATTCAGCTCATGTCATTTGGATCAAAGCTGTCATTTTCTCTCTCCTCTTCACTCTTTTCAATATGTGTTCAGCTCACTAACATCATCCCAACTTAGCTGTCATACCTGATATTATTTGTCATCCTGAACAGAAGGGCTATGCAGTGTTAATTCCTTAACTGACATTGAGGATGTCGCTATTATCTGAAACCAGAGATTTTTTGTTGCTTCAATCGCAAGATTTGCACATCACAATGACAATGAAAAAAAAGTGTAGCTACATGCTAAGATGATGTTATGCAGGTCAAAAACCAATGGCTTGGCTGAACAATGAGTTAGAAGGTAAACAAAAAAAATGTTTCCTGCTGATAATGGGTGTATTCCCATATTACCCAAAATCTTAAATCACAATAAGCATTTGAAATTACAATGGCGGAGAAAGTAGATGTTAATCACATGGAATAACTCCACATGTATTGACACCATTCTCTCAGTTTCCTACGTTATCCAAAAAGGTAACCACTTTTGAATGAGAGAGTATAAAAGCAATGAATGACAAGAAAGCCTGAGGGTTTAAGTGATATATTAAGTTTCATTCTGAGAATTATAGTTACTGATTATTAGAGATCAAATTTCAAACAGTGATAAAACATTTCCAATTGTACGCACTTTAATATGGTGTTACAATCTCCATAGATTAATAACAAAAAAATTCAAACTTTCAATTTATAGCTGAAAGAACAATAGAAGATTTCACATTGAGACTTACTGTAAGACTAAAACCACCACCAAACATTATTGCTCTCAATGATTTATTCTATGAACTACAAAACAGGACTTTATCCTTCTACCAAAAACCATTCGACAGGTATCCTTCACTCTCCCTTAAAATAATCATTTAATTTCTTCAGATCCAGTCCAAAGTCATTCTTGGATCCCAATGGTTTATTTTCTTTCTTTTCCTTTCCCAGAGTGGTAACTTTTAATATCAGAAATGTCTTTCACAGTATGAGTTTTCCTGTGCAAATCTCCCCACAACGCAAGTAAAGCAAATCTTCTAGCCTTGTTTCAAATTCTCACCTATTTGGTCTTTTCAATCCAAATACAAACTCCCATCCACATTCCTGCATGGAGAACCACAGGGATTTTCAGCCTCTAGCTGCTCCCTCTCTCCTAGAACCTGTCAGACTGCCTGTGTTGTGGATTTCAGGGACAGTTTAGAAACTCTTCTCCTCTTAAACCCATTTCCATGACAGGGTGAATCACATGTGTGTGCATCCAAGTAGATATGCTTATTAGCTATTCTTTAAACCCCATTTCTCTCGCATCTTGGGAGTAAACGGACAGTTTAAAGTATAACTGTTTACAACCAACACAATACCTTCCTGGGACTTTAGACATTAGTCCAACCAATTTAAACACAATGCTGTCATTGTCTCCAAGTCTGATCATCTTTCCAGCTGAACAATCCAGGCCTCCCTTGAATCTTTAATAGTTACACCAACCAGGTTTATTGTTAAGCAGGCCACAGAACAAGTTAGATGACACCCTTAATTTTATCCTAAATTAAAATATAGTCCTGAAATGTAACATTATAAACCTCATTCATGGCACAACAGAAGCACAAAATAAAGATTCAAACAGATACCCACCCAGAATTCCTCCTGAAGTGGTTTTATATTGCTTAGAAGTACTTCCTCATAGTTGCCGTAGCCTCTGAACACAACAACTGCCGTCACTCCTGAAGGGTGAAGTGCCTTGATGACTGCCCGATAAAACTGTAACAAAGGTGTCCAAATTGAAATCACCAAACATAGGAAACATTTAAGCTGCACAGGGCAACTAAAGGACAATAAATGAAATTTGAGGACAGTATTCAAACACAATATTTCAGTTTCCAAATATTGATTCATCAGGTCATTATGCTAATACGGTCTGCTTTTTTTTGTTAAATCCATAAATTTATAAAGAACAGTAACCCCAATTCAGTTTCATTGAGCTTTCCAGATCAGGGATAATAAAAACAAAATGCACAAAAGATGACTGAAAATTCAAAAATTCAAGCATGTCTTGTAGCACAATAGGTAGCTAAAAAGTGTTTCTTCCTACAAGGTCTATTTCATTCAAGTATAAAAGTGATGCAGCAGTACTTCAAGTAAAAACTTATATTTTAACACTAAGGGCAAACCTTATTGGACGGAGAAACCAAAAGAAAAGCAGAAAGGATTGCTACTTATGACAATCTAGAAAATTCAGCTTAATTTAATCACAAGATAGTGAAGATCAAGGACAGGGAGCTTTACAATTGGAGTTTGTTGGAAAACAAACAATTGGAGTAAAGGAACAGTATAGTGCAATACTAAGATTGTAACTTTATGGGGATATTTAGAGGGATTAGACATTGTAAGAGTTAAATTAGCCTAGGTTTTTTGCTGGAATTAATGTTCTGCAAAAATACTCTGCTTTTGGACTGTAGCTTTTAGCAGATATAGCATATCATAAGGTTTCTTATTCTGAGAAAACCAACTGTTATTTCTAAAGGTAAAGGAAAGATAGCTTGAGACTTGAAGTCAGTCATCGACAGTGTTTTTCTCATCCCACTTTTGAACATGGGAATGTCTTTTGTAGTTTCTATTTTCAGTATTAAACTTTGCTAGATTCAAGTTTAATATTAAATTTTCTAGCAGTTTTATTACTTTAGCTTTACTTGTCCTCTGTTAGGATTATGGAAATATTGCAGGTAGAATATTCATCATCTTCCAGGGTCCATACGTTACATCATTAAACATAGAAATCAGAAAAAAGAAACAAAAATCTTGAGCTAGATGAAAGAGAATCTTGTGCTATGTTGACAGAGTAGACAAGGGAGACCAAGCTCTGTGCATGGACACAGAACTTGCCATGATTAGAGAGAGCTGAAATAATAGCAGTTCTGGTTTTGAGGATCTATCCAAAGAGGTTTGGCTCATTTCCATGGTAAAATGGCTGAAGGAGACATGAGGCAGGTATACAAGCATAGGTGACCATGAGATACAAGGCACTGGTCAAACCTTCGACTCAAGGATCACTCAATTAACGTCCCTTGTAAACCGTGTGCATAAAGTCTCATTTATGCTTAAATTTAAGAAACATAATTGTTAGTAATTACTGATCAATCTAAAAAGGACAACATTTAATACAAAATGATACCGTCAACATGAGGAAGTTTGCATTGAACAATATAGTTACTTTACAAAAATAGGGGTTAACGAGGTCCATTGTGATTGAGGTCAAGTAATTAAAGCAAGGGGTGACAGGTCAGAATTAAAGTTTTTCTTGCACCCCATCCAGGGTGGCTCGAGTTTAGAAAAAGTTCTCCCAATAAAGGAGCAAAATGTTAATTTGGAACAGACCACACTTGAGAAGTATTAACTAGATAGTATAAAAGGTCTTTTGTAACAGGAATGAGTTTCTTAGAGGTTACTTTGACAATGGAAACCCTAACCCTTCCCTTTAGAACACAGAACATAGAAAAACTACCGCACAAACAGGCCCTTCGGCCACAAGTTGCACTGATGATATCCATACCAACCAGGCTTACCTAAAACCCTCAATTCTATTAAGTCCCATGTCTCTTGAAAGAGCCTATCGAATTTGCCTCCACCACCACCGATGGCAGCTGTTTCCACTCACCCACCACCCTGAGTGAAAAACTTACCCCTGATATCTCCTCTGTAACTACTCCCCAGCACCTTAAACCTGTGTCCTCTCATAGCAACCATTCCAGCCTTTGAAAAAAGCCTCAGAATCCACCCAATCTATACCTCTCAACATCTTATACACTTATCAGATCACCTCTCATCCTTCATCTCTCTAAGGAGAAAAGACCGAGCTCCCTCAACATATCCTCTTAAGGCATGCCACCCAATCCAGGCAACATCCTTGTAAATCTCCTCTGCACCCTTTCAATAGCTTCCACATCCTTCCTGTAATGAGGTGACCAGAACTCAGCACAATATTCCAAGAGAGGTCTGATTAGGGTCTTAGAAAGCTGCAACATTATCTCCCAACTCCTAAACTCAACCCCTCGACTGATGAAGGCCAGTACACCATACGCCTTCTTAACCACATCCTCTACCTGCGAGGCCGATTTAAGAGTCCTATGGACCTGGACTCTAAGGTCCTTCTGATCTTCTACACTGCTAAGAGTCTTACCCTTGATATTATACTCCTTCATCCCATTTGACCTTCCAAAGTGGAACACTACACATTTATCCAGGTTGAAGTCCATCTGCCACTTCTCCGCCCAGCCTTGCATCCTATCTACGTCACGCTGCAATTTCTGACATCCCTCCAAACTATCCATAACACCACCAACCTTCGTGTTGTCAGCAAACTTACTAACCCATCCCTCCACTTCCTCATCCAGGTCATTTATGAAAATTACAAACAGCAAGGGTCCAAGAACAGATCCCTGGGGCACTCCACTGGTGACCAACCTCCATGCAGAAAAAGACCCATCTACAACCACTCTCTGCCTTCTGCGGGCAAGCCAGTTCTGGATCCACAAGGCAACAGCCCCTTGGATCCCATGTCCTCTCACCTTCTCAAGAAGTCTTGCATGGGGGACCTTATCGAACGTCTTGCTGAAGTCCATATAAATCACATCTACCACTCTTCTTTCGTCAATGTACTTAGTCACATTTTCAAAGAACTTAACCAGGCTCGTAAGGCATGATCTGCCTTTGACGAAGCCGTGCTGACTACTATTGAGCATACTAAACTTCTCTAAATGTTCATAAATCCTGTCCCTCAGAACATTCTCCACCAACTTACCAACCACTGAGGTTAGGCTCACCGGTCGGTAATTTCCTGGGCTATCCCTATTCCCTTTCTTGAATATAGGAACCACATTTGCAATCCTCCAATCCTCTGGATCGTCTCCTGTCTCCATCAACGACGCAATGATCATCACCAGAGGTTCTGCAATCTCTTCCCTGGCTTCCCACAGTAACCTGGGGTACATCCCATCCAGTCCCAGCGATTTAGCTATCTTGATGCTATACAAAACTTCCAACACATCCTCTTTCTTAACGTCAACATACTCGATCTTTTCAGTCCACCACAAGCCTGCAGTACAACCACCCAGGTCTTTTTCAACCGTGAATACCGAGGTATTCATTAAGCACCTCTGCTATTTCTATCGGTTCTGTACAAACTTTCCAATCTTCACATTTTATAATTCCTATTCCTTCTCATCTCATCCTTTTACAACTGATCTTCCCCACTTTTTCCAGGTTAATATTCATATTTCTTTCTTCTCTTCAGTTCTCCCTACAGATACTGCCACACCTGCAGCCTTTTCAGCACTTGGTGTTTTACTGCACTTCTCATCTTTATGTCCGTAGCCCATTGTACATTTAAGTACTTATTTTAAATGTGATAAGGATTTATGCCCTCACCAGCCTCTCAGGTGATGAATTCCAGATACCCACCAATCTCCGAGTAAAAACATTTTTCTTAAAACTTGCTTCTTATCCTTGTACCAGTTACTTTACATATATACCTCTGGTTAAACACATTTGTTAAGGGAAATAGGTCTTTCTTGCCCACTCTATCCAGGCCCCCTCAATTAAATTTTCCCTCAGCCTCTTCTGGTGTTCCTCAGTGTTGAGGGCAGTTGGCAATGCATTAAACTTTCATCCTGACATCTGCATTGGTATTTTTACCCACAAGTGGATGTAAACTGTTTGTTTTAGGACCTGATTGCAAAAAGAAAGATGATTGATAATTTAGGTGTTTCAATTAAGTTGTTAATAGGTATTGATCCAGAGCAGGTCCTACCCAATGTCTGCCATCTATTAACAGCCTTTCAGACTGCGCAGAGCCCCAGACAAGTTACAATGCATTGTGTTTTCCCTGAGGGCACACTGTTGGAGTGAGAGAGATTTTTGGGGTCTGATAAAGAGAGGACATGTCCCCTTTTCTTCATGCTCTGCGTCCAACTGTTGTTGCTCCCTGTGATGCCTCGCCCGTATCGTGTGGCTTGTTGTCTTCTTGTCTCCTGGCCCTTTCCTTATATATTATCAGTGTTAGTTTTTTCTTGTGTGGGGGGTACCATACTAAGATAGAAGTGGTGGGTGGGGTGGGGAGAGAGAAACAAAGGGAAACAGGGTAATGGTCTGCTTCTGTTGTATTTTAGGTGGTTGGGGGAGGTGATTGTTGAGGTAGTGTGTGTTCGGAGGAAGGGGCTGCTAGGTTGGGTGTTTCAGCGAGCAAGAAAAAAAACTTTAACTTTACATTGACTTGGGAAAATTTAATATGGACACATGGCACCCAAAATGGTAGAGGCTTCCATTTCTCAGTACCCTTCTTACAATGGCAAAGTTTTTTTTAAATGGCAATGTACTGTATCAATTCAGTGAAGTCCTTGACAACCAATCTTACCTTGTTATCTTCCCAATAAAGAGCTAAGCACTGATCCCCTGGTCTCCAATCACTGAAGTGTGATTTATTTGACATTGAAGAAGGGTAATCAGTCTCATAAGATTTTGCCCATGTTTTTTCTGGTTTAATTGGTCCGGTTCTTTTCTTTGACCCGGAATCATAAATTCCATTATTGCTCTGAGAATATTCAGTAAGCTTTGACTGGCTGTGTTCTGTTGATTTTATAGGTCCTGTTCTTTTTCTCAAAAAGGGGTCTTCTATTTGTCCATTAGATATGTTACATGCATCAACAATTCGAGCACAGGTGTTGTCAAGGTGTAGACTGAAGTCCCTTGAGCTTTTCACATTTCCAGAGATTCCACTACCTATTACTTGAGATAGTTCCATACTTCTCCGTTCATTGAAAGTACTATAATTATGTCTCTGGTTTTCAAATTTTGCTCTCTGTTGACTATCATTATCCATCTGATCTTTTTTACTCTGACTGCCTTTAAAATCCACTGAGCCTGGACCATCTCCAAATTTATTTGTTTGACTCTCTCCTTTAGTTTTTCTATTTGATTCATTACCCGAGTGAATTATTTGTTGCTCGTGGTCTCTTAGCCTTTCATTCCCAGTGTAATGCTTGCCACCTCTTCTCCCATCGTCCATCCACTGACTGGATCCAGTAGAGTTCTGTCTTTCAGGACCTCTGCCTCGCTGTGGACCATAGTTGTCCAAAGCTTGTCTTGCAATTAAATTCTCTTTTTGGAAACGAGGTGGTCTATCATGTTTTTGAGGTCGATCATTATGCCAAAGGGTATTCTTCTGCTGAAAGCCCTTCACAGCAGTACCCTTCTCAGCGTTCAAGTGATGTGGAAGTTGCATTTTTGACTCTAAGAAACAAATGCAAACAAAGATAGATTTAGTATTTTTTGCACTTCGATTTTTTTTCATTGCACAAATAAACATGGTAGAGAACCTAGCTCAGAAAACTTGTACATTATTTCAGGTGTTTCTCACTCCATTACTCCCAAACTATATAATAATTGAGTTAAATATGTAATCCTACAGTTGTATCATTTGGGACTTCATATATGATTTTACTGAAAAATCAGTGGTGTATCATCTTGATGAGCATTTCAAAGAGTCAGACGGAAGCTAAATTTAAATGGAAGTTTTCGGTTGGCTCGCACATCCCTTACCCCCTTTTACTTGAACATTGGTGGCTTTCACTCTGGATTGCAACTACCTCCCGATTATCTCCAGTTGTCTCCTCTCCAAGACCTCCTCAAACAGACCTCTTTGGTTATGTCCCAAAATGCTCTCCTTCAGCTTATCGACCATTTTTATCTGATTACACTTGTGAAGCTTTAAGACATTTTTCTAGATTAAAGTGCTACATAAACGCAAATTGTTGTAGTTAATAAGCATCCTTCTCAGGCTAGGTTTAGCTGTATGAGCAAAGATTTTCAACTACCCAGATCTTCCAAAAACCCATATCCCTTGGCCGTGGAGGAAAAAGGTGAGCGTAGATTTAATGCTGGCTAAGTGACAAGAAACAAAGTGGCAGTGAGCAGATTTTTTGAACTTAAGGAATATATGAAGGGGTGTCTTATAAGGATCACTACTAGAACCACTGTGTTTCTTCATTGACATCAATGATTTAGACTTGGGTGTACAAAGGACAACCTCAAAATTTGCATCAAAACAAAATTTCAAAGAGAGTGAGCTGTGAGACATGGTGATAGATCAAGAAGATACTGTAAAGCTAGGGGGAAACGAACAGATACATAGCACATGAAAATAACGCTGAGACATGCAAAGTGATACACTGCAGGAAGACAAGGAGGACAGGCAATATAAAATAGATTTGAAAGAAGGAACAAAGGGACCTGAGACTGCATGTAAACTAATCACCGGTAATGGCAAGGAGGTTGAAAAAGTGAATTACTGAGGCACATAGATTCTGGGTTTCATCGAAAGGGGCAAGGGAGGTATGGTGAACCTTCATAAAGCACTGGTTTGGCATCAACTGGATTATAATGCCAATTCTGGGCACTGCCCTTCAACAAGGATGTAAAGATATTGGAGAGGATACAGGGTGAGACACTTCAGTTACACAAATAGATTGGAGAAGCTTTTTAGAAGAATGAGAGCAGATCTGATTGAAGTATATAAAATTTTAAAAGGGATTGATGAAGTAAATGTAGAACAAATGTTTCTTTTTATGGAGCAATCTTGAATAAAAGGGGAGGTGGATTCGAGACCAGGGGAGATCAGCATGATCTGATAGAATGGTGGAACAGACTCCAACGGGTTAATTTGCTTCTGCTCCTAGTTCCAGTGTAAGCTGGGGCTATTCTTGGAGGAGAGGGCTGTCATAAGCATATCAGGGAAATCCAAGAAATTGAAATACTTTCTGATTAGAGATTTCAAACTGTGGGAATATGTGAATAAGATAATTAAGGCAGGAATAGAGAGTGACTGTGTGAATGGAACTCATGCATTTGATATGTTAATAGGTCTAGCAAGCAAACAGATGTTTACCTAAAGAAATTTAGTAACAATGGATACAGAGCACGAATTGATTTGAATAGGTTGTTCAGGATTCAAAAGAAGAGATGCAAGATGTTAAGGAACAGGATCATAGGGAAGATGGATGAGGGAGTTTACTTTTTAAAAATTAAAAGAGAGATACAGTTAATTAAAATTGAGAGAGTGCAGTTCTAATGAAATTAGGCAAATTAAGGGAGAGGTCAAAAGAGAAAGTATTTAAGGGGAGACTGGAAGCCTTGCAGAGAGCTGTTGTTCAGATCACAGTCAAGAATAGCTGTTTAACTCCTGACAAGTAGTGTCTGAAGGATGTCTGATTTGAAAAGCAAACTACTGGTTTATCTTAGAAGTAACCCTAAGTGATGTAAAAGTATTGCGTGATAAAAGGCACTAGATTTTTAGAGATCTTAAAATCTATGAGGTGGTGTCAAGCAGATGGGAGAAAATTAGCTCTGAAGGCAGTTAAGATGAGATTGTTTGCAACTGTTTAAAGGAACTGTAAAGCTGTCTTAGTTAAGTGTGGTTCTAGTTTGTTTTACTGCTTTTTCTTCTATTTCTTAAGGAGCATTTATTAAAATCATCACAAAAAGAATTAGGGATAACATTCTGGATTTTCAACCCTCTTCTCATATTATATAAATTGCAAACACAGTTGAGGATAGTTGTTTCAAGTTTCCCTTCTGGGATTCAAACAATTTGACATTTACCATCAGCCCTGTCCTCAACAGAATTGAGAAGAGATTTAACAGAGGTATTTAAAATCACAAACAGCCTAAGCAGAATAGAGTAAATTAAACTTCCAACTGTTGAAAGGATCAAGAACCAAACGACATTGATATACAGGGGATTAGCAGAAGAACCAAAGGCAGCAAGAGGAAATTTTTTTTTAAGCAACTAGTTGTTAAGATCTGGAATGCGCTGCCCGAGTGTGCAGTGGGGTAGATACAATCATGGTTTTAAAAGGAGCAATTGAATAATTATCCAAAGAGAAAAAATTTGTAGTGCTATCAAGACAAGATAGGGGAATAGGACCAGCTGAGTTGCTTTTCTGGAAAAACAGCATGGATATGAACATAAGAACATAAGAAATAGGAGCAGGAGTAGGCCATCCAGCCCTTCGAGCCTGCCCCGCCATTCAATAAGATCATGGCTGATCTGTCGCTGCTCAGTTCCACTTTCCCGCTTTCTCCCCATAACCCTTAATCCCCTCTCTTATCAAAAACCCATCAACCCGCCTCTTAAAAATATTTAGCGAGGCAGCCTCCACCACTTCAACGGGCAGAGAATTCCAGAGATTCACCACCCTTTGAGTGAAGAAGTTCCTCCTCAACTCCGTTCTAAACTGCCCCCCTTTTATCTTGAGGCTGTGCCCCCTAGTCCTACTGTCTTTTTTGAGCGGGAAGAGTCTCTCCACCTCTATCCTATCCATCCCATTCATCATCTTATAAGTCTCAATGAGATCTCCCCTCATTCTTCTAAACTCTAACGAGTACAAGCCCAGTTTATTCAGCCTCTCCTCATAGCTCAACCCCCTCAACTCCAGTATCAGCCTAGTAAACCTCCTCTGCACTCCCTCCAAGGCCAAAATATCTTTGCGCAGGTGCGGTGCCCATAACTGCACACAGTACTCCAGCTGCGGCCTCACCAATGCCCTATTCAGCTGCAGCTGTATATGACAGGCTGAATCTCCACCTTCATCTGCTGTAACAATTCAATAAAGCGGAAAAATATAAATTCTGATGGTAACGTTTTTCTGGGTCCATTTCCAAGATGATTTAATGATTTCTATTTTTTAGAAAATTTGGTATTGTTATGGAGACCTCATTAAGAAATTAAAATAAGTGGTTTGGGGTGGCATCACGACAATGTTGCTGGACTAGTAATCCAGAGACCCAAACCAATGATCTAGGGACAAAGGTTCAAATCCCAGCACAGTTGCTGATGGAATTTGCATTTAATTAATCTATAATTTAAAAAACTACTCAAATAGTGACCATTAAACCAATCTGATTCATTAATTGCCCTTTAGAGGAGAAAATCTGCAACTTTCACAGCCTTGGACTACATGCAACTGCAGATCCAGAGCGACATGGTCGACTCTTAACTACCCTCCGAAATGGCTAAGCAAGCCATTCAGTTTTATCAAACTGCTATGCCATTTCAAAGGAATGAAACCAGACAGATTTCTTGACCTCAATATAAGCACCGAAAACGACTACAAGAATGATCTCGAGCCCATGCTCTAGCTGTGGGAATGTCAAGTCCATTTGTATTCTGTTCAAATTATAAGCTAACATGGGACGTTCAGAAAAGGTGCCTGAACATCCTAAACAAATGTGCTTAGTTTAGGACATGCAATATGTTGACGTTCTCCCTGTGTCTGCATGGGTTTCCTTCTGGTGCTCCTATTTCCTCCCACAATCCAAAGGTGTGAAGGTGGCATGGTGGTACAGTGGTTAGCCTCAGCGCCAAGGACTAAGATTCGATTCCAGCTTTGGGTGATTGTGTGCGCACGCAGTTTGCACATTCTCCGTGTCTGTGAGAGAGTTTCCTTCAGGTGCTCCGGTTTCCTCCCACAGTCCAAAGCTGTGCCGGTGAGGTGGACTGGCCACGCTAAATTCCCCATGGTATTCAAAGATGTATAGGTTAGGTAAATGGTAAATGTGGGGTGACGAGGATACGATGAGGGAGAGGATCTGGGTACGACACCATCAGAAAGTCGGTGCAGGCTTGATGGGCCAAATGCCTCTTCTGCACTGCAGGGATTCTACGACTGAGGACACAATGCACTTTTCAAAAAGAATACATGGCACACAGAAAACCAACACTTTAACTGTTAAACGTTGTCAGGAATAACATTCATAATTTAGACTCATCATGCCTTGCTTAAACAGATGAAAATTGATGTTTGCTTCAAACTGATTTCACACCATCAATTATGCTTGTCATGGCTCACGTTGGCAACAAGGATCAGGTAAGCCATGTGACATTGTTCATAAGACCACAGCTAAATTAATCTGGTCTAATATTCAGATGGTAGAAGATCAGAATTGCAATCATTTACATAATTAAAAAATCCAATAATTTGAATTTGAAGTTTCAAAGTTTTGTTTGGTTCATGTTTGAAACTGAACAAAAGGCTACCCATCTGCCTTCTTGATTGTGATTGGAATCCTCTACTGCTTCACCTCAATTATTATTTTGCTTCCTGTAAGATCAATTACAGCTGAGATAACTGATGAAAAAACTTACTCTTCTTTCCCCCAGAGGGAACAGCAGAGGGACTGGGGAATTCAGCCAGGGGATCCGAAATGCTGGTAAGATTTCCCTGCTCTATTATCTTTGCCCCCTACCAATGACGTAAGAGGGAAGCTGACTTTTTACATAAAAATTCTTCCTGCCCCCTCCCCACCCCATTAGACCGTCCATTCATATCAGTGTTCCCTGAATCGCGACAGGTCCCGAAGACATATACCCACCAAACAATCTCTTAGGAGGTACACAATTAAGTACAGCATTCACTCCACCCATCCCTCAGGTGGGTAGGTCCGTATGGAGGACTCCGTGCCGGGGAGAAGGGGAGTGGATTATATTTTTTTTTCTACATTGGGGTGCCCTTTTAAAGCAAAGCTGCGATCTTTCAGAAATCTAAGGTGTTGATGGGGGTGGCTCTGAACTTCACATCAACTTGGGTTTTCTTTTGACAGAGCTACATTCTGCTTTCCCTGCCTTTGCTGACATTTTATCACAAAAATAACAAAGTTGCACCCTTGGTCTCCTGTTTGAGTGCAATATGAAACAGGAAAGAGTTAACATTAGTCCACCTTCATTCTTTATCACAGTATATCCTCCACACATTACTGGAGTTGAGCTGGGATTGGTCAAGTGCTGAAAATACAGCACAAAAATATTTTCCTTTCAGTTTTCTAAAAGGTGTTGTTGGCTTACTTAGTAACATGTGGGAGTCCACTGTGCCTGAGGCAGCTGTTGGGGTTGGGCTTGGTGAGTTGAGACTGCCTGTTCATTTATGCAACATGTTTGTGTGACTGAGTGTGCACACGCATGCACGAAGCGGCGCAGTGGAAAACCAGTAGCTGAATTTCACCTGTTTCAAAAGCTGTTGGGGGTCTAGATACTACTATCAACGTCTTCTTTCCCTTGCTATGCTTTATTTTGTTTGTCGCAATTAGGCTGACATTGACACTGCAATGAAGTTACTGTGAAAATCCCCTTCACCTCCACTCAAATGGATCTACATGTGTAATAAATGTTTGCCATGCCAGCAACGTTTATACCTAATCAATTACTAAGAAAAATTTTGATTCAACCTAAACTCAGGAGCTTCAACTAAAAAAATTCAGAAGCAATTTCCAATTTAAATATTCTTCTTCCTCAAGTTGCAAAACAAAAACCTACCTTCAACACTCAACGAACTCATTTTTGATTCTAAGAAGTCAAACAACGTGCTAGGTGCAGATGGTCTTGCATTTGCTACATCATCATCTTCTTCAGGTCTTGATCGGCCTCTGCCTCTTCCCTTTCCTAATTAATAAACAGAAGAAAGTTTGTCAATTAAAAACAAATACATTAAGAAAACACTCTGCATTAACCCTGAAAACAAGTACAAACTATACACAATTTGAAACAACAGTTTATTGATGCCACGCAGACAGAAAACAGAGCAATATCATCTTCAGGCTGGCAGGCTGTAACATCCAAGAATACCAAACGATCACCGAAAGATCAGTCAGCATCCACCAGTTTTCAACTATTCACTTGTTTTCTGGATTTCACAAGATAAAAACAAAAGTATTCACCGACAAACAGAATAAGCAGGTCACCTAACCCGCTCACAGCTTTCAGATTTCCTGCTCACAGATTTCAATATTTCTTCTTAATATTCATGCTTTCTTCCCCCCAATTTTTAGATGAAGAGATATGGAACAAAGTAAAAAAAAAAGAATATTTGAGGAAGAGACAGTTTGATGATATAAGCATTGATACCAGACATATCCTTAGGAAGTAGAGCTGTGTTTGATGAATACACATCATTTTGAACTACATGTCAAACAGAACGTTAATTTTTAAAAATGTGAAATGCTGATACAATTGTTCATGTAATTGAGGGCTGCTGAATCTACATTTCAGCTTTTTTTTCACACATACTAACATTACTTTACCTCTTGCAGGTGGATTGTGCATAGCTGGTGGTGTTTTTACGCTATTGATAAGAAAATTTAATGCATTTTCCAAATTATTGCTGTGATCCATTAAGGCCTGTCTTGCTTCCTCCTTGCTGAAACCCATTTCAGTTATGTGCTGTAAAGCTCGCTCATCAACCTACAAGAAAAACGATCTCATTAAAGTACATAATAATTGGATCATTAATGTTCAACAAGTGCTATATTGCACTACATCCCCAATTACTTAATTAAAATTAATTTGAATCATTCTTTCAACTCTTCTGAAAATTAAGTGATATTTTTCATAATTTGAGCAGCAAAGTAACAACTGCTTTTTGGAGGTAGACAGAGAGAAAGACAACGCAGATACAGCTCTGAAGAGCAGAGAAAGTCTGTTCTTGTCTGTTAGCAATCAAGCAAGATGTTGCAATCTGTTTCTCTGTTTGAAAGAAGCTGATGGAACAGATAGGACTTTGGGAAATTCAAAAAACAAGGAGTCATCTTGTGGAAGTCAATTATGGACTACTTAGACAGAGTAGAATGATTTTTGAAAGACACAAAGTTTAAAATTGCAACAAAAACAGAAATAGCTGGGAGAAACTCAGCAGTCTGACAGTATCTGTGGAGAGAAAATAGAGACAACGTTTTGAGTCAGAATGACCCTTTGCCAGAGCTAGAAGTGTGATAAGGTTGAGTCCCAAGTTAATACAAACTTTTCAGCTTACAAACTTTTAAAGTTAATACAAACTTTTCAAACTTACCCCGTCACACCAAACTGCAACCCATATCGATTGTGCTAATTAGTTAATTTGAAATCACCTTTTCTTTAGTTTGGTGTATTAGCTGCTGTTAAGTAACATTTGATCAAATTGATTTTAGTTTGCTACAGTACAAGCCTTAAAACATGAAATCTTGTCCTTTGGGTGCTGAGAACTTTTTTTGAACATATTTTAGTCTCTACGGGGATAACACAACTTGCATTTGTTCCAAAGTAGCTTAAATATCTGTACAACTTGAAAGAGAAACCAACAAAATGTGTGATATTTGCATTGAGTCAAGCTTGGACAGATTTTTTTTTTTAAAAGATGAGTGACTGAATTACAAAGAACTTTGATAATAGAAACAAAATCTTATTTTCATCACACTATCCACAATAAATATCAAGTGGTAAAGTCCATGACATTTTTAAAAGAAAATTTAATGTAGTCAAACAGAGGCCCAAGGACAGACAACACATTGTTATTGACAACAGTTAGTGATAAACCCCAATGCTGGCCTTGCACAGAAATGGACCATTCATCACTTGAGATCTATTCCTGTGTTTATACTCCACATATGCCTCCTCTCATCCTGTTTCAGCTCAGTCTATTAGTGTAACTTTTTTCTCTCATTTTCCACTCCATATCTTCGTCTATCCTCACTTCAAATACAACTATGTTATTTGGTTTTACCTTGTGATATCAATTCCACATGCTCAACATACTCTAGGTTGACAAATATTCTTACTGGACTATGACTCTCACAACTATGTCCCCTAGTTTTGGGCTCCTCACAAACAGAAACGTCTCTATATCTAACCAACTGATCCTTTCATAATTTTAAAAGGCACAAAGCTTTTTATCTTGCACTCCACTCCTCAGGACACTTCACCAGAATACTCATCTAAGAGAAAAACAGAAGAAAAAGTTCACCAGGTGACTGACGGTCCCCTGCCCTTCTAGATGGAAGTAGTCATGGGTTTGGAAGGTGATGTCTAAGGATCTTTGCTGAATTTCTGCAGTGAGTCTCGTAGATAGCACACACTGCTGCCACTTAGCGTTGGTGGGTGAGGAGGCGGATGTTTTTAAAATGTGGTGTCAATCAAGCAGGCTGCTTTCTCCTGGATGGTGTCAAGTTTACTGAATGTTGTCAGATGGTGGACAGGCTTTGTGGAGTCGGACACAAGTTACTCACCCCAGTATTTTTAGCCTCTGATCTGCTCTTGCCTGCCAGGAAGAAATTCTTCAATATTATGGAGAAAGAAACTAGGACATACAAGTACTTTTAAATGTTTAAAGGTTGTGAAAGTAGCATCATCATTGTAATTACTCAGTGTACTTAGTTATCAAAGAATTTCTTATGTGAATGACCAATGCTGAAATAAAAATAACTGAAACAGAGCAGCCAAAGTGTCAAATGCTTTCCACTGAAAGAGGATGTCAATTGTGTTTTCTCAAATAAGACACCTCAACTTGCACGATTGTGAAAAGGTGACAGGAACAAGAACTTGCATTCACACTGCATCTTCAATGTAGAAAAATTATTTAAAAGTTTCAAAGTACTTCATGGATATGGAATCAAGAAGACACTGAGCCAAAAGAGGAGATATTAGTCAAGGGAGTGGATTTTAAGGACCGTTTACAACTGGGGGCATTTGGAGCAGGAATTCCAGAGCATTGCTCTTTTGCTTCGGAAGGCACAGACGTCAATGTTTTGGAAGGAGCAGGGGGTCAAGCTCAGTTAGTAGAATTTGAAGGAGGTTATAAACATAAGTCAACGGTATATTACTAACTGATTTAGACACAAGTACTTAGTATCCGAGATATTGGAGGTCAACATGGATCAGTGAAAACACAAGACGTAGATTAATTAGTGAGATAAAGCATAAGTAGCAGAGGCTTAGATGAGCTGATGTTTAAAAAAGGGAAAGGATAGGTTAGCCAAAAAGACATACAAAAGGCGGTGCTTGGAAGCAACAAATGCATGGAACACAGTTTCAGCAGGAAATAGACTGCAGCAGAGGCAGCAAGGCCTGGGAGAGCAAGATGCACAAAGTGCAAAACTACAGTACCTGTGCTCTCAGGGATGCCCATGCTCATGATCTAGATAGTCGGTATCTAAAGCAAATCAATCTGCCTCAGCCAATCCCAACTGACAGGCTACTCTGCCAATGATGGCTGTTGTTCTGAAGACTGCAAGAAGTCTCACAACACCAGGTCAAAGTCCAACAGGTTTATGTGGTAGCAAAAGCCACTAGCTTTTGGAGCACTGCGTCTTCATCAGGTTCATTCAGACACGTTCTGAACGTTAGGAATCATTAGCCTGTAGGGATGTGCTGATTCTCTGAGCACTCCTTTCTTGATTACCTTGTGGACTATTCTATTTCAGTCTTGTTGGGTACTGCTTTCTCCACTCTTCAGATCTAATAAAGTGCCTAGTTAACCCAACAAAGGCCCATGGCTTTCTGATCTCTCGCCCCCAAGTCCTTTCTTGAGTCTGTGGCCCCTGGTCCCTTGACAATAGGCCTGGCTTCCACCCAGCTGCTTGTGGATTCCTGCTGAAGGGGAATGAGAGGCTCACAAGTCATCTGACAGCTTTTTGAAGAGCTGGAAAAATTAGTTATTTTCACTCCAAAGGAACAGGAAATGTTGGACATGCTCAACAGGTCTGGAGATCTCTATGCATTTGTCACTGGCCCTTCATCAGAACTGGTGCAAATTATGGACCTCAAGTAGCAACTTGGTTTCTCTCATCACAGATGCTATCTTTGTTGCTGTGTATTTCCAGCATTTTCTGCTGATATTTCAGGTTTCCAGTTTCTTCAGTATTTTCTTCTTCTGTTACATGTCCCATATTGAGCTTTTCTAAGGATGATTAGTTTCAATTTAAGTGTGCGCGTGCCGGGGGGGGGGGGGGGGGGGGAGGAGAGAGAGAGAGAGAGAGAGAGAGAGAGAGAGAGAGAGAGAGAGAGAGAGAGAGTGGAGGGGAGGGGGGGGGGGGTGGAGAGGAGGAGGAGGAATGCGCACCCCTCAAGCTCTAAGCCCCCCTGGTGACAGATCAGTTAGTAATCTGTTACACAAAATACTAGCTATGGAAACAGACACAAGCCCACCTTAGAGCATTACTTGGCTAGGTACAGGAAGAGATTTGGAAAGGCAATAGCTTCAATTTTTAACATTTTAAGCTGGAAGAAATTACATTCAAAATTAAATATCAGATACAACTGACAATGGCAGTTGAGAAAGGTGGGGGAATATAACTGGATGCTGTCAATACACATAGAAGATGACCTCCATGCCATAGGACCTTGCATGTAGGTTCATTTTTAATACAGAGTGTGTTTGTTTACATTACGTGTGAATAAAAATGTGAAATTCAGAATAAAAATCTATTGTATCAAAAGGTCAGAGCTGATAGTCAGAATGATATTGTCTCGGATTATTCCTCAATTCAACTCTAAGACCAACCTCAAATTTAGCACCATGTGGCTATACTAAGCAAGCATCTGATTTCACTCACTACAAAAATGCAATATAGGAATGACGGCATAAATATAATTAATAACATGAAAGTGCTGCTGAACTGATGTCACTTATTACAATAAAGTCACTTGTATGTGTTCACACTTTGCCAAAAGGCAACTTTTAAGCTACAGACAAAAAGTTTCTTTTCTACTTCATTCTCGACACCTGGGCAATTCGGATAGTGAATACTTATTGCCCAACCCTAGATGTCCCCTGGAGATGGATATAGTGAAGATCTGCTTCATCTGTGGACGGAGGTGTTCGCTCAAAGCTGTTAGCAATATATGACCAAGTGGGGGCTTGGTGGGGAATGGCATTATTAATATGCCTGCTGCATTTGTCCTTATAAGCAGTGGAAGCCTTAAGTTCAAGAGATTCCATCAAAGAAACCTTGAAGTCTCGCTGCAGTATATCTTGCAAATATTACTTTGACTCGTACCTCAAAGGTTACTCTCAAATTGGAGATTTAGCAAGTGAGCCACTTATGACAGAATACCCGGCCTCTGAATTTCAGCAGCATGAATCGTCTAGTTGAATTTCTAGTCACTGTGATCTAAAGGAAGTTGAATGGTTTGAGATTCAGTGATGGTAAAGCCACTAAATGTCAATGGGGGTAGAAAGGCTGCTTCTTGTTAAAAATGGTCTCTGTCCAGCACTTCTGTGGCACAAATGTAGCTTGCCACTTTGTAGCTCAGATCTTGCAGCTTGTGGGCATGGACTGCTTCATTATTTGAGGAATTGGGAGTGGAGATCAACACAAATATCCAAAATTCTGGACAAGGCTGCAAGATGTGTGACAATATCACTTGCTTGGAAATTTCTGAGTAGCTTTTTTCAAAAGTTTGAAGCCAACGTGGCACACATTCCCTTTAGTTGTGTAATGTCCTTTTTTGTAGGTAAATTTGCATGCCTATTTCAGATACATGTAGATTATCAGAAGCACAGCTTAACAGCATCTGCCCTCCAGATGTGAAGATGATGACGACGACGACGACGACGACGACGACATTTATTTAGTGCTTGAGACATTGGTTAGTACCATGGGATCTTTTATATCCAATCAAGAGGGCAGTCAGATGGCTTTGGTTCAAAGCATCATCCTAAAGATGACACCTTCAACAGTGCAGCACTCTCCCAGTATGGCACTAAGCATCAGGTCAATTGGGAATTTCTCTTCAAGTCTGAATGAAACTCAAACCCAAAACTTTCTGACTCAGACAAGGGTGCTGTCCACCAAGTAAGATTGACACATCAGCCTTCATGCTCATGACCACCTATATTGGTGAATGGAACAGGGGAAAAAAATTGCAAACTGAAATCACAACATAAGGAGGTGCGGGGGTAAGTTAGAGAGATAAGTTAACCTACCTATAACTTATAAGTAGTAAAATAATGAATTTAAACATAAAAAAAAGTTGACTAAATACATAGGCTGGAATTAAATAAGTGAGTAAAATAAGGTTTGGCAGGGTGGCAGTGTGGGTGGTGTGTCATTGTTGCAGCATTTGAGTGTTTGCAGAGAGCAAAATCCCAGGCAACCACATCTGCAGATAACGTCTTCTTCCAAGTAATTCAAACTCAACAGTAGCTGAGCTGTAGCCAAAAGGACTGGTATTACACGGCAATAAGGAAGAAAGGCTCCTGGGGCAGTTTTATCCAAGAGTCAGTCACGCACCTTATACTGAGTAACTGTACAGGTCTGATTAGTTGTAACAAGGTGTGGCTGTATTTAAATAAATAATTTGCGATGAAAGTACATCCCCTTAATAAATTATAACTCAATGGAAAAATTGTTGCAACCATGACTAATAAGAAAAGTTAAAACTATTAAGTTTAAGGAAGAGACTTAAATTGCCAAAAAGAGTAGCAAGACTGAGGACAAGGAGCGTCTTAAAATGCAGCAAAAGATAACCAAGAAATTTATCAAGGACAGAAAATGTGACAGTAAACCAGCTTGGGATATATGAAAAGTTCTGTCAGTATTAAGAAAGGAAGAGACTAGCCAAAGTAAATCTGAATTCCTCAGAGGCAGAGACAGGAGATTAACGGAATAAAGAAATGGCAGAGACAGTTAGCAAATATATTACATCGCTCTTCACTGTAAAAGGCACAAAACACATTCCAGGAGTAGGGGGGAAATGGACTGAATGTTGTGATGTTGGTTTGCAATTTTTTTTCCTCCTGTCCCATTCATTAGTGAAAATGTGGAATTTAAGAATATTCATATTAGTAGTCTGGAGAAATTGGTGGGATTGAAAACTGACAAGCCCTGGAACCCAATAGTGCAATCTTATGGTCTTTAGGAGGAGGGTATAAATACAGTGGATACATTGATTTGATCTTCCAAAATACTGGATATATTTAGAATAGTTCTCAGAAGTCACAAAGATTGAAAACAGCACCACTTAAAGTCGAAAGGAGTGGAAGAACACAAAATAATGGGCAATTAGCCTAATACCTTATAACATGGGGGAAAAAAAATGTTTGGGCTACTCATTAGATGCTAAAATATTAAACAAATTTTAGAAAACAGAAAATAAACCTTGGATTTTTTTTTCCAAGTTCAGAATGGAAAAGTATGACACACACTAAGACAAAATTAGATTTCTGGGACAGAGGGGCATTTACCAGCAGTTAAAACTTAGTAAGAACATAAGAAATAGGAGGAGTAGGCCATCTAGCCCTTCGAGCCTGCCCCGCCATTCAATAAGATCATGGCTGATCTGTCGTGGCTCAGTTCCACATTCCCGCCCTCTCCCCATAACCCTTAATCCCCTCTCTTATCAAAAACCCATCAACCCGCGTCTTAAAAATATTTAGCGAGGCAGCCTCCACCACCTCAACAGGCAGAGAATTCCAGAGATTCACCACCCTTTGAGTGAAGAAGTTCCTCCTCAACTCCGTTCTAAACCGCACCCCCCCCACTTTATCTTGAGGCTGTGCCCCCTAGTCCTACTGTCCTTTCTGAGCGGGAAGAGTCTCTCCACCTCTATCCTATCCATCCCATTCATCATCTTATACGTCTCAATGAGATCTCCCCTCATTCTTCTAAACTCTAACGAGTACAAGCCTAGTTTATTCAGCCTCTCCTCACAGCTCAACCCCCTCAACTCCGGTATCAGCCTAGTAAACCTCCTCTGCACTCCCTCCAAGGCCAAAATATCCTTGCGTAAGTACGGCGCCCAAAACTGCACACAGTACTCCAGCTGCGGCCTCATCAATGCCCTATACAGCCGCAACAAGACCTCCCTACTTTTATATTCAATCCCCCTCGCTATGAAGGCCAGCATCCCATTAGCCTTCCTTACCACCTGCTGCACCTGCAGGCTGGGTTTTTGCGACTCAGGCACAAGGACCCCGAGGTCCCTTTGCACCGTCGCCTGCTGCAGTTTTTCGCCACGTAAGTAATAATCCTTCCTACCATTATTCCTACCAAAGTGGACCACCTCGCACTTGCCAACATTAAATTCCATTTGCCATTTCCTGGCCCATTCACCCAGCCTATCTAGATCCTTCTGCCGACTCTCCACACCCTCCGCACAATTTGCCATCCCACCAATCTTGGTGTCATCAGCAAATTTCGACACCATACACTTGGTTCCCTCCTCCAGATCATCTATATAAATGGTAAATAGCTGAGGCCCCAGCACCGACCCCTGGGGCACTCCACTAGTCACCAAGCGCCAATCTGAATAGCACCCATTAACCCCCACTCTCTGCCTCCTATTTGACAACCAATCCTCTATCCACGCTAACACCCTACCCCCAACTCCATGCCCTTACCTTCTGCAATAACCTCTTGTGAGGTACCTTGTCAAACGCCTTCTGAAAATCAAGAAAGACCACATCCACCGGCTCTCCTCTATCCACTGCCCTAGACACGTCCTCATAGATCTCCAATAAATTTGTCAGACACGACTTCCCCTTAACGAAACCATGCTGCGTCTGCTCTATCAAGCAATTCCCCTCAAGATGCCTCGCTATTTCCTCCTTGATGACTGATTCTAACATTTTACCTACAACAGACGTTAAACTAACCGGCCTATAATTCCCTGCCTTTTGCCTGGCACCCTTCTTAAACAACGGCGTAACATTAGCCGCTTTCCAATCTTCCGGCACTTCCCCGGAATCCAGCGACGTCTAGAAAATAACCACCAAGACATCCACTATCACCTCCGCCATTTCTTTCAGAACCCTCGGATGCATTCCATCTGGTCCTGGGGACCTGTCCACAATCAGTCCCTCCAGTCTGTCGAGCACCACCTCTCTAGTAACAACAGTGTCATCGAGACCCTCCAGTCCTACCACCTTTCCATCGCTAACACCCGGCAAATTATTCACATCTTCGTCCGTGAAGACCGAAACAAAAAAGTTATTCAAGACCTCAGCCACTTCCCCATCCCCTACCATTAAGTCCCCCCTCTCATCCTCTAAGGGTCCAACGTTCACCCTAGCCAGCCTCTTTATATATTTATAAAAACTCTTGCTATCCTTTTTTATATTAAGCGCTAGCCCAGCTTCATAGTTTCTCCTACCCTTCTTTATCAACTTCCTTGTCAATCTTTGTTGACATTTAAACCTCTCCCAATTCTCTTAGTACATAATTAAATTAGTACATAATGTACATTAGTACATAATTAAAAATCCAGTTACAGCTCATGTACAAGGCAAAACAAATTTTTTTTAAAAAAAATGACACTACAGTGCAAAAAGTTTTATCAGGTCGATGATGTCCAATTGGAGTGCGTGGCTTTTAAGCAGTGCACCCTATGATCATGTACAGAATCAGTGACAGCAGCTTCTAGATTTCTGCAATTAACTGTGCATACACAGATTCCAGAAGTTGCTGTTAATTTCAGCGTAACAATGAATGTTGACAATTCTGCTATCACCACCATCACAAAATCCAGGGTTTTGAAGTCACTCAGTTCAAGTTACACATCCTTTTCAACTCTCCTACTGTTATTTCATAATCCTCCAATCTGGTTAAGGAGGCATAGGATTGTTTGCCCTGTTCACTTAAACAAGTTTCTATACTTAGTTCACCTGTCCAAAGACAAAATTCAGATTGAATTTCACAAACAGCGAATAATACATACACTACTATAGCATTGGTGCAAGGTAGCTGTGTGTTGCATCATCACTGTAACTATCATATGATAGCCCAATTTGGGAGAAAGAACATTATTTAATCCTGAATCAAAGCTCATTTCTCTGATAAACAGGTTACTCTGTTCAAGTGTAGCTTTGGACTTTAACATATGAACATAGAACACAGGACAGTACAGCAGTGGCCCTTCGGCCCTCGATGCTGTGCCAAGCCATGTCTGAACCCAAGATCAAGCTCTCCCACTCCCTATCATTCTGGTGTGCTCCATGTGCCTGTCCAATAACCGCTTGAAAAGTTCCTAAAGTGTCCGACTCCACTATCACAGCAGGCAGTGCATTCCACACCCCAACCACTGAGTAAAGAACCTACCTCGGACATCCCTCCTATATCTCCCACCATGAACCTTATAGTCATCCACCCGAAACACAGTCTCTGAATATCCACTCTATCTATCTCCCTCATCATCTTATAAACTTCTATTAAGTCGCCTCTCATCCTCCTCCGCTATAAAGAGAAAAACCCCAGTTCCCTCAACCTTTCCTCATAAGACCTACCCTCCAAACCAGGTAGCATCCTGGTAAATCTCCTCTGCAGTCTCTCCAGTGCTTCCACATCCTTCTTATAGTGAGGTGACCAGAACTGCACATAATATTCCAAATGTGGTCTCACCAAGGTCTTGTATAGTTGCAATATAACCCCACAGCTCTTAAACTCAAACCCCCTGTTAATAAATTCCAACACACTATAAGCCTTCTTCACCGCTCTATCCACTTGAGTGGCAAACTTCAGAGATCTGTGGATACGAACCCCAAGATCTCTGTTCCTCCACAGTCCTCAGAACCCTACTGTTGACCCTGTAATCTGCATTCAAGTTTGTCTACCAAAATTAATTACCTCGCACTTATATAACATGGTTAAGCTCCACAAATTTAGCAATTTTGTTAACCAGAAACACAAAATGTTATAATTGGTAGTGTGAAGGCACTTTTAGAGACATGCCGATTCTCCACAGTCAAAACACATACCTGTTAAATAATCAACAATAGCAAAAATCACAATTAAGTCCACTCCATCTCTTCCAGTTGCGCATACATTTTTACAAAGGTCTCTGGCCAACATTTGGAAATACGAACCTGGATTAATTAGCACACTTGCATTGAGGAGTGAATGGTGGTGAACAGTAATGCACACTGCATACATTTCCACTCAGGTAGCAAAGTGTCAGAAATATTTTTAAATGTTTTCTATCTTCATGTTAGAAGTTCTTCAGCAGTTTATAATTGGGTGATAAAATACTGATCAAAAAATTTCCAAGTACGCTGAAGGCCTTCAGAATTCAGGTGGCAGGATGCGTTGCCATCGTGAATGCATAGCAAAATGCGAAGGATTGTTCCAAAAGAAAGTGAAGAGCCAATCTAAACACAAGATAAAGTAAATGCATAATGGTACAAAAACTGAAAGCTTACCAATTCTCGATACACTCCTTCAGGTTTCCCGTCTACCTTTATACACTTCTCCTCTCGGTTCTTCTGGAACGCATCCCTGTTCTTGTTGCCTGTACCACTTGAATTCAAATTGCTCCGGACATTGCTTCCTCCACCAAATATCTTTGCCTTGGTTTCAAGAGAAGATATTCATGAAATAAAAATTTAATATATTTGACCGTACCCATTTAATTGCAGACACCAGGACCTGAAAAGTATGTATTTAAAAATTTGACTGCAGTAACCCATGTTATACAGTACATATTCATATACTTTATAACCAATGCAGTAAAGCACAAACATTTCTTCACAACCACAAATGATTAAATACATCTACAAATATTAGCTGACATTCATGAAACCATCAATAATACTGTAAGTTTGTCTCAATTAAATGTATAAATAGATTTTGATGGTGCATGCCAAGTGACAAATTTTCTGCAGGACAAATCCCACTACCAATAAGTATCAGGGCCTTGTATCTCTTGTCAATAATTTCTAAACACATTATTTCTGCAAAACTACACCATACATCTTGGTTTCTTCCAAACAAGTATTACTATTTTTAGGATAAATCCACGTTCTACTGCAGTTGCAGAATAACTTCTCATTTCCACATGTCATGAAGCTTTTAGAGTTGGTTGAGCCGTTTTTAAAATCATTGTGATCTTTTACTAATTTTCTGTTTGGTATGTGTGAAAGTATTCAGTACACAAATAATACATCTACCCTTAAATAGTGAATTGCAAATATACTTCCTTCCATATTCTTTACACTATTAAAAAGTTAACCAACATTTTAGCAAGTAACCAATTTCACACCATCTGTCCTATAGGATAATAGAATAGAATAGAGGCCACTATTCAGCTTATAGTGACGTGCCAGCTCCTTGAACAAGCTACCCAATTAGTTCTAATTCCCTAGGCTTGCCCCACAGATTTTTAAATGCTTTCTTTTCATTTATGTGTTCTTTTTGCTTATGAAAATTACGATTGCTTCCATTCGGGTTTTGCATTTCAGATTATAACATGCTGTGTTTGAAAAAAATAAATTGCATTTCACGTCTGGTTATTTACAGAGTTAAAATAAGGCACGACCAGAATATCATTCTAACAATACTTGCTCAATTTACTACAACCTAAGAATAAATTTGCATTTAACATCTTCAGTCTCTCAACTTCAAAGTGCCAAAGCCTTGGAGAACTTTTCTTTTCAGTCCAGTCACTATTCTAATCCTCACATTGGAATTCCTTGTCTACACACATTCCCTGCTCCCCAATCTGATCAACTCCTTCAGCGCCAACAATACTTACCCTGAAAAATAAACTTGCAGTTCTTCCTACTGCAATATCTTACACAAACATCTCCCTTTTGATGTATCATTGGCAACTTAGGCTTCAGTTGCATCAGCTCCACCTGGTGGAAACGCATCCACAAATACTTCTGCCACTTGAACACCTTGTACTAATAAAACCCATCTCTGAATAAGTTTTTGTTCACATTTACTAATCTCCATCAGACAGGTGTCTATTCCTTCCCCCACTCCCACACACCTCTTGGAAGTATCTAAGGACATTTGATATCGAAAACGTTATACAAGATTCAATTGTTGCCGAAAGGCAAACATGTTAGCCAATTTTGCAAAGTCCCAGATAGCTTTGAGAATCATGCCCAGATAATCTGACTTGAAGAATAAACTTTCAGAGTGACATGGAAATGTTTACATTCATCTCATCAGAACGAGTCTTGATTTAACATACATCATCTAAAGGTTGACAGCAATGGCAGTATAGCATTCCCTCAATCCCAGACCGAAAATGTCAACCCACCCTCAGAACAAATTGCCAGAATGGGAATTGAATCCTTGGCTATTTTACTTCGAGGTGTTTTGAGGCTTATATCATTCTTCTAGATGGCAACATGTGGGATAATGGGCTTACACTAGCAGGTCTCCTGTGGCACAGCTAATAGCAAGTCTGAATGCATGCTGGGAGCAACAGGGTGAGTTGGTTTGTAGAGTTGCACAGAATTACAGGAACATTTGGAAAGAAGTTTTAATTCAGTTACTGAACAGGTTTTTTGGGGATGCTGATAAATAAGTTGCATTTTTACTTTGGGTACAAAATTGAATAAAATTTGTTTACCTACTGGTTAGAGAAATAAATAAACCATTATGTACTGCATTCCAACAAAGCAGATTACGAGAAAGCTACACTCAGTTTCCCTGTTGGAAATAAAGCATTGGGCCAGCCATGCAAGTTTCAATGCATTTGGTCATGCACACAAGTTTTGAGGGTGCTCTTGTGGTATATCAGGTAGCACCCTGCCTCTGAGTCAGGGGCTTTGGGTTTGAGTCCCATTCCAGGGCTTGATGGCCAAGGAAAGTGTATTTATGATTACCAATCTGCAAATTCTTCTGAGACATGTCAATAGGGCTGGAGGGTGGGGTGTTGCTGGTGGAGGGAACCAAGATAAAATGCAGGAGAGATTCCTGGTGAGCTATATAAAATGAATAAAAAATGGAGTCTGTGCCATAACTACCAACAGCTCCAGACCACCACATACATGTAGCAAGTGAGACTCAGAACTCTGAGTAATCTACAACACAGGGACTCTGAGTTCTGTTTCTGAAGCTCTGTAGGGCAGAAAAGCATCACACCTATTTCTCAAAAGGGATAAGAAGAGCAGATGGCTGTGGCTAAAATAATAATGTTGACACTGCAAATTGCGATTTTAAAATGTGGAGACTGTTTTCCCAGGAAATAAAGTTTTATTACAGTCCACATTTCTTCGTAACATAATCCAAAACAAAAGCCCAGATTACAGAATCTTAAATTTAGTCCATCTAGACTTATTCCTATTCCATTCCAATTCATCCAAAGTCATCTACAGCTGCAGGATCTCAACCTGCCTAAAATCATGCTCATTCTCTGTACTCACTAGTGATCCTCGTATTAACAGTAACATGGCTGCTGTTTCAACATTGCAATAAAGTTAGGGGAACAAAATATCTAAACAAATCAGCAATCACTTGTGCAGAGGATGATTATTCCTTATGAATGGCTGGATTTAAATTAAATGTCACTGTTGGCTGTGAGATTGCAAATAGCTCAAGAGCCCCTCTAGGTTCTCCAACAGTAAAGACTCTGCTTGTTTGATAGAAGTGGTAGCAGAAGGTTGATTCAAGAAACTGCCTTCTCTTTCCGTCCCTCGCAATATTTTCGCTCAGTGGTTGTTCTTATTGATTAGAAGATCTAGCACCATTTTTGATGATGTATCACCATTATGGTCATTCCTGGGTATCTAACACCCATTTGTTGATGCCAACAAAGCAGACCTTCATGGAGGCTTGGAGGTAGTCTCTGAAACATTTCCTTTTGCCAAAAATAAACCAATCTGAGCAGACAACCAGTAACTGGGGGATATTTGGGTGAAATTAGTCTAGCAGGTAGCAAAGTCAGGAGTGGGAGCAAGGCAAAGTTAGCACATCAAAACAGAAATCTGAAAGGGCTATGGTAAGATGCTGGAATTTTTAACATTTGTGGGCTGAGTCAAAATGAGGAAGGGCTTGTTGTCGATCTGGGCTGCAATCAACTGGAAGAAACAGAAACAAGTGCAACAGAAGACAGCTCAGCAACTAAAGTTCTAACTGATATTCAGAAGTAAGTTGTGAGCTTGTAACAAAAGCACAACTCTCCAAGAAAATGTCTATCCTCCCAAAATATATCCAAACATCTCAGAACTGCTTGATTCTGCAGCTCCTGTCAATCGCAATTTCTGAATACTTTATTTCACTTAATCAACTGCAGAAAATATTCATTCTTCAAGAACTTGATACTTTACCTCCTTGTTCTTGCTGATTTCTGCAATAGCAGCAGTCCTTTGCTTTTCAAATTCATCATCACCCCCAATTTTATTTGTGCTGGCAACCTGTAGCGTTTTCCTTTTATCAAGGTCTCTACTATCAACCTGGTCACGAGTTAAACATTTCTGGAAAAAACGCAAGTTTTTTGCAATTAATACAAGATGGATGAGGCCAAACAAAACACAGCAACTTTCTTTCCTGCTAGAATTATTTCTGTTAAATGAAAATAAATTTCTTCAAGGAAAAAAAAGAATCAAGTGAACATTTTTGTTAAAAGCATTCTATGTAGCAAAGAAAAATAAATTGGAAAAGAATAATAAGAACTAGGCAGGCAGTGGATGAGAGCAAGTAGTGCCATGGCTGTTGCATATTTGGATTTTCATAAGCATTTGATACGGTGCCACATGGCACACTGGTTAGTAAATTAGAAATATTTGGGATTACTGGGTGCTTGGCAGCATGGATTAGGAGTTGCCTAAGAGATAGGAAACAGAGGGGTAGGTATAGATGGACATTTCTCAAATTGGAGACGAGCTGAAGGTGGTGTTTTCCATGGATCAGAGTGGGGCCCCTGCTTTAACTGATTTTGATGAACAACTTAGAGATGGGTTTTGAGGACAAAATCCCCAAATTTGCAGATGATACCAAGCTTGGGAGAATAGTGAATTGTGAGGATTTGCCCAAACATGAATTTCAATGCAGCAAAATGAGGTAATGCATTTTGGTAGAATGGTACAACTTTGAGGGGAGTACAGAAGCAGAGTTATCTTGGGGTTCAAGTGCACAGTTGAGGCTGGCCAGGCAATTTGAAACACTTGTTAAAAGGAGGCTAATAGGATCCTGCAGTTTACAAATAGAGGCAATCAGTATAAAAGCAAGGAAGTTATGCTACGCCTCGACAAACCATTGGTCAGACCATATCTGGAATACGGTGTTCAATTCTGGGCACATTTAAGGAAGGATGTTAAAGCCCTTGAGAGAGTGCAAAGGAAATTTACCAGAATGATACAGGGATGAGGAATTTTTAGAAACAAGGAAAGATTAGAGAAAATTAGCTTATTCTCCTTGAAGCAGTGAAGATTAAGAGATGATAAAAACAGAAGATGCTGGATAATCACACAACTGATGAGGATCATCCAGACACGAAACGTGAGCTCTATTCTATCTCCACAGATGCTATCAGACTTGGAGAGATTTTCCAGCATTTTCTCTTTTTGATTCCAGCATCTGTAGTATTTTGCTTTTATCTTAAGAGGTTATCTTAGTTAGGTGTTCATAATTATGAGCAATTTTGACAGGGTAAAGAAGGATATTCCGTTTCCACTAGTTGTCATTTAAGTGACTAGGGGGTCACAGTTTGAAAACGGTCAGTAAGGGAACTAGGAATGGAATGAAACCTTTACTTAATGGTTGTTGGGATTTGGAATGTGCTGCCTAGGAGATTGGTGGAGGCAGATCCACAGCAGTTTTCAAAGGAGAGCTGGATACCTATTTTAAAGTGATGAATTTAGAAGTCTACAGAGATAAGGCTAGAAAATAGGACTAGCTGGGTACCTCTTTTAGGAGGTGCTGCAGCCAAATCGAGCCTGTTCCACCATTCAATATGATTACTCATCGTTCACTTCAATGCTTTTCTCCCCCCACAATCCCTTTATTTCACTGGTATTTAGAAGTGTGTCCATCCCTGCTTTAACATGCTCAACAACTGAACATCCACAGCACTCAGGAGTAGAAAATTCCAATGATTCACAACTCGAGTAAAATAATTTCTTCTCATCTCAGCCTCAAGTGGTTTGTCCCTTATTTTGAAATTTAGTTCCTGAGTTCTAGACTCTCCAGTCGATGAAACAGCTGACCTGAATCTGACCTGTTTAAATCACTCTCAAGTATTTTGTAGGTTAAGCAAAGTTTCTCCAATCTCTCTCGATAAAACAGCCCTGCCATCCTGGGAACAGATCTGGTGAACTTCCATGGCACACAGGGCAATAATATCCTTTCTCAGATATAGGAAGGAAAACTGCACAGTGTTGCTCAGGTGCAGTCCAACCAATTCTATACTATCAAAGCAAGACTTCACCACTCCTGTACTCAAATGTTCTGCAATAAAGTAACATACTCCGTCTTCCTAATTACTTGCTGCACCTGCTTGTTAGCTTTCAGTGCCTTACTGACAAGGTCTCTTTGTACATGTACACTTCCTAACCTCTGCACATCCATTTCTCACCGAAGCAGATAACATCTCATTTTTACACATTATATTTAATCTCCCACGTTCTTGTCCACTCACTAAGCCCCTTAGCATCTTCCTCACAAAATACATTCCTACCTAGCTTTGTCATTCGCAAACCGAGGAATATTACGTTTGGGTCTCACATCCAAATCATTCATATATATTGTGAATAGTTGATGCCCAAGTATTGATCCTTGCAGTACCCCACTGTTCACAGCTTTCCAATGTCAGAATGATCCATTTTTTCTACAACTTTTTCTGCCCATTAAAAAAGTCTTAATCCATGCCAATATATTGCTTCATATCCAACGTTTTACCTTTGCTAACCTATTGACTTTATCAAAGGCCTTCCAAAAACCCAAGTTCATGACAGCACCAACTTCCTTCATCAATTACGTTAACAATCACTCCAACAGGTTCATCAAACATGATTTCCCATTCAAAAATCCATCTTGACTATGCCCAATTATCATTTATTACCTCTTTTATAACAGATTCCAGCATTATCACTAATGCTGATGACTACTACTGACTGCTGCTACTACAGTTTTCCTGTTTTCTCTCTCCCTCTCCTCTCAAATAGGGTGACATTTGCTACCTTCCAATCTTTAGGGACCATTCTGGAATCTACTGAATTTTAGCAGATGATCACTATCACATCTGTTATCTCCTTTGCTACCTCTCAACACTAGGACAGTGATGAGTAACTTCGGTGAGCGAGTGGGCCGCACGAGCGGCCCTCCTTTGCATCAGTGGACCGCAAGATTTAAATCAGGTATGTTCACTAACCATGACCCCATGAATAAGATTAAATACACTTAATACATGCCAAATGTCCTAGAACAAGTTATAGAAAATGCTTATTCACTTGTATATTAATGGAACTGTCAATTTCAATTGATAGAAACAAAATAAATATTTACAGAGCTCTCCCAGTCAATGTTGTGTGCAATCAGCATGCACCTCATTTCACTTGTCCTTCCTTGCTTTACGTGCATATCATTTCAGTTATACTGGAAGGAAAAAACCACGTGGACGGAAATCAGCAGGATGTGGCAACTCTGCACATGTGCAGTGGTCAGCAAAATGTCTCACTCCACATCTCATGCCGCAGTCAGTACTCAGATGAGTGACATGTGGTCTCTGGGTCGCAGACTGCACACCACTGCTCTGATTTAAAATATCATGTCTCAGGGACTTACCAACTATTAGTCCCATTAATTTCTCCAGAATAATCTTCTCACTAACAGCATTCTTCATTCTCCCTAGTCCCTTGGACCTATAATTCTGGGAGATTTATAGATCTTCCTCAGTGAGACAGATACAAGGTAATCATTTAGCTTCTGTCATTTCTCTTCTAACCATTATAAATTCTCCCGACTCTGCTTGTGATGGAGCCACATTTATTTAGGCAAACATTTCACTCTTACGTACCTAAGCTTTAAGAGTTTATTTTTGTTTTTTCCTAGATCACATTCATATTCTATTCTTTTCTGAACAGTTTCTTGGTGCTCCTTTGCTTAATAACGGGAGATTTTGGACAAACATTGTTGTTTTGACACTCCAGCTGATTTACTCAAATTACACTGCTCAGCAGGCTTGACACCGATGATGAAAAGCTCAAAGCAAGTAAGTATGGGACAAACAGGGATGTATGTGTGGTCTGACCATTGTTATAAGGAATTGTACAGCTAACAATACAGGGTAAGAGAGGCATTCAGTAGTTTAACCTTCTCACCCAAGTGATGGGCAAGTGTGCAGGTCGAGTCTTAAGTCATATCAGCAATTTAAGCTGACTCATTCACCAACTCTCCATTTCAGATTTGGCATCTGAAAACCTAATGGACAATTTCAATGAAGCACAGTACAGTAATGGGATGTCGCCCAAGAATGGATTAGTTTTGACAAAGATACAGATCCAGAATCCATAAGTCTTCTTAATGAATCCATTAATATTAGAAGAAAAAGTGATCTGACTTTTTGGTAGAATGTTGTGGGTCGTTTTACTTTGAAGATTGTGGACTGTCGCAGTGGTGGAATTTGTCACAGCTGTCCAAATGTGAACATGATTTTCAGTGCAGTGTGCTGGGTGTGGATGGGATTGAAGCTTCCTCAGTGAGATAGAAACTCTTAATAAAAAGATATTTTTTCAGTTCTGTGGTTATATAGCATCACCCAAACAGGGTAAAACTTAATGTTTCTAGAGCAAAAGCTCAATTAGAAGTGCATAAGTGTATTAACATAGTTTAAATTGAGTTAACACAGCATGGTGGATGTATCAACTGAGTGTTCTATTCACTTGCTGAAGTTGCACTCATCCACGCAAGTGATCCATCATCACGCTCCTGACTTATACTTTGTAGATGGAGGGGCTTTAGGGACTCAGGTGGTGAGTAACCCACAGAATTCCCAGTATGTGCGTGACTGGTCCAATTCTGTCCTTGGTAACCCCCAGAAATGTTGATAGGATATTTAGTGATGTTCGAACTTAGAATCCCTACAGTACAGAAAGAGCGTTGCAGCTATACAGGAACTGTTTGGCAAACGCCATGATTAGTTCTAGATCATGTCTTCAGCACTATTACTGGAATTCTGTGGGGCCATATCCTTTCCGGTATCTAGTGCTGTCAGTTGTTCCTTGATATCAAGTGGAGTGAATACAATTGGCTGAAGATTGGAAAACAGCTGCAAATGCTTCAGCCTTATCTTTTGCACTAATATGCTGGGTTCCCCCATCATTGAGAACAGGTACATTTGTGGAGCCTCCTCCTCCAATTCTTGTTTAATTATCCACTGCCATTCCCAACTGAAAATGGCAGAAAATACAGAGCTTCGATTTGATCAGTTGGTTGTGGGATTGCTTAGCACAATCTGTTGTGTGTTGCTTCCACTATTCGACATGCAGGGAGTGCTGTATTATAGTTTCACCAGGCTGACCCTCATTTTTAGGTATGCCTGGTGCTTCTCCAGGCATGCCCTCCTGCACTCTTCATGAACCAGGCTTAACACTGCCAAGTCTTAAGTTGCTAAATCTGTTGTCCCATTTAGCACATTGGTAGTGCCACACAGCATGACGACAGGTATCCTCAATGTGAATTTGGAACTTTGCCTCAAGGGGTGTGTGCTGGTCACTAATAGAATCCCTACAGTGCAGGAAGCCATTTGGCCTACCGGACCTGCACCGACAATAATCCCACCCAAGCCTTATTCCCATAACCCTACATATTTACTCTAATCTCCGACATTAAGGGAGAATTTATCATGGCCAATCACCCAAACCCACACATCTTTAGACTCCTATTAACACCGTTATTGACAGATGCATCAATGACAGGTAGACTGATGAGGACGAGATCAAATAGGTTTTCCCTATTGTTGGATCCTTCACCATCTGTTGAAGGCCCAGTCTCATTGTAATGCCTTTTGTGCTCAGCTAGCCCAGTGCTACCGAGCCATTTTTTGGTGATGGATATTAATGCTTCCCAGCCAGAGTTTATCCTGTGCCCTTGCCATGCTCAGTGTTTCCTCCAAGGTGATATTCAACATGGATATTCAACGTTCTCCAAATGATATTCATTAGCTATAGAGGACGTTTGGTGGTAATGAGAGGTTTCTTTGGCTCATCTGACCAGATGCCATGAAACTCCGGAGGCCCAGTGTTCATGTTGACTGCTCCCAGAGTAAGCCTCTCAACTGCATATTTCTATGTCACCGCCACCATTGATGGCTCTTATCCTGTCAGTGGGTCAGGACATACTCACGGATGTTGATGGTGGTGCCTGGTATATTGTCTGTACGATTGATTCTCATAGAATTATCTGTCTCAGGCTGTTGCTTCACGAATGTATGCAACAGTTCACTCAATTCTGGAACAAGCCCTCAGATGTAAGGAAGAAAGACTTTGAAGGGTGAACAGGCTGGATGTGCCAGTGATTTCTGTTGCCTCAGTCAATGACAGGTGGTCCATTGGTTTAGTTCCTTTTGAACTTTGTAGTGGTTTGATACAACCAAGTCCATTTCAGAGGGCATTTAAGAGTTTAGAACAGTGGGTTTGGAGTCACATGTCAGCCAGACTAGGGAAGGATAGCACATTTCCTTCCCCAAAGGGCATCAGTGGAGCAGGTAGGTTGGATGAACAATTGCCAATGGTTCGATCACATTCCTGACTTGTCCCTTGTAGATGGTGGATAGGCTTTGGGGAAGCAGGAGAGGAGTTATTTGCAACAGAATTCCAAGCCTTTGACCTGCTCTTATGGCCATGTTATTTATCTGGCTGATTCAGTGGAGTTTCTGACCAATGTAAGCCCTTCAAAGATACTGATGATCAGAGAATCAACAGTGATGTCATTGAGAATATCACAGGGACGTGGTCAGGATCTCTCTTGTAAAGACGCTCACTGTCTTGCACTCTGTGGCACAAGTTTTATTTGCCATTTACTGGTCAAAGCCTGAACGTTATCCCAATCTTGTTGGATATGGACACAGATTGCTTCAGTATTGGAAGAGTTGAAACCAAACTAAGCACGAGTGAGTGGATTATTGGTCAGTGAAGTGCTGCTAGATAGCACTGTCAACACCTTCCACCATTTTGAGAAAGACTGATGGGGTGATAATTGGCTGGACTGAATTTGTCCTGCTTTTTATAAATACCTAGGCATTTTTTTTAAATGATTAGATAGATCCAGTATTTAGCTTCTGCACTATATTCTCTGCTCTTGCTGCCCATTTTTTTGGTACATCCTGCCAGTGAAACAAGCCATACCCAGAGATTGTGATGGAGTAGTCAGGGACTTTGACTGTAAGGCACCATTTGATAGGAACAAATCATATCAGGCAGTTGCCCATCTGGTTTGTGGGACAGTTCTTCCAATTTTGGCACTTCTCCAGATGTTTGTAAGCAGAAGCAGATCAACTGGACAGGGTTTGCCTTTGTCATTTCCAATAACTTGGTTGGTGCAATGTGGTGCACCTGGGATTACTTTTATTCAACTTTTTTGTAATGGTTTAATGCAACTGGGCAGTCTGCTAGTCCATTTCAGGAAGCATAATCAACAGCTATACAAATGCCAGACTGGCTGATAAGTGGTGGAGTATAATGTTAGCAAGTGTGAGGTTATCCACTTTGGCAGAAATAATAGTAGGAGGGATTACTATTTAAAGGGCGAAAAGCTGCAGCATGCTACGGTGCAGAGGGACCTGGGGGCCCTTGTGCAAGAGTCGCAAAAAACCAGTCTGCATGTGCAGCAGGTGATCAAGAAGGCGAATGGAATGCTGGCCTTTATAGCGAGGGGGATAGAATATGAAAGCAAAGAGGTCTTGCTGCAACTGTACAGGGTACTGGTGAGGCCGCAGCTGGAGTACTGTGTGCAGTTTTGGTCACCGCACTTGCGCAAGGATATTTTGGCCTTGGAGGGACTGCAAAGGAGGTTCACTAAGCTGATTCCAGAAATGAGGGGGTTGGACTATGAAGAGAGACTAAATAGACTGGGTCTGTACTCGTTGGAGGATCTTATAAAGACATATAAGATAATAAAAGGAATGGATAGGGTAGAGGTAGAGAGATTCTTCCCGCTTAGAAAGGATAGCAGGACTAGAGGGCACAGCCTCAAGACTTTTGGGGGGGGGGGGGGTGGTGGAAAGCAGTTTAGATCGGCGTTGAGGAGGAACTTCTTCACTCAAAAAGGGTGGTGAATCTCTGCCCGTTGAAGTGGTGGAGGCTACCTCGCTAAATATATTTAAGTCACGGGTAGATAGGTTTCTGACAGACAAGGGTTATGGGGAGAGAGCAGGAAAGTGAAACTGATCCACTTCAGATCAGCCATGATCTTATTGAATGGCAGGGCAGGCTCAAAGGGCTAGATGGCCTAGTCCTGCTCCTATTTATTATGTTCTTATGGCTAAGCACTGCAGATTTCCTCCCATGGAGGGCGCGAGTGGGTTTTTAATATCAGGTAGGTTCATTGTCATTATTCGAGAGACTCAATTCTAGATCTAACAATTAAACACATGCAAATTTCCTCAGCTGCCATGCTAAAATTTGAACTCAGGTCTCTAAGACATCAGTCTGGATCTCCGCATCACTGATCCAGTAACATAAGCACTATGCTACCATTCCAAAAAGATCAGGTGAAATTTCTGGAATTCTCTATCTGAGTTATGAATGCTGCATCGTTGAGTGCATTTAAGACTAGAGTAGATTTTTGATACCTCAAGGAATCAAGTGGATTTGCAGCCATGAATATATGCTTGAAGAACCATATGGTCCAATGTCTCCCATTTCATAAGCTCTTCTGAATTTGTTGAAAGGGGAATCAAATTCTGAATGTCTTTGGTTCAGTTGACAGTACAGGGGCCCCACTAAAATAATTATTGGTTTGAGCTTTGTCCCAGGACTTGAACACTAAAATAAGCTAAGATTTCACTGCCAGGTGAGATGTCAGATTGAGGTCCTGTCTGCCCATTTAATTGGCACAATTTGGAGAACAAACTCTCCTGGTGCCCTGGTCAATATTCACTCCACAACTGTCATCACCAAAACAAATTAACTGCAAATGTGTTTGACTTTGCAGGGCTTCACAATGGATAACTGGATGCCAGTGAGTACAAATCTGAAAAATCCATTGGAATCCTCAAAGAGCACGTACAGCACAATATAAATGCAAGTCTTTCTCCGTCACAAAATATAATCCACTCAGATGCATGGCTGAATTTGTCATACCTGCCCAAAAGGGACAAAAGGGGGAGGTCCACCTTCAGCTCCAATATTACTTCGATTATATTTTGCCAAACTCTGAAAGAACAAGAGCACTTTTTTAAAAAAGTATTATATTTGACATTCAAGAAATGTAAAACCAAGAAGTGTCAATTTTCTCTAATGAATGAATGGCATTGTTTGCTGAGTCAAAGGATACATTAAGATATTGAAGAGTCACTGTACAAGAAAATGGACAGCTGAACAAAGGAAAAAAAGGCAGTCTCAGTAACCGTGATAACAAGCTGTACTAAAATAATGTGCAAAATGTGTTAAAATATTCAATCATTGAAAAGAAAATTTAACTTAAGCACCATAAAGGATATTCATTTGGTCGTACAGAACTTGAATATTGCTTGAAAAAAAAACACATTTATCAAAGCTTTTTGTCTTGCACCGATCAGCACAATCTCAAGAAAACAACCAAGAGGGGGAACAACAACTTTAAACTCTGAGGAGAGAGCACTGATCGATTGGCAAGGGGACTCTGGTAGAGGCATTGCTCTGGAGAATGCACCAGCAGATGACTGACTGACAGACAATTAAATGCCATGTTTTGTTTGAAATTTAAACTAGACAGCTTAACCTCTGGTCAAGGCAGTGTCCTGTGGAATGAACCAGTGAATGGCTATCACTTACCTTGTTTAGCTAAAACAGGTGCAATGTGTGTAATTTCTGTCTGCAAAGAACAGGGCCATGTGCATTAACACATGGAACTTCAACTACACAAAAATAATCCAGAATGCAAGCTAGACTGACTATCTTAAATTGGTTGTCAGCATAATTTTTAAACATTAGGATTATTTAGCAAATGCTGTCCAATCGCACAATCACAACTAATGTTGGACACTATATTTTGCAAGGACAGCTGGTTGTATACAGCATGTACTTTGCCCTTTAGAAACAGCAAAAAAGACATGCTATTTGGTATGATCTGCCTGTCTTTGAGATGTACAACCTACATACCTGGCATTTAAATTCATATACTACATTACTAATTTGAGACAGAGAGACATTAGAATCCCAATATGTGTACTCAGTGAAGACAGGGCTTCACTGGACTGTAACTGAGAACCCCCTGTCAACAAAAATGTCAAGTAAAGCAAGTTAATTTGATTGCTCCACTTCAAAGATGAATTTGCAGAATGGAGCCCATTAAAAGGCATGCGGGAAAAGTATTACATGCTGCTGTGGATTTAAATATAGCAAACTGACAATCCACATACTGGAAATATACAAATGTTAGGTGTCATTTTACTGAAGACATATTTCCCATGAAGTGCAACCTTAAGAACAATTTGGACATGCACATCAGCAAATTTGACATTGGGACAACTATGTTCATCCATTACAGTCCAAAAAATTGCACACGATTCTTAATGGCGAGTCCAGAGTCCAAAATCCTATCCACTGAATGTGCCACTTAAAATGACCAGACAGCTTTGTTCAAAAGTAAACTTTAAAAAGGGCTTGCCAGACTTGTGAATGAGTGATGAGATGCCACGTGTTTTAGAGTTCTTCGAATGTTGTAGGGATAGTTTCCTTGAACAGTATGTTACAGAACCTACGAGGGAGCGAGTTATCTTAGATCTGGTGCTGTGTAATGAGGCAGGTAGAATTAGGCACCTTCTTGGGACAAGTGATCACAATATGGTTGAATTACTGATACAGATAGAGGGTGCGAAAGTAGGGTCCCAAACCAGTGTCATCTGCTTGAACAGAGGGGAGTATGATAGGATGAGGGTGGAATTGGCTAATGTAGACTGGGGGCACAGACTGGTTGATAGGACAGCTGAGGAACAGTGGAGGATTTTTAAGGAGATTTTTTTCAGTACGCAGCAAAAATATATTCCCGTGATAAAGAAGGACTGTCAGAAAAGGGATAACCAACCGTGGATAACGAAGGAAATAAAAGAAGAGTATTAACTTTAAAACCGATGCATACGGAGCAGCTAAAAATAGGGGGAATTAGAAGATTGGGAAAGATTTAAAAAGCAACAAAGAATGACTAAGAAAGCAAAAGAGAAAGGAAAGGTACAGTATGAAACTAAACTAGCTCTAAATATAAAAAATGATGGTAAAAGTTTTTAAATGTATAAAGAGGAAGAGAGTGGCTAGTGAATGTTGGACCCTTGGAGGATGAGAGGGGGGATTTAATGATGGCAAACGAGGAAATGGCTAAGACTAAGTTTTTTGTGTTGGTCTTCATGGTGGAGGACACAAATAGCTTACCGAATATTAAAGATAAAGGGTTGGTAGGAGATGAGGTCCTTAATAAAATTACTGTTACTGAAGAGGTAGACTAATGGGGCTGAAGGTAGACAAGTCCCTGGGACAGGATGGAATGCATCGCAGGGTACTGAAAGAAACAGCAGAAGTAATAGCATTAGTAGTTATGTATCAAAATTTGTTGGACTCTGGGGAAGTGCCGGCAGATTGGAAAACAGCCACTGTTACTCCACTGTTTAAAAAAAGGTAGTAGACAGAAGGCGGGTAACTACAGGCCGGTTAGCTTAACGTCCATAGTTGGGAAAATGCTAGAATCCATCATTAAAGAAATAGCAGAACACCTAGAAAAGAACGGTCCAATCAAGCAGGCACAGCATGGATTCAAGAAGAGAAAGTTGTGTTTGATGAATTTACTGGATTTTTATGAAGATGTGACTAATGCAGTAGGCAGAGGGGAACCGGTGGATGTGGTGTTTTTAGATTTCCAGAAGGCATTCAATAAGGTGCCTCACAAAAGGTTGCTGCATAAGATTAAAGGTACACAGAGTTAGGGGTAAAGTGTTAGTGTGGATTGAGGATTGGCTATCTAACAGGAAGCAAAGAGTTAGAACAAATGGGTGCTTTTCTGGTTGGTAGTTGGTGACTTGTGGCGTGCCGCAGGGATCGGTGCTGGGGCCTCAACTGTTTACCATATACACAGACGACCTGGAGGAGGGGACTGAGCGTAGGGTAACAAAATTTGCTGATGACACAAAAATGAGTGGAAAAGTGAATTGCGTGGAGGACGCGGAAAGTCTGCAGAAAGATCCGGATAGGTTGAGAGAGTGGGCAAGGACCTGGCAGATGGAGTATAACGTTGGAAAATGTGAGGTTATCCACTTTGGAAGAAATAATAGTAGGATGGAATATTATTTAAATGGTGAAAAGTTGCAGCACGCTACTATGCTTGTCTTGTAGTCCTTGCGCACGAATTGCAAAAACTCAGTCTGTAGGTGCAGCAGGTGATCAAGAAGGCAAATGGAATGTTGACCTTTATTGCGAGGGGGATAGAATATAAAAGCAGGAAGGTCTTGCTGCAACTGTACAAGGCACTAGGGAGGCCGTAACTGGAGTACTGTGCAATTTTGGTCCCCTTATTTGTGAAAGAATATATTGGCCGTGGAGGGAGTACAAAGAAGGTTCAACAGGTTGATATCAGAGATGAGGGGGTTAGCTTATGAGGAGAGATTAAGCCTGTACTCAGAGTTTAGAAGGCTGAAGGGGGATCTTATAGAGACATAAGATAATGAAGGGGCTAGATAGGGTAGAGGTAGAGAGATTATTTCCACTTAGAAAGGAAACCAGAACTAGAGGCCACAGCCTCAAAATAAGGGGGGAGGGGGCAGTTTAGAACAGAGTTGAGGAGGAACTTCTCTCAGAGGGTAGTGAATCTCTGAAATTCTGTGCCTATTGAAGTGGTGGAGGCTACATTGTTGAATATGTTTAAGTCACGGGTGGATAGATTTCTGATCTAAGGGAATTAAGGGTCATGGGGAGCAAGCAGGTAAGTGGAACTGATCCACGTCAGATCAGCCAAGATCTTTTTGAATGACGAGGCAGGCTTGAGGGACTGTATGGCCTACTCCTGCTCCTATTTCTTATGTTCTTACGCGGAACATATGACAGAATTCATCCTCATGGCTCAATGTGTCAGCATATACATGAACTGCCTAAGACACACAAGTGATGTGTCTTTACACCGTATATTGTTTGACTAGCTCCGCACAGCATGAATTGGCCAAATGGATCGGCAAATTGTTTTAAACAGCTTTGAACAAAGTTTTCCACATCCATGGTGAAGGATTCCATCACATTTGCGAAGACCATACAGGATTTGCATATCGATAGCTGTGTCTATGTGGTCATCTGATATTGCTTGTAAGTTACACTTATGAAAGCAATAGATATTTGTGCTGCAGCACTGTATCACGTCAATCTAGACCTGCCACTATTGCATGAAGCTTATGAGCATGAAGCTCATCAAGCTTATGAACTCAGTAACTCAAGCAGCTAAATTCAGCTTTAACAACACCATGTGCGCCCAAATACATAATTTGCCATGGGATTTGCTCTGGACCCAGCTCTCACAAACAACTTGGTTGGATTTCATGAGAAATATGCCTTTGATGGATAACATTTAACCTAGTCATTGAATATTTCCAATCTGTTGATAAGTTTTAAAAATGTAAATCTGCAATGGAGCGGTCAAATTATCTCCCTTTCCTTGATGTACTACTATACTGCAAAACTTACCTTTACTAACCAATAAACATGTTCTAAACAGGTCCAAAGGTTGGCCTTATCATCAATCTCAAATAGTGCCAGAGCATTTTCTCACCATGAAAGCCTAATGCTGAAATAGGGCATCTCAAAGGACATGTGGGGGATAATGGCTACCTTGACCAGATAATTTTATGCAGTACATCGCACAAACGCATAAATGGACCTATGCCGGTCATATCTGGCTCAAAAAAAGTACCCAGTCTTCCTCAGATTACCATGGAAGGGCAAGGTATCTCAGAAATTTGAAAAACAACTGAAGCCAGCTGCCTCACACTGCTACTATGCAGTAGCAACATGAGTGGCATTCACCACTAAATAGATGCTGCCATCAATCAATAAGACATTCTGCCTATCACACAAATGAATAATGTGGTATACAAATTTCAGGGTCAGGATGACAGAGGCCATACTTGCCACAGACTGATGCATGCCATCAAATAGCATGTCTTTTCTGGTTGCAACAGGCAAAGTACAGGCCATGCCCAATGGCCAATGTTTGCAAATGTCCAGATTAGATGCGATTCCACACATGGACAACATCTGCTAAATAATCCTCAGTGTGCTAAAGATTACGCTAACAAATAATTTAAGATTGCCATTTGGGCTCACAGTGTGGAGAATTTGAGTGCACTGGAAGCTACATACATTAATACACAGGGCCCTGTTCTTTGCAGACAAGAACAATGTAAATATTGTGCCAGTTTCAACAAAGCAAATTAAGTGCTAGTCATTCACTGGTCAATGCCTTGATTAGGGTCTAACTGCATGGTTCAAGTTTCAAATAATGTTTGGCAATTAACCGTCAGTCACCATCAATCTGTACATGCCATGGCAATGCCTCTACCAGAGTCCACTTGCCAACCAATCAGAACCCCCTTCTCAGACAGTATGAAGCTTTTTCCCCTGACAAAGGTATTTGTGCAATTTTCATGATGAATGCTAGATGGAAAGTTTCAACAAAATGCTTTTTTTCCCCCCAAAAAACATAAGCGAGTTCATAACATATATACCACTCCAGCATTTAATCTCCTTCTCCCCAACTGCACTAAATGATCTAATCAAAAAGAATGTTGGTCAAACTTCCATTCCTAAATAGGCAAGGTTAGGGTTAATGGTCAATAATTTATTACTGAAGAACATTCTCCAATCTTCCATCCAAATATGAACAATAGCTCATCTCCATCAATTACACAGTTGAGATTGAGAAGATGCTAGTGGAGGGGTCCACAGACATAAGCTAGAAACCCATCAGATTCCCACTGAGCAACTTACAGCCTCAAAATGGTAACTTCTTTTTCCTTAAGCCAAACATTTGTCAGTAATGAACGACTGTCCCAGTATATGCCCAACACTAAACTGGACCATGCCAGTCATTTCAAATTTCCATAAGAGAATTTCAGGCTGCACGGTTTTGTGGTTTTGGTTAAGGAATTTTATCGATTTTGCACCAAAAACAACTTCTATTTTTCTCAGTACATAATACAAATATATTAATGTACTTTTGTAAAATGCAATTTTGTTTGGAAAACATAGGAAATATAAATAATGTTTAATTTTATCTATCAAATTTAGACAATTAATAGTTTTATTTGAACTTGCTTAATCTCAACTTTTCAGCAAAAATTAGTCATAAGTTTACTGAGGTATTGCAGTGTGGTTTGAATTGAAAATAATGTGTTCTCACCCTTTGCAATTCCCACTTTTCAATGAGTTGATCCACTTCACCACCAAGGACAAAAATGTTGGCATCATTTAACAATAGAAATCCATTCCTTATTTTAACAGTTCCAAATAATCTCACTTTTGTGCCAGGTGGGGTGTTGAGGCTAACAGAAAACAAAGAAGCTTCATTAAGAAAATAAATTATACTGAAGTACAAAAAGTCTAAAATAATTAGCTCAAATACAGTGAACGGGAATTTGCACAAATCCCATCTCTCACGCTATTAAGTTTCACATGGGCTGTTAAGAATATTGGCATTAAAACTTATTAACAAAATGAACTGGTGCAGTATGCCGTCTCATCGCAAAAGATGTGATATAAACAACATCGTCTCCATTTCTCCTCAAATGTATCACGCAATCACAAAACATTCAGTGCTACTGAGTAATGGATGTACAAATTTAAAATCAAGATAATGTTTGTAGGACTTAGGCAGAGCTAGTTCAAACAAAGGGCTGTAGAAGCAAATAGTAAAAAAGGCTGATGCTTTTACAAGTTCTAAGATGGACAAAAAGACCTTTAGAAAATTCACCTGTCCAAATACAGGAAGCAAAAATCAATTTGGTTAAGGGGCCATTCTGATGAAAGATCACAGACCTGAAATGCTAATTGTGTCACTATCCGCAAATGCTGCTGATTATTGAGAGCATTTTCAAATTCTCTTTCAGATTTCCAGCAGTCACAGTATTTTAGACCTGCTTTTGTGGGTCTGGGGACTAGTGAATAAATCAGAACTGCAATTCTACACCTTTTACTAATGACAAAATCAGACAATGACTTGCTTCGGCATTTATTCTTGACCATTACCTTCTTACGCAGACTGAATCTTCTTGGGTGAAAGAAGCAGTATTCTAACAGGTGAAAAGGATGCAAATGGCTGCACTCAAACAGCCTATATTACCCTTCAAACTAATGTAGTTCTATATAGGGTCTATAATTCCATATTAATTGCAATTAATTGTAAACATGTACACATTCACTGGGGATTCACTTCTGATCCTAAGGACAGACAAACTGTGCTGGGTGAGGCATGTACCTATGTAAGTAAAAAATTATAAATTGTGTAAAACACAGTGGCAGTTCTACCCTTCACTAAATGGCTCTTTGATGGGAACATGATAGCAGAAGAATGAAGTCAAAATACTGCCAATGCTGAAGGTTAGCTCTATTCTCTGTCGTCCTGGCCCAAAACATTGGCCTTATTCTCTCTTCATGGATGCTGTCAAACCTGATAAGATTTTCTAGCATTTTCAGTTTTTGTACCTCTAAAACGGTTGCTCAAAAAGCTAAGAAAATTCCTCCAACATAAAATTAATATCCTGGTAACCAAGGTAATAAAAAAGGCAGAAAGCAACTGTCCCCTATCAAGGAACAAATATCCTCTTGTGAACCCTATGGCATGGGCATTAGTTACAGCCAAAACAGAAAGCAGAGTACAGCCTTGGTAGTGTCGTCTTCTACTACAAATAAAGTAGGTATTTTGTTTAATGGCTGTCTCTTAGCTAGACAGTGAAGACTTGGACTTCATACCGGAGGCCAGGAAATTGACAAGAAAGCTGATTTGTTAAATACTATTGAAAAATGGTCAGATTTGGATGGATTCCAGAACACAGATGGTCATCCAATGGAAGACTATGGGATAGGGTTTAATAGATCAACTAAAAGACTCAAAATTCAATTTGGGAGTCCCTGGATTATTTAAAGTACTCTATTGCTCCTTTTGAACAAGCTGCTTGTCTAACCAGTGTTCATTTCTAAGAGAGAGAGAAAGCACGACGGATCATGTCTACTACTTTGAAATAAATCCCTGGCAAAACAGCCATTTCCTTCAGCCTTCATGGAACAACTGAATCAGTCCATGGTGACACAAATAGTAAACTCAAATGAATAACAGATTTCAAAAATAATTCAGATAATGGGCATAGACCTCAATACAATGGAAGAATTAAAATTGGTAGAATGGGGATGAAAGTCATTTTAGCATATCAGATTTTCAAAGAAAACAAAATTGGAAAATAAATAATAGGTAGCTGAATCCTATTAAGAAGTGCACTAGTAATAGAGATAGGCATTTTGGATGAGAACCAAAGCATCATTAAAAAGCACTGAGCAAAATACAACCAGCAAATATTTCCACTTCTGACTTTACATTGAAAGGAAGGTTATTGAAACAGCTGAAGGTTGGATTGAGGACAGGGTCCAAATGTACAATATCCTTGAACTGAGATGCTTGGTCTCCAACAACCACAACCAGAGTCTTTTAGGCTAAGAATAACTCCAACCTGTGGAGGGTTTTCCTCTCAATTCCCATTGGCCTCATCAATTCCACATTTAGTCAAATACTACATGTCAGAGTGTCACTCTCATCTTACCTCTGGGATTTACCTATACTTGGACCAAGGCTACACTGAGATCAGGTGCCAAGTGGACTAGCATAATCCAAAATGAGTATTGGTGAGCAGCGATTGCTGAATACATGCCACTTGATAACCCACAACTCCACTCTGCATCATTTTGCTGATGATCCAGAGTAGACTGGCAGGGCAATAATTGGTCAAATTGGATCTGACATGCATTTTGTGGCAGGACGTACCTTGGCAAATTTTCACATTACTGTTAGATGCCAACATCATAGGAGTGCTAGAACAACTTGGCTAGGAGCACAACTAGTTATGGAGCATAGTTAGAATATTATCAGGGCCCAAGCCTTTGTTGCATCCAGTGCCCTCAGCCATTTATTGTAATTAAAATGGGCAAAACAAATTGGCATGTCATTCTGGAGATCAGGCTTTTCTCTTGTAATTATGTACTGGGCTTCCCCACCTCACCTGCATCATTGATTTTGGGTATATTCATGAAGCCTCCTCTGGTTGTGGTTTAAATGTCCTCCACCATTCACAACTGGGTGTGGCTGAACTACAGAACTTGGATTTTATCTGTTGGTTATAGGCAGGGCAGAGTGATCCTACCACATGCTGTACTGTGAGTTTTCCCTTTTCTCTTGATCATGTGGTTGTTATTTGATAAATGCATACGTACCATTAGGCTATGGCCTAAATCTAACCTCATTCATCATTACTAAATCTAGTCGCCTTTTTGCAGAGTCTAGGACATTTGTAGAAGACAATTCTAGACACTAATCATAAAGATGGTCTAATTGAGGTGTTCAAGTTGATTAAAGCCTTTGTCACAATTATGAGGTTTCTATGACTGTTGAATTTTGTGACTTGAGCTGTAGGTAAAATGAAGGGGATCACGTGATCTGTTCTGATGGTGTCTCCAGAGTCCCAAAAGTGTTGAGAATGTTGGGTTGAAAATGGTTGTGCTTTAAACTGACAAATTAGCTCCAAGATGAGAGAGAATTGGGCTCGCAAAGACAGCTAATTAACATTTCTCCCTACATACAAGGCCCACATGAATTCATTTGCCATGAGGAATTGTGCGGAAGAAGCCATCATAAAAGATCAGGCTGCAGTCTTCCCTCGATTATCATAGACAGCGTTTTGAGTCTACCTGGATCCAGAAGAGAAAGGGGATCTGTAGGCCAGAAAAATCTCTTTGGTTCACTATTCATGAATGCTGCTCTCGGGTTGAAACAACCAAGTCCATGGAGAGTTAAAACAAGGCCATTAAAGTAAATAGCTTGGGTTAGAGGGAGAATCTCCAGGAAAAGAAACTTCACTGTGAAAGACAATTCAGATTGCAAGTTACTGTGTTGCAAAAAGAAAACATAAATAAACTCTTGGTAGCAAAGAATCATTTTGAACTGATTCTGGGAAAACTGAATGTAAACATAAAAGACAGCATAATTTATTCCTGTGAATTGCATTCTTCAGTCAGGCTAACAATAAGGGGGTTATTCCATTCCGTCAAGTTACAAATAGTGTTTTTAACAGTGGTTTGTCATTTGTTACAGTAAATTTCTGAAAGTGTAAAATCATGTCTTTTTTTCAGCTATTAACTGGAAGTTCGCATTTTCATAATGTTATTGGTCTCTGTAGAGATCATAATGTGATGGGGAACTAGAATAAAACTATTCCTTCTAGTAGGAAACGTTAAGTATAAAAAGGAGCAAAACCTTTAAATTAGACCTAGATTGCTCAGTGATGTCATCAGAAAACACGTCATCACAAACGGAAACAGAAATCTGAAACTCTCACCCAAAAAGCTGTTGGGACTCGGTCAGTTGACAATTCCAAAACTCAGGCTTTGGTTAGGTAAGGTTATAAAAGACATGACAGGTGAATAAAGTTAATCTGCAGTGTTGCCAGAGTTTAAATTAATGGTGGAGCAGGGTCAAGATGCTGAATGGCCTGCTTCTGCTATTATAAACGGGCCATTTGGTTCATGGATCTCACTCATTCCAAAGAAGCAGCTACAATTTATTCCCATATAGCAGCCTCAAGCCCAGGCTCGGAGAATCATCAATCTTATACAGCCAAATTTGGCAGAAACAAAGAGGCTCTAAATTATCTAATTAAAAAATTTGCAGGATAATCAACGAGCAATATTAATAAGCAAGATTCTCAAAGCCCTCTTTACCGCCACCACCACCTCACAAGAACAACAGGATCTCAAATCTGTACATGAACATTGGTTACATTGCTCTTGGACCAAAAGAAAATATATATTGCTTAAAATTAGCCTAAGTTTGCACAACAATGTTCTTGCTATTTAAGTGGTCCAGCTGCAAAGCACCTGGGCAACAGGAGGCTTGGTTTGGATGTGTTGCAGCCTACGATTCAATACCCTGCAAGCCTCACATCAAGAGCACCCACTATGACTCTACTACAAGATTCAGGTGTGTTGTGGCAAATTCAGGAGAAATTGGGGTCAATGAGACAGAAAAAGAGATATCTGCTTTCTAGTCAAATAGTATAGGCAACATTATAAATAAATACTTCAGGCTAGGTCAGAAAAAATCTGGATGAAAACTAAACTGTTTGGATTTTTAAAACTTAGAAATTGAAGACGAGGAAATAAACCTTATTCTGTACCACTATATTGAAAGCATCAAATGTATGTATAAACAAATCTTCCAGAACAAAAGCTTAGCTTCATGCATTACAAATACAAAATTGTTCCTTTTTTAAAAAACTGCAAAATTCACCTGATTTTAGACAGATGACTAAATTCTATTCCTATGCAATTCACACTCCCATCTGTCAATTGCACACGTAACATCCTCGGTGCAGCTTGCGACTCCTCGTGATCTTTTGGAGCAGATATATTCCTGATCTTTTGCAGTTGTAAGACACATGGACCTTCAAGCTAGAAACAAATATGTTATGGAAGAATAGTTGTCTGATTCAGAACATAAATTGCATGTTAATATAAGTGTGAACTTGAATAATACTGAAAACACTCAATCACCCATTAAACAGATTTAAATCTTCATGCAAAGAGAAGCTGCAAACATAATAAAAGTTGCATACCATCAATAAAAAAAGCTACTTCATTATGATAATATTTATGATACCTGAAATAAAAGTACAAAACACATTTCCTTGTAATGTTGACATTTTTTCAACGTATTTAAAAAACCCTCAAAAACAGCACAACAAATTCAATCAGTAACGTGGCTTAACTAGGATCTATTACAGTTTCGGATTTCTAAGAGTGCAGATATGTCCATTTGAAAAACTGAATTTTTAAAAAGCAATTTATTCTTAGAGTGCAGGATGCTCATCTCCTTCCTGCCATCTCTGCCTCCAATCTCCCAACATCCCTTTGCAAAGTTGCACTGATCCATAAATACTAAAAAAGGAAGAGATTAAGTTTTACTTGCATGTGAAAACTTCCATTTTAAACCTGCAGATCCAATAAGCAATAATTACAACAAAACCCACAAAACTAAATGGATGAAGATTTCCCACAACCAAAAAAAATTTCAATACTAAAAATGTGGTGAAAATGTAACCAAGCATTTTGGTAAATTACAGCACTTGATAACCAGCACCCTAAGATTGTTCATGCAAAAATGCTCTGCAACATGAAAAGAGGAGTCAGGTTTTTTTGGCAGAAATTTCCTGGACATTCTCTAAATTTAACTAGGCAAATCATGAGCATCATTTAGCCAAAGGGAGGCAATAACCAAAGCTCAGGTCAATGCACTGTCACACTTTGAAGGAAACCAACTCAGCATTAGAGGCAAAGGAACAGGTTGCCTGCTGTCTAAGTTAGAAGTTAACTTAGCAAGGGAAGACACCGAGGGGATATGGAACTGAACATACAAAGAAGGGATTGCAACGGGCAGCAATTCTGCCATTTATCTCATTCCAATCAGATTTGTTGAAGACTTATAATAGCACCAACAGAAAATGCCCAACATCTTTTAATTTTTTGAGGAACATTAAACTTAAAAGATAATGCTCCTTAGATCAAAAGTTACAAGATTTATTTTTTGGTCATAGAATCATGGAATGGTGACACAGCACAGGAGGATGACATTCAGCCCATTGGTTCTGTTCTGGCTCTCCACAAGGGCAAGTCAGCTACTCTAACTTCTATTCCTGCAGCCAAGTTAATTTTCTTTCTGAAAAAGTGTCGATCTGATTCCTTTTTTAAAGCCACCATTGATTCTAGCCTCTCAAGCAGTACAAGCAGAGCATCACCATGGCTGTGTGAAAACATTTTTTCTCATGTCACTTTTCATCCTTCAGCCACTCACATTAAATCTGTGTCTTTTGGCTCTAGGCCATTACAAAAGGGGAGAAATTTCTCTCTCCCCGCAACTCTAACTTGGACCCTTCAAGATTTTGAACAACACCAAATTTTTTCTTCACCTTTTCTTCTTAGGAGAACAACCTCAGTTTCTCAAATCTATCCACATAACAAGTCCCTCATGCCTGAAGCCACTCTCATAAATCTATCCTGCACCCTCACTGAGATCTTCACATCCTTCTTAAAATGGTCTGCCCAGAATTGACGACAATTCCATAGTCAAGGACAAATCAGAGCTTCATGAAGTTTTATAACTTCCTTGCTTTTGTACTCCATGCTTTGATTTGTAATGCCCAGGATTCTGTACACCTTTTTAACCATTTGTCCAACTGCTTTATCACCTTCAATGATTTTTGTATATTCACACTCAGGCTTAACTGGAGATGGAGCATGCAGTTTCCACCATTAAGCTTGAGGCCTTCTGCAACCAAGAGCGCCAGGAGTGCATCACTGACATTGGAAATCACACTTTAATTTAAGTTTCCTTTTTATTAAAGTGGGTTATTAGCCTCCTTTTCACATGGGTACTTTTATCGTTCTAGCATAAAACTGATATGCTTAACCTACAAACAAGGAGTCGCAGTAGGCCATTTAGCCCCTCAGGTCTGCTCCACCAATTAATATCACGGCTGATCTGATAGTAATCTTGAATCTGCATCCCACCTATTCCCAATTATAATCTATTACTTCCTTGCTTACCAAGAATCTATCCAACTCTGCCTTAATATTCAGAGACTCTGCTTCCACTACCTTCTCAAGGAGAGCTCCAAAGACTCATGACCCTCAAAAGAAAAAAAATTGCACTTCATCTTTGTTTTAAATAGGTGATTCATTATTTTAAAAACAACAAGGAATAGCCCTGATCTCTGTCAGTACAATTCTAAAAAGGGATGCAGGAACAATTTCAACTATTATAACTCCATTGCTTGTATAGCATCAGGGGAATGCATGCAATTGAACAGCAGATTAAGCTCAGACCTTTTGCTTCAGCAAGCATTCCAAAATTCAGAATTTCAAATGATAGGAAGCAGATGTCTGAGTATGATATACTCGTCATCTAAATAATCAAATGACATTACACCACTGTAACCTCTTCAACATGTGCACATCATCATTTATGTGAGACAAACAAATTAATTCAACTTTCACCCTTATTCCAACTTGACGGACAAAGGCAAAAGACGAATGGGAACATCACCACCTGCAAGTTCGACTCTAAGCCACGTGCCAGCCTGACTTGGAATTATACCATACTGGGTAAAAAAAGCCTGCAATTCCCAAACAGCACTGTGGATGTAGCATACGGTCTGCCACCGTTTGAGGCGGCAGTGCATTATCATCTTCCCATGGGCAATACATGCTGCATTAGCCAGCACCACCTACAGTCTCCTAAAAAGTAGTTTGAAATATCTGGTAATGTTGTAGAAAATGTTGGTGCTGTAGGCAAGACGCAAACATATTTTGTGCAGAATATTCTCAGCAACACATTCATTGACAATCACCAAAAAGTTCATAGATGTATTCACAATCACCATTAAAAACAGATAGAAAAGGCTCACCCGTACACAGAAACATGTTCTGAATTCAATATCCTGCCCCTTAATTATACTGTTCTATACTTAGAAATATCAGTATACTGACACTGAACTGCAATTGGAAATTGTCAATACCAGAATGATTTAACAAAATATTGCATCAATTGTTAATATGATTTGGCTGTCAAGGTGGCCCGACAATGACAGGAACCCGGGTTCATTTCCAGCCTCAGATGACTGTGTGAAGTTTGCACATTCTCCTCATATCTGCTTGGATTTCCTCTGCGTGCTCCGGTTTCTTCTCACAGTCTAAAAGGTGTGTCGGTTAGGTTGACTGGCCGTGCTTAGGAGCTCAGTAGGGTAAACATTTGGGGTTATAGGGCCTAGATGGAATTACCATCAGTGCAGGCTTGATGGGCCTGATGGTCACTTTCTCCACCATAGGGATTCTATGAACTCTTCTATTCATTTCAAAACACTACTTCAAATGATGTCATTTTCCCCCATTTGTTCCTCCATCAAATTCCACCTCATATTTTAACCAAACCTTCTTCCTTCTCCAGGTACAGTCCAACTCTGTTTCACACAGTCCTCCCATCATTCTTGAGGCAAACTATAATCTTTATTTTAACTATAGTTGGTGAGTGGAACAGAACAAAAAAAGGGAAACAATTCTATTCAGATCTAAATCTCAGAACTTCAGTCAATAGATAGCTGACACTTTTTTCTTCCCTTTGGAATTATTCTCTTAGATTTGTTTTTATGGGGGGTGAGGGGGCTGTTTCTGGTAGCTGCTGAGGAGGATGTATGGAGGTGCATCTTCTTTTAAAATTATCTAGTTTTCTCTCATCCCTCTCCCAGGTACAATAATCTTACTATTTTAATATAAAAGAAAAATAGAGTTTAGATCTTGGCATAGCCACTGGAAGACCCAGAAGAGAGAGAGAGACAGAGGCAAAGATGGCAGTGGCTCCAGCTGGGTCTGTGAGAAGAAACATAAAAGTGTCCAGAATGTTTCAGTGGTTGGAAAACCCATACATGACTGGGCAAACTGCACATTACAGCATCGGCCAGTGGCAATGATAAAACAGCACAGATTTACTGTTCTGACAAAGCGCCAACCCAAAACAATAATCTGGTTCTTTCACAAGAATATAAGAACTATGAGCAGGAGTGGGCAAATCAGCCCTTTGAACATGCTCCGCCATCTGATACCATCATGGCAGATTTCATTTCAGCCTCAACTCCACTTTCCTGCCATTCTCCATGACCCTGCAATCCACGAATTTAAAAAAGTCTGTACATCTCCCTACTCAGTGTTAAAATTACTCAATGTTTCCACATTGACCACACTCTGTGGTAGCCATTTCCACAGATTCACCACCATTGAGAGAAGTAATTTTGCCACGTCTTAAATCTGCTACCACATATCCTAAAACAATGAGCTATTGTTCTAGATTGTCCCGCGAGAGGAAATATTCTATGACTATCCTGTCAATCCTCTTTATCATCTTACATATCTCAATTAGATCTCCTCTCATTTTTCTAAACTATAGAGGGCACAGGCCTAAACTGCTCAATCTCTTTCTCAGAAACACTCATCTCCGGAATTAACCAAGTGGACCTCGTCTGAAATGCCTCCATACATCCCTCCCTAAATAAGGGGACCAAAACTGTACACAATACTCCAGGTGCAGTCTCACTAATTAATGACTTGCGCAGTTGCAGCAACACTTCCCAGTATTTACTCTACTCATTTAGCAATGAGTGACAAAAACCCACAGGTTAAGTGTTGCCAGTATTTTCTCTATTTTATAGAAATTCCTGGATCTTAAACTCCATGATTGGAAGTACTACATCAAAAAGGTATCATACACAGAGGTTCTCCTTTCCAATCTTTTTAAAATGCAAGGTAAAGTTTCTTAAAGATGGGCCCTAGATTTCAAAAATAGGCCTGTAGATGGGAAAATGAAGGAATAGATGTCAAAGTTGTTCAATACACTGAAGCTTATTCCTGTAACATTTCATTTTCCATCATGGCTGTTAAATATAGCTTGAGTAATCAAGTTTCTGTTAAGATTACTTTACATAGGAGGACATATCAAATAACATCTCAAGCTTTATTGAAACAGGCAAGTTATTTCTGCTTTAGTTTTATGAAGTTCTCATTAGGATGCAACTAGAGTGCTGCATTGTGTTCGGATCCCCACACTTCCCCATAGGAAAGATGCATGCGTCCTTGGAAGGATGCAAAGACTTACAAGATTAATTCCAGAGATGTGGAATTTTACTGAATCATTGTATTGTTGCAGCACAGGTCATCATGTGGCATTTCACATCTGCACTGATTAGCATAAGAATGACACTTTCTGCCCATTACTCTGCAGATACAGTCTAATTTACTTATTAAAGCTTCGACTGAAGCTATTTCCACCATAGACTCAGACAGTACGTTTCAGCTGCATTTTACGAGAGAGGCTGAGATTCTTTGCTTTGGGCCAAAGGAGATTTCAACAGAGGTGTACAAATTATAACAGGTTTGGGTAAATTAGACAAGGAAATAAGATCCTGTTCTTATTATCTGACAGTACAAGGACTAAGGCAGATTTACGGTCTTGGACAGATGTAGAGGAAACATGAGGAAGAACCTTTTGTTCAAAACACACCTGGAAGTCACTGTTCACAAGGATGGTGAAAGTGGAAGCAATGATTGCAAAAGTAAATTGGATAGGTACTCCAACTAAATTAACTTGCAGAGCCAAGAAAATTGACTAGATTACTCAATGGAAAGTAAGGTGATGTTTGAAGGGCCAATTGGCCCCAACGACTCTGTACAACAAGTGCGTTTTAACTCCAGATTTAAAATTTCTCATACGAACTTGTTGTGGAGTGTTCCAAATCCCTACCATTCCTTGTGAAAAGTTCCAAAGAAAAGCATAGTTGAAAAGATAAGCTTAGTCTTCCTATTCCAAAACAGAGCAACGAGACTGTATCAAAAATTATGGGGTACATTCTCCCATCCTGCCCACCACAGGGATCGTAATGGGCAGCAGGACAGGCCATACAAAAGGTCCATTGACCTCAGGCCAAATTCTCTGGTTTTGGAACAAGCCTGGCCAGAGAATCCCAGCCTATATCTTTGCCCAAGTTCAGGTCTTCCTGCTGCATATATAAATGCGAACCAAAAATGTCAGAGCACAATCTACTTAAACAAAATAAATCCCATCTCACAATGTTCTTCTTTTGGGAGGAGGGGATTAGATGTTAGCATCTAACAGTTGATGTTACAAAATGGTAAGAGCCAAGACTACAAGTCAATCATGCAACATGGATTTCTGACACCTAAATAGTAGACAGGTAGACCAACGTTACAGGTATAATTGATTTTATAGTACAATTCAAGTGAATTATAACAAGAGTGCAAGAAAAAGAAAATTGCACACAAAGACCACTGTTAATATCTCAGGAAAACCTATTCAACAATTCAGCTAATTGCTTTGTTAGTTGGCATCTTTCACCAGCAAAATATAAATCAAATGGCTTCCATTATTTAACATGAATTTAACTGGAGTTTTATCCTTTTCTTGCACAAAAATCACTAAATTAAGCACACTTAAATCTCTATTTCTAATACCCAACAACACAATTAAACTATTTACAATGATTTCTGCTTTCTGATACGCAGGGCAGGACATTTCTCCCCCCTCTGCGGTGTGTTTGGCTGTGACAGGAGGCAGCATGCCACTCGCTGGGAGCGGGAATTTATATTCCCACCACTGTCAACAGGGATTCTCACTGAACGCACTCCTCGCTACTGGGAAACTCACAGTTGGGGCACACTGTAGTAGGACCAGAAGATCCGGCCAGCGTGAACGGTGGCAAGATTTGTCACAAAATGTTTCCTCACAAATGACCATGGATCTACAACAGCAACTTGGACTTATCTATGCCTTCCATCAGAAGTAGGTAACGTTTTTCTCCAATTTGGAACTCCATTCTCATTTTTGCCACATTCCCACCAAGATGTCAGAGAATCAGATCGGCCTTATTCTTTCGTCATACAGAAATTCTTAAATTCTGAGGCAATCTTTATTGATCAATTTGAACAGTGTCCCTTTGAAAGCATATTTTGCATGTTACAGTATAATATTCTTGTAGCAAGGAGAAGGCCACTTGGCCCTTCAAGTTTGCTCAGCCAGTTAGATCATGGTCAAATTTTAACTTCAACTCCACATTCCTGCCTCGCCTTTCACCATCTTGTTAATCAAGAATCAAATTGAGTTCTATCTTAAAAATATGCATTCTTAAGCAGGTAGAAGACTGTGTGCCAAAGACGCAAATCCATGTGTTCCTCAATCGAAAACCATGGATGAACAAGGACATCCACTGCTTGCTGAAGTCCAGGTCTGAGGCGTCCAAGTCAGGTTATACAAGAAAGCCAGATACAATCTAAGGAGATTCATCAAAGATGCCAAAAGATAGTACCAGACCAAGCTAAAATTCCAAGTTAGCCACCCCCACCACTATGGCAAGGTCTGCAAGACACGCAGGCTACAAGACGTAGGCATGTAAAAATCGCCAGCTCCAACATATCCCTGATGAGTTCAATGCATTCTACGACCATTTTGATCAAGGGGTCAGTGAGAGCACACCCACTACCCTGTACGAACCTGTATCTGGGGGTCACCATTGCAGATGTCAGAGCAGCTTTCTCAAAGGTCAACCCACAGAAAGCAACTGGCCTGGATGGGATATATGGATGAGCACTCAGATCCTGTATGGATCAGCTGGCAGGGGTATTCGCGGATGTCTTCAACCTCTTTTTACAACAATCTGAGGTCCCTATCTGCTTCAAGAAGACAACCATCATCCCGATACCTAAGAAAAACCAAGCAGCGTGCCTTAATTACTGTCAGCCGGTGGCTTTAATATCCAGCATTGTGAAGTGCTTCGAAAGGCTAATCGTGGCATGTATCAATTCCAGCCTCCCGGGCTACCTGGGTTCACTACAGTGTGCTTACCGCCGCAACAGCGGATGTCATCTCCATGGCCTGCATTCAACCTGGAACACCTAGATAACAAGGACGCCTTTGTCAGACTCCTATTTATTGACAACAGCTCAGTCTTCAACACATTATTGCCACGAAATTCATCTCCAAACTCTGTGACCTCAGCCTCGGCTCTTCCGTGACTGGATCTTGAACTTCCTAACCCGTAGATTACAATCAGTAAGACTAGGCAACACCACCTCCTCCACAATCATCCCCAACACCAGGTGTCCCACAAGGAGGTGTTCTCAGCCTCCTACTATACTCCTTATATACCTATGACTATGTGGCCAAATTCCCCTCCAGTTCAATTTTCAAGTTTGTTGATGACGCAACCTTGGTGGGTTGAATCTCAAACAATTATGAGAGAGTACAGGCATGAGACAGAGAATCTGGTGAAATGATGCGGCGAGAATAATCTCTGCCTTAAACGTCAACAAAACGAAGGAGACTGTCATTGACTTCAGGAAGCGTAAAGGAGAACAAGTCCCTGTCTACATCAACCGAGATGCAGTAGAAATGATCACAATTTTAGGTGACCAGATCACCAACAACCTGTCCTGGTCCATCCATGCTGACATTATAGTTAAGAAAGCCCACCAACACCTCTACTTTCTCAGAAGACCAAGGAAATTTGGCATGTCAGCTACGACTCTCACCACTTTTACAGATGGACCACAGAAAGCATTCATTCTGGTTGTATCACAGCTTGGCATGGCTCCTGCTCTGCCCAAGACCACACAAAGCTACAAAGGTCGTGAATGTAGCCCTATCCATCACGCAATCCAGCCTCTGTCTACGTTTCCCGCTGCTTCAGCGAAGCAGCCAGCATAATTAAGGACCCCGCGCACCCCAGGCATTCTCTCTTCCACCTTCTTCCGTCGGGAAAAAGATGCAAAAGTCTGAGGTCACCTACCAAGCAACTCAAGAACAGCTTCTTCCCTGCTGCCTTCAGACTTCTGAATGGACCAGCCTTGCATTAAGTTGATCTTTCTTGACACCGTAGTTATAATTATAACACTACATTCAGCATTCTTTCGTTTTCTTCATGAACGGTATGCTTTGTCTATATAGCGCGCAAGAAACAATACATTTCACTCTATGCTTACATGTGACAATAATAAATCAAATTAGATTCCGCCTCAAATATTTTTTGGAGGGAGAGATTTCCAAGGGCTCACGACCCTCAAGTGAAAATAACCCTCATCTGTCTTAAACAAGCAACCTCCTATTTTTAAACAGTGACCCTGGTTCCAAATTCTCCAACAAGTGTGAACATCCTCTCCATATCCACATTGTCAAGATCCCCTCAGGATTTTAACAGTTTGAACAAGTCGCCTCTTATTCTTTTCAACTCGAGTGAATGCACATCTAGCCGGGTATTCCTTACCTCATAAGGCAACACACCCATTCCTGGTATAATTCTAGTAAACCTTCTCTGAACAGAGATTTACATTTATATCTTTCCTTAAAATGCTCCAGATGTAGTATCATCAATACCCTGTATAAGCAAAACATAAACTCCTTGCTTGTAATCAATTCCCCTCACAATAAACAATAAGATTTTATTAGTTGTTGAAATTATTTGCTGTACTGCATATGAGCCTTTTGTGATTCATGCACCAGGACACCAAGATCCTGAATCTCAGGCCTTAACCTCTCATGATTCAAATATGCTTGTCTGTAGTTCTACCAAAATGAGGAATTGCACATTTTGTTTATGGATTCATAGGATCTGGGCGTCACTGGCTGGGCCAGCATTTATCGCCCATCCCAGAAGGTATTTTTGAAACAGTCAACCAAATTACCATGGATCTGGAGTCACACATAGTTGTCCTTAGCCAGTCCGGCCTATCGGTGAACCAGATGGGTTTTTGCCACAACTGACCAATGGCATCATGGTTATCATTAGACTTTTAATTCAAGATTTTTATTGGATTCAGGTTTCACCATTTGCCATGGTTGGATTTGAACTCGGGTCCTCAGAGCATTACCTTGGGTCTCTGGATTATGAGTCAAGCGACAGTAACACTGCCTACCCACATAATATTCCATATGCCAGATCTCTGCTCACTCACGTAACCCATCTCTGGGCCTTTACAGACTCATGTCCTCTTCACAATTTACTTTCCTACCTATCTTTGTATCATTAGCAAATTTAGCAACCATACCTTTGGTTCCTTCATCCAAGCCTGTATGTGAAGTGTAAAACTCTGATGCCCCAGTAGTGATCCCTTTGGCACATCATGCCATTTTTGACCCATTTGATCCAACTGCTTCCCGTTAGCTCGCTAATCTTTTATCCAAGTCAATATGTTACTTCCAACACCATGAGCTTTTATTTTCTGCAGTAACCTTAGATTTCCAAAAGGCATTGCATCAAACTACAGTACATCCATGGCTCCCCCTTACCAACATCACATGTGACTCTTTCAAAGAAGTCCAATAAATTGGTTGATCGTGATTTTGCTTTCACAAAATCATGTTGACTTTGCCTGACTGCATTGGTTTTTGAGGTGCCTTGCTAGCAATAACTTCTAAAATTATCCATATTAGAAAATACCATATACAGCAAAAGTGGGGGATGCAATGCAGTTTGTAGAAACAATAGATTGGTATTGAAATCCGTAAGCTCCCTAACCCACACCCTGGTCCAAGGAGGTACTCTACTTTTCATTCTTACCTGGTCCACTCGTCCACTATTGATTTCATTTGGAAGAAATTTCTTGCCAATGGCTCTTAAGTCACTCTGAAAACAAAATATTGATATAAATTAGAAAACTGCACACAAAAAAGATAATAGCAAAGTGATGTAACATAAATTGTTCATGTTCTGAAAACAGAATTCAGTAACAATTTGAACTAGTTATTTTTAAAAATGGTTTTAATTTCTCCAAGTATTGATACAAGTATGTTTATTATTCTTCATAAGACTCTGTTCTCAGTGCTGCACCATACTTGATGAGAATGTAGATAAAAGCGTGTAAGAATCAGTGCCTCCAATTGGGTGTTCTTTTGTTCCCATTCATTGAAACAAATTTAGAATAAATTGGGCATATTGGCCTCCGCTCAATTCACCAACTAATGATCATATCGAGTATGCTCCACAGTGGGGTGGACTATTCTTTATAACTGAACCTAACTCCAAAGATGAAGCAAATTTTTCTTTGCCTAGACAAAGAAAGCAGATTCTGGGTATCAGATATTTCAGTTGTTAGAAGGCAAGGTTAAGAAAGCTAGAGGAGATCATAATTCCCTCAGTTTTATATTTTCAGGATTATGAAACCATCTGATAAAGTTGTGCAGGAAATTGCTTGTATGAGTGACAGGTTCAATTCCAGAGGAAACAAGTTAAAAGTAAGATGAGTCACACAAAAAGGCCTTTTCCATCCAAAAGGGCCAGCCACTAGGTAAGTTATCAGGGAAAGTCATGAAAGTATAGTTTAAATGGATTCAGATACAATGGATGGAATTTCAGCTGAATAATTGAATGATGTGGTCACATGTATGATTGATCTCTGAAGAGGGAGCCAAACTTATTGAATGTAATGACTTTTTCCCCATTCAAAAGTTTAATTTAATTCCAAACTCATCAATAAAGACCAAACCTGCAGTGCAGCATTGAATTTTAGTTTCCATGCCAAAAAGGAAATGCTTGTCTCAGAAGGGTGCAAATATTCACTTGATTGCCTCCAGGCAAAGGAGGTTGTCCTCTGAAGGAAAAAATTGAGTGAAATGGACCTATACTTCCTGGCATTAAAGGAGAATTAAAGGTGGGAGACAGGGGTGTACTGGTATTGTCATGGGACTGGTATTGCAGAGGTCCAGAGTGATGCTTTGGGGACCCAGGTTTGAATCCCACCATTGCAGAAAATGAAATTTGAATTCAATATTTTAAAAATCTGCAATTAAAAGTCTAATGACTATCAAACCATTGTCAATTGTTGTAAAATCCCATCTGGTTCACGAATGCCCTTTATAGAAGGGAACCTGGTGCTCTTACCTAGTTTGGCCTACATGTGACTCCAGACCCACGGCAATGTGGTTGATTAACTGCCCCCTCAAGGGCAATCAGGGATGGGCTAGCCAGCGACGTACACATCTTATGAACAAATTCTTTAAAATCCTTTCGAAGATTCTCGAAGGACTTGACAAGATAGATTCTCAGAATATTTCCCTGGTTGCAGGGAACATAGAATTGCTGTTCCAATATCCTGTAACTGAGTGAAATTTCTTCACTCAGAGGACTGTGAATCAATGGGAATTCTTACTTGAAGGAGGTGTGAACTTTTACTTGTTAATTGCATTAAAGGTTCAGATTTTTGAACTGTAAGAGAATCATGGGATACAAGAATTGTGGAAAGTAAGAGTTGAGGTCAAGGATCAGCCATGATCTTATTAATGGTAGTGCAGGCTCCAAAGGCCATTTTTTAGCCTAACAGCCCCAATTTCATCTTTTCATTGAATAAAAGCAAATTACTGCAGATGCTGGAATCTGAAAAGAAAAGAGAAAATGCTGGAAATTTTCAGCAAGTCTGGCTGCATCTGTAAGGAGAGAAAAGAGCTGACATTGACATTGTCAAAGCCAAAGAATCGTCTGGGCTCAAGATGTCAGCTCTTTTCTCTCCTTACAGATGTTGCCAGACTTGCTGAAATTTTCCCGCATTTTCTCTTTTGGTTTCATCTTTTCATAAACTCCATATAGCCAACCAGAAGGCACTAGCTGAAGTAAATAACTGCTATATTTTGTATTCCTCCCATGTTATGAAACATCACATCAGCTACTTTACAAGCATCTAGAGACAAACCCACTTACTTTCCAGGTTCTAATAACGAAAAGAATACTGAACTCAGGTTGGACATTTCTCTTGGTTTTCAAGTCACAACTACTTTAGGATAGCCATTAACAGAAACCTATTTTTAAAAACTCCTTATTGAAACAATATAGATCAACGCTACATTCAGGTGTACTGTCTGGAGTCTAATTACCATCGTATTCTCAGATAACATTAGTAGGCTTCAATGTCTCTCAGCCAAGAACCCACAACTACATTTGTTACTGATTCTGTGTGTTGTTTTTGCTGTGGGTCTTTAATTCACCACAGTAAAACTCAATTAAAAACACACATGAACTAGATCACTTGCCCAAGGCAAAGTTCAAAATTTAATCAAGAATTTTGGAGAAAATGTAATTATATCTCTCACAGGACAAGTGGTCAAAACTTTTAATGCCTGTTGTAGCACAGATTTCATGCTGGAAAGTTCTCAATTTATCTGTGTGACTGAAAGGACTCCGAGCTTTTGACGAAGGAGTACTTCATCAAGCCCAAGACTTTGGGAGGTTGAGGCCTTGAATTAAAAATAAACTGACAAAAATACAATATAATAAATTAATTTACCCCAATTTGAATGAAACACAGCTTTTGTTAAAACCTGTTTTTGGCATTCCCTACAAACTACAATTACTAAGAAGAAAAATGGGTGAAAAAAATCTTCAAAACAAATCTTGAGCCAGTTAGCAGACTACGCAATCACACAGTGACATGATCTCACTGCAAAGTTGCAGCATGTTGCATATTTTTAGCTTTTAAACAACTTAACAGGTGCTGCAGATGCACCTGATTTTAATATACCATACATGTCTAGTCAAAGAAAGCAGAAGGCTGATGGTCAACTGGTTAGCAAAATAAAAGTGCTTAATTGCGTACACCAAATCAGCACACGTACTGGTAAATTTAATTTCTTAAAATACAAGCAATGAACTACAATTGCTGCAGTCCAAGAAATATACTTAGCTAAAATTGAGATGTAAAACAAAGGACATTGAAGCTTAGGATGTTAGCAAAAGCATGTGAATAATTTTATATATAGCCTCACTGACAAGACAGTTAAAACAAATTGATATAATATAAATGAAACAGATAAACATCAAGAGAATCAGCCTGTAAGTCACTTACATTGAGTGCAATACGGATGATATCCTTCACATCAACTTTAACGGAAGCAGCAGTACAAGTTTCAATTCCTTCTGGAGAAAGATACCTAATAAAAAGAAAGAACCTGCATTCACATAGCATGCTTCATAACCTCCAACCACCCCAAAAGTTGTGTGAAAATACATGTATTGCAACCACTTTTTCTGAAAGGTAACACAGCAGCCAATTTACAATTTTCCCCACACACAGCAATGTCACAAATGATCAATTCGTTTGGTGATACTGTTGAAGGACTCGATTTTGGCAGTATCCCATAAGAACTCATTTGAAAAAGTATCACTGCATCTTCTTTACCCATCTGAAAAGGTGGCGTTGAAAAACTCTGCAATAAGATAGCACTGATAATGGAGCACTCCTTTCAACAGGATCATTTAAAGCATTTGTTTTATTCCAGAATAAATGAACAATAGAGCTAGCACTAATCTATACACACTTTTACATTTACTGGCAGTCACACATGACAAGTACACACCTCCGAACCCAATATACAGATTCTTACTCTGTGCCTACATATACTCTCTTATTATCACTCATGGAATAAAATGGAGAATAGCATCTTGGATACAAAATTGGCTGAATAATAGGAAGCGGAAATTAATGGTCAATGAATATTTTCGGGGAGGATGGTTACCAATGGTATTCCTCAGGAACCCTTGCTTTTCCTGATCTATATTAAAGGTCTATATCTTGGAGCGCAGGGGGAAATCTCAATGTTTGCAGATGTATTAAAAACTGTGAAGAGTACAGAACTTCAAAAGGATACAGAAAAGTTTGTGGAATGGGCAGATAAGGTTCACTGCCAAAAAGTGTGAGGTGATGCATTTTGTTACAAAGAACATGGGGAGACTTTATAAAAAAAATCGTCAAATTCTTTAAGAAGTGCAGGAGCAGAGGACCAGGGAGTATTTGTACATTGAGCATACAAATTGATAGGGCAGGTGGAGAAGGCTGTTAATAAAGCCTTAGTATTCTGGGCTTTATTAGTACTAGCAGAGAGGACAAGAGCAAGAAGACCATGCTGAACTTGTACAAAATACTAGTTGGACCTCAGCTGGAACAACAAACAGTTTGAGGTGCCACATTATAGGAACGCATTGGAGGGAGAGAGCAGAAGAAATTTAAAACAGTAGTTCCAGGGATGGGAAACTTCAAATCTGAACGTAGATTGGGAATGTTCTCCTTGGAGAGAAGATTTAAGAGAGACGTTCAAAATCATGAGCATAGACAGAATAGCGAGAGAGAAACTGTTCCCATTCATAAAAGGGTCAAGATTGAGGGGGGACAAATTTAGCAATTTGCAAAAGAAGCGAATGTGATCTGAGAATAAACTTTTTCACATAATCAGGGACTCAGGTCTGCAATGCGCTGCCTGGACATGTGATCGTAAGAAGTCTTACGGCACAACATTAAAGTCCAACAGGTTTATTTGGTAGCTCGAGCTGTCGGAACGTTGCCCCTTCATCAGGTGAGTAGAGGATTGGGTTCACAAACAGGGCACATACACATACAGACTCAATTTACAAGGTAATGGCTGAAATTCGAGTCTTAACAGGTAATTAAGTCTCTACAGGTGCAGACAATACAAGTGGAGAGAGGATTAAAGAGAGGGCTTGTCCTTAGGGGGTGCCTTCTTTAACGTGTTTTCCCCTAAACACAGGATCTGCTCAGATAAGGAGGATCACAACAGATACCTACAGACGCTGAAAGATGCCCTCATAAGAGCAGGATATGGCACTCAACTCATCAATCGACAGTTCCGACATGCCACAGCGAAAAACTGCACAGACCTCTTCAGAAGACAAACACAGGACATGGCAGACAGAATCCTCTGTCATCCAGTACTTCCCCGGAGCGGATAAGCTACAGCTTTTCCAAAGCCTTCAACATGTCATCAATGAAGGTGAATTTCTCGCCAAGCCCATCCTCACACCCCAGCTACCTGCCTTCAAACAACCGCACAACCTCAAAACAGAACATTGTCCAGAAGAAAACGATCCAGTCTTCAGGAGAAGTGACCACAACACCACAAAACCTTTCAGAGCAATCTCTGCATGATCATCAACATAGATGCTATCATCTCATGCGAGAACACCATCCACAAGGTACACGGTACATACTCTTGCAACTCGGCCAATGCTGTCTACCTGATACACTGCAGGAAAGGATGTCCTGAGGCAGGGTATATTGGTGAGACCACGCAGACTCTACCACAAATGAATGAATGGACGCCGCTCAACAATCATCCGGAAGAGTATTCGCCTCCTGTCGGGGAACACTTCAGCAGTCAAGGGCATCCAGCCTCTGATCTTTGGGTAAGTGCTCTCCAAGGTGGCCTTCATGACACACAGAATCGCCGAGCAGAAACTGATAGCCATGGTCCACACACGAGGACCGTCTCAACTGGGATCTAGGGTTCATGTCACACAATCATGTAACCCCCCCCAGTAACTGTCCTAGCTTGAGACAATTCACAACTCTTTAACCTGCTATTTAACCCTCTCCCCACTCGCATTGTCTAAGCCTGTGGAGACTTGATTACCTGTTAAGACTCGCATTTAAAGCATTATCTTGTAAATTGAGTCTGTGTCTGTTTATGAACCCACTCACCTGATGAAGGGGCAGTGCTCCAAAAGCTCGTGCTACCAAATAAACCTGTTGGATTTGAATCTGGTATTGAGAGATTCCTTACTGTGCTTACCGCAGACCAACACCAGCATCTCCACATCATGGACGTGTGAATGGTGGCAGGATCAATCAAGGCATTCAAGAGAGCATTAGATGATTACTTAGAAAAACAATGTGCAGGGGTATGGAGAAAAGGCACAGTGGCTACTCCTTTGGAGAGCTAGAGCAGACATGGGCCAAATGGCCTCCATCTGTGTCATTATGAATATGATAATTACATGGGGCTCAGCTGAATGCCCAGTTAAGGTTAATAAGTAAAAAAATTTTAAAACGAATTTAATCAAAAGCCTCCCTATTCCATACAATGCATTACATTGCAAAACTTCTCTCAAGTCCCTAATTTCTTGGTTTTTATTAGTCAATCAAGCAACTGATGACTTGCATCCACTCACTCAAATTTTAGAGATATCTTTTCCCTCAAGCTTTTGTTGCAAGATAAGCACAATCCATAATCTTTCACTCACACTTGACTCCCTGAATGTAATACAGAGTGTGTCTACCTTCCACAATGAATGAAGTTCAGTATATCCCTTACACACAACCTCATTCCAACCTTTGACAAATAGAATCAAATATCACTGTCTTCAAAATAGCCAGTGTTTCAACAAAGTATTTTCATCAAGCTTTGCTATTTTCTTAGCTTTTCAGACCAAGGACATTTCCCATTTTCAGCCACAAGAAATATTATGAAACTAACCGGACTGGAATGCCCATCAAGTAGAATAGCACATAAAAATATTAAAAATGACTGATTGGGTTAAGATCAAACTTGATAATACGTTGATCATAATGGATAAATTTGATATCTGATATTTCACAGTATAAAATTAGCTTTCAAGGCCAATGAGCACATTTTGATGGTAATTCTCAAGTTAGTACAGGCGGCATGGTAGCACAGTGGTTAGCACTGCTGCTTCACAACTCCAGGGACCTGGGTTCGATTCCCAGCTTGGGTCACTGTCTGTGTGGAGTTTGCACATTCTCCTTGTGTCTGCGTGGGTTTCCTCTGGGTGCTCTGGTTTCCTCCCACAGACTAAAGATGTGCAGGTTAGGTTAATTGGCCATGCTAAAAAAAAAATTGTCTTGAGATGTGTAGGTTAGAGGGATTAGTGGGTAAATACATAGGGATACGGGGGTAGGGCCTGAGTGGGCTTGTGGTTGGTGCAGATTCGATGGACCGAATGGTCTCCTTCTGCACAATAGGGCTTCTATTCTATAACATTTAAAGCCTGGGTACATTCAACAAAGGTGCAACTTTTTCAACACAGGACTAACCAGCATAAAAGTGGAAGCTTACATCAATTCACTGATTGCTTTGGGATTGCATTCTGGGCAACCTCAACAATGCATCCTCAGGAAGTACATGGAATCAATGAGATCAACTTCTGGGTATCCCTACTATTCAGTGCGTGTACTGATTCCCAAAGTTTTATCAGTTTAAGTGAAATTACGTAACAGATATAAGAAATACGAGTAGGCATTTTGGTCCATTTGGCCAGCTTTGTCATTCTACAAACTGATGGCTAATCTGATTGTTGCATCAAACTCATGCCATGTCCCTATAACCCTCAACCCCACTACTGATCAAAAATCTGTCTGACTCAGCCTTGAATCTATTTAAAGAACCCAGCCTCCATTGCTCAGAGGAAAAGAATTTCAAAGATTAATCTTCAGACGAAATTCCTCTTCATCTCCACCTTAAATGGGAGACTCTTCTACTGAAATTGTGTATCCCAGCTCTAGATTTCCAATCCAGGGGAAAACATCCTCAATATCTACCTTGTCAAGCCCTTCAGAATTTTTTGTTTTAATAAAACCACATTTCATTATTCTACATTTCAATAATTACAGGCTCAACTTGCACAACTTTTCCTTACAAGACAAACCCTTCACCTGAGAGATTAATTTTGTGAACCTTCCCTGAATTGCCTCCAATGCAAGTATATTTCCCGCTCCCCCCTCCCCTTTCAAATAAAAGAAGCCAGAACTGTTGTCTAGGTAGTCTCAATGTTCTGTATAGCTGTAGCAAGACTTCCTTACTTTTATATTCGATTCCCTTTCAAAAGGTTAACATTGCCTTCTTAAATATTTGCTGTATCTGCATTCCAACAGTGAGTGTTTCATAAATGAGGATACCCAGGTCCCTCTGAACACAGCATTCTGCAATCTCTCTCCATTTAAGTCATATACTGCTTCCCTATTGTTCCTAAAGTGGGGAACTTCACATTTCCCACATGATACTCCACTTTACATGTTCAATCCTCAAAAAAAACACTGTAAAATCGTGAAATATGATTTTCCTGTCTCTCTTCCCCCTCTCCCCCCTTGGGTGATGGCAAAGTCTGACAGTTTTGTCATCATGACCCACACAAAATCTGAACCCATGTGTTCAAGTCAAGCTTTCTATTCAGAGGTGAGAGGGCTATCACTGAGCTAAATTTGCATTAGAGATAAATGGAAGAGCTTAATATCATTTGGAATACAGGATATTTCAATTATCTGAAAACATTTTTAAAAACAAAATCAGTTGTCCATTTGACTTGTAATGGTTAAATATTTCCTACCAACTATTGTTCAAGTAAGAATACTACGTTATTAGTGCAACACTCAAAATTGAAAACTGACCAGAATTTTTGCAGGAAACTTATCACAGTAACATCATGGGAGAAATAGGGGCTCACGATCAGACAACACATGCATATTCCAATAATTTTTTTCTGCAGCTGCTCTTGTTTAAATATACAAATGATTGCCTTCAAGCTAAAAAGTAAAAATTAAAGCAAAATTGATGCAGCTCCAATCAAGTTCATTCCAAAAATTCAACACTACTGAATTTTTCACAATGGGTTTTTGTCCAAACTATATTTTTAAACAATTAACTCAAAAAGCAAAATTAAACCAAGAGGGTCAAAATGAGCTAACAATTAATTAAATGCAGTGAGCATCGCTAACTGGTCGAGACAACATGTTGATGATGCCCCTGTGTTCCTCAGGCGCAAACTCTTCACTCAAAAGTTTGGGAAGCAGCCAGGATGAAAGCTGAAAAACTTATGTACCAAATCCGAAACACTGGAAGAAACTTTGTTCTTTAAAACATGTCATGGGGTCAACTTCTGTACAACAAATAGTGAGGATTTGTTCCATATAAGAGACGATAGCTCTAACATTTCAGCAGTTCCTCGATTCTCTTCTATTATCAACATCAAGACTGAAGAGGGAAGTTACAGTACAAAAAAGGACACAATAGCTCACAAGCACTGTCATTAAGTAACCAATTCTTATCTGGGACACTAGTTATCAAGGTTTCTTTCCAATAAAAGTTGCAATCTTTGAGCACAATGGATTGCCAACCATGTCAGATTTCAACAATTTGATCTGGTTACCGTTATGCTCTCGAACTGGGGATTCCCAATTTTCTCTGGCATGATAATAATTGAAGCCGCTCATTCCTACTGCTGACCTTCCAATTTTTTCCATCCAAAATGCATCACTGCATATTGCTCTACATTTAATTGCATATGCCACGTATCTGCACATTTCATCAATCTAAGTCCTCCATGTAGTTGGCAACATTTCCAAGCATTGAGCCACCTGAATTTAACTGCCTAAGGCATAAATCCACAAAGACCAGTTTTCATAATACTGAACCCTGGAGGACACCACTATTTCTTTCATTCAGTCTAATAAAGAATCATTCACTACTTCACAGCACATATGATATCATATTTGTCAAAAGGAAAGAACGTACATTTACATGTGCATCTCACAATGCAGGATATCTCAAACCATTTTACAACTGATGAAGTATTTTTGAACTGTTGTCGCTTTTGTGACATAGGAGACATGGCAGCCAATTTGCAAATAGCATGGTTCCAAAAATAGCAATGAGTTACTAAGATAGGCTCTTTTAGTGGTGTTGGGCAAGGGATAAATATTAGCCAAGACACAGCAGACAAAGTTTTTGCTGAATCTTCAAATAGTGCCAGTGAAACATTTGTTTTCATAAGGTAGATATCAAGTCAACATTTCAGCAGGAAAATATCACATCTAACAAAGCAAAATTGTCAGTCAGCAATTCACGCTCAAGACACTTATTAGCAAATCAAGTATGTTCATTACATGGTGGTTTGGATTCCTTTTAGCTTTTGGTAATAAATCCTGTGGATTTTGTTAATTTTCCAAGAAAATAAGTTATTAGCTTTAATGTACATTATTTTAACTCAGTACACAAGATCAATCGCAACTTCATAAAATCCTTTGTACGAACAAAGTTGACAACTCCAACTTGGATAAATCTTCCTTAAGTATTTGGCAGTTAAGGTCATCCAATATTTACTGCAGGTTATCGTGCCAAAGGGTATAACGATATTCAGGTGTGTGCCTTCTGCATCATGAACAAACAAAAATCACTCAGCGCTAGAAAGAAACAGCAGCAAAAAAAAAATTGCTTTCTCCTTTAGGGACAAAGCAGCAGACTGGTTTGCTCACAGAAATGGAACACAATGCCCACTTTTGCATATATTTACTTGTCATTAGCCCGAAGACACAAACACTTTTTGTATGACTGAAATCATTGCAAAACATAAATATGCGCAGTTTGGACTGATGTTCATTTCAATTTCACTGACTGTCTTGTAAGAAATGGACCACACAGGTATTCTTAAGTTAAACACATAAGGGGTTAGTTTTATTGAAGTAAAATGCATTCAAGCAAAATATTAAAAATGTACGTATATGCCCTACTTCACACTGACGGTCGCAATCATTAATTCAAACCCTAAACATGCAAAACAAAACTATCTTCACAGATTGTCAGTAAAATTTGGTCAAGTTAAAAATGCAGATTAAAAAAGTCATAAATAATCACTTATTGCACCCAGAGGTATTGATTCTTCACAGTTATGGTTGTGATCCTTTTCTCTGAAAAATGTTTGTAGAAAAACCAATGGCTTTTTAATGGAATTCTTGCTAGTTGCAGGAACCCAGACACTTTTCTCAGCCAAAGAGGTTGCTGACTGAAATGAAATGCTGTAAAGAGAGCAAAGGAGATGCCAGCTCCCTCTTCTGTGTTTGGATCCCAATTCTAGAATCCATAAAAAGGTGATATCACACAACCTATCTCCACTTCCACTGGATGTTCCAAATAGAGGACTAGCTCATGTCTTCCACAGTTTCCCTTGAGTCATCGTTTCATAATTGAGGTGATTATTTCAAAATTGTCACAACCATAAATGTCTGAATAATCCATTCTTCATCTTGATGATAGAGGAAGGAGCCATTTGCTCCGGGGTGCCATGCTCTCTGCTGGGGTTTCATAGAACATAGAACATTACAGCGCAGAACAGGCCCTTCGGCCCACGATGTTGCGCCGACCAGTTACAAAAACAATGACCCACTAGCCTATACCAATCCCTTTTCGTCCATAAACCTATCCAGAGATCTCTTAAACGCCCCCAAACTAGATGCATTTACAACCGCAGCAGGCAGGGCATTCCAATCCCTCACCACCCGCTGGGTAAAGAACCTACCCCTGACATCCGTCCTGTAGCTACCCCCCCTTAATTTAAAGCCATGCCCCCTCGTGCTAGCTTTCTCCATCCGAGGAAAAAGGCTATCACTATCCACCCTATCTAAACCTCTAATCATCTTATATGTTTCAATAAGATCCCCTCTTAGCCGCCTTCTTTCCAACGAAAATGGAATGTGTGCAAAGTAGCAGCGACCTCAAATCTGTGTTCTTTGTTTCGCAAAAGCGCATTTTTCCTTTTTTAAAAAGGCTACATATATAGTTGATTAAATTACAAATTAATATTCTGTATACCACACCTTTGTAACATTTGGCTGATGTTGCATTTCAAATTGTTTTCAACCAATTTACATTACTTTCTTAGCTTACATTTATAATAGTCTAGGTTCAGTTTTTCCAGTAGTCTTAAATATTTTATTTATTGTAATGACATCCCCTTCAGCATCTGTTTTCTCAAGTGTCATGGACAAGCCCATTTTTGCTCATCACCTTCACACTTAGACTAAGTATTCCAAGACAGGTTTCTGTCCAGGCAAATGTCACCCTCGGCGATGTACTAAACTATCCCTTTTAACTTATTTACACAGTCAAACATACAAACTTTTCTCAATACGCCTTCATTGTCCAGCTGGATGGAACTGCCCTAATTTGGTTCCATTCTTTTCAATCCCAGCCTGAGCTGCATGTGCAAGAATTTCTCTTCCAACCTCTCACTGTAATTAATCTCCAGCAACACCCAAGGATTAATCCTTGGCCCCTTTCCTCTGTTATCGACATGCTGCTTGTCAATGATATCATCCGATAACACTTTGGGTTCCTCACATACACCTCTTTTTCATCAGTTCCATGGTCCCCTCCACTGTCACCGATTTTAATGTTGCTTGTTTAACATCCAATATTGGATGAGCAGGAATTTCGACAAAATAAATACTGGGAAGAGTGAAACCACTGTTTTCAGTCCCTGCCACAAACTCCATTGTTTATATGCTACTTTCTCCCTTGACAGAATTCATAAGCTGAACCAGACCACTCACTACCTTGCTGTTGCATTTGGCCCCAAGTTTACTTTCTGACCACATAACTGAACTATTTCCAATTTGGATACAGCCTGGGCAGATCTCCTGCTGAAACTTGTCGCTATGTCATTCTTGTCTCGGTACTCAATTACTCCAACACTTCTAGTTTACCTCGCATCTCCCAGCTGTCAAGAACTGATACTCATCTAAAACTCCGCTGTCCAATCTTTCATCCCATCCAAACTCATTCACACATTATCCTACGTGTTTGCTGATCTTCACTGGCTCCATTTGACAAAGTCAAAATTCTAAAGTTCCCATTCTTGTTTTTATATCCTCTACCTATCACTGTGACCCCCTCCTGATAAGCCTTCAACATCTATGCACTACTCCAATTCTGGCATTTTGAGCATCACAGATTTTAACCTATTGGTGGAATCAATTCCCGAAATATGTCTGCCTCACTTTTTTCTTCAAAGATCTGGCCATTTTTACTCTGGTACACATTTTGAGCTTAACCAGGCCCATGACACATAGAATTAAGAGTTATTTGTTGCTGTTTGTTAAGAAGCTCTTATCTATGGTTACTTACCTTGATTTCTAATCATTACATAATTCACTGCATGTCAAACTTCTCAGTGTGACCAGACACTAGTTTCAGCACCCTACTGCTTTCATCATGCTTTGGTCACCTGTCTTGATAGCCCCTATCTTATCTAAAATGTCTTTACTGCCATTGCTCGTCAAGTACCTTGGGACATTTTACTATGTAAATATGCTATATAAAGCTAATTTGTGTTCGTCTTTTTGATATACTAACCAAAACCAGCAAACAGCAACCAAAAATACATGAATCAACCAGACAAAACCATCTCCCCATCTCAGACAACCTCTTAAAACAAGAAGGTTGTGATGCAGAACAGAAATAAACAATGTTTCTGACAGGTCAGTGATCTAAACATAGTGTATTTTTGAATTATGTTACATTTTACACATTTTCAAAAGGATTAAAAACGGAACAAAAGAAAAAACTAGTGCTTGGTCACACCTCTAAGAGATATCAGAGACTTCTTGTGTAATGAATTCCTTTGACCTCCAATTGTCATCAAGTAAACTAACATATACAAGAGCTTCTTAATAAACTGCACACCAGAGCAAAAAAAAACAGATCAGACAGATGCAGCATAACGTAGCAAAACATCCCAAAGCACTTTATATGCTTTGCCAATATGATAAAAATTCCCACTACACCAAAAGATTAGAGCAGGTAACTCAAAGTTTGAGCAGGAGGAGGAAAAAAGTGCAGAGATTTAAAGAGGGAAATTCAAAGTTCAGGAAATAGATAAAGAACTCCCTGTTCTTCATGGATCTTCACTGTCCATCTTATGCCAAAACAGCAACAACTTATTCTAGCACCTTTGTGTAATGAAACTTTCACAGGAGTATCATAAAACATGACATAGACTAACTTGAGTTATTCAGTAAGAATCCCTCTCGTGCAGGAGGAAGCCATTTGGCCCATTAAGCCTACACCAACAACAATCCCACTCAGGGCCTATCCCCGTAGCCCCATGTTTTTACACTGCTAATCACCCTGACGCCAAGGCGAAATTTAGCATGGTCAATAAATTCCTGCACATCTCTGGACTGTGGGAGGAATGATCAGAACTCTCCACTCACCTGACGAAGGGTTACAGGCCTGAAAGCTAGTGGCTTTTGCTACCAAAAAATAAACCTGTTGGACTTTAACCTGTTGTGAAAATTCTTACTGTGGGAGAAACCAGAGCACCCAGAGGAAACCCACAGACACAGGAAGAACGTGCAAACTCCACACAGTCATCCAAGGCTGGAGTTGAACCCAGCTCCTTGGCACTGAGGCAGCAGTGCTAACCATTGTGCCACCATGCTGCCTCAGAATTAATTTTTAAGGAGTGTTTTAGAAGAGGAAAAAGAACTACAGTGAGAGACAGAGACAGCATTTCAAAGACTGGACCTGAACAACACAAGAGACAGCCACCAACGATACAGCAGTAGGACCAGAAAGCAAGGATGAACATTTTGAAGTGGATGTTACTTGACTGGCAGCCAATGTAAGACAGAAAGCACAGAATAATAGGTGCACAAGAATTGGTACAGGAAATGGGCAGCTGAGTTTTAGATGACCTCAAGTTCAGACAGTAACAAGAAGCTATCCAGGAATACACTGGAATAATTAAATCTGGAAGTAACATTGGTATGAAGCAGGGATTCAGCAGCAGATAAGATGAGGTGGAGCAAGGTTGGGCAATGCTATGGAGGTGGAGATAGGCACTTAGCTATAACAATGTGGTCAAAGGATTCAACGGTGCTTGATTTAAGTTAACAGCAAAGAGGAGCACTACACATCTTGCAGTAAGGATTTTAAGTCTTTAAACTCAACTTTGCAACTCTGAATGGGGACAGCTTGCCTACTATACATCCCACATTAGTCACTTCACCTTACCGCTTAACAGAAATCCCACTGTCACCATTTATGCAAGTTAAGATCACACTGTACAGCCCGGATTCAGCAGCACTATAACTCGAGAACCGAGCAAGATCATAGGCACAAAACTGCTCATAAAGGTGATGGGGGTGAGGAGGAGAAAAAAAAGAGCCAGCGAACAAACATTCTTCGACATAAAACTAAGTTAATCATCTAACGCATGGATAACATAAAAATGCAATTGAACACGTTTGGGATGAGGCCTAGTGTACCAATGCGACCAGCTGCAGTCAACCTGGCAGAGGTGTTTCTAATGTTAACGCTGTGACAGCGGGACCAGCGAGCGTTGCGGGCTGAGTCACTGGCCACCCCTCTCCAGCCACCCTCCAGCGCCACTCACCAGCCTTCCTGGGCCAGAGCCAGGCCCGTGTCCGCCATCTTCACTCGGCCGCCCTTCCAGCGAACACGACGCGGCCGGCGCACAAAAGGGAATCGGGCTGCGGATCACCACGGAAGTTCCCCAGTGAGAAACGGGCGAACCTCATAGTCAAAACCGGACGCCTCGCTCCCCCACGCTCAGGCCTCAGCTTCCAGACCGCCCGCCCGCCTGGTCGCCCCGTCACGGCACGCAGGCGCCAACCGCCACGTCGCGAGCGATGATTGACGGTGAGGTCAGCCGATCAGCATCAGAAGAAAGCGGCGCGCCGCCGCCATTCATAAATTAACCGGAGTTCCCAAGGCGGAGGGGCGGGGCCTGGCGTCAATAAATCAGCAGCATATTCCGATCAATTAGAAAGTGAAACTTGAGGCTGCTGTGATGTTTCTTGCATTTATTCCTGGAACGTGGGCGTCGCTGGCTGGCCAGCGTTTATTGTCCATCCCTGGTAGCCCTTTTTCAGAGGGCAGTCAACCACCTTGCTGTGGGTTTGGAGTCACATGTAGGCCAGACCAGGTAAGGACCATAGATTTCCTTCTCTCAATGGACAATATTTTATCATCATCAGTTGATTCTTATTTCCAGATTCTTTTTATTGAATTCAATTTCCACCATCTGTCATGGCAGGATTTGAACCTGGGTCCCCAGAATCTTAGTTGAATTTCTGGATTCATAGTGTAGCAATAATGCCACTAGGCCATCGCCTCTCTTTTCATACCCGATCATTTTCACACCAGTGGATACAGTTTATAAAAATTGAAGTATGAGGCTGATTTTTTTTGGTTTGTTTCCAATATTGACTTGATTTATTATTGTTACGTGCATTAGGATACAGTGAAAAGTATTGTTTCTTGCACGCTACAACAGACAAAACATACTGTTTGTAGAGTACAAAGGGGAGCAGGAAAGGAGAGGATGCAGAATATAATGTTACAGCCTTAACGAGTGTAGAGACTTAAGATAGGTCCATTCAAAAGTCTGATGGCAGCAGAGAAGAAGCTGTTCTTCGGTGAGTTGGTGCGTAAAGTAGAAAAGGAAATAAAAGACCTGAGGTTGGAACCTTACTTTGGTTAGACTTGTGCCTGTAAGAAAGTTGTTTCCTTTCCCACCTAACTTTGATGTTGCCTGCAATCCCAAGTCATCTGAAAGGCATTACAGCCAGTGAAGTGTGGCCACTGTCATGTTCTCATGCAGCAAGATTTCCTATAACAGTAGGATCATTTTTGTAGTGAGGTTGGCAAAGTCACACAATCATTGTAACGCAAAAGGGGACCATTCTGCCCATCATGTTCATGATGGCTGAATAATGTAAAGCAATCCAGTCCCATTCCCACACTCCAACTTAGATTTATTTCCATTGCGTGCCCAATCAATTTCCTTTAGAAATAACTGTTCATCTCCCCTTCCAGGCACACTCATAAGCAGCATGTTCCAGGTTATTACCACTCGCAGTGTAATAAGGTTCTTCCTCTCATCCCCGATGCATCACTTGCCTAAATTCTGTCCCTCAGTCCTTATAACATGAGTTAACCAATGGGAACTTTTTTTTTGTCTACCTTACTTAAAGTTGCCTTAATTTTGTATATCTCTATCAAATCTCCCTTTAATCTTCTTTAGAAACATAGAAACTACAAGCAGGAATGGGCCATTCAGCCCTTTGAGCCTGCTCCACAATTCATAATGATAATGGCCGATCATCAAATTCAGTATCCTAATTTCCCACCCCCTTCCCTGCATATCCCTTGATCCGTTTAGTCCTAAGACTTGTATGTAATTTCTTGTTGAAATCAGACAACATTTTGGCCTCAACTACTTTCTGTGATAGTGAATTCCGTACATTTGCGACTCTCTGGGTAAAGATCTTACTCAACATTTCAGTTCCAGAAGGTTTATCTCTTATCTTCAAACAAGTTCTGGACTCCCCCATCATTGGGAACATTCTTTCTGAATTTATCCCGTCTAACCCTGTTAGAATTTTATAAATTTCTATGAGATCGCCTCTCACTCTTCTAAACTCCGGTTAATATAATCCTAACCAACTTAATCTCTTCTCATATGATAGACTTGCCATCTCAGGAATCAGCCTGCTAAACCTTTGCTGCACTCCCTCAATAGCAAGGATATCTTTGCTCAGATAAGGACATCAAAACTGCACACAATACTCCAGGTTTGGCCTCACCAATATCCTATACAATTACAGTAAAACATCCCTATTCCTATACTCAAACCTTCTTGTTATGAAGGCCAACATACTTTACTGCCTGTTTTACATGTGTGCTTACTTTCAGTGACTGATGCAGGAGGATACCAAGGTCTTGCTGAGTATTACCTCTCTCAATTTACACCCATTGAAATACTAACCTGTCTTCCTATTATTGTTACCAAAGTGGATAACCTCACATTTATCCAAATTATACTGCATCTGCCATACATATGCCCACACACTGAAATTGTCCAAATCATGCTGAAGCATCTCTGCATCCTCCTCACTGTTCATCCTCCCACCCAACTTTATGTCATCTGCAAATTTGGAGATAATATATATAATGTGAACAGTTGGGGTCTGAGCACAGATCCCTGCAGTACCCCACTATTCACTGCCTGCCAATCAGAAAAAGGCCAATTTATGCCAACTCTTTGCTTTCTTTCTGTTAACCAACTTTCTTGCCTACCGCTGCAACAGCAGACGTTATCTCCTGGCCCTGCACTCAACCCTGGAACATCTAGATAATCAGGACACCCATGTCAGACACCTATTTATTGACTGTAGCTCCGCCTTCAACACTATTCCCACAAAACTTATCTCCAAATTCCATGGCCTGGGCCTTGGCACCTCCCTCTGCAACTGGATACTGAACTTCCTAACTCACAGACGACAATCAGTGTGGATAGGCACCAACACCTCCTCCACGATCATCCTCAACACCGGTGCCCCACAAGGCTGTGTTCTCAGCGCCCTATTATGCTCCTGATACACCTGTGACTATGTGGCCAAATTCCCCTCCAATATGATTTTCAAATTTGCTGATGACACCACCATAGTGGGTAAGATCTCAGACAATGATGAGACAAAGTACAGGAATGAGATAGAGAATCTGGTGAACTGGTGCAACAACAATAACCTGTCCCTCAACATCAACAAAACGAAGGAGATTGTCATCAACTTCAGGAAGCATAAAGAAGAACATGCCCCTATCTACATCAACGGGGATGAAGTGGAAAGGATTGAGAGCTTCAAATTTTTAAGTGTCCAGATCACCAACAGTTTGTCCTAGTCTCCCCATGCTGACACTATAGTTAAAGCCCACCAACGCCTCTACTTTCTCGGAAGACTAAGGAAATTTGGCATGTTAGCTATGACTCTCACCAACTTTTTCTGGTTGTATCACAGTTTGGTAAGGCTCCTGCTCTGCCCAAGACCATAAGAAACTACAAAAGGTCACGAATGTAGCCCAGTCCATCATGCGAACCAGCCTCCTACCCATTGACTGTGTCTACACTTCCTGCTGCCTTGGAAAAGCAGCCAGCATAATTAAGGACCACACTCATCCTGGACATTCTCTCTTCCACCATCTTCCGTCGGGAAAAAGATACAAAAGTCTGAGGTCACGTACCAACTGACTTTCCTGCTGCTGTGGATTCTTAAATGGACTTACCTTGTATTAAATTGATCTTTGTCTACACCCTATGTCTGAAATACTACATTCTGCACTCTCTCATTTTCTTCTCTATGAATGGAAATAATAGTTTTTACTGTACGTTAATACATGTGACAATAATAAATCAAACCAAAATCTCAAGACATTATCTGCAATCCCATGCACTTTAACATTACATAGTAGTCCGTTATGTGAGACCTAGTTGAAAGTCTATAAAAACCATATCCACTGTTTTTCCTCGGTCAACTTTGAGTTACATCCTCAAAGAATTCCAATAGATTCGTCAAGCATGATTTCCCCTTTGTAAATCCATGCTGACTTTGTCTGATCATACCACAGCTTTCCAAGTGCTGAGTTATGAAATCCTTGATAATGGACTCTTAACAACTTCTCCATTACCAATGCTCACTGATTTAAAGGTCCCTGTTTACTCCCTACCCCTGTTTTTGAACAGTGGGTTTACATCTGTTACCCTCCAATCTGTAGGAACTAGTCCAGGGTCCAGAGAATTTTGGACCATAGCCACCAATAGATCTAATATTCCTAGGGCCACTTCCTTAAGTATTCTGGGATGAAGATTATTAGGCCCTGGAATTTATCCACCTTTAATCCCATCAATTTCCCCAAAACCATTTCTCTGCTAATGCTGATTCCTTCAGCTCCTCACTAAAACTTGTTTCTCTCAGAACTTCTATTACATTATTCATGTCTTCCTTTGTGCAGACTGAAGCAAAGTATGAATTTAATTCCTTGGCCATTTCTTTATTCCCCATAATGAATTCTCCTATTTCTGACTGTAATCAATCTTTTTCTCTTTGCATACCGTAAGAAACTTTTAAAGTCAGCTTTTATGTTCCCCGCTGGCTTACTTTCATACTCTATTTTTCCCTTCTTAATCAATCCATTGGCCATTCTTTGTTGACTTTTTTACTGCTTCCAACCCTTAGGCCTATTGCTTTTTCCTGCCAATTTGTATGCTTCTTCCTTGAATCTGATACTATCTAATATCCCTTTGTAAGCCATGCTTTGGCCACAGTTCCCTTACCATCCTTGCACCAAATAGAATCCCTATAGTGCAGAAGGAGACCGTTCTGCCCATCAAGCCTGCACCAACAACAATCCCACCCAGGCCCTACCCCCGTAACCTCCTGGTTTTACCCTGCTAATGCCCCTGACACTAAGGGGCATTTTAACATGGCCAGCACACCTAACCCACATATTTTTGGGTGTGGGAGGAAACCAGCCCCTGGAGGAAATCTACACAGACACAAGGAGAACATGCAAACTCCACACAGATGGTTACCCGAGAGATTGAATCTCGACCCCTGGTACTGTAAGGCAGCAGTGCTAACCATTCTGCCACCGTACTGCCCAAATAGGAATTAGCAACTTCTGGAGTTCGCCAATTGATTCCTTAAATGCCTGCTATTGCCTGTCTACTGTCTTTCCTTTCAGTAATGTTGCCTGTCCATCATGGCCAATTCATGTCTCCTATCATCATGGTTACCTTTGTTGAGACTCACGACCCTGGTGGTAGGATCCACTGCATCACCATCCACCTGAGTAAGAATTCTATCATATTATGGTCACTCGTCCCCAAGGGTTCTCCTACAATTATATTGTCAACTAATCCTTTATCAGTCCAAAATGGACTGTTCCTTTGGTTCCTCAATGTATTGCTCCAGAAATCCATCCCACATACACTCCAGAAACTCCTCCTCGATTGTACTGTGACTAATCTGATTCTCCCAATTTATATGCAGATTATAGTTACCCATAATCACAGATGTTCCTTTAACACATGCATCTCTGATTTCCTGTCTAATACTTCTCCCAATATTACTACTACAGTTTGGTGGTCTGTATACCAACCCCACAATTTATTTTTGCCTCTTGTTATTTCTTAATTGATCCATACAGATTCCACATCATCTATGCTAATATCTTTCCTCCATAGCATATCAATATCATCTTTAATCAACAATGCAACTCCACCACCTTTTCCTTTCTGTTTGTCATTAAAGGAGAAATATATCAGCTTCTGCTGCCCAAGCTTGTAGTTGTTCTGCGGAACCTCCATGACACCCTGTTGTGGGGTAAAATGAGATGGCCTGTACTGTCTTTAACTATAGACAACATAAAACTCATGAGGCAGATGTCTCTGCATAAAAACATAATATTTATTCAAAACAAAAACACAACAGGCAGCTGCTCGGAGATCACCAAAAGGGTTAAGTACTCTGAGATAGAGCAACAGAACCTCTCTGATGAATCTAATGTATATAATCAAAAACAGATCAATTATAGTTTTTCTTATCAATTATTCCCACCTCACATTAAAATTAATTCTATTCAGTAAGCATACGTCAATAATAAGCCCTGATATACACCTCAGCTAATTGCATTTTACCATCCAGCATGATGACATCTCATTCGTCCATTTAATCCTGACACTAACTCTCATCTTGGCTAAGGTCACTTGCTGGTTGTCTGGTTACCCTAGACATTTGCTACAGAGATCAAAGTGGACTTTCTCACCAGATCATTGCCAACCTGCATACACGTGATCCTGAATCCAGGCACGTCCTTATCCTGAGTCTAGACAATGAATTAACTTATTCATGATGTTGCAATATGTGTCCCCTCATAAGAAACTTTCTGATGTAAATTTTGCTAACTATGGGCTTTCCAAGCCTTTGGCTCTGAACTGTTTGCCTTTACCATCATTCCTTGCGGTAATCTGCTTTCGGCTGAAGTGAGCAATGATTTATGCAACTCTTAAAATACATTTAAAGTGTAAGTATTTATGTTTTAAAATCATAATTACTTGTTTACTCCTCCTACTGTATCCACATATGTGTGAATTATTTGTCACATAGAACAGTACAGCACAGTACAGCCTTTCAGCCCTCAGTGTTGTGCTGAGCTATGTCCGAATCCAAGATCAAGCTATCCCACTCCCTATCATTCTGGTGTGCTCCATGTGCCTATCCAATAACCACTTGAAAGTTCCTAAAGTGTCTGACTCCACTATTACAGCAGGCAGTGCATGCCACACCCCAACCACACTCTGAGTAAAGAATATACCTCAGACATCCCTCCTGTAGCTCCCAACATGAACCTTATAGTTAAGCCCCAGTAACAGCTACATCCACCCGAGGAAATAGTCTCTGAGCATCGACTCTACCCACTTCATCATCTTATAAACCTCTATTTAGTCGTCTCTCATCCTCCTCCGCTCTAAAGAGAAAAGCCCCACCTTTCTTCGTAAGACCTACCCTCCAAACCAGGCAGCATCTGGTAAATCTCCTCTGCAGTCTCTCCAATGCTTCCACATCCTTCTTATAGTTAGGTGACCAGAACTGCACACAGTATTCCAAATATGGTCTCACCAAGGTCCTGTATAGTTGCAGCATAACCCCACAGCTCTTAAACGCAACCCCCTGTTAATAAACGCTAACACACTATAAGCCTTCTTCACGGCTCTATCCACTTGATGGCAACCTTCAGAGATCTGTGGGTATGAATCCCAAGATCTCTCTGTTCCTCCACATTCCTCAGAACCCTGCCGTTGACCCTGTAATCCGCATTCAAGTTTGTCCTACCAAAATGAATCACCTCGCACTTATCAGGGTTAAACCCAATCTGCCACTTTTCGGCCCAGCTCTGCATCCTATCAATATCTCTTTGCAACCTACAAGAGCCCTCCACCTCATCCACTACTCCACCAATCTTGGTGTCGTCAGCAAATTTACTAACCCACCCTTCGGCTCCCTCTACTAAGTCATTGATAAAAATCACAAATAGCTGAGGACCCAGCACTGATTCCTGTGGTACACCGCTGATAACTGGCCTCCAGTCTGAAAATTTTTCCTCCACCACCACCCTCTGTCTTCTTTGAGATACAGTAAAAAGTCTGATACAGTAAAAAGTGGATGGTATTCTCACCAGGTACATGGTAAATACTCTTGCAACTCGGCCAACATTGTCTACCTGATACGTTGCAAGAAAGGATGTCCCGAAGCATGGTACATTGGGGAGACCATGCAGACGCTACGACAACGGATGAATGAACATCGCTCGACAATCACCAGGCAAGACTGTTCCCTTCCTGTTGGCGAACACTTCAGTGGTCACGGGCATTCAGCCTCTGACGTTCGGGTAAGCATTCTCCAAGGCGGCCTTCACGACACACGACAGCGCAGAGTCGCTGAACAGAGACTGATAGCCAAGTTCCGCACACATGAGGACAGTCTCAACAGGGATCTTGGGTTCATGTCGCACTATCTGTAACCCCCGTGACTTGCCTGGGTTTGCAAAACCTCACTTACTGTACTGTCTGGAGACAATACACATCTCTTTAACCTGTGATCAGTGCTCCTTCCACTCACATTGTCAGCCACTTCAGGTCTTGAACAGCAGGTTAGGTGTAAGGATTCGCATTCTAATCAGTAATCTCTAAACTGTCTGTGCTTTATATGCTCTGTCTGAGGCCAGAACTCTCCATTCACCTGACGAAGGGACTAACCCCGAAAGCTTGTGAGTCTATTATCAAATAAATCAGTTGGACTAAAACCTGGTGTTGTCAGACTTTTTACTGTGTTTACACCAGTCCAACGCCGGCATACCCACATCATTCTTTGAGATAGCCAGTTACTTATCCAATTAGCCAAATTTCCTTCTATCCCACACCTCCTTACTTTCTTCGTGAGCCTACCATGGGAACCTTATCAAATGCCTTACTAAAATCCATGTATCTGAGATAAACTGCTCTACCTTTATCTATACACTTAGTTATCTCCTCAAAGAATTCAATCAAATTTGTGAGGCAAGACTTACCCCTCACAAATCTGTGCTGAGTTTCCCGAATTAAGCTGCATCTTTCCAAATGGTCATAAATCCCATCCCTCAGGACCTTTTCCATTAACTTAACGACCACCGAAGTAAGACTAACTGGCCTATAATTACTAGGGTCATTCCTATTTCCTTTCTTGTAGAGAGAAATAACATTCGCCACTCTCGAGTCCTCTGGTACAATCCCCATGGACAGTGATGACCCAAAAATCAAAGCTGAAGACTCATTAGTTTATTAACTTTGTCTCAAGAATCATTTAGTTCTTTACTCTTTAAGGTGGTTGTAGAGAGTTGTTTTTCAAACTGGAGGCCTGTGACCAGCGGTGGACCTCAGGGATCAATGCTGAACTCACTGTTATTTGTCATTTATATTAATGATTTAGATGAGAATATAGGGGGCATGGTTAGTAAGTTTGCAGGTGACACCAAGATTGGTGGCATAGTGGACAGTGAAGAAAGTTATCTCCAATTGCAACGGGATCTTGATCAATTGGGCCAGTGGGCTGACGAATGGCAGATGGAATCTAATTTAGACAAAGGTGAGGTGATGCATTTCGGTGGACTGAACCAGGGCAGGACTCACTCAGTTAATGGTAGGGCGTTGGGGACAGTTACAGAACAAAGGGATCTGGGGGTACATGTTCATAGCTCCTTGAAGGTGGAGTTATAGGTGGACAGAGTAGTGAAGAAGGCATTCGGCATGCTTGGTTTCATTGGCCAGAACATTGAATTGGGATGTCTTATTGAAGTTGTACAAGACATTGGTAAGGCCACACTTGGAATACTGTGTGCAATTCTGGTCACTCTATTACAGAAAAGATATTATCAAACTAGAAAGAGTGCAGAAAAGATTAACTGGGATGCTACTGGGACTTGATGGATTGAGCTATAAGGAGAGGCTGAATAGACTGGGACTTTTTTCTCTAGAGCATAGGAGGCTGAGAGGTGACCTTATAGAGGTCTATAAAATAATGAGAGGCATAGACAAGTAGATAGTCAATATCTTTTCCGAAAGGTAGGGAAGTTGAAAACTAGAGGGCATAGGCTTAAGGTGAGAGGGGAGAAATACAAATGTGATCAGAGGGGCAATTTTTTCACACACAGGGTGGTGAGTGTCTGGAACAAACTGCCAGAGGTCGTAGTAGAGGTGGGTACAATTTTATCTTTTAAAAAGCATTTAGATAGTTAAATAGATACGATAGGTATCGAGGGACATGGGCCAAATACAGGCAATTGGGATTTGCTTAGGGATTTTAAAAAAAAAAGGTGGCATGGACAAGTTGGGCCACATGGCCTGTTTCCATGCTGTAAATCTCTATGACTCTACTGATAGTCTTGTCAGTGCCTTATGTATTCTGTATTCTTATTAACTAGTTAGTAATTTCCCTCTTTACACTCTCTCAAGGATCCACACATCCTTTTTAAATTGTGGCGGCCAGAATTGGACACAATACTGTGGTTTTGATCTCAGCAGAGCTTTATGAAGTTTCAGCATAACCTACCTGTTTTTGTGCTCGATACCACCATTTATTAAGCCCAAAGTCCATTAAGCTTTGTGGAGGGGAAAAACTCAGCAAGCACAGCAGAATTTCCTTGCTCCTCTTCCAAAAGTGCCTTGCTGTCATGAATCAAATGTATAGTAAAAAGTTAAGTCAACAGCTGGAAATATCTGGAATTGAGCTGCACAGTTATGGAGGAGAGAAAATTTCCATAATTGGCAATCTATCAGTTCTGGTCACATACAGGGAGAAGTGTGCAAAGTTGCCTGTTATTGTGGTAAAGGGTGAAAAACCAGCCTTGTTAGGAAGAAAGTGGTTAGGAGTACTCAAGTTATTTGGAGCAAGTTTTTCTTTCCCGTTGAAGCAAATTTCACATTTGCTGACATAATCAACAATTGCCCGAAAGTGTTTTGTGAAACCATTAGACCAATTCAAGGTAAAGGGCAATGTAAGGGTTCAAAGAAATGCAAGGTCCATTTATTGCAGGCCCTGTCCAATATCCTATGTTCTAAGAGAGAGGTAGAGCAAGACTGAAAAGACTTAAGACTGAGAACATTATCTCTAAGTTGGAAAGCCAGGTGGAAGGTAAGAAAATCTGGTGATTACCATGTAACTGCTGCTTATGTCCTAAAATATAATCCACTGGTACTTGACCAAATGTGGAGGATCAGTGAACAGTATTGTCAGGAAGCCAGATTTTTTTTGAAGTTAGATCTGACGGATATTTGTCTGCAACTTGAGTTAGATAATGAGTCCAAATCATATTTGATTCATACACACATGGGTGTATTGCAGTTTCATAGACTGCCATCTGGTGTTTCTTCAACTCCTGGAATTTGCAAGGAATGATGACCCAAATTTTGCAAGGAATTGAGGGATTGGCATGATATTTGGACGATATGCTTATTTAATCTCCAAACAAGAAGATTAATAATGACAGATCAAAAGGTGCTCCAACATTTGGAAAAGCATGGAGTTCAGGTGAAGACATACAAATGTGAAATGTTTCAAAATTCCGTAGAGTATTTGGGTCACAGGATAGACAAAGATAGGTTACATCCTACCAAGAGTAAGATTCAAGCAGTAAGAAATGTGCTACACCCTCAGAACATAACTGAACTCAGATCATTTTTGGAGCTTGCAAATTACTGTGGTAAGTTCGTACCAAATCATTGTATTCATTGAATGACCTCTTGATGAAGGATGTTCCATGGAATTGGACGAAGGAGTGTGAAAAAACATTCAATTTTGTAAAATTCAACCTGTAGACGATACAATACTTGTACTTTACAATGGCCAAAAGAGATTGTTAAAAATGTGGTACCTCTCCACCTGGTGTAGATGCTGTGCTCTCTAATGTGTTGGATAGTGGTGAGAAAAATCAATTGCATTTGCTTTTCACACCTTCAGTGCCACTGAACTTATTTCTGTTCAGATATAACAGGAAGTATTGTGCTTGATTCTTGGAGGAAGAAGATTTCATAAATTCTTTTATTGTTGTAATTTCACAATCAAAATTGATCATAAGCCTCTGAAAACTATTCTGATTCCAGAGTCTCCAGTACCCACTTCAGCTGCAGCCCAAATATAAAGATTTTGCCTGCTTATATGGTCAGCCTTAAGTACAGATGATTGGAAGACCATGGTATTGCTGATGCAATGTCTAGAACTACCAACCCCCTCAGAAGTAGGGCCCAACACGAAAGATGTCTTTTTCCCCAAATAAGTGACTTGCCAGTTACAACAGTTGACATTAGTAGAACAACTTAAGGGATCCTGTAGTGGCAAGGGTGGGTGATTCCATTGTAAATGAGTGATGAACAAAGATGGTGGTTTACAAATCAGACCAATTTTTATCCATAAGAATGAGTGTCCGGGAGAGCCAGAATAGTAATTCCTGACTTGAGTTGCTTTGTGTTCTGTGTGATCTGACAAAGAGTTGAGAAGAAGCTATCTTTGGTGACCAGGGTTAGAGAAGGACATATAATAAGTGTAGAGTATGTCAAGCTATGGAAAAGAAGACACCATGGGTACTTTTGCAATCATGGAAATAATCAGCTCGAGTGTGGCAGAGGCTGCACATAAATTTTGCAGAATTTGAAGAGTAACAGCTATTCATTATGATTGACAGCCATTCAAGTGAGTTCAGGGGTTTCTGATGAATTGAACAAGAACTAGCAAATCTCAAAAATGTTTTGCATACCTTCTTTCTGTTTTTGGGTTCTCAGAGGAGATTTTAATATATAATTGATACTGAAACTTCAAGTGCAACCCACTTTACATTCTTTTTCCAGTGCCAACAAACTCACTCTTCGAGTTTGGTGACCCCATGCACAATTTACGAGGTTTCAGGTTCACCAGCAGTGCTGTTAATTGATGTTCCTGGTCCAACTTCTTGTGTTATTATCATATTTCAAAGATCTTGTGCAACACCACAAGGGATTTGCTTGTATTACATGAAAAACTTGCGCTGAAAACCTCCAAACTCATCTGTGGCAGGGATTCTCCTGTGCCACTACAGTGAATGGAGTTTTGGCTGAACACCAAATCCTCTATTCTTATTTGCAATGTGGCAGGCGTGCACTTTACCTATAGCATCCACTTCCTGTCAGCACCATATTTATTTCTTGTAATACTTTCCTCATCATATTTTGTTAAAACAATTTATCCTCCAAATTACTGGGAGCAATTCAACAATGATCTGCTGGTAATAATATTAAAAACTACTGCCTCTCGTATGCATCTTCTGTAAATAACACAGTTACTGTAACAATTTCTCCATTATATTTTATTCATAACACCTCTATTGTTACAAAACATCATGTCCTCTGATTTGTTGTAAGCAATGTCATGTGAGATCTGAATCTAGAATATCTCAACCGCAAACCACCTTGCAGGTTGTTTTTGATAATGTTATCATACTAGTGTCACAATAATTTATCCAGCAGTGTGAACATTATTGTGTTCCAACCACAAAGAATATACACACATCTGCAATTATACAGTTTGCTGCACACAAATTTGTTAGAATAAAACCTCCACATAAAAAAGTATTAAGTATTATATCGTTCTATTATGTAATCTCATTTGGAGTTTAGCTGATAGTTATAAAATGCTTGAAATTCATGATTGTAATTTATGATATTATTCACATCCCACCAGACTGATTGATTTGATTAACTCAATTTGTTAATGCCTTGTAACCTATTCATTCTCATGCCTTGGAGATTCTAAATTTAAAATAATCACACAGTATTTATCAGTCGATTAAATTTGATGCCCTTTGTGAATATTTTAACATAATACATACAACATATGGCTCTCACTTAAATCGTATCTCTTCCAGTTTTGTCAACTAAGGGAAAAGAACTTTCTTTTCATTTGCTTTGTCATTTAATTACCTTTAGTTTAATTAACAGGTTTTGTTGAGGAAGTAAAGAAAAGTTAGTTTACAATAACAAAGTTGTTTTAAGAACATAAGAAATAGGAGTACGAGTAGGCCATCTAGTCCTTCGAGCCTGCCCCGCCATTCAATAAGATCGTGGCTGATCTGTCGTGGCTCAGTTCCACATTCCCACCCTCTCCCCATAACCCTTAATCCCCTCTCTTATCAAAAACCCATCAACCCGCGTCTTAAAAATATTTAGCGAGGTAGCCTCCACCACTTCAACGGGCAGAGAATTCCAGAGATTCACCACCCTTTGAGTGAAGAAATTCCTCCTCAACTCCGTTCTAAACCGCCCCCCCTTTATCTTGAGGCTGTGCCCCCTAGTCCTACTATCCTTTTTGAGCAGGAAGAGTCTCTCCACCTCTATCCTATCCATCCCATTCATCATCTTATACGTCTCAATGAGATCTCCCCTCATTCTTCTAAACTCTAACGAGTACAAGCCTAGTTTATTCAGCCTGTCCTCATAGCTCAACACCCTCAACTCCGGCATCAGCCTAGTAAACCTCCTCTGCACTCCCTCCAAGGCCAAAATATCCTTGCGTAAGTACGGCGCCCAAAACTGCACACAGTACTCCAGCTGCGGCCTCACCAATGCCCTATACAGCCGCAGCAAGACCTCCCTACTTTTATATTCAATCCCCCTCGCTATGAAGGCCAGCATCCCATTCGCTTTCCTGACCACCTGCTGCACCTACAAGCTGGGTTTTTGCGACTCATGCACAAGGACCCCAAGGTCCCTCTGCACCGTCGCCTGCTGCAGTTTTTCGCCCCGTAAGTAATAATCCTTCCTACCATTATTCCTACCAAAGTGGACCACCTCACACTTGCCAACATTAAATTCCATTTGCCATTTCCTGGCCCATTCGCCCAGCCTATCTAGATCCTTCTGTAGACTCTCCACACCCTTCGCACAATTTACCGTTCCACCAATCTTGGTGTCATCAGCAAATTTTGACACCCTACAGTCGGTTCCCTCCTCCAGATCATCTATATAAATGGTAAATAGCTGAAGCCCCAGCACCGACCCCTGGGGCACTCCACTAGTCACCATCCGCCAATCCGAATAGCACCCATTGACCCCCACTCTCTGCCTCCTATTTGACAACCAATCCTCTATCCACGCTAACACCCTACCCCCAACTCCATGTCCCCTGACCTTCTGCAATAACCTCTTGTGAGGTACCTTGTCAAACGCCTTCTGAAAATCAAGAAAGACCACATCCACCGGCTCTTCTCTATGCACCGCCCTAGACACATCCTCATAGAACTCCAGTAAATTTGTCAGACACGACTTCCCTTTAACGAAACCGTGCTGCGTCTGCTCTATCAAGCAATTCCTCTCAAGATGCCTTGCTATTTCCTCCTCGATGACGGATTCTAACATTTTACCTACAACAGACGTTAAACTAACCGGCCTATAATTCCCTGCCTTTTGCCTGGCACCCTTCTTAAACAACGGTGTAACATTAGCCGCTTTCCAATCTTCCGGCACTTCCCCAGAATCCAGCAACGTCTGGAAAATAACCACCAAGGCATCCACTATCACCTCCGCCATTTCTTTCAGAACCCTTGGATGCATTCCATCCGGTCCTGGCGACTTGTCCACAATCAGCCCCTCCAGTCTGTCGAGCACCGCCTCTCTCATAACAGTAATGTCATTTAGACCCTCCAGTCCTACCACCTTTCCATCTCTAACACCTGGCAAATTATTCACGTCCTCCTCCGTGAAGACAGAAACAAAGAAGTTATTCAGGACCTCAGCCATATCCCCATCCCCTACCACTAAGTCCCCCTTCTCATCCTCTAAGGGACCAACGTTCACCTTAGCCAGCCTCTTCCTTTTTATATATTTATAAAAACTCTTGCTATCCTTTTTTATATTAAGCACTAGCCCAGCTTCATAGTTTCTCCTACCCTTCTTTATCAACTTCTTTGTCAATCTTTGTTGACATTTAAACCTCTCCCAATCCTCTTCTCGCCCGCTACTCTAAACGCCTCCGCTTTTAATTTAACACTTTCCTTCACCTCCTTCGTTATCCAGGGCTTATTACCTCTCCTCCTACTGTCCTTTTTGACCATCGGAATAAATTTCCGTTGAGCACCAAGAAAGATCTCCTTAAAGATCCTCCACTGCTCCTCAGCAGACCTACCTTCCAATGCGCTCCCCCAGTCCACATTCGCCAATTCTTCTCTCATCCTACCGTACTCCCCTCTGTTCAAACAAAGGACACGCGTCCGAGAACCCACTTTCTCCTCCTCCATCTGCACCAGAAACTCCACCATACAATGATCACTCTCCCCAAGAGGATCCTTCACCGCAAGGTCCCTAATTCTACCCGCCTCATTACATAACACCAGATCCAAGATAGCTCGCTCCCTCGTCGGCTCCAACACACACTGTTCCAGGAAACTATCCCGGCAGCATTCCAAGAACTCCTCCTCGAGCCCACCGCGTCCAACATGGGTCGACCAATCTATATGTAGATTGAAATCCCCCATAACTACGGCCGTCCCAGTCCTGCACGCCGCACTTATTTGCGCGTTAACAGCCCGCCCCACCTCCAGATCATTTTTCGGGGGCCTATAGACGACACCCACCAGTGTCTTCCTCCTTTTGCTGTTCCTAATCTCTACCCACTACGATTCCGCTTTCTGCTCCTTGACTCCAATATCATCCCTTGCTACCACCCTGATGCTATCCTTAATCAGCAGAGCTACGCCCCCCCCTTTTCCCTCCCGCCTATCCTTCCTAAACAAGGAATGATTACTTCCTTGATTACTTAGCATGATTACTTCCTTAAATTTGTTCTCCCAAGTAATAAAGCAATTTGATCTATTATGATCATGCAGAATTAAGGTATCCCCACATCTTCCTACACTCAGAATCAGTTTCCCACAAATCGAAAAGGTTGATTCTCCCAAAAAAGTTCGAAGAGCCAAATTCATGTGAAAACTGGAGTAACTCCTGCCAATTTTTTTAGTGGGATTTTCAAAATAATCTCCCACACTCTGCGCACTAGCGTGATTCACATTGGAAGTCAGTATTCCTTCTGGAGAAACTGGCAGCATAGCACTGAATGCGCCACAGTGCATGCGCCGATTTGTCAGAGCGGAGATTGGTGCATGCACAGAAGCCATTGAAAGAAGAGAAATAAACATGGGCAGAAAACCTTAATCCTAGCAGCCATTGAGAAAATTGACTGAAAATAATTGTTAATTGCCGGAATATGATTACCCCCTCAGAGTCTAAATCATATGACCATTGGAAGAAAAATGTGGATGTGTGAGTATAGGTTGTGACCTGACCAAACAGGAAACAAGGTATGGCCTTAATGTTACCAGAAGTAAAATAAAAGTGAAGTATTTCATAGATGGATATCTATCAGTGGGACAGTGTTGATGTTTTGGACCTTCTTTGAACGTTCTTGGATTTTCAGGCAAGGTGATTTGTTACATGCCGATGAATTATTGTCAGACTCTGATGGATTTTGGAAACTACACGATCATTCCATGGATGAAAAAGAAATAGGTTTTAACAGACTTTATAAACAATTGACAAAATTCAATTTTAGATCCTTGGATCAGGATGAGTGCTGAATTTTACTAATGTGTCTCCGATGGACAGGCTTTTGGTACTTACTGATATTTGTTTCCTGGACCAGAGACCCTCTGCTACCTTGAAAATATTCCTAGGGAAACAATTATTTCCTTCAGCCTTCATAGTTATTGACACCTGCATCCCCTGTCTGGACCATTTCAAAATCCGGAAATCATTGTGTCATCGATTCCATGTGTCACCATGGAATGCTCCATTTTCTCTATAAAAGCTGAAGGAAATGTTGTTTTCCAGCAATTTAAACATATTTAACAACTCATTAATTTATGATCACAATAGCAATTTAAATGGATTTAGCAACCATTCACCAGATCACTTTTCTTGGAAATTTCATTCAAATACTTCTCTTGTGACACCATGATGGACATCCATCTCACAAAATATTTCACCACTTATTTTGTTTCTTGTACATAAGAATGATGGAAGAAATGAGGAGAAGTCTGAAATACATGAAAATTATCAGAGGATGCCGCCATATAAACCTTCCATTGGGCGTGTGCCTTTAATGAGATTGTTACCAAGAATCTCAAGCTGTGGGATAATGTCAGAAATGTTTTTATTGTACATTTTTAAGACCTGCCAACCAAATGTGATCTTTCTATAATAATACTTAGTAAGGGCAAAAAAGGCTTATTATAGACAAAACCATGGAGAAATGATAGAAACCAAACTTGGAGAAAGTTTTTGACTGCCAATCTCCGCCTCCGCCCCCCCCAACCCCTTCAACCACCATCCCCTCCTCCCTTGCCTCATTACCACAGCCAAGTTCAGAGACATTTGTGAAAATATGAACATCGCGGTCATGAATACACAGCTGAAATTTCTTTCAACAATGGGCTTTGTGAAGAAAATCATGCCGTGATGAAACGTTGCCTAAACTTTTAGCTGATTAACCACACATCAAATTAACAACTGCTCTGGAATGGGAGGTTTATGCAAAAAATTAGCTCCAGATGTTTAGAGGGTAGAATGCCTATCGAATAGTTTAATTGCATGGTCCCAAATTGTCTCTTGTGTTTTTGAAAGCCTCCTTGCTCCCGAGGGTAGAACAACTCATTTTTTTCTGCACACCTGAATGCTTTATATGCAAGAAGATGGACTTTCATCAAGAGTGAGGTCTCTGAGAAAGTTCAAAAAGCTGTGAGGTACTGCATCAGACCTTCTGAGATAGAAATTAGTGCAGACAATTTGGTGTACGATAAAAGTAGGAGTCGCAGGGAATGGAAAGATCTTGGCAAGGTAAACAATTATGATTGTAAGACAGTGGCTGCGATTCTCCCAAAAGCACTGAATTGGCAGGAAAACTGTTCTCGATCCCGACTGTTTTCTAGTTCAGCTTCTCATCTGAATCTCCACACTCTTGCGCTGCAGAGATCCCTGACGGGAATATCATTTAAAAAACCTGGGAAGTGGGGCCTATAAGTGCAAAGAACCTGAAATTGGCGGGATAAGCGGGCACCCACACATGCGCACATTGCTGGGAGATCGCTGAAAAGACCTCTAGCATCCAGATCATTGTCCTTAAAACCCCACAGACATCGCTGGCCTCAACCCTGGTCCCTACAACTACCCCCCCCCCCACACACACACACACACACACACACACACACACACACACACACACACACACACATGGCTGCCTGCTCACTTCATGCTGTCATGGATTTGGATAATGAGGGTACCCAATTCCGCCATCCCTTGAGCATAATGTCCTCAGTGCCGCCCTGCAGAGAATGAGCATTGTGCTGATATGCACAACCCCAGCTTGTGATCATCCCCTCTCTTGAATGGGAGCCTTGAGTATTGCACCCCGTGGACACAGCAGTCTATTCAATGGCAGCCAATCAGAACCCAGAGGGATGAATGACACTGAACTGAATGCAGCCTTCAAAATCTCTCACGTATTTGTTGCCAACAGGCCTTTGACTGGCGACACTCACTGCATCTGCATCCCCTAATAGCCAGAGCTGCATATAAGCTACAGGGATGGACACATAGCCAGTCATGCCACAAAGATGATTGCATGCAAACCGGCTCCCAGATTTCCAGAGGCCGACCAGGAGCACCTGCTAGATGCCTTGTAGGAGAGGCGTGATCGTCTGTTCCCCAGCAAGGCCCTCACCCAAAGGGTGCATCTGCCACGACATTGTGGGAGGAGGTGGCAGAAGTGGTGAATGCCAGGACCCTAACACCACGCTCTGGCAGGCAGCGCCACAAAAAAATGTACGATCTTCTTCGTGCGGCAAGGGTAAGGGAGCTTCCCACTTGGAAACCTGCACATGTTTAGCATGGATTTCCAACCCCGCTTGGACACCTGAAGGGCATGCAACGTGACCCTTTCTCCAGGAACAGAATCTAATCCTTTCCCCTCACCGCTCAATAAGCACCCTTCAGTGGTGACCGCTTTCCCCAATACTGTCAGCACAATGCCCGAGACACAGGAATGCATTGCGCACCACGCACTGACATATGTTAATGCTTGCTATCCACCTTATGTTCCCACAGGAAAAGGACATCCATAATGCACAGGAAATGACACAGACCGGTGGTGGTGTGCCTGATCTGAGGCAGCTGACTAGCATGGAGGAGCGTTCCATGGAGCTGACAGGGGGTGATGGGCCATCCCAAATGGTCACCGACAGGCAGATTGGCGTACAGCATGCAAGTGAGCAGAAACGTAGCCCTCAACCTTGGTCCTCGTCTGAGTGAGTGCGAAGCTGCATGGAATGTTTTGCCACCCTCCCCCTAATGTGTGTTCTTTGTTACAGTTCTGGACCCAGAGGAATCCAGCCCTTCGGGTGTTGCTGCCATCCCTGCTGCTCTGGAGCAAACTGCACATAACGTCCTGGTTGACACCTCGGAGGGAGCACTGAGGAATCCTCCAAAGGCAGCACCACTAAAGCGTCACCGGCATGTACCACACAACCCACCAATACAGAGGCGATCACCATGATGGTTACCTTCAGTGTTGAGGTTCCTGGGTCACAAACTGGTGAGCACGCCTACAGCTATTGATGCACATTTGTTGCAGCTGGGCACATCCAAGGGCTCAGGCAGACAGAGGTCTGCCAGAGGCCAGGATTCAGCTATCCACAAGCCAGCTGCTGGACCTCTGGATTTGTTCCTCCTAAGGCTGGTGGAGATGCATCAGGAAACCTGGGGAGTTGTGGAAGGACTGTCAACAACCATGCTGCAACTGCAAAGCTGTTTAGGGGAGTCAAACAGATTGCCGTTGCAGAAAATGGTGCCGATGCAACGTGAGACCCAGGCCAACACTGCAAGGGTGGCGACTGCAGTGGAAAGTCTGGCTCAGGGGTCTGTCCTCATGGATGACAGGGTCCAGGCCATCCTGGAGACACTGATAAGTGTGTTTCTGGCATCCAAGAGCACAGCGTTCAATGACCATGGGTGTCAGTGGCATGTGGGAGACTCTGCTGGCCAGGGCTGGGACTCTTGCTAGCATTCTGGAGACAAAGCAGGCTGTCACTGTGAGCTTTGACAACTTAGCCCAGGCTCAGAGGGCTACTACTGAGGGGCTCCAGAGTCTGGCTTGCTTACAGAACACTGAAGCGGAGGGGCTCCGGAGCTTGACTGAGTCTCAGAGGGCCAGGGCTGAGGGATCACACATCATGGGGCAGACGCATCCAGGCCTCCAGGATTGGCAGAACCAGGTGATGCCGGAACTTCTGGAGCTCAGTCCAGTAACCCTGGCATCCCACAGAGTGCCCCCGGGGAGGAGAAAGGGCTTCCACCCAGGAGATCCTGGACGTCCTGTGACCTTCCGATTCCCACTTTCCTCACACTGGGGCATCTCAGGGCCAACGAGATGAACAGGGTGGCACCGAAACAATGTCATCTGGAAGTGAGCTAGAGCCTTCCAGGTCCAGGCCTCCAGTGGATGTCCGCCAAGGGCATCACAGGCAATGTGGCAGCTGGCCACTTCCACCTCCGATGTGAATCCTGGGTTAGCACCAAGAAGAAGCAGTAGACAGCACGAAGTTAGAAAGTTGTTGTTCACTAGAGGGCATGGGTAAAGGTCAGCATTAGTCAGGGTTTGAAAATCATTTCTGTTAAGAGCACAATAAACTGTTAATTGTACATCATGCTGTGACTAATGTGTCTCTGATCCCCCCCACCCACAGCTCAGTGTTCCCGATTCCCAAGCATAGAGGTACTGTCTATTGAGCCTTGCAAACTCAGCCACATGTTTCAGAGTGCCTGCCCTACCTTCCCCAACATCCACCAGTCCCTTGGTGCAAGTACCACACTCCCCCACTCCCCCTGTTGGCCAAAAAACATGTGTCCCCAACCCTTATGGCTATGTGGGCCAGGATGGCAGCATGCATTCGGAGTACAGGTAGGAGTCAGACTTGAGTTGCACAAGGGGCGGGATTCCAGTGTGCACAACAGTGAGTCGTCATCGTCCTCCAGGCTTCAACCAAGACTCGCAACCATTGCTAGCTTAGGCACATTGATAGGGTTGGATGTTGCTGGGGGATAACAAGAGTAGGGGAACGGTGATTTAGTGGTTTGAGGGCCCATGTCGGTTTGGAGGGAGAATAGTGGCTGCACTTACTCCTGGGATGTTGTGGATGTTTGTCAGTTGCACTCCCCTCACTGCAGAGCACCAGCTGGGTGAAGCGGGCTGCAATCAAGGCATCCCTCACTGCCCTTCCTTGCCAGATACCTGCGATCGCCGCCCTCCGTCTTTCCCCTGGCTTTTCATATGGCGGAATGCTCACCTTGCTGCTGCTCCTTCTCATCCTCCTCCTACTCCAGCTGGTCTCCCTGCTGCTGGACGATGTTGTGCAGAGTGCAGCAAATGATGATGTTGCATGAAGCACACACAGGGTCATACTGGAGGGTCCCCCCAGAGCAGTCCAAGCAGCGGAACTGCATCTACAGCAGGCTGCTGCACCACTCAGTGACGGACCAGGTGGCTGCATGGGCCTCATTGTAACAGGTCTCCATCTCAGTATCGGGCCTCTGCATAGGCTTCATCAGTCATGAACTTAGCCGGCAATCCTTGTCATCCTGAGAGCCTGAGCCGGTCTTCAAAGAGCCCAGGGATGTCTGATTGTCAGATCATAAAGCTGTCATGGATATTCCCTGGGTGGCATGCATCAACTTGCATGATCTTCAGCTGATGGTCACAGACAATTTAGGCGTTCAGGAAGTGAAATCTCTTCCAGTTCAAAAATTGCTGTGGCCCTGCATGGGGGGCCTGCAAGGCGATGTGTGTGCCATCCACTGCACCCTCCACATTCAGAACCTTGACAATGCATACGAAGTCGAGAGCCTCGGTGTCCTGCTGTTCACGGCCCACATCAAAATTAATGAACTGCCCTGGCCAGGCACACAGGGCATCTGTGACCTGCCGCACACATCTGTGCACAGAGGCCTGGGAGATCCAAGCTAGGAGCCACTGGGAGCCTGGAATGATCAGAAGGCATAGAAATTGTGCGCTGCCATCACCTTCACATCCACAGGGAGCGGGTAGTCACCGCTCTCCTGAGGTGTCAGGTGTGAGAGCATCTCACAAATGTGTCGCCTGTGGTCTTGGACACGGCACGAAGAAATTGTGGGGCCTGTACCTCATTGCCCTTGGCACTCTCCGCCTTTTGTGCACCCTCTCGGGAGCCTGCTCACCCACCTCTTGGCCCCCAGCAGCAGCCTCCTGCCCTCGACCCTGGGGGTCTGGTGGTGGCTGCTGTTGCAGTGGTCTCTCCACACCTGTCATCTCCTGAGCCGCTGTCACCTCCTCCTCCTCTGTCCCTATTCGCCTCCAGATCGAGCAAACCAAGATCCGTCTGTACAGTGAGGTTTGGAAAGAGTATAGAATGATGGATTATTCTCACTGGCTGCATAGTCCAGCACCACCCCAATCCCTCCTTAGTCCAGAACCCCAATTTGTGGGAGTTGGCAATACCACACAATCCATGGTGCCATGCGTGACCCAATTAGCGTTATGTGTGAGATTCTCATCCTGACAAATGCTGGCTCAGATTATGCAGGTTGGTGTGCAGACATGGGCAAAATGCACCCTTGAACCATTGTTATGTGCGCAACTGCAGCATCTGTTACAGGCATGTGTTAAGAACATAAGAAATAGGAGCAGGAGTAGGCCATCTGGCCCTTCGAGCCTGCCCTGCCATTCAATAAGATCATGGCTGATCTGTCGTGGCTCAGTTCCACATTCCCGCCCTCTCCCCATAACCCTTAATCCCCTCTCTTATCAAAAACCCATCAACTCACATCTTAAAAATATTTAGCGAGGTAGCCTCCACCACTTCAACGGGCAGAGAATTCCAGAGATTCACCACCCTTTGAGTGAAGAAGTTCCTCCTCAACTCTGTTCTAAACCGCCCCCCCTTTATCTTGAGGCTGTGCCCCCTAGTCCTACTATCCTTTCTGAGCAGGAAGAGTCTCTCCACCTCTATCCTATCCATCCCATTCATCATCTTATACGTCTCAATGAGATCTCCCCTCATTCTTCTAAACTCTAACGAGTACAAGCCTAATTTATTCCGCCACTCCTCATAGCTCAACCCCCTCAACTCCGGCATCAGCCTAGTAAACCTCCTCTGCACTCCCTCCAAGGCCAAAATATCCTTGCGTAAGTACGGCGCCCAAAACTGCACACAGTACTCCAGCTGCGGCCTCACCAATGCCCTATACAGCCACAGCAAGACCTCCTTACTTTTATATTCAATCCCCCTCGCTATGAAGGCCAGCATCCCATTCGCCTTCCTGACAACCTGCTGCACCTGCAAGCTGGTTTTTTGCGACTCATGCACAAGGACCCCGAGGTCCCTCTGCACCGTCGCCTGCTGCAGTTTTTCGCCACGTAAGTAATAATCCTTCCTACCATTATTCCTACCAAAGTGGACCACCTCACACTTGCCAACATTAAATTCCATTTGCCATTTCCTGGCCCATTCGCCCAGCCTATCTAGATCCTTCTGCAGACTCTCCACACCCTCCGCGCAATTTGCCGTTCCACCAATCTTGGTGTCATCAGCAAATTTCGACACCCTACACTCGGTTCCCTCCTCCAGATCATCTATATAAATGGTAAATAGCTGAGGCCCCAGCACCGACCCCTGGGGCACTCCACTAGTCACCATCCGCCAATCCAAATAGCACCCATTGACCCCCACTCTCTGCCTCCTATTTGACAACCAATCCTCTATCCACGCTAACACCCTACCCCCAACTCCATGTCCCCTGACCTTCTGCAATAACCTCTTGTGAGGTACCTTGTCAAGCACCTTCTGAAAATCTAGAAAGACCACATCCACCGGCTCTCCTCTATCCACTGCCCTAGACACATCCTCATAGAACTCCAGTAAATTTGTCAGACACGACTTCCCTTTAATGAAACCGTGCTGCGTCTGCTCTATCAAGCACTTTGTCTCAAGATGCCTCGCTATTTCCTCCTTGATGACGGATTCTAACATTTTACCTGTAACAGACGTTAAACTAACCGGCCTATAATTCCCTGCCTTTTGCCTGGCACCCTTCTTGTTGGTCTCTGTCACAGGACAGGGACTGACTGCAAATCAGCACCAGATATGTGCCAGTGACACCAGATTCCATGCAGTCAATATCTGAACCTCTGCACCCCGGCCTGGAGCAGCAGCTGCTTCAGCTGGTTAAGCCTCAGTCAGCATGTGATGCAATCCTCCCCCACCCCAGAACATCAGCATTTAGTCAAGCCTCTGACCACATTCCACGGCAAGACAATGCCACTGCAAAGTGGAGGGGGAGGGTGAATGGGAGCCCTCAAGGCTGCCTCCCACATTGCGCTACAGTGGTGCCCGAGGTGGGGAGGAGGGCAGGAGCCCTCGAGGCTGCTTCCCATACTGTATGACAATGCTGCCCAGGAGTGGGGGTCACTGGAAGCCTTCAGGCTGCTTCCCACAGTGCACGTGACAGCACTGCTTGTGGTTGGCGGGGGGGGGAGGTGGCAGTGAGCTGGACTCTTTTACATAACCTCACTCAGAGAGCTGTGAGGAAATAGAAGCCCACCCAACCACACCCCTTCCCGCCCCCCCACCCCAGTCCCAACAACCAACTCCAGATATCACTGATCCATGGGCCATCTGAAGGCAGCAGGAGGAAGGCCACCAGGCATCTCTAGGGCCTGCCTGCAACATCCCTCATGCTCCGCTAGCAGCACTTACCTCCTCATGCCAGTTCAAGTCTGCCATGCCAGGTTGAAACTTTTAAATAGCTAGTCTGATTTGCCAAAGTTACATCACATCAAAGAGATGGGAGATGCTGACATAGCAGAGGGGTAAGTGACAAGAGGTAAGTGATCCAGACACATTGGGTAGAGTTATCATATCCAAAGTTGGAAGTGTGGACACATGCATGTCATAAATTCCAGTGGGGCTGAGTGAATTGAGGGATTCACAAATGTGGAACATGCAAGGAAAACTGTGAACAAGTTTTGAATATTGGTTGACTGTTCAAGATAAAGGCCAAGAAACAAGGTCCATTGCCTCGCTGAAAAGGGTAAAAGGCCAGAAAACAGTCTTTTATTTTATCCCAAAAATGTGTAGAAACCAAACCAGAAGCAGAATACCTTTTGACACTTAAGTATTGGTGGCTGCCAATCAACCTGAGGAAAAATTAATAAGAGTGACAAAGGAAGCAATTGAAGGGGCACTCGGCTCAGCACTTACCTCTTCCATGCTGTGTTACTTCAATGTTATTAAATTTATGCAGCTTTTCCTTGAGGCTTTTCCTTGCCTGGTTGATGCCCTGTAAGTACAAAGCTGAAAACAATAAATATTTTTATTAAGAGCTTCCATCAACTGAGGCAGCTTCAGGCCAATCCACAATCAACAACCTGCTCTGAAAAGTCTGCTCACATTTTGATAACTGTGACAAATTGTGCCATAGTAGCTGAGACAATCCACAACATTCTAAAATAATGAAAAACATTCCAAATAAGAGAACCCACTACATTCTGAAAAAGGTCAATTTGCATATCTTGCAATGTTAACAAATCCCTTGAAAATCTGTTAACATCTGTAGGTCTCCTACAGTGCAGACTCGATGGGCCAAATGGCCTCCTACACTGTAGGATTCTATGATTCTTTGTGTTTATCATTAGTATCTTCCTGCCTTGTTTACTTCGATTATGTTAATGATTTATAATTATCTCAAATTTAAATGTTGTGATTTGATGTTTCAATAAAGCATTTGTAGAATTTTGTAAAGTTTAATGGAAAACATTTATTAACAAAAATAATATTATTGATACAAAACTTTGACACCATGTTAACGTTTAACTAAACTTTTAACTTTAGCAGCTGCAGTTTGACATTTCATTTAATTCTCTCATCTTTTCCAAATTTCTTGCAATAAAATATATTTACTTTAACACAATGATCAATAAAATACTGTTTTCACTTTATCACAATGGTTCTGTTGTCTTTCAGTAAAGTGGTTTAGGGTGGGAGGGATGCAAGGTGGGTTGGGGAGGCGAGAGGGAAGAAAGGAGAACAGGGGAAAGGACGGGAGGAAAAGGGGAAAGGATGGAAGGGGAAGGGAGGAGAAAGGGAAGGGTTTGGACATATTAATTGTACATTTTACATGTTATATGACTCTTCTCTCATGATCACTGCACCTACGTTGAAGCCTCAAAAGAACTTCAGTGATTTTAGGAAGCCAAGCCAGCAGTGATGGAACATAACTCAAGATTTTCAATCTGCACTGGATTCTGCAGTACCTATCAGAGAAATAGTTCACATTGGCTCACAAGAGGTTTGCATACGTTACCTTAAGGAATACATTTTTCTAAAGTATTTGAGATAGGCAAGTTGCATACTTCCCACTGTAAATGTAGAACTAATTTCATTGTATATCTTAAAAGGCTTCTAAGGATCAACATTACATCAGGTAGATTTTTAAAATTGTGATAAACCGTTTTGCTTAAAATACATCACAAAATTGAAATGAACTTTAGCTGAAACTTACTGGAGCCACTTCAAACTCATTTTGTTGCATATGAAAGTACTTCTTCATGCAACTAACAGTATGTCATGACAAAATTGTAAAAAAAATACACCATTCTTTCACTTTCTGTTCATTGCATATATTTTAAACATCTTTTACAAAAAATTGATCTACCTAAAGAATGTCTGCTGCCCCTTCTCGATACAGTTCGAACAGAAAAAAAATGAGCAAATAAATAGATACAAGAACATAAGAAATAGGAGCAGGAGTAGGCCATCTAGCCCTTCGAGCCTGCCCCGCCATTCAATAAGATCATGGCTGATCTGTCGTGGCTCAGTTCCACATTCCCGCCCTCTCCCCATAACCCTTAATCCCCTCTCTTATCAAAAACCCATCAACCCGCGTCTTAAAAATATTTAGCGAGGTAGCCTCCACCACTTCAACGGGCAGAGAATTCCAGAGATTCACCACCCTTTGAATGAAGAAGTTCCTCCTCAACTCCGTTCTAAACCGCCCCCCCTTTATCTTGAGGCTGTGCCCCCTAGTCCTACTATCCTTTCTGAGCGGGAAGAGTCTCTCCACCTCTATCCTATCCATCCCATTCATCATCTTATACGTCTCAATGAGATCTCCCCTCATTCTTCTAAACTCTAACGAGTACAAGCCTAATTTATTCCGCCACTCCTCATAGCTCAACCCCCTCAACTCCGGCATCAGCCTAGTAAACCTCCTCTGCACTCCCTCCAAGGCCAAAATATCCTTGCGTAAGTACAGTGCCCAAAACTGCACACAGTACTCCAGCTGCGGCCTCACCAATGCCCTATACAGCTGCAGCAAGACCTCCCTACTTTTATATTCAATCCCCCTCGCTATGAAGGCCAGCATCCCATTCGCTTTCCTGACCACCTGCTGCACCTGCAAGCTGGGTTTTTGCGACTCATGCACAAGGACCCCGAGGTCCCTCTGCACCGTCGCCTGCTGCAGTTTTTCGCCACGTAAGTAATAATCCTTCCTACCATTATTCCTACCAAAGTGGACCACCTCACACTTGCCAACATTAAATTCCATTTGCCAGTTCCTGGCCCATTCGCCCAGCCTATCTAGATCCTTCTGTAGACTCTCCACACCCTCCGCACAATTTGCCGTTCCACCAATCTTGGTGTCATCAGCAAACTTCGACACCCTACACTCGGTTCCCTCCTCCAGATCATCTATATAAATGGTAAATAGCTGAGGCCCCAGCACCGACCCCTGGGGCACTCCACTAGTCACCATCTGCCAATCCGAATAGCACCCACTGACCCCCACTCTCTGCCTCCTATTTGACAACCAATCCTCTATCCACGCTAACACCCTACCCCCAACTCCATGTCCCCTAACCTTCTGCAATAACCTCTTGTGAGGTACCTTGTCAAACGCCTTCTGAAAATCAAGAAAGACCACATCCACCGGCTCTCCTCTATCCACCGCCCTAGACACATCCTCATAGAACTCCAGTAAATTTGTCAGACACGACTTCCCTTTAACGAAACCATAAATATAAATACTCGAATATCATCAGGGCAAGTAAGCGAAGTTAGAGCTGCCCCGCCACTTTGCTTTGAGGCACTTCCGTGCAGTACTTTAATCCTGACAGCTATTAAAAACTCAATCAAGCATTTGAACTTGGTGCACTTTCAGCAACAGGTCTGTGCATCGGAACTTCTGTATTTTCCAACATGCTTGTACAGCATATGATTATGGAAGGTATGGGCATAGTGAAATACTGTGCTTAATAATTACATCATACAATCATACATAATAGCTTTGAAAGTCAGGTGTGGGTCTCACAGTAGGAATAGGCTGAGGTTGATAGGGATCAGATTGAGGGAAAATGAGTCAATTCATTATTATTGGCCAATTTCCTTCTTCTCAAATGTTACTTTTTAAAATATTCTTTAATGGGCTTGAATATCATTGACAACACCAATACTGGTCTCCCAGTCCTAATTGCCCTTGAAAATGTGATGGAGAGCTTACTTCTTGAACTGCTGAAATTCCTATGGTGTAGGTACACCCACAGTGCTCCTAGCGACGAAGTTTTAGGATTTTTACCCACTGAAGGTGATTGTTCCAAGTCAGGATAGTGTGAGATTTGGAGGGAATTTGAAAGTGGTGGCGTTCCCAAGATTCTACGACCTTGTTATTTGAGGTGGTGATGTCATGAATGTGGAAGGTGCTGTTGAAGGAGGCTTGGTGAGTTGCTGTGGATCTTGTAGAGGATATCATGGCATGGACGATATCATGGTGGAGGAAGTCAATGTTTGTAGATGAGGTGCCAATAAAGCAGGCTATTTTGTTGTGGATGACGTTGAGCTTTCTGAGTGTTGTTGGAGCTGCACTCATCCAGGCAAGTTGAGAGTATTCCATTGCATTCCTAATTTCTGCCTTGTAAATGGTGTGTAGGCTTTGGACTATTAGGAAGTAAGTTACCCATTGCTGAATTTCCAGCCTCTTGCAGCCACAGTATTTAAATGACTGGTTCAGTTAAGTTTCTGGTTTATACTGCATAAAAAAGTATGTACCTCAGTGCTACTGTGCCTTAATTCTTTCCCAGGCTGCTAGAACCAAAGATTCACCTCAGTTTTGCCACGTTCCAAGACATACAGTGTTGTCAAAGTTGGAATTTCTCTCCAAAGCTTCCAAACTGAGGAATCCAACAAGTACTGCAAACACCCAGGAGCATGTCTGGTGCTTTCACATCTGTGATCCCTATCTGTTTGGTGAGCCTGTTGCCTGAGACAACTCCCCAGTACAGGAGAAACCACCCTTCTCAACAGTATTCCCAGACATCAGGATCAAATCAGTACTGCTGAGCCTCAGGACCTTCTCTTTCACAATGTGCCTGGCTGCTTTAAGTCTTTTCTCCATAAGCACTGTCCAACATTAACAATTCCTCCATGAATAAAATCTCATATTCCACCCCTATATGTCAAACCTCAGGCAACTTGTACCATTAAATCAAAAAGCATGATTTCCTTCCTGAGTTGCAAATCACTGTAATCTCGACTACACTGATGTCAAATGGTGGGATCACAATCCTGGTTCTGATATTATCATTCTATCAAAATCCAGAACCACTTCATAATAGATCTTGGGAGGTGGTAACCTAGTGTATTATCACTGGATTAGTAATCCAGAAACCCTGAGTAATGCTCTGGGGCCTGGGTTCGAATCCCACCATGGCAGATGGTGAAATTATAAATTCAGTAAAAATCTGGAATTAAAGCTGTAATGGTGACCATGAAATGATGATCATGAAAACCCATCAAGTTCACGAATGTTCTTTCAGGAAGGAAATCTGCTGCCCTTACCTGTTGACTCCAGATCCACAGTAGTGTGGTTACCTCTGAAATGGCCAAGCAAGATATTCAATTGAAGAGCAAGTAAGCTTGGACAACAAATGCTGGCCCAGCCAATCAAGCCCACATCACTGGAATTTTTTAAAAATCTTTCTTTCTGTCTTTTCTCCACTTCTTAAATATATTTTACATTGGTTAAGGAGCTGCTTAGTGGTTCGACTGCATTCTTCAGATGTTTTCAAATTGGCTGATGAGCTGCACATTTTTGTGAGCGCAGTCTTCTGGAAAACATGCAGAATCAAGCTGTAATTTCTACAGGTTCATTTAAAAAAGGAAAGTAAGTTTAACTTGAACTTAACAAATTTCCCTGTGCACCATCTCACTGAAGAAAAAGCATGTCAAACTACAGCCCATGAACAATATGTGACCTGCAGGTTCTGGAATTCAAACCAAAAAACCTAGGCAGCTATTCCATCCATGTTCATATTTGTTCATCTTGTTTGTATTTTGAGGTCTTGGAGTTTCAAAAGGTTGGACCTAATTGTCCTATTTTTATATTGCAGGATGACCAATACCATTGTTGTAAACTAACTTTATTAAGAACAGAACATGAACACATTTGCAAGGCCTTTGAATCTTGCTATAGCCTGCAGTTGCTTGTGCTATCTGACCTTTGACCTCCCAGTCATGTGACTCTATTAAAGACACAGTGTATTGTATTATAATTGATGGTCATGGGACTGTAGGGGATGAGGACCTTGAAATGATCACTATTACTAAAGAGGTAGTGCTGGGTCGGCTAATGGGACTAAAGGTTGATAAGTCCCCGGGTCCGGATGGAATACATCCCAGGGTACTAAAAGGAACGGCAGAAGTAATAGCAAATGCATTATTTGTAATTTACCAAAATTCGCTGGACTCTGGGGAGGTGCCAGCTGATTGGAAAACAGCTAATGTAACGCCACTGTTTAAAAAGGGAGGTAGACAAAAGGCAGGTAGCTACAGGCGGGTTTGCTTAACATCCACAGTTGGGAAAATGCTAGAATCTATCATTAAGGAAGAAATAGCAGGTCACCTGGAAAAGAATGGTTCAAACAAGCAGATGCAACATGGATTCATGAAGGGAAAGTCATATTTGATGAATTTACTGGATTTTTATGAAGATATAACAAGTGCGGTTGACAGAGGGGAACCGGTGGATGTGGTGTATTTAGATTTCCAGAAGGCATTCGATAAGGTGCCTCACAAAAGGTTGCTGCACAAGATTAAGGTACACGGAGCTGGGGGTGAAGTGTTAGCATGGATTGAGGATTGGCTATCTAACAGAAAGCAGTCAGAATAAATGGGTGCTTTTCCGGTTGGCAGTCAGTGACTAGTGGCATGCCGCTAGGGCCTCAACTTTTACCACATACATAGACGATCTGGAGGAGGGAACCAAGTGTAGGTAACAAAGTTTGCGGATGACACAAAGATGAGTGGGAAAGCAAATTGCATGGAGGACACAGTCTGCAGAGAGATTTGGATAGGCTAATCTGGCAGATGGAGTATAACATTGGCAATTGTGAGGTTATTCACTTTGGAAGGAATAATAATAAAATAGACTATTATTTAAACGGTGAAAAATTGCAACAATTTACTGTGCAGAGGGACCTGAGGGTCCTTGTGCATGAATCACAAAAACTCAGTTTGCAGGTGCAGCAGGTAATCAAGAAGGCGAATGGAATGTTGGCCTTTATCGCAAGAGGGATGGAGTATAAAAGCAGGGAGATCTTGCTGCAATTGTACAAGGTACTGGTGAGGCCATACCTAGAGTACTATGTACAATTTTGGTCCCCTTATTTGAGAAAGGATATATTAGCTTTGGAGGGGGTGCAGAGAATTATAACCAGGTTGATTCCAGAGATGAGGGGGTTAGCTTATGAGGAGAGATTGAGTAGACCGAGCCTGTACTCATTGCAGTTTAGAAGGCTGAGGGGAGATCTTATAGAGACATATAAGACAATGAAGGGGCTAGACAGGTAGAAGCAGCGAGATGATTTCCACTTAGAATGGAAACAAGAATTAGAGGGCACAGACTTAAAATACGGGAGAGTCAATTTCGAACAGAGTTGAGGAGGAACTTCTTCTCCCAGAGGGTAGTGAATCTTTGGAATTCTCTGCCCATTGAAGCAGTGGAGGCTACCTCGTTAAATGTGTTTAAGTCACAGATCGATAGATTTTTGACCAATAAGGGAATTAAAGGTTATGGGGAACAGGCAGGTAAGTGGAACTGAACCACTATCAGATCAGCTATGATCTTACTGAATGGCGGGGCAGGCTCGAGGGGCCAAATGGCCTACTCCTGCTTCTATTTCTTATGTTCTTATTATATCTAATATTGGAGTCCACTGCCACAATCACTCCGATATCATGACATTAGAACTCGATGCATAAATTAAAAGTTGGAAAAAGATATTTGCATCTGCAGATTGAGATGTATGCCAATTTATGGGTTAATTAATTTTATTCGTTCATTTTAACTTTGTCCACCAGACCTAGAAAAATGTATCAATTTTACTTGCAATTTCCACCCCTCTATCACCTTCACGTGGTCCACCTCTGATACTTCTCCTCCCTTCCTCGACCCCTCTGTCTCCATTTCTGGTGACAAACTGTCCATTAGTATCAATTACAAGCCCACCAACTACCTTGGACTACAGCTCTTCACACTCCACATCCTGTAAGGACTCCATCCCACCTTCGCCTCCACTGCATCTGTTCTGATGATGCCACTTTCCAAGATACACTGCCAATGTGTCTTCCTTCTTCCTCAGTCGTGGTTTTCCACCCATTGTGGTTGACAGAACTCTCAACTGCGTCCAATCCATTCCCCAGGCCACTGCTCTCATCCCCCCCTCCCAGAACCAGGATAGGATCCCCTTTGTCCTCATTTTTCACCCCATTTGTCTCTGCATTCAAAGGATCACCCTCCACTATTTCTGCCAACTCCAGCATGACGCCACTATTCAATACATCTTCCTTCACAAACCCCCCCAACACCACCCCCCGGAATGTCAGCATTCCACAGGGACACTTCTGGGACACCCTGGTCCATTCCTCTATCACACCCAATACCTCCTCTCCTGCCCATGGCACCTTCCCATGCAATCGTAGAAGGTGAAACACCTGCCTCTTTACCCCCTCCCTGCTCACATCCCAGGTCCTAAATACCCATTTCAGGTAAAGCAGCACTTTACATGCACATCTTTCAGTCTTGTTTATTGCATTCGCTGCTCCCATTGCAACCTACATCGGAAAGACCAAATGTAGACTGGGTGGTCGCTTTGCTGAACACCTTCGGTCCGTCCGCAAGCAGGATTTGATCTTCTTACCATTTGCCACTTCAACACACCATCCTGCTCTCCTGTCCACATATCCATCCTTAGCCTTTTGCAATGTTCTACTGAAACCCCAATGCAAACTGGAGGAGCAGCACAGTGGCATAGTGGTTAGGACTACTGCCTCAAAGCGCCAGGGACCCGTGTTCAATCCCTGGCTTGGGTCACTATCTTTGCGGTGTCTGCATGTTCTCTCCGTGTCTGTGTGGATTTCCTCCATGTCCTTCAGTTTTCTCCCACGGTCCAAAGATGTGCAGGTCAGGTGGATTGGCCATGCTAGTGTCAGGAACTAGAGGGTAAACATGTGGGGTTACAGGAATAAGATCTGGATGGGATTGTGATCAGTACAGACTCAATGGACCAAATGGCCTCCTTCTGCGCTGTAAGGATTCCATTCTGATTGGGCACATTACAACCTTCTGGACTGAAGACTGAGTTCAACAACTTCAGAACATGAACTCCCTCCTCCACCTTCTCCCCATTTCCATTTATTTTATTTAATTTTGCTTCATCTCATTTTACCTATTTATCATTCTTCTTTCTCACCTCCATTTTTTCACTTTCCATTCCAGCTCTCCTTCTTGTCTCCTTCCTCCTGACCCCCACCCCCAACTGCCACATTTCTCAGGCAGTCCTTTAACAATCTGCACCTCTTCTATTCTCGCATTCTGATCCCTTAATGGACATTTTTTAGCATCTTTTCAGCCTCTGTATCCTCATTTACATTCCCTTTCTCCAATCTCACACCCCCTCCCACACCGTCATAATATAAATCTCTACTGATTCTCTTTGTTCTCAGATCTGATGAAGAGTCAGCTAGAGTTGAAACATTGGCTTTATTCGCTCCCCTCAGATGTTGTTAGACCTGATGAGATTTTCCAGTATTTTCTGTTTTTGCACCAGTCTTCATGCTACGTATGTAAACAGCTGACATAACAAAACAACAGCCTAAGAACATTAGAAATAGAAGAAAAAGTGGACCTTTTGAGCCTTGTCAACCATTCAGTAAGGTCATATTTGATCTCCTGCATCAGCTCCACATACCCAACCACTCCCTATGGACCTTTAATTCCCTGACAGATTATAATTTGTTTATTCGGCATTCTGAACTAGAATGCATGGGATGTACTGTCTTGGGAGACAGTAAATGCTATATGACTCTGACAGGACTTTGTGACAATGCTGATGAATTGCATTGGCTTTCTGCATCCTATTATGCAATATATATATAAGCGAAATCAGCTCATATTATATTAGCTTCTAACATCCAGAGCAAATTCAGAAAATGATACAGTTAAAAAACACAAAAATTGCAAAATGATTCCTTAATTTGCAGAACACACAACATTGACACAATTATATTTTTTAAGACACATCTGTTCATCGCAAATGATATTCTTCATTGCTATTGGAGTACGTTTTCTGGAACATTTTGTGGCATAAACTTATTTTTTATAACTGGTGGATCTCTCATGACACGATGCATCATGAATCAGTGCATCTGCTATTTTGTCACATACATACCTTGCTGTGCACAGTGTATGTATCACTATATCTGGATGTTAGTCCTGGTTGAATGGAAATATTCTGGCTTCTGTGTAAGAAGGTGTGCATTTAAATTGCCCTGCAGAGTTTTCAGCATATAATCCAGGTCGACACCAGTGCAGTATCAGTGAAGAGCTGCACTCTAAAGGGCAGTCTCTAGAATGAGATATTAAAACAAGGCCCTTCCTACTCTCACAATTGGATCTAAAAGTGCCACAGTACTATCTGAAGAGGTTCAGTGGCATTCTGGCCTACAATTATCCCTAAACCCATATTACTACTACAGATGATCTATTCACCATCACAATATAATTTAGCTTCGTTGGGTGGTTTGTGATACAGAGCAACATCAACAGCAAAGGTTCAAATCCCATACATGCTGAAGTTATTCATGAGGGCCCGCCTCCTCAACTTTGTCCCCATCCTAAGGTGTGGCGATCCTTAGGTTAAATCACTACCATTCAGCACTCCCCCTGAAAGAGGAGGGCAGCCTATGGTCATCTGGGACAATGGCGACTTTGTCTTTTTTACAGTTTGTAACATTTTGCTTTGGCTGCAACCTATCCGATATTACATCAGTAATTATACTTTAAAAGTTTTTCATTTCATCAACACAATTTGTGGATCCCTGAGGTTTTGGAAGGTGACATAGATGTGCACACTCTTTTCCTCTTTACACACTTAGATCTTCTTTTTGACTCAAATTATATTTTTGGCAGTTAATTCAGAGAACAAGAATAGCCCATTCGACCATTCAACAAAATCATGAAAGATTTGTACCTAAAATCTATTACTACCTTTATACCTTAAAATCTTTGTCTAACAAAAGTTTAAGTTTTGAAATTTGGTAATAAATGCTGAACTTGTCAGCAATACCCATCCCCCAAGAATGCATAGAACTAAATATTGGACAATAACATTAAATAGATTCACTTTACCAAAGACTGGATAAAATTGAAGCATCTAGTAAACATTGCCTCCAACCCAAATATGTTTCCATGATTAAATTTTACATTATGAAAATGAGCAAAAATAATTGGTTTGCATTTGGCAGTAATGTAAATAGCACAAAGGCAGCTGTGAGGTGATCATTGAATAGAATTAGGGAAAATTTGGAAGTCAACATAATCTGATTTTATTTTTATAAAATTTAATTTGTGGCAGTGCATTGCAGATTATTTTCCAGGTGTCAGGTTGAAAGCTATCATGGGTGTATTTTAGACAACATGGCAGGTAAAAAAGCGATCAAGTTTTGCACAATCTGCCAATAAGACCATATTGAAAATTCCATGCTGAATATCATCATTGTCATCACATTCCATAACAGAATCATGCCAATTGGCTCATTTTTCACAAGAGAATAAACAGTTGAAAACATCACTGAGAAAATGAGACTGAAAGTCAACATTTCACGAGAACTACATGGCATTGAAGCTGTCACTCTGTTGGGAATTCTCACACCTCTGAGCTTGTGACCCCTCCAGAGACTTCAGCTCATGACGCAAGTTGACATTTAAGTGCAGTGCTGAGTGAGTCAAAAGGGAATGTCTTTTGGATCACATGCTTAACTGAGAGCAAATTTGCTTAGTAAAATGCTATTGTGTTTCTGAAGAAGAGAACTATCCTTGACAATCTGGCAGCTGATCGTCACCTGTAACAAGTATTTTAATTTTATAATTTATTGAACTTGGAAGCAGTTCCTCACCTATCAATTCTGGCGAATAAAGTTGGTGAGCAAAAGCACAAATAATCACGTACAATACAATAAAGTGGCAATAATGGAAATGCAGCTGAAAATTGGTAAGGGTTGAGTGCTTAATATTCAAAATTATCAAGTGTTCAGGACAAATAAGAAAGGAAAAAAAGGGTTCTGTACTGATGGGGGAAGACATTATAGTGTTGGAAAGAGGAAATATCCTTGAGGAGGGAAAAACAATCCATTTGATGTGAATCAAGAAAGAAAAATGGTATGATTATGCTAATTGGACATTCTATAGGCCTCCAACTATTAAGAAAGAGATGGAGGAGTAAGCCTTCAAGGAACATCTTTTTGAGTTCAAACCAAATAAACAAAATCAACTATACTTAGGGACAGCTCAAAAAGGGCAGCTCCCGAAAAGGAGAACTGCCCGAAACAAAAGACAAATCAGAAAGGAAATTTAAAACATCAAATTAAAATGTGATTAAAGGGGTCAATAATACACCCTAGTCCCTGCAGTGCCCAGCAGGCATGAAAGGCATCAACTGTGCCCTCAGACACTGCATGCGCCCTTTCAGGGACATCCAGCCACGAATATAGCCACGGTGGCAGGGCAGTCAGGTTGGACGACCCCCTTGATCGCCTGCTGCCTGGACCTGTACACAGAATACCTTGCTAGGCCCAGGAGCAGGTTGCAAGCCTGCAAGAAAATCACTGATGTGCAAGGACATTTGAACAGTGATATTGAGGGACTTAACTATCAAATTAATTGGGATAGTGTTAGAATATAGGGTAGGGAGGAGAAAAACTTCCTGAATTTCCTTGACCAATATGTTCTTGCCCAACTAGAAAGGAGTCATTGCTAGATCTGGTGCTGGAGAATGAGGCAGGCCCAGTGAGCCAAGTGTCTGGGGGCAACAGTTGGGTAAGAATGACCATATTACCAGCTTTAGACTGGAAATGCAGAAGAGCAAGGAACAATCTAAAGTAGACCGTCTAACTTGGAAGAAGACTAATTTCAATGTGATGCGAAGAAAACAAGCCCAGGTAAAATTGAACAAAAGATTGGCAGGAAAAACTAATGGGAGGTATTTCAAGTAGAAGCTAGGTACATTCCAAAAAGCACGGAAGTTAGGGGAATCAAATCCAGGACCTCATGGATGATGAGGGAGGTGGCAAGTTTTTAGAAATTTTAATCAGGCTTTGTTCGGATCCGAAGATCTGAGCTAATCTCAGTATCTAATTTCCCTCCACTTCTGCAATAATACTGCAACTCCCTATGAATCTCTTTTTAGCCTCTGAACCTATTCAACAATTCTCTGCCTTCTATCCAGATTTCTTTTCTTTCAAACCTGAAGCACAAATCTGTTTTCTTTGTTTTTCCCTGCACTCAGGGACTTCAGGTCTTAAGTTATGGAACTGCAGAGGCACTTTTTTTTGCCTGTCAGGAACAGGGAAGAAATAAATTGGGAAGTTTTTTTTAAGAAAATATTTGTTACAGTTTACAAGTTCAGAAGTAAATGGGAATAAGTGGCTCAAGGAGCTGCCGGAGCTCTGCTCAAGCGCGGGAAATGTGGGGGGTCCTGAGTAGCAGTCCCTGCACTGGGATGGCTGCAGGCAGCAGGTTTGGAAGTTTCTTGAAGAGGTTAAGACCTTCATCTGTTACAAATAAAGAAGCTAAAAAAGTTTTTAGAAATCAATCTCGACGAGGCAGGAATGAAACTGACAAAAAAAAATCGATGGAAGAACAAGGACAGACAAACGGAATCTGCAGGCAGCCCGAAAAAGAGAAAACTGTACAAGTTGAGGTCGCAAACTTCCACCAGCCAAAAAAACTTAAGCAGTTAAGAAAAGGGACCAAGAATGGACCGTTGCGTGCAAAGTACGGGAAAAGTACTGAGAAAACCCAGAAGGATAGCATGATGAAAACCCTGAATTGGTGTTTGGTTGGGGGGAGGGTGCATTTGGGAAACCCTGATGAAAACCCAGGCAGAGAACAACAGAAAACCCTCGGTGTGACTAATTGAAAAGCTGAAGGCAGCGAGACTCTGCTGCACCTCATCTGTTGCATTGTAATGAAAAATTCCTTAGAAGTTTTATCAATAAACTGCAAGAAATAATAAAGCTGTAGTCAGTCAAAAAGTGAGCTAAGCCACATCAAAGGAAGAGGTAAAAGTGAAGAGAAAATAGTTGGATTAATTTCAATAAGAACTCCAGCAATTCAAAAAGGAGGTAAAAGATTGTGACCCTAACTAAAAGAGAACCATCACACCGATACCAAACCGAGAAAAACAACCCCCTCCCCCCGCCCCAAACAACATGTACAATGAAAATGTTGTATGTAGCTCGGAAATCCAATAGGGCCAGTGAGAAACAGTACAACATTCACCAGCAAGTAATGATGGAACTAAAGTTAGAGCACGATATCGAAAAAGTAAAAAAGGTTGAGAGAAAAAGCACAAACAGAACTCAGCATGGAATTCGAGAGGAGCCAAAGAAGTCCCATTGTAATGGATGCTATCGATTTTGTAATAGGTGAGAGAACTACGAGTCAGAGTGAAATGCGTCAAAGATTTGATTCACAGCACTCGTAGGATATTCTGCATCATCTACAACAAGAATTACCATAGTGCTGAAGCAGAGCTATTAGTCACCAGAGCCATATTGGAAATCATATAGAGATCCAATCAAATGATCAAACTACCAGTTGTGTGTAATACATCAATGAGCTGGAGAAATTGGCATTCTGCAGAGGGGCAAAAACTGTCCTGTGTTTGTGAGTGCTGCAGAGGACTTAGCAAAGGACAAAGACAAAGAGAGAACACAACTGTTGAACAAGTTAGCAATTCAGGAGAAGTGTTTAAAAAAATAACAAGAAGGAAGGGATGTTGAGTGTAGAAGTAAAGTTTGTTGCAACTATAACCAAATAGCAATTCTTAATATGCAGTGTATGAGTAGGGAGAGATTGATGTCTAATGTCAGAAGAGACTATTGAGTTCATCTTGAAAGAAACTCAAATGGATAAATTGAATGGATTGCAAAAGCAGAGCAATGGGTGAAGAATCAAACCAGCACATACTGAGAATGAGAATCTGAAACCAAGCAAAACAATTAAATCTTTGGAATTAACAAATCATGCTTGTGAGATTGAATAGGCAACAGTTGGGAAATAAAGCTGAGTTAGAACAAATTCAGAAACAAGCTGAAAACTACAATAATGCAGAGAACCTTTTTAATGAAGAGCATCCATTTAAAATTGTCAGTTCATCAAAAGGAATTTCAAATGAATATCAAGGTAAAGGAAAAATCAATTATTGGAACTGGCTCAGGCCGAACTGCAACTGGCAGAGGATGAGAGCAAAATTACAGGTGGGGGAGAATGCAGAAGGTGGGTTTAAGCAGAAGATGAAAGGAAGAGAGTGGAAAATGAAGCCACCCTCTTGTGGTAGTTGTGCTGGAGAGTTAGACAAAGCAGCAATTCAGGCGGAGGAGGAAACTGAGATTATACGCCAGGACAAGGTTGCTGAAATGGTCACATTCATAGAAAAACACAAGGACAAGTATGATAAAATGGTTGAAGAAAAGATGCTGAATAGAAATGCTAGAAAGAACTTTTTCACATGACGGAAGTATTAGAAATAGAGTACCATGGCCATTTCCTTCACAAGTTACAAAGATCAAGGTGGTGAATGAGCTGGCAAGATAATGGTAGCTGCATGTATTCTTCTTGATGTAGAGATGCTGGCATTGGACTGGGGTAAGCGCAGTAAGAAGTCTCACAACACCAGGTTAAAGTACAACAGGTTTATTTGGTAACACAAGCCACAAGCTTTTGGAGTGTTGCCCCTTCATCAGTTGAGTGGGAGTTCTGTTCACAAACAGGGCATATAAAGACACAAACACAATTTATAAAATAATGGTTGGAATGCCAGTGTTTACAGGTAATCAAGTCTTAAAGATACAGACAATGTGAATGGAGAAAGAGTTAAGAACAGGTTAAAGAGATGTGTATTGTCTCCAGCCAGGACGATTCGTGAGATTTTGCAAGCCCAGGCAAGTTGTGGGGGTTACAGACAGTGTGACACGAGCCCAAGATCCTGGTTGAGGCCGTCTTCGTGCGTGGAACTTGGTTATCAGTCTCTGTTCAGTGGCTCTGCGTTGTTGTGTGTTGTGAAAGCCACCTTGGAGAATGCTTACCCGAAGATCAGAGTCGAATGCCTGTGACCGCTGAAGTGTTCCCCAATAGGAAGAGAGCAGTCTTGCCTGGTGATTGTCGAGCGGTGTTCATTCATCCGTTGTCATAGCGTCTACACGGTCTCCTGAATGTATCATGCCTCGGGACATCCTTTCCTGCAGGTAGATAATGTTGGCTGAGTTGCAAGTGTATGTACCGTGTACCTGGTGGATGGTGTTGTCACGTGAGATGATGACATCCATGTTGATGATCTGGCACGTCTTGCAGAGGTTGCTGTGGCAGGGTTGTGTAGTGTCGTGGTCACTGTTCTCCTGAAGGCTGGATAGTTTGCTGTGGACAATGGTTTGTTTGAGGTTGTGCAGTTGTTTGAAGGCAAAAGGTGGGGGTGTGATGCGATGATTATGGATGAATGAACACGGCTCGACAATCACTAGGCAAGAGTGTTCTCTTCCTGTTGAGATGGGCTGAATGGCCTCTTTCAATGCCATCAATGACTTTCTGAGCAGAATTTATGAGAAAAGTTCTGAGTGTCCAGCTAGAGTGAAAATGGGAGATTTGCAGATCCATTGGCGAGCTTTTATTCCCAATCTTGTGCATATAGTGCATGAAGAAATGGGCTAGACTGCTTTGAATGACCAGAGGCAGTGGGTGGGACTAAATTCACCAGCAAGCCTGATCAACCAGTAGAGCGTGCTGTTGCGTTTGTGCAGACCTCTGTGGTGGCACATTTCAACAGCAGAGCTCTGGCAGAGAAAGAGAGCTGGAAGAGTTGCTGGAACCACCCTCAACACCACACCTCCTCTGCAATTGCGAAGGCCCGCAGCCAATCGTGAGCTCCACATCACTCTGAAATATAACTCCTGCCATCCCCCTGCTGCCCAGATGCTGTTCCCCCCCCACCACCCGATCGCAGGCAGAGTGGCAGCAGGCCCCCTTCCTCCCCCCACCACCAATTTGGTGGGCAGGCTGCCCCATTTATGAGGAGCAGGTGTTTTCCTTGCTCGAGTGAACCTCTTCTGGCAAGGCTGCAAAGGCAACTGAGCACGGATGATTTGAGTGCCACGCTCGCTAAACAGATTGAAATTAGATTTTTGGATAATTTAGATTATTTATTCAGCCTCCCACCAGAAATGGGCAAGAGGCTGACCCCACCAGAAATCTGCTTCTGGCAAAATTGTGAGAGCTGAGAAATCGGGCGTGATCCTGATTTCTCGGCTCTCATGCGATTTTACTGAACTCGCTTCGCACATCAATTGATGAGGTGAGCTGGTAAAATTGTGGCCAACTTAAATGTACCATCACAATTCCTCTGTCATGTCACCAGTTACTTCACCCCCATGGTGAAACTGTGTCTGCATGGGTTTCTGGTTCCCTCCCATTGTCCAAAGATGTACAGGTGAGGTGGATTGTTCATGCTAAATTGCTCCTTAGTGTCTAAAGGTCTATAGGTTAGATGAATTAGACGTGGTCAATATGTGGGGTTACAGGATAGGGTGGGCGAGAGACCCTGGGCAAGATATTCTGCCAGAAAGTCAGTGCAGACTCGATGAGCCGAATGGCCACTTCTGCACTAATCGGGATTCTATGAGAGAAGAGTAAAGAGTTTTCAGACAATTTTGGAAACAATCTTGGAAATTTCTCTCAAATACCTGAAGGCAATCCAACAGCATTGCACAGTTGAAGGATGAAATTGTAATTGCTTTCCAAACGTTTGGGCGAGTCATGAAACTCACTGTTACCACTATCTTGCAAACACTAATATGGACATGATGAAAATGAATATTACCTTTAATGTATTTTAGAAGATTTTTTTTTACACAAAACCATGTGCATTGTATTATGTGCCTGTACAGTTTTATGTTTATTAAAGTTGCCACATTTCATCCTTAAGTTTTGCTAAACCTTCAATTCCTCCTTCACATTTGCTATCAAACCACACAATCTCCATACGTAGCTTTTGACACAAAGATAAATTGTACAGATTGAATAAAATCAGCTCAGTCATAGCAGCTGTTCATTATTTTCACATTATTCCAAAGTACACCAGCTTGATTATTCTAATGTGGCTTCACCTCACCAAGCGTTTCTTCTGTCTGCTTTGAGAAAGATTGAAGATGTACATGTGTGAAAGTCGTGAGTATCCATTTCAGGTTGCAATACAGTAGCAATCTAGAGTACCCTATCATACCAACAGATTTTGGGCAGAAGGTTAATTCCCAAGACTGCTTATGGTATTGAATGACACTATTACTATTATTCATCATTTATATAAATGACATAAATGGCTATGTGTGTGGGTAGGATTAGTAAGTTTGCGGATGATATAAAGATTGGTCGGGTGGTTAACAGTGAGATGGAGTGTCTTGGGCTACAGACGGGATATAGACGGGATGATCAAATGGGCAGATAAGTGGCAGATGGAATTTAACTCTGAAAAGTCATATACTTTGGAAGGAGTCATTTGACAAGGAAGTACGCAACGAATGGTAGGACACTAGGAAGTTCTGTGGCATGTTTGTCCATAGATCTCTGAAGGCATAAGGGCATTTTAGTAGGATGGTGAAAAAGGGCATATGGGACACTTGCCTTTATCAATCGAGGCACAGATTATAAAAGCAGAAAAATCATGTTGGAGTTGTATAGAACTTTGGCAAGGCCAGAGCTACAGTACTGTGTGCAATTCTGTTTGCCATGTTATAGGAAGAAAGTGATTGCACGAAGGGAATGCAGAGGAGATTCACCACGATGCTGCTTGGGATGGAACATTTAAGTTATGAAGAGTGGTTGGGGATGCTTGGGTTGTTTTCATTGGAGCAGAGAGAACTGAGACGTGACTTGATTGAGGTGTGAGTGGATAAGGAGGAGCTGTTCCCTTTACTTGAAGGGTCAGTCACAAGGGCAGATAGGTTCAAGGTGAGGGGTAGGAGGTTTAGGGGGGAAGCGAGGAAGAACCTTTTTACCCAGAGGGTGGTGATTACCTGGAATGCACTGCCAGGGTGGGTTGTAGTGGCAAATTACCTCACATCCTTTAAAAAGTACCAGGATAAATACTAGGCATGTCATAACATTTAGTGCTTTGGGCCAAATGCTGGTGGATGGGATTATGTGGGAGTTTGAGTATTTCTAATGTGTTGGGATGGACTCGATGGGACAAAGGGCCTCTTCAGCACTGTATGATTTTATAATTCATTACAACTGATAATGTGTGTATAACAGGCTAATTTTTACAACATCCTGAAAAATGAAGTTGAAGCATAATCTAGTAAATTCTATTGTATCTGAAATCAGAACATAATTAATACGATGTTGGGATATTAAGTGAATCTTTACACTTATCCTCATCCAAATTCATTGGAAAATTGGACTGGAATTTAACATTCACAGTCTAGCCTTATGAAATATCTGTATTGGTATACTTTTGGATCGCACAGTGGCACAGTAGTTAAACACTACTGCCTCATGGTGCCACAGATCTGGGTTCAATTCCCAACATGGGTCACTGACTGTGCGGTGTCTGCATGTTCTCCCTGCATCTGAGCGGGTTTCCTCCCACAAGTCTAAAAGACACGCTGATTGGGTGTACTGGCAATGCTAAATTCTCCCTCAGTGTACTCAAACAGGCATTGGAGTATGGGGTCTAGGAAATTTTCACAGTAACTTCATTGCGGTGTTAATGTAAGCCTACTTGTGACACTAATAAATAAATTTTAAACATCTTAAGTTTATTATACAAAACAATCACCATAAGATGCAGTACACCACTTACAGATCCTAATTCTCAGCTTCCACCGTCAAAAGCAAAATCAAAAAAGATGGATTAATTAAAACAGCTTTATTTTTTATTTAATCCTACGATAACACAATTAACATGATAGGGTTAAACACGAATTGACACTAGGTATTCTGATGTTTGGAAATGTATACACATACATATCATACAAAGTGTAAATCACCATTGTTACAACAGTTATTTCAAGATATCTTGACTTTTTGTCATTAACTGGGTTTTTCTTAACAATTTAACAGTTATGTTCAAAGTTCAAAAGTACCTTAACAAGGTTCAGCTTACAGATATATTCAATGTTTTTCATGTAAATTTCCATCACTTGAGTATTCAGATTATCTTTTTTTGAGAATGAGCATTATATGAATAAACTTCTCTTTCAAATCGGTTAGCTGTTGTATTATTGGCTACTTCCATTATTCTTTTAGATTATCTGGAGATGAACATAGTTCTCCACTGTCTTTGTACATTGTCAATTCAGCAATATAAACGGCTTATTGGTACTTCCAACTTCCATTTATAACCACAGCTTGAATTTATATTGCAGCCTCAATGTACTAATGTGTCCCAAGGCACTTCACAGAACAGTAAACAAGTCGAGAAGGTAACATTAGTGCGAGTAATCAATAGCATGGTCAAAGACAGAAATTTTAAGATAAGTTTTAAGATGTATCTTAAAGAGAGAAGTGGAGAGGCAGAAGTTGAGGGAAGGAATTCTAGAACTTATGATCTAGATTGTTGAATCAAATCATTGTTGGATTGGGATCTAGTGTAGGTCAGTGAGGTGCAGAGGTTATGACTGAATGGGACTTGGTGTGAATGAGCACACAGGCAGCAGAGTTTGCATGAGCTTAATTTTATGGAGGATGTACAATGGGAGGTTGGTCAGAGTATTGGAATCATTGAATCTGGAAGCAATATAAATAGACAAGAGGATTTCAGCAGCAGATAAGCTGAGACCAGGAGAAGACAGAACAGCTGTGGAAATAGATGATGGAGAGGAAATAAGGGTGGCAGGTTAGCTTGGGTCACCAAGATTATGAACAGTCTGAAACAGTGATGAGAGAAGGATGGAATTGGTGGCTAGCAAACATCTTCACTGCAAAGACCTGTAGCCACAATTTTTATGCCTTCCTTTTCACCTTCTAATTTCAAAGCTGTACTTCTGATTTTGGAAGATAGATGTTACATAACTTATTTTTTAGATTGTAAATCCTGCTTAAGGTGTGCATAACCTTGGAGTAACCAAGTAAGGTACCTGATTCTGGTGATACACTTTGTTTCCCAGGCATCACTGATTAGAAAATAACATGACACAGATGTTGATGTTCGGAACTGAATTTACTTGATGAAGCTTAGGAGAGGTGATAGCCTAATGGTACTATTTGTCCCGAAACTCAGCAAATGTTCTGGAGATCAAGGTTGGAATATCACTACAGCAGGTAGTGAAATTTGAACTCAACCAAAATCTATGTAAAATTACGAATCTACTGATGACCATGAAACCATTGTCGATTGTCAGAAAAAACCCACTAATATCCTTTGGGGAAGGAAATCCATAGTCCTTACCTCATCTGGCCTACATCTAACTCCAGAGCCACAATGTGTTGACTCTAAACTGCCCTCCAGGGGCAACTGGGGATGGGCAATAAAGGCATCCAGCATCGCTTATGTACCATGAATGGATAAACAAAATGTTGGTCTCCTTTCCTTTCCTAAATAAAGGTGGAAAAACACCTCTTCTGGAATTTTGTTTTTTAAAGTTCTGTCTTTTTCACTTTACTGTCATCTGTTCGTGTACTGCAAAGCTTTAACTGGTCTAAAGGTCTGCAACCACAATATATTTTGCTTAATTTGGCAGCAGATTTTGAATTGGAAACCAGTTTTAAATTAGAAACATTCAGAACTTTCTCAGAATGCCAAACATTGGCTTAAAAGTACCATTTCTTCACAATGTACATGCCAAAACTATCAAAGTCATGGACCAGTTCCACAGAGTTGCCAAAGCTTAAGACTGTCATGAGAGTGCTTCTCACCTCCAGAACCCCGAATGTAGTGTGTATTTTGGCTACTCTCCAACATTACCAGAGACTAGAACTCTGCCACTGCTTCAAAAACCAACACCACTTACTTGTCCCACTAAATCTAAGCTGTATCTTCATCCTGGAACATTTTGACCATCTCTTTCAGCATATAGCTCTTAAATGGGCTTAGAGGTAAAAAAAAAAGTGTATAGGTAAAGGAACATCTAACAAGAAATCCAACCCATTGATTTGCATATTTCCAATGGAAAACTGGACAGAAATCAGTGAATGAAAAATTAAATTCGGCTCATTTGCTGTAAATCATTGCTAGATTATCCTGAGCCTCTGTCTTCTGTAACAGAATATTATATTTTTCGATATTTACAAGTGCATATGAGCACAGTTAAGATGGAGTACCAGTAGGCAGCATGAATGAAAATCTACAGTCAGAAGATAAGGGAAGTGGCTTGAAGTTAACTATTGTATTTTAGAAGGAACATTATAATTGACTGATCACAAATGGATGGAGCAGAGTGGTAAGTTTATTTTGACCTAACATGTAAGGGCAAGAACATAACATGGAAGACCTGTAAATTTTAAGGGAATATACAATGACAGAGTTGAAGATTAAAGAGAGGTTGAAGACTGTATTAAGTGGTGTGGTTACGGGAATCTGAAGCAGTGTGCTGGAAACAGACCTATGGAAAAGCAGCTGTAGCTACACTAAGAAAAATGTTTGTGTCTGCAAGGTTTTGATACAAAGTTTGGCTTGCAGTATCAGATGAAAGGGAGAGAAAGGCCTGCATGTGACTTCCCCTATGGCAACTGGGGACATGTGGTGACATTCCTGGAATTTTCATAGAGTAATATCTATGAGCTGTGTTCTCGACATGGGATGTTTAGCTCTGAGTTAACTAAATAAGAACTTTTTGGGAAATGTTTATTGAAGTTACACAGATTGTATAAATGTAATTTTGTTTATTTTTTTCTTTTTTATCAGTAAATGTTGAAATTTAGTTTTCAAAATCTTCGCAATGATTTAAGTTTTTTCTCCTGACTTCAGATACCTGCTCATAAAATACAAATTGCAAATCATTGAGCGAGCTTGTTCAAGTTTCCCTTTGGGACTTGGAGAGCTTGGCATTTACCATCTGCCATATCATAACAGCATTAACAATTTGGATACATTTTTTACATTTATTTATGGGGTGTTGGTGTTGCTAGTTAGGTCAGCATTTATTGCCCATCCCAAATTGCCCTTGTGAAGGTGGTGTCTCTATGTGGTGTCACTACACTCAATACTGTTCTGGATGGAGTTTCAGGAATTTGATTCAGTGACAGTGAAGGAACAACGATATACTTCCGAGTCAGGATGGTGTGTGGCTTGGAGGGGAGCTTCTAGCTGGTGATGTTCTATGCACATGTTATCCTGCTCCTTCAAGATTGTAATGGTTGTGCTTTTGGAAGGTGCTGTCTGAGGAACCTTGGTGAGTTCCTGCAGTGCATCATGTAAATTGAACTCACTGTTGCCACTGTGTGTCTGTGGCGGAGGGAGTGAATGCTTGTGAAGTGTGGATGAGATGCCAATCAAGTGGGCGACTTTGGCATGGATAGTGTCAAGCTTCTTGAACTGTAAGAAGGCTGACAACACCAGGTTAAAGTCCAACAGGTTTATTTGGTATCACAAGCTTTCAGAGTGCTGCTCCTTCATCACTCACCTGATGAAGGAGCAGCATTCCGAAGCTCGTTGTAGCATATAAACCTGTTGAACTTTCATCTGGTGCTGTGAGACTTCTCACTGTGCACATCTCAGTCCAACACCGACATCTCCAACATCAAATCTCCTTGACCGTTGTTGAAGCCGCATTCATTCAGGTAAATGGAAATTATTCCATCACTCTTGACTTATTCTTTTTAGATGGTGACCAAGTTTTGGAGAGCCAGGAGTTGAGTTATTCGTCGTAGGATTTCAAGCCTCTGACCTGCTCTTGTAGCAGTAATATTTATATGGCTGGTACAGTTCAGTTTCTGTTCAAATGGTAACTCCAGGATGCTGATAGTGGGGGATTCAGCACTGGCAATGCCATTGAATGTCAAGGGGAGATGGTTAGATTCCCTCTTGTCATTACCTGGCACATGTGTGGCACAATTTCTTACTTGTCACTTCTCAGCCCAAGGCTGAATATGGTTGCATTTGGACAAGGACTGCTGCGGTATCTGAGGAGTCATGAATGGTTCTGAATATTGTGCGATCATCATCTGGGATGGGTAGGGTAGGAAGCTGGGATGGGGAAACGCTGGGATGGATGGGAGTGGGGAAGGAAGAATTGAACTAGAAGTGTTTTGACATTCCTAATTTTAAAAATTGTGCTCGGACCAGGCATCCACACCTAAATAATTCAGTCTAAATAACATTGTAAGTTCAGGTCAATGAGTCCAAGTTCATGAACCTACAGCTCCTGATACAACTGTGAACCTGGGTTCCCATGGAACTATATCTGGCTCACTGCAACTCTGGATTCATCTGTTATTTTAGCTCCTTGGATGCTGCGTTACACTGAGGTCATCAATAGCAGCAAACTTCCCTGATGAGGAGGAACCCATGCTCCATAGTGCTGGAGTCTGAATTATTAAATGGAAAGAGATAGATACATTTCTCATAAAAAAACAGGTTAAAGGGATATGGGGAACAGGTGGGCAGGTAGATTTGAGAGCAGGGAGAGATCAACCATGATCTGATTGCATTGCTGACCAGGCTCGAAGGGCTGAATTTGCCTACTTCTGCTCCTAATTCCTATGTTCGCTCTTATTGAGACTCCAACGTTTGGGCCATTTAGTCCTGCCATATTGCAGTGATTATAGTTTATCTAATATTAACCCTGCCAAGCACCTCAGTATGTTTTATGACATGTTGTTGTCATTTTACCTTTTTGTTTCAATTTTATTATTGTCATGTATTAACTTAGTGAAAAGTATTGTATCTTGTGTGCTATACAGACAAAACATACTGTTCGTAGAGAAGGAAATGAGAGAGTGCAGCACGTAATATTACAGTCATAGCTAGGGTGTAGAGAAAGACCAATTTAATGCAAGTCCATTCAAAAGTCTGACAGCAGCAGGGAAGAAGCTGTTCTTGGGTCGGTTGGTATGTGACTTTAGACTTTTGTAACTTTTTCCCAAAGGAAGAAGATGGAAGAGAGAATGTCTAGGATATGTGGGGTCTTTAATTATGTTGGCTGTTTTGCTGAGGCAGCGGGAAGTGTAGACAGAGTCAATGGATGTGAGGCTGGTTTGTGTGATGGATTGGGCTACATTCATGACCTTTTGTAGTTCCTTGTGGTCTTGGGCAGAGCAGAAGCCATACCAAGCTGTGGTACAACCAGAAAGAATGCTTTCTACGGTGCAAGTAAAAGTGGTGAGAGTTGTAGATGACATGCCAAATTTCCTTAGTCTTCTGAGAAAGTAGAGGCGTTGGTGGGCTTTCTTAACTATAGTGTCAGCATGGGCGAACCAGGACAGGTTGTTGCTGATCTGGACACCTAAAAACTTGAAGCTCTCGACCCTTTCTACTCATCCCCATTGATGCAGACAGGGGCATGTTGTCCTCTATGCTCCTTGAAGTTGATTACAATCTCCTTCATTTTGTTGACATTGAGGGAGCGATTATTGTTGCTGCACCAGTTCACCAGATTCTCTACCTCATTCCTGTACTCTGTCTTGACAGTGTTTGAGCTCCGACCCACTATGATGGCATTGTTAGTAAACATGAAATTGAATTGGAGCAGAATTTGGCCTCACAATCAAAGGTGTAGAAGGAATATAGTAGGGTGCTGAGAACACAGCCTTGTGGGGCACCAGTATTGAGGATGATCATGCAGGAAGTGTCATTGCCTTTCCTTATTGATTGTGGTCTGTGAGTTAGAAAGTTCAAGATCCAGTCGCAGAGGGAGGTGCCCAGCCCCTGGAGTTTAGTTTTCTATTACAAAATAAAACGATCAGGAAATAGCTTTCCTATTATTAGCATCCATGACACTTTGGTGATTTTTTTTAGACTGCAGGAAAAGAGAGACACAATGAAAAGTGAAGGCGGTTCCGTAAGCCAACAATAAACTCAGCCACAACCTCCTCACAGAGCGCGAGCGGCGACCGTTACCTCATGCCGTCATGACGCCAGCCGCCCAGCCCAGCCTGCTTTCCGATTGGTCAGCCTTGCGGCTGATTTGATTGGTTCAAACTGGCGGCGGCGGGTTATTTGTTTTCGATTGGGGGAAAAAAGCCGCGAACTGGAAGCGAGTGGAAGTTCCTTCATTCATAGATTTTACTTCGGCCGATTGACTGGTGTCGGGACTGTCGGTGTGAGGGCTGTTGTCACACCGGAGCTTCAGTTTCATTTCTCCCCGCCCCTGTTGGCGTTTTCCCGGATCGGATCAGAGAGGTTAAACCGGATTAAGCCGAGTTCAGTAGGTCGGGGAGGGGGATATTCTTAAAAAAAAATTACAGCGATATAAGTAAACATGGATCGACATCATCGCCAGCCCCGCTGTGGGGACAGCAATGGCCATCGGAAAAAGATATTGGCAGCTGCTGGCTGTGACAGGGACGCTGCCCTCGGGCCGCAACGTGAAGACACTGAGAGAAAGAACAAATTCGTAAGTACTTACTAAACTTTTGTCTGACTCACATCGGGCAGTTTTGTTTTGGGGAATGATCCGTTTTGGACATTGTAGATATTAATGGAACTCGAACTAAAAGACTTAATCACACGCGGCTTCCTTCAAGGTACAGGTGAAGCCAGGAGCCTGTGTCTATCCAAAAATGCGGGAGACAGCTTGCATTCTGCACTTTTCCTTGATGTGATTTTTATTTTGCAATTAAGACTGCTCTTTTTTTTTAAAAAAGTCGCTGTGATTTCGCATTGATGTTTTGCTACATTAGATATTTTATTTTTAGTTTCCTGAGCCCTATTAGTCAGGATTAATCTGCAAATTCAGTGACGTGGCGGTATGTCTGGAGGAAGGCGCTGTGTCTCTTTCACTGGAAATTGAAGGAGCCTGTTTATATTGATGTCAGCTGACTTTGACAGCAATTACTCCACCCAGCTCTGACTACAGGGTGAGACCTTGCTGTGCACTCATTGAGTATTTAGAAATGTTATGCGAATTCAGAACAACATTCTTATTAGAAAAGCGGTAACAATGTGGAATGTGTTCACATAAGCAGTTGTTGAGACAACTAATGTAGATGAAATTTGAGGAGTAACCATAGTAAAGAAAATGGAATAGATGGATCTACCGAGGGATAAATAAATGAGGATCCTATGGAACATAAACATCAACAGATATTACTGAGCCGAATGACCTGTTTCTCTGCTGTAGAATGATTCTGGCTATCACATTTATGCTTCGAGTCTTAGACTCATCTGCACAGTGGCTAGTACTGCTGGCTGTCAGGAGCCTGGGTTTGATTCCAGACTTGGGTGACCACTCTGTGTGGAGTTTGCATGTTCTCCTCATATCTGTGTGGGTTTCCTCCCACACTCCAAAGATGTGTGAATTAGGATGTTGAGCTAAATTGCTCCTTCAGCTAAAACAGCTATAGCAGCTAAAACAGAGAGAATTCCAAAATTTACATTTTTCTGGACGTGATCTTCCCTGTACCTAAAACATTCGTCAGTTTCAAATTTGTTGTCCTGTCTTTTAAAAGTTTTATTTATGAATCACAAGTAAGGCTTTCATTAACACTGCAATGAAGTTACTGTGAAATTCCCCTAGTTGGCACACTCGGGTCAAGTATCTCACCAGCACTTAGGATGCTGGAGATTATGAATAGCAACACATATTTAAGAACATAAGAAATAGGAGCAGGAGTAGGCCATCTAGCCCCTCGAGCCTGCCCCGCCATTCTATAAGATCATGACTGATCTGTCGTGTCTCAGTTCCACATTCCTGCCCTCTCCCCATAACCCTTAATCCCCTTGCCTATCAAAAACCTATCAACCCGCGTCTTAAATATATTTAGCGAGGCAGCCTCCACCACTTCAACGGGCAGAGAATTCCAGAGATTCACCACCCTTTGAGTGAAGAAGTTCCTCCTCAACTCTGTTCTAAACTGCCCCCCCTTTATCTTGAGGCTGTGCCCTCTAGTCCTACTGTCCTTTCTGAGCGGGAAGAGCCTCTCCACCTCGATCCTATCCATCCCATTCATCATCTTATATGTCTCAATGAGATCTCCCCTCATTCTTCTAAACTCAAGTACAAGCCTAGTTTATTCAGCCTCTCCTCATAGTTCAACCCCCTCAACTCCGGTATCAGCCTAGTAAACCTCCTCTGCACTTCCTCCAAGGCCAAAATATCCTTGTGTAAGTGCGGCGACCAAAACTGCACACAGTACTCCAGCTGCGGCCTCACCAATGCCCTATACAGTTGCAGCAAGGCCTCCCTACTTTTATATTCAATCCCCCTCGCTATGAAGGCCAGCATCCCATTCGCCTTCCTGACCATCTGCTGCACCTACAGGGTGGGTTTTTGCGACTCGTGCACAAGGACCCCGAGGTCCCTCTGCACCGTCGCATGCTGCAGTTTTTCGCCATGTAAGTAATAGTCCTTCCTATCATTATTCCTACCAAAGTGGTCAACTTCACACTTGCCAACATTAAATTCCATTTGCCAGTTCCTGGCCCATTCGCCCAGCCTATCTAGATCCGTCTGCAGACTTTCCACACCCTCCGCACAATTTGCCGTTCCACCAATCTTGGTGTCATCGGCAAATTTCGACACCATGCACTCGGTTCCCTCCTCCAGATCATGTATATAGATGGTAAATAGCTGAGGCCTCAGCACCGACCCCTGGGGCACTCCACTAGTCACCAACCGCCAATCCGAATAGCACCCATTGACCCCCACTCTCTGCCTCCTATTTGACAGCCAATCCCCTATCCACGCTAACACCCTACCCCCAACTCCATGCCCCCTGACCTTCTGCAATAACCTCTTGTGAGGCACCTTATCAAACGCCTTCTGAAAATCCAGAAAGACCACATCCACCGGCTCTCCTCTATCCACCGCCCTAGACACATCCTCATAGAACTCCAATAAGTTCGTCAGATATGACTTCTCCTTAACGAAACCGTGCTGCGTCTGCTCTATCAAACAATTCTCCTCAAGATGCCTCGCTATTTTCTCCTCGATCACGGATTCTAATGTTTTACCTACAACAGATGTTAAACTAACCGGCCTATAATTCCCTGTCTTTTGCCTGCCACCCTTCTTAAACAATGGTGTAACATTAGCCGTTTTCCAATCTTCAGGCACTTCCCCGGAATCCAGCGACGTTTGGAAAATAATCACCAAGGCATCCACTATCACCTCTGCCATTTCTTTCAGAACCCTTGGATGCATTCCATCTGGTCCTGGGGACTTGTCCACAATCAGTTCCCTCCAGTCTGTCAAGCACTGCCTCTCTAGTAACAATAATGTCATTCAGGCCCTCCACTCCTACCATCTTTCCATTGCTAACACCCGGCAAATTATTCACGTCCTCCTCCGTGAAGACAGAAACAAAAAAGTTATTCAGGGCCTCAGCCATTTCCCCATCCCCTACCACTAAGTCCCCCCTCTCATCCTCTAAGGGTCCAACGTTCACCCTAGTCAGCCTCTTCCTTTTTATATATTTATAAAAACTCTTACTATCCTTTTCTATATTAAGCGCTAGCCCAGCTTCATAGTTTCTCCTACCCTTCTTTATCAACTTCTTTGTCATTCTTTGTTGACATTTAAACCTCTCCCAATCCTCTTCTTGCCCACTACTCTTAGCTACTCTAAACGCATCCGCTTTTAATTTAATACTCTCCTTTACCTCCTTCGTTATCCATGGCTGATTATCTCTCCTCCTATGATCCTTTTTAACCATCGGAATAAATTTCTGCTGAGCACCAAGAAAGATCTCCTTGAAGATCCTCCACTGTTCCTCAGCAGACCTACCTTCCAACGCGCTCCCCCAATCAACATTCGCCAATTCCTCTCTCATCCTACCGTACTCCCCTCTGTTCAAACAAAGGACGCGCGTCCGAGAACCCACTTTCTCCTCCTCCATCTGCATCAGAAACTCTACCATACAATGATCACTCTTCCCAAGAGGATCCTTCACCACAAGATCCCTAATTCTACCCGCCTCATTACATAACACCAGATCCAAGATAGCTCGCTCCCTCGTCGGCTCCAACACACACTGTTCAAGGAAACTATCCCAGCAGCATTCCAAGAACTCTTCCTCAAGCCCACCGCGTCCAACATGGGTCGACCAATCAATATGTAGATTGAAATCCCCCATAATTATCGCCGTTCCGTTACTGCACGCTGCATTTATTTGCGCGTTAACAGCCCGCCCCATCTCCAGATCATTATTTGACTATAGAGTCAAATTTAGACTATAGAGTCACCAGCAATCTGTCACTTGATGTGGCAATCAACACAAGCATCACAAAAACAGCTGTTAAGTTCAAGTTGAGTTAGTCTGTGTACAGCAGCAACCTGATACATCACATTGTGAGTCTGTGTTCTCTGTGCACTTCAATACAGTGGTGAGACCCGGACAACATGTGTCAGGCAGAGGAAAAGGTTGAACAGTTTCCACCTTCACTGTCTCGGATGTATCTTCAGCATCTCTTGGCAAAACTGTGTCACCAATAAGTTCCTGGAGTGTGTTAATTACAGCAGCAGGCACTCCTTGTGATGCCAGCTTAGTTATATGCATTGGATAGATGATAGCTATATGGTTCTATATCCAAAAGCCTTCTGTATGGTCCACTGGCAGACAATTACTGAGTGTTCATACTTCTGCTATAGAAACACCAGCAAGCCAGATATGAAGATGGTTGATACTGATAGTTAGGAGACAGATGCTGACAGCTGGAACTTCTGGGGGTTAACTGAAATGGCATTGGAAGCACCTGCATAATTTTTTATGCTGAAATTATCTTTATTTTAATGGTACTTATCCCCACCCTGTGCCATCCTTCTCACACTGTGGTTAGATATATTTGTCATGGATTGGAGCAATTTACATTTCTACAGTGTCACTGAACCTCTACCTTTCTGTCACTGGAGGAAGCGTTAATACAGTATTCTCAAGAGTGAAGTCTATCTTCTGCCACAAAAGCTTAGGGAGCATCATTCATTCCATGCTTGTAAGACATTATATGGGTGTGAAGTTAATAGAAAACACAAATGTGTTTTTAAGGATCACAAACTACTTAAACTTGGAATCTCTTCGATAACAGTTTAAGGTTTTTAAGTCTGAACTTGCAAACAGCCTGCTTTTAACACAAGTCAAAATGTGGATCAAATTTACAGATGATTTGTAAATTTGTCAAGTATTCATGTTAACTCAGCCTCCATTGAATCACTATTTTTAACAGCATACAAAGTCATTATTCATCATGTCTGTGCTGGCTCTCTTTAGGACTAATTTATCTAGGGTCATCGACAATGCTATCAAGTTGCACTTGCTTAGCAATAATCTGCTCACTGGGTATAGCCTGGGCCAGTCAGCTCCAGATCTCATTACAACCTTGGTCCAAATCTGGACAATAGAGCTGAACTCCTGACATGAAGTGTGAATGACTTTGCTATCAAGGCTGCATTTGACAGAGTATGGCATCAAGGAGCTCTAGCTAAACTGAAGTCAATCAGAATTTGAGGTTGAAGTCATGCCTGACACAAAGGAAGATCGTTGTGGTGGTTGGAGGTCAATCATAACTCCAGGAGTTCATCAGTATAGTGTCGTAGGTCCAAATATCTTCAGCTGTTTCATCAATGACCTTCCTTCCATTATAAGGTCAGAAGAAGTTCTTGTGGAATTGTGTGTGTTTGATGATGCTTGCACAGGCTGGTGATTGCACAACATTCAGCACCATTTGCAACTCCTCAGACACTGAAGCAAACTGTGTAAATATAACAAGATTTGGATAATATCTAGGCTTGGACTGATAAGTAACATTGCCTGGCACTTGTGTGGCAAGAATGACTCTCCAACAAGAGAGGATGTAACCATTGCCTCATAACATTCAATGGCATTACCATCACTGACAGTATTCTCTAAAGGTTGCTATTGATCAGAAACTGAACTGGACAAGCCATATAAATGCTGTGGCTTTAAGAGTAGATCAGAGGTGAGAAATCTTGTGGCGAGTAACTTGCCTCATGACTCCTCAAAGCCTGTCCACCCAATTACAAGGTACGAGTCAGGAGTGTGATGGAATACTCTTCACTTGCCTGGATGAATGCAGCTCTAACAACACTAAAAAAGCTTGACACTATTAGCGCGAGTGGGCGGACATGACCACTACGGACTCAGAGTCAGGTTCAACAGCAGTACAGCTTTATTTTAACGTCGACAGAGGTGCAGTCAGGACATACAAACAGAACTGTCCCGAAAGCACTGTGAAGGCCTGCTGCAATGGGCTACAGTTATACTCGAACTTTGACACGTTTTATGATTCAAATGTTAATGTTTTGTTTACAGTATTTGACTCTGACCATCCTGTTTCGATGTTTTTAAGTATCGTATTGATGTTTTAAGTATGGTAATCGTTTCTGTCTGATGGGTTTGTCAATGGTCTAGAATCTCTGGGGTTTCGTGAACAATGGGTGTTTGGCTGATCTCAGGAAGTCTTTGAGGCCAGGAAGGCTTCCTTAGTTATGTTAATCCTTAGGTGTCTCCATAGAAGTTTCCTGATACCACCTGATTAGGTCAGTGGTGCTGATTTGATTAGATGGGGATGTACTTTTTAATTTAGTTTCTGTTGGTGCCATCCTGTCTCTGTGTGTGTGTGTGTGTGTGTGTGTGTGTGCCCTTGTTTGCATTTTAAAAACATGTCTTTTGCCTGCTTGTCTGGAACTGTTCCCTTGTGATCTTTAGTGGAGGACTTCTGAGTGCAGCTTTAGTCTGTTTCCATACTGTATACCCAATTTCAGAAAATTTGTTGTCCGATAACAACACCATTCAGGACATAGCTTGTTTGATTGGCACCCCATCCATAAAACATTCACTCCCTCCACCACCGACAGTGATAGCAGTTTGTACCATCCACAAGATGCACTGCAGAAACTCGGCAAGACTGCTTGTGCAGTAACTTTCAAGTCTACGACCACTGCCAATTAAGCAGCAGACACATGGAAACATCTCCACCTGCAAGTTCCCCTTCAAACAACTCATGCTCATGAGGAACTATATCACTCCTGCTGGGTCAAAATCCTGGAACTCCCTTCCCTCGAAGCACTGTGGATGTATCTGCACTACATGGACTACAACAGCTCCGGAAGGCAGCTCACCACCACCTTTTGAGAGCAATTGAGCATGGGCAATAAATAGCCAGTGAAGCCCACATTCCATGAAAGAATTTATAAAAAGTATCCCAGGCTTGTTCCCATTGTCCAGCTCAGACTTCATTTTGAGATAAGAATCCAGTTCCTTATTGTTGTTGCTGCCACTGCCTCTGTACTTTTGGGGTTCTATAATTCTATTTGCGTGCCTTGATTGAATCTGCCTCCAAACTCTATGGCAGTGTATTCCAGATCCTAACCATTTAGTGCGCAAAATGGCTTTTGCCCATGGGAACAGAATAGACAGGGGAAAACTATCAACATGATCTACATGCAGACCTGGCTTTCTGCTTCTGTTGTCTGTCTGTCTGTGTCTCTCTCTCTCTCTCTCTCTCTCTCTCTCTCTCTCTCTCTCTCTCTCTCTCTCTCTCTCTCTCTCTCTAAGAGTGGCACAGTAATTAGCACTGCTGCCTCACAGCGCTAGGGACTTCAGTTCAATTCCCAGCTTGGGTCATTGTGAGGAGTTTGTATGTTCTCCTGGTGTCTGGGTGGGTTCTCTGAGTGCTTTGGTTTCCTCATCATGTCCAAAGATGTTTTGTTTTAGGTTGATTGGTCATGTTAAATTGACTCTAGTTTCATGGGGATTAGCAGGATAAATATGTGGAGTCATGAGGACGAAGTGGGATTATTGTTGGTGCAGGCTCGATGGGCTGAATGGCCACCTTCTGGTACTGTAGGGATTCTATGATTTCTATCAGGTTGCTTGTGATTTTGAACACTTGTGACAAATTTCCTCTCAATTCTTCATTTCTCCCAGGGCAACAGTCCCACTAATCTGTGTAGCTGAACATCTTTATTTATGAGACTATTTTAGTAAATCTTTTCTGCGCTCTCTCTAATACCTTCTCAACTTTCCTAAAGTGTGGTGCCCAGAGTTTGATATAGTACTCTAGCTAAGACCAAACCAATGTTTTCTTCAAGTTCAATACAACTTCCTTGCCCCTTTTAATGAAGCCTGGGATATTGTATGCTTTATTAATGGTGCTGTCAACCAGTCCTGTCACCTTCTATGACTGATCCACATGTACACTTGATTTGTGCTACTGTCGTCCTTTCACCTCCCCATCACTTTTAAATTGTACCTTTTTTATTTTATGTTGACTCTGTTCATTTTGGACGTAAGAACACAATTCACACTTATCGGCATGAAATTTTATCCATCCATCCCCTGCCTTGTCCACTCATTCCACTAACCAGTCTATACCCTTTTTGAAATTCAACATGATCTCCTCATAGTTCATAATACTTGCAAATTTCATATTATTCCACACATTCTGACTTTGTACCTGTGCACCAAGGTCTAGTTTTTTTATATAAGAACAAGGGTCACAACACTGACCCTTGGGGAACTCCATGACAAACTTTCCTCCAGTCTCAAAAATAACCAATACTCTCCTTTTCCTGTTACTCTTATTTCCTATCCATGTTGCTGTTGTCCCTTTTTATTCCATTAGCTATAACTTCGCACAGAAATGCAAAGCGTTTTATGATATGCTACCTGGAAGTCCATGTTCATCACATAAAGAGCATTACCCTCATCACCTCTATGTTGCCTCATCAAAAAACTCCAACAAATTAGTTCAACACAATTTACTCTCAACAAATGCAAGCATCCCCATCATCAAAATGAAACTGACTGGCCTACAGTTGCTGGGCTTATTTTTTTAAACCCTTGTGTGGGGTGTAATATTTACCATTTTCTGATCCTCTGGCACTGCTGTTGATTCCAATGTTTTCCCCATCTGGCCTTGGTTACTGATCAACCTTTTTAGTATAAATGTTCTTTGCAATAGCTCTTTCTTATGAATGTTAAGTGTTTGAAGTACCTTTCTTTTTCATCATGACTTGCTTAACATCTTGTTTTGTAATGGATACTTTTCACCTGTCATTAGCAATATCTCAGTCATGCCCATGGTGATATGCCCAAGCCATCTCATTGATTATAATATGCCTCCAGAACACCATCAAGCCCATGCCACCAATCCTTTTGCCATCAGCTATTTAATAAATGGTTTAAATGTTGCCTAAAACTAAACAAAGAAACATTTTACTGACACTTTGAGCAGAAAGTTCGAAGTATTCACCTTCAATTCCTTTTGACAAACTGAGTATTTTTTTTTGTTTTGGACCAGAAAGTCAATGTATAATGGTGAGGCCTAATTTAGTTGATCCAACTAACTTTTCTGAAGATGGCCATGGGAGTCCTTAACATAAGTAAGATTTACAAAATCCAGGTGATTTGAGAGTAGTAGCACAGGGATTATAAGTGCGAGTAATAATTGCATTATGTGTAAAATATGCTTTGAATGTCCAATGCTTTGTACAATGAGACCTGATTTCTGAAATCATTAAGACCAATTTGAAAAGACATGCTCTGTATCCAAAAGCGTATTTGTTTTTAAAGTCTGAGGAAAGTCTGAGTGAAAGAATTGCCCCTCTGTTCCCTTTTGTATCTCTCCCCTCTCACCTTAAACCTAAGCCCTCTAGTTTTAGACTCCCCTATCTTTGGGAAAAGATATTGACTATCTCTCTGATCTGTGCCCCTCATTATTTTATAGACCTCTATAAGATCACCCCTCAGTAAGGAGTTAGCCAAAACAACGTGTCACCCTTAAGAGTATTGCATTGTTGACAGAGTTGTCAAAAAGTTATGGGTGTCCGTGAATGGATGCAAACCTTGTTTCAGCTACTATCCGAAATAATAATTTTATGCTGCTTGCTTTTAATTCAATACTTGCAATTTGTGGACCAGGGAAATAGTAGCTTGTATTTGTTGTTTGCAAATAGTGAAAAGATATTTAATTTGGGCAGCAGAATTCCTGAAGTATTTCTGATATCCTTTGTCATTGTTCATAAATTCTAAGCAAAATACATTCTAATTTAAATACTAAGTTTGCAGATTACACTTATGTTGTTTTTTTCCAAATTTTTTTTGAAGATTTTTCCCACTTTTACGAAGAATATAACAAACCTTCAAGAAATGGTACAGTATAGCATAATTTTTCCACATGTACAGAAAGAGACAAGATGGCACCAATGCAGTTGGTTCTGATTATTCATTACAAATGACACTGCCAAAGATAAAAACAATGAAAAGATGTTTCAGAGATTGGAAGAAAGCAAGATAACAAAATAAAGCAATGAGTATGTGGCATAACAGTGCATGCCTTTGTTTACAAGGTAACTTTTTTATTCCAGAATTTTCCAAGTAGCCACTGTCATTGCATATTCAGCCAAGGTGAATTTAGGATATTGACATATGTATGGAAAAGACTGATCAGCCAAAGGTTCTGGCAAAATGATTAGGCATGCATCAAGCATTTTTCCCCCCATCTCTTCCAGCTACATCAGGGACGCCAATGATACAAACCAATGTGTTTTCCCAGGATGCCTGCTCTGTCTGCACCTTTACAGGAATTCAGAGATTCTTTGACCCCAAAATAACAAAAATACAGGAACAAACTAGACAACACCAATAGTTCAAAGGGGATTTTCTGACCAGCTGTGAAGACTTGTTGGGCCGCACTGCAACCTCCACACCAAACCGCTCACCCACTTCCCTGCAATGGCACTACTCATATTGGCCACGACAAGAGTAAAGGATTGTCACATAGTGTATATACCTGCTCATGAATGCAAGGATGATAAAAAGGTAAATATCGTACAGCGTGTCTCCACCGTTCTGATTTAGTATTAACATAGGTCAGCCCCTGTACCACCTTGCACCCTTGGTATGATGAGGATTTCTTAGAATCAACCCTGTCTTAAGCTTGCAGTGTTATAGAAACATGCTGAGGGATACATATCATTATAATCAAATGGACTTGCTTGATTTTCAAAGGATAACAGATGAAATTCACCTCAGTGCTCTGGTAGGTGGGGTCAGAAATGGGATACAAACATGCCTCTTCAAGTATAATATGCCCAGCTTTTGTGTTGAGATTAAGAAAACGTAGTAGCCAGTTCACACAAAATTTTAGCTGGAAGCTTGCCCTCAGTTCCTGCTGGAAAGCTGGTCACATGGACACTTCTACTACTGCCATAGCTCTCCAAGTAAATCCAGGATATATGATGTACCATATAGCTGATTTTTTTCCAAGGATTGAAAATGGGCCTCAACTGAGGAAGTTGCATTCTTGACAACAAGGATTCTTTCCTCTGCTTCATCAAGCATTCTTATTGCTATTCTGTGGTTCAGCAATATGAGCTCTGAAATTCTGTGCCAAAAAGCCTGGTTTGTCATCTATAACCTTAACTGTAGTCATCATCTACAATGTCTTCGACGTGCTGGGTTGAGAGCTCACTCACTGATCAAATCGTCGTTATGAGAACTCAGCTCCACCCTGGCCGTTTCTATGTATTGAGGATTTTCGTGGCTTTACTTAGCACTTTGTCCCAGAACTTAACCAGAAATTTTCCAGGGACTTTCACTCATTAGGTACTTATTGGCTGTGCATCAGGATAAATGAAAGTATTAAAAGATGAGGAGCACAAGTGCTCACAGGTAGCTATTCCTGCGCTCACATCATGTAACTCTCCAAATTGTTTTTGAAATTTGTGTAATACGTGTATAATAGTGCCATATTAATTCATCTCAGGGTCATCATTTGATATTTAAAAAACATCACAAATACTTCAGTGTTTAATTGTGTAGAAATTGTTTTGAAGGGAACGTAATCCTGCTCATAGTTTTTATTCTGTTTACACATTTGTGTTCCAGTTCTCTGGTGTATAGATGGAAACTTGTCACCCTTTGAGGCCAATATGGCTGCTCGTCTTGTACGAGTTTTAGTAATTAAATTTGGTAATGTCCTGCAAGAGTTTTGTTAATCTTGAGCAGAACCCTCTTTTCCTGTTGCTCACCCAGCTGTGTTGGGGGCCCATAATAGAACCCGTTTTGTGAACAAAGGTCAACTCACTCTGCACTGAGTTTAAATGAAACTGGGCTTTTGTTTATTTCTGTGAATTGTATTTATTTATTAACTTCCTGACAACTGGGAAACATTTCATTTGAGGATCTGTGATATACAGCAGCTGGTTTTTTCTAGATGTAGCTGCTTTGGCGTAACCATAAAGTTTCTCTTCCTTACTGATTAAAATTTGATTTCAAATATTAAGTTGAATGTAAGCACTACAATCGTTCAGGATAGTGCCTGTGATTTGAGTTCACTGAGACCCATATGGTTTCTAATGACTGTGCTAACAGTGTAATACTCCAAGGATTTGGCTAATTCGTTATCAATGACTCTTAAAAGTTTTTGTTTAAATTTGCCCTTGGTTACCCAGTGTTCTCCTTTTCCATATTTTCTTCTGTCAATTGAACTAAGGTTGGATACGGTTTCTGTGAATGGATGCTTTGGACTATTTACACTAACTGTAAAAATGATTGTGTTTTATTAGTTGCTTGCTGTCTACAATTCTTGGGCTGTTGGGAACATAATTTATGAAGTTAGAATGGGAAACTTTTGAGCTTGGACAATCCTCAAACTTTAGTGAAAAGCAGCCATGTATGTGCCTTCACAAAATGATATATGGTTTTGAAAAGCCTGCAAATGCTGTCTTTATTGGGTTTAATTTAATGCCAGATTACAGCTGACTGCAGTTCCACTAGATGTGTCACTGAGCAGCCTGGAAACAGTTGCAAATTAACCTCAGAATTTGTGAAATAATTTGAAACATCCCAGCAGGGGGCAGTCAGTGCTTAACTGTTTGAAAATTGAATGTAGTAGTTTAAGAGCAACTTTGAAATGTGGCTAAATAAAATAAATTATTATATCTTAAGATGCTTTTAAAGTTCTGTACAGGCCATCCAACTTGTGTGAAAGATAGAGATAAATGAATTTATGGGGAGGTGCAAAAATTGCGGTAATGGGGATTTACTATTGCAGTCTATGTGAGGGTAATTTTAAGTTTTAAAGGACAAAGAGGAAGAACAATTTCTGTGGTGTATTCAGAAAGAATTCTCTAGATTTGTTCAGGAATCTTTACTGATCAAATAAGAAAATGGTAACTCTGTGAAGATATTTTTGTTTGCAATTATGAGCGCAAGATTTTAACTTCTAAAACTTTCACTGTAACAAGTCAGTAAGGAAAAGATCATCACTATTAATCAAACACCATGTTTTTTTTCTAGGCAACCTTGCCTGTTAAACTACAGAACCTGACTCTTATATACTTAACACCCATCAAACTCTGGGCTAAATTTATAATCCATCATTGCTTCCAATGGGTTTCTGTATGTCGCCCCATTTTGTCTGGTAATAACTTTGTCATCATCATCTCCAGCTGCTTTCCTCAGATTTTGGCAAGTTCCTTAAATCTGCCACAGGCAGTAAAGGCTGTACCGATGATTGTGTCTCCCTGACCATGCTAGGATAAATCCGAAATCCTGAGATCACTGCAAGATGTGTTACTTTGACTAGAGATTATCTCTCTCTGCATCTAGCTTGCAATAAGAAGTCTCTCAACACCAGGTTAAAGTCCAACAGGTTTATTTGGAAACCTGTTGGACTTTAACCTGGTGTTGAGAGACTTCTTACCGTGTTTACCCCAGTTCAATGCCGGCATCTCCACATCATGTCTAGTTTGCAAACGAGGAAATATCTTCCCTCCACTGACCATGCAGAATTGCTGGCTGTCTGTAATATTCATTAAAAAAAGTACAAGTTTTATTTATTAGTCACAAGTAAAGCTTACATTAACACTGCAATGAAGTAAAAATTCCTCTCTGTCACTGTTTGGCACCTGTTCAGGTCAGTGCACTTAACAGACTGTGAGAAGAAACTGGAGCACCTGGAGGAAACCCACATAGACACAGGGAGAATGTGCAAACTCCACACAGACCCAAGCTCGGAATTGAACCCAGGCCCCTGGCACTGATGCAACAGTGCTAATCTTTTCATGCTAATCACATGACTTGTAGGGAAGCCTGTAAACTGATCTCAAAAATGACATTCTTTGCCCTTTTTCTCATGGCAACTGGAACATGTTAACTTTGTCACTGTGTTACAAATGGTAATTAGCTATTCTTGATTCCCCACCCCACCCAACTCACCTTTTAAAGTACATAGTCAGTTTATAGCACAATTTTCTTTATAACCTGATGCCTACAACTTCCTTCTGGGATTTTGGGAGAACTAGAGTCTACTCATTGTAAACTCAGAGACAGCTGCCATGATCTCGAAGCATAAATAACTCAGACCGCAACTTCAGTAAAATAATCTAAGCCTCCTTTCAATCTCGAACAAGCGGATCACATGATTTCCCCAGTGCACCTTCTAGATACTCATTGAACTTGCATTCTAACTGTGTTCATTTGAGGCTTTAACCACATAGGCAACAGGTGAAATAATTCAAGAAATTATTAATAAATTGTAGATTAATACTTATCCAAAAAAGGCAGGACTTGGTGAATGTACTATTCTGCTTCTTTCCATTTCAGCCTAACCATTTGTCTTTGTTCTGTTCCATTACTTCAGCCTCTTTTGTGGACAGCAAGCTCTTCAGTTTCAAACTTGCTGCATAGTGAAAGCTACTGCTTGTGAACTCTTTCTAAGCTACAACCCGTAACGTGATCCATGCTATTGCATTCTGATTTTCCTAAATATGGTTAGTTTATTTCCTAATTGGCTTAAAGGGTGTGTGTATTAATCTGTAGGTGGTGCATGATCAGTTTCTAATTGGTTTTTGAGGATGATCATCAATTGATGTCATTTCCCATTGTCCCATGTGGGACCACCCTTCTCATTACAGTTGTTTTTGTAACTTTATAGTTTATCCCTGTTTGCTACTTGGAATGAGTTACATTTGTTTTAAAAGTAAAGGATAGAGTGATAAAGTTGTTTTATAATTCTTAATACTAATAAAGAAGATTGCAAAGTGGGTAGTACTTTGAAGTTATATAGAATTTGTATAGGAAGTCATAAAATCTCTACCGTGCAGAAGGAGGCCATTTGGCCCATCAAGCCTGCACCGACAATAGTCCCACCCAGGCCTATTCCTGTAACCCCTCACATTTATCCTGCTAATTTCCTTGACACTGAAGGGCAATTTAGCATGGCCGATCTACCTAACCAGCACATCTCTGGAATGTGGGAGGAAACCAGAGAACCTGGAGGTAGGGCTGGCACAGTGGTTAGCACTGCTGTCTCTCAGCCCCAGGGACCCGGGTTAAATTCCCGGCTTGGGTCATTGTCTGTGTCTGCACATTCTCCCCGTGTCTGCATGGGTTTCCTCCAAGTGCTCCAGTTTCCTTCCACACTCTAAAGATGTGCGGGTTAGGTTGATTGGCCATGCTAAATTGCTCCTTAGTGTTCCTGGATGCGTAGGTTGGAGAGATTAGTGAAAGATTTGTGGGATTATGAGGGTAGGTCCTGGATGGGATTGTGGTTGGTGCAAACTCGTGGGCTGAATGGCCTCCTGTACTGTAGAGATTCTATGGGAACGCATGCAGACACAGGGAGAGCGTGCAAACTCTACACAGCCGTTCATCCAATATAAATGGAATAGTTTTGATATCCGCTTTTATTTGAGAAGACAGAATGTGATGTTTGGGTATGTGGATTCATCGGTCCAGATGTCGAAATTGATCACTAGATATCAGCATTTGCTGTGGAACTTCACTAAAACACTATTATCAATGTGTTTTTGCTAAGTATCTGACAGTGCTTGACAAAGTCAATTAAAAATGCAAAATAGCTTTGTAAATTTTAAAGTTACACAAAATCTATGTAAAATCAGTGGTTGCAATTGATTGATGTGCTGTATATAATACAACATATTCCTAAGTAATGAAAGTTTAAAGAACTGAAGAGTTACAAAAGTTAATCTCAGAACTTAATTCTAAACTTACAAAGTCAAAGATGGTTATATACTGTGAAAGAAGTTGACTTCTTTTAAACATTAGAAGTTAAACTGCACTAATTTGATGCACAAGCCTAATGTTTTAACATCTTTCTTTGCACAATATGTCTTTTGAATTGAGAGAATGCATCAGATTTTAATTGCCTGGGAGATGGATGGTTAAACTCCCAACAGTTGTTTAACTTTGACATGTAGCATCACTGGCTATGCTTTTTTACCCTCATCAATTATGAGTGTAATTCTAAGACCAAGCCATGCGATGAACTAATGTCACTGAATTCAGAACAAAAATCATATTGGGTCTACATACTTGGATTACTTGACTAATGCCCATACCTAAACTACAAACTAAATGTAAATAATTATCGAAATTAAAACTTTCCTACACCAGTTTATTCTAAAGCTACTGTCCCAAATTGTTATCAACTTCATAGCTGTAATCCTGGCTCTGCTTCTGGAGGAGGAAATTGGTCATGTCGATCAAGCATTACGAGGGGAACATTTAGGGGATAGCATTCCCAGAATCATAAGGTTTAGGTTCATTATGGAATGGGTGAGGAGAAATCCAGAGTAAAAATAATCTGTTGGTGGAGGGGCAACTTAATATGGGTGAGGATGGATCTAGCTAAAGTCTAAATTAAATAAAGTGACTAAAAGTAAGATGTATCACTGAACAATAAATACAGGGTACCTGGAAAAAGTTTCTTCGTGACACATTCACCACAAAAATCATAGCCAAACAATGAGACCTCCCACACTAACGGTCAATGAGGATTAAAATAGTGTGTATTTTGATGTGTTTGGCTTTGCACATTTGAAGGATGAAGGATACTTGACCTGTATCTCCAGACAATTTTGCATTCCGTTAGTTTTAAAGAATTTATAGTTGATTGGGTAAACCTTGGGCATCAGATAGTTTTTGGTACCCAAAACTGAAAATGCTGGAAAACCTCAGCAGATCTGACAGCATCCGTGGAGAGAGAACTGAGCTAATGTTTCTAGCCTGGATGATTTTATCGGAACGATTTCAGGTAGGGTTAATTTAAGGCCTCTGCGCTAACAAGGAAGCTGTGATCAGATTTCAGACATTGTCTGACTCTATAGTTTAAAAAGCTTCAGAATGTGAACCAATGATTTCATGATTAACTAGAGTTTGGATTGGCAGGGTGGAGACAGCCCTTTCTTTGTTTTGTAGTCTGTATCCCCAAAAATAGGGCAGTTGAACACTAGGAGAGAGAGAATGCATCTATCAAGGTACGCTCATAGTAATGGAGTAAATGTTTCAGATAGCCATGACTAGAGATCTATAGATAAACTAGGAGGCAACTAGTGGAAAGATGAAAGACCCAGAGAGCTCTCACACAGAAGATTTCAGGGAAAATGTGAAACTCCGTGAGTAGAGAAGAAAGGCAAAACAGAGGTCTGTTCAGAAAACCAAGAAAAGTTGGGATAGATCAGTTGGTGAGAACTGCAAGAAAAATGTTTTCTAAAAGTAATTCTAGTAATTGTTCTTATTTTTAGATAGGTACTTCGCTGTATAAAAATAGATGATTAATCCACCAAAGGCCTTGGCCAAAAGTTTAGGGGGGGAAACAAAAGGCTTGTTACTAGAGGTGTTGTGCATATATTGTACAAGGAATACAACATGATCTATCAATGTCAAATGCTATTTTTATCATTTCAGACTGACAATTTCAACCTTCAAAGCCACATTAGCTGGAATTTTACTGGCACGCCCACCCCGATTCCAGGATTGGGCAAGGCTCAGAGAACAGCATTCCCTACTGATCTTAGCTGGGATCATATGAACCTCAGGTGGACGTGCCAGTAAAATTCCACCCATTATGTACTTGAACAACATCTTAGGATGTTACATGCCTTAATCGGCATTTGGATAGTTGAATTACCCAAAATACAAGTTTTCCTTTGAAGGCAGTTTAAATTTTTTAAGTTAAAATTCGACTTCCAATCCCACTTAGAAGCTCTGTGCCTTCCCAACATGAACAGTAACTGCCTGTGATGTCAAATCCTGACAGGTCTGGCCACCTTATCTACTTCCTAATTTTGGAGTATTAATTGTCAAAAATTTAAACACTGCACAAGAAGTCATGGAACTGTTGTTAAATGTGCACTGGTTTCGTAAAGGAAAAGGAGCATTAAAAAAAAAAGGCCTCACAGTTGATGTTATGACTGGGCAGAAGGACCCCAGAAAGGAATCTTGGCTCAAAAGATCATAACAGTTTTTGTTTTGTTTTATCAAACATGCAGGAAAACTGAATCACAGGACTGCTAATTAATTTTTAAAAGGAAAAAAATTATTAAACATTTTTTGAAAATGGATTATAATGCAATACTCCTTTTTACTGCTTTAGCTTAACATACAGAGGTTTAAGGTTAACACAAATGACAAAATACATTTGAAACTACAATCGTCATCACCACGTAGAATGTCAATGTTTGCAGATTTCTCCTCTGAATCACACCCCCCCACCCCACTCCCAATTCAGATTGTGGTCAGATGAGGGTGTCTAAACTCCACTGCCAGAAATATGGCTTAAAATCTTCTGTCAGACAATATGCTCACTTAGCAACCCATGTTACAAAATCAGGTTCTGGTTTATTCAAAGACCGCACCACCTTCAGCATTGTGGCTGTGCCAGGATTTCAAAGCAGCTTTGTCCCTTCAACAGAAATTACACTATTCAACCACCATTTAGATCTCAGTCACTATTTTACAAATTTGTTATGAGTCCGCAAACATTTTATTTATTGCTGCAGTGACTTATGTATGATTCGCTTAACTGAATCTTTTTAAAAAAAAAAATGAGCAGGTTAAAAACAAGAATACTGTTCAAAAGTTAATTATATTTCATCATATTCTCTGTTTTTCTTGAGTGAGCGACCATTTGTGCATGTCTATTATTCTGTGGATAAATACGTCATCATTTGTTTTCTCTTTTTTGCAGAACTTGAACATCAAAACCTTGACGGATGATATGGTATGGCTTTGTTTTATATTTTAAGAACAGCCTTGTGTTTTACTGAGTTGCAATTTGAATCTGCAACTCATAATTTTAATTTCTGCTAATGTAGGATTTTTATGTTTCTGCACATATTTAAATTAATAAATTGGTTTGGAATATTTAAGTTCTTCCTGTAAATATTTTAGTTTGGGCACTAATTTAAGATTCATGGTTCATCAATGTCAGTCCTGCAGATGGCAGCAATGTCAAGCTTGGGCACTGCATTGGTATTGTGTGGTGATTCATATCTGGTAATTAATATACAACACTGACCAACAAGATTTGCAAACCAAGTATACCGTTTAGAGTGAAGTGCTTACAAATGATATTCTTCATACTGGGGCATTCTTTGTCCCTTGCATCAGTGGGTAGACACTGACTTTGGATCATGTGTTGTTCAACAGCTGATGACAGATTTGACAATCCATGATTTCCCCTCATTCTTATGCTTTATACAAGAACAAACAATCAATGTGTCAGGACCATGTACTTATTTATTTCACACAGTTTGCACTATTCCATTCAGTTCAGTGAGGATTTTTATGCTGTACTGACGAGTTCAGAACTATGACCAGTTGAACTGATAAAAAGATCAATAGAACAGAGAGGACAGTGCAGGATCTTTTATTGTAGGTTTTGATGTGTTGCTGAGATTTTGGATCTATATTCAATGTACTTCTTTGAAGCCCTGATAAATGTTTGAGTCCCAGAGAAGGCACGTCTGCTTCACTTATCCCTGCCCTCCTGAAGAAGCTTTGGTATTGGTTGGACTGCACTAAAAATGGTAATTTCGAAATTTATCAGAGACGTTGAATAAAATGAATAATTTTGAACTCTTCTAGAATATTCAACAGGCACTCTTAATTATAAAACAAACCCTGTTCTTGACAGTAGTTCAAAGTTGGTATAAACCAAGAAAAAGATTACTTGGTTGACATCATTTGGTCACCACTCAATTAAGCGGTTAGGTCCAATGAGGCCATCCATTCAAGACTCAAGTGTCAAAATAAAATAAAGTTATCAAAGAACCACAAGTATTATACATGAGTAATAATCTCTGATTCCTGAACAGTGAGTGTCAGTGTCAGTGTCACCATGATACATTTTGTTTCGAACTATTCCGATCTTACTGCCTTCTTTTGAAAGACGTATCATCTAGTTAGCAGCCAGGCTCCCTGGAGTCCTGCAATAACTTATGAGGGAACCCCAAATGGGTCTTCAGCTTTTTGTGGCACATTAATCAGTGCTGTAAACTTAATTTTAATTTAAAATGCAATGACTTTTTATTCAATAGAACAATCCATAAAACAAAAGTTAACTAGAAATTACAGTCAAACATTAATTGAATCAATTTTGTAATGAAATAGAAATAACTTCATAAAGACAGTAACAAAATATACAATAACAAATCTTTCTCTTGTATTTGAAAACTGCTTTAATACTAATTCTAAAACACAAACCAAAAATATTACAATAAATAAATTAGATTCAGTATAAAATCTCATTTGACAGTTGGCACTGTCCCTGCCCACCTGATTTGTTAGGGTCTGCCTGCCTGTCAAGCCTTGCAACAATCCAGAAAAAAGTTGTTGTCATGCCCAGTAAAGATGTGAAGATGTCGACGTGTTATAAATGTATGTTACATTCATTACTTTTAAAAATAAACTGTAGTTGGTATGGAATCTTTGGGAACTGACTTTTAGTTTCAAAGTGAACAATGAAAGACTGAAATTGATTGACGAGGATAACTGACACCCGGTTGGTGGATTCAAAAGCTACCACACCATCTTTCAAAGACAAAAGAACACGTTTGAGACGAGAGATGTCACTATCCATCTCTTAAAACCATCCAAAAAAAGGTGTTGCACTTTCTGTACTCTTTTTCAAATTGAGGAGTCACATTTGCTACCTTCCAATCCACTGGCCCTATTCCTAAATCTATAGCATTTTGAAAGCTGAATATTAATGCACCCACTGCTTCCACAGCCATTTCTTTCAATGTTCTGGGATGAGATAATCAGATCCAGGTATTTATGAACGTTCAGCCCCATTTTAAAATGTTCCCAATCTTCAGGCTTACTACTTTAAGAACTTCCTATGTCTCTTTCTATGGTTTGATAGCATACAAACCTTTCTTGTTAGTCATGGTTATCATTTTTCCTACTGGCTCTTGTACTTTTTAAAGAAGTGTAAATTTGTCACAAATCATGAATTAATTGTTTCACTGCTAACATTGCCTGTCTGCCATCATAACTTTTAATGTAATTCCTCAGTTTACCTCTGCCAACTCGTCCCTCATTTCTTCATAGTTTCCTTTATTTAGATTGAATACTCAAGCTTCAGATTGAACTGCAACACTTCCAAACTGTGTGTAAAATTCAGTCTTATTATGGCCTATCTTCCCTAAAGGTTCCTTTGCAATGAACACTTTCCAGCTGCACAACACTAATCTACAATAGCCTGTTATCTAGTTAGTCCCTCAACATACTGTTTTAGAAACCCATTGTGTGTACGTTCCAGGAATTCATTCTTATCATTGGTGCTAAGTAGGTTTCCCAGTCTGTCTAGATTTAAGTCCCCGTGATTGCTGTGTGTACTTTTAACTTCCTGATTTATGTGTCCGCAACTCAGACTCCAGCTTTGCAACTTAGCAACACCCAAGTTGCCTAAGCAGCAGATATTTTCTGCGTAGATCGTTATGATGGTCATTTTGTATGAGGAAAGTTGTGAGGAGGGTTGAGGGAAGCATAAACAATAGCATGGACTGTTTGAGCCGAGTAGTCTGTTTTTGCTCAGTATATCTTATGTAAACTTGTGTAAGCAGCAACACTCGACAGCGCGGAAAATTGCCCAGATATGTCTTATCCCAAAAAAAAATGTCCAAATCTAATCTGGCTAATTGTTACCCCATTTTAATCATCAACAAGGTAATGGAAGGTGCCATTAAATAGGACTGACTGTGGGATAACCTCTTTGCTGATGCTCAGTTTAGGATTCACCAGGACTGCTTGACTCAAGACCTCTTTCCAGTCTTGGTCTAAACAGGGATCAAAGACCTGGTTTCTACAAGTGAGGTAAGAGTGATTGCTCTTGACTTCACACTTAATTGCAGTGAGCTCCATTTTCCATGCTTCTGCCATTTTACCATCCTCACAGTAATCCTGAAGCCAATAATTATCTTTTTTTTTGTTACCTTCTACTTTGACCTGAATTTTTGCAGGGAAAGTAGTGTCTTCAGCTAAGCCAAAACGGTATAGGTTCCCTGATTCCAGAAGTCCCACTTCTGAACCTTGCACCTACCATTTTCATGATGATGGGGTGGTAGAGGAACATGATGTTGGGGAGAGGAAATGAATGGGTGGGAGGGTTGTAGTTTGCACGTTGCTGGCTTGTGAAAGCAGCTAAAGTGCTGCTGCCTTCGAAAGTACCCTATTTTCATTGGTGGTAAGTTCAAAACATGATTTGTGTTAGGGTACGGATCCAAAACTGCAAGGAATATTCTGAAGTTAATACTACTCCCCGATTATTTCCCACTTTGGCATTAATGTGAGGATAAGATTTTTCACTCCAGGTGTGATTCTATTGACACACTTGGAAGCTTTTAGCAAAGCAAACTTAATTTAACAATATAGTTTAAAAATAATAAAGGAATCAGTTTAACATTTGAACAAGACAAGAAATAATTCTTAATGCTAACCTATCTCTTTTGGCTCTATTGCAAGCAATATTTCTCTTCAAAATCAGTTAGCAAAATCGTGGCTCGTGCTTGAACCTGTTAACAGTCCAAGAGCTTTCTGAATACTTCTAGAGAGGGAGAGACAGAGACAGAGATACCTTCTTTTAGGGCTGCCCGAAGACAATTTCCAGAGAGATTGATAGAAAGACACCTTGCTTTCTTCAGAATCAGGAAGTAACTGATTGTTTAAACACTGTCTCTCCAGCAAGCTTGGCTCCAATCAATGTCTCTGTTAACTGAATCAAAAGCCTATTCTGAAACCCGAAGGGAAACCCACATTAACACAAATGCATTAACTCTGTTTAGACGAACACACTACGAGCTAAAATCACCATTATCCTGCATTATCTCAACATTTGAGCTGCCTGTTGCTCAAATAAATAGGCATCTTGGAAAACAGCTGAATGTTAAACATATGCTTTACAAGATTTTTAAAGGCACAGCATAATCACACTTGTCTGCTTTACCGATTAAGGGAAGTTTTAAACTTACTGGAATTATTTGAAGAACTAGGATACTCTTTGGAGGTGCCTTTTGGGAGAGGTTAGGTATACTGTGGGATTGTTAAAATAGTCATGATGTGGAGATGCTGGCATTGGACTGGGATAAACACAGTAAGAAGCCTCACAATACCAGGTTAAAGTCCTACATGTTTATATGGTAGCAAAAGCCACTAGCTTTTGGAGTGCCTCCTGCTCCTTTGTCAGGTGAGTGGGAGTTCTGTTCACAAATAGAACATATAAAGACACATACATTGACGTGGTTGTAATTTTTTTTTAACTTTTTGCAGCTGGACAGGTTTGCCAGCATCCGAGTTACAGGCAGCAGACGGGGCAGACCAAATCTTAAGCAGGCACAATTTTCCAGTCGTGACTGGCCTACACAATTACTGGAAGATAAAGGCTCCTCAAAGCAGTTGCCAGAGCAGGAGGTTATTTTACTCTTTGAAAAGATGATGGTAAGTTTTTTTTTTGTGAACTTGTGGGCTGTTACTTGCATAGAATGTTTTGTTTACTTCCTTCAACCCATTTGGCCATTTTACGATTGTGTGCAAATTTGTTCACACAAGTAATGTTTGTCTTTTACATTCACTAATGGTTCTATTAGATGTGCAATAACATTTTGATGATACATTGAATGATAGCCCCTGTTTTAAGTGCTTTCTGACAGCATCTTACCTTTTCAACAAAAAAAATGAAATGATAAATTTACTTAAATGATGTGGCCTTTCATTTCAATTTAACACAATTTTTGCACTTGTGACATACACACAATAAACTGCAGGTGTATGTGCATTGCAGTGAATTGGGAACAGTGTTTGCGATTCCAAGCTCTGCACCTGCGTTAAAAACCGTGTCCAAACTCTTTACTGTGCTAACGCGACATAAGAACTAATTCTGTGAATGTTATGCATCACTTTATAGGTGCTTCATTTTCACTAGAACTATTTGAAGTTTTATTTAACATTAACTGTGAACTTGCATGTTACTGTGATGTGAGTGCTCTGTTAAAATTTAGCCAAATCAAGTCTAAGCAACATTATTCTTCAACTCCCCTGGTCACTAAAAGGAAAACTATTAATTTGGAGTTAATCTAATGTACTTGGATATCTCGAGCAAGGTGAGCACGTAATTGATGTTAATTACATGAACTTGCCTGAATCCATGATGCATATTATTAGGAAAACTCAAGAGAAAACTAAGCTCAGTGATCAGAGTATAATTTCTTCAAAGTTTGTACAGCCATGTGGTGGTGAGAATAAAGCACTGAATGGCCACTTGAATTGAAGATCAATCCCAATGGCAAATTCTTTTTAAGCACAGCTACAATTCAGGACAAAGCGAGGGCCTCTGAGAAATCAAAATTAAAGGAAGCTACATATAAATTATTTAAATAAGTTCAGGCTGTTTTGAGTGTTTGAAGAGAGGGGCAAATTTATGTAACCTGAGGTGTAGCAGTAGCAGGTGCTTTTGCTGAATCTTTAACTTCCATGAGACAGGTCTCTTTTGGAAAAAATGCCGAAAATAAATTCAATTTCTGCAGAAGGCAAGTATGTTTTTGGGTTTGAGGCTGTAAAAGATGGATTAACAGTTTTTGGATCCACGGTGGGCAGCGTGTTAGCACAATGGTCAGCATTACTCCTTCATGGTGCCAGGGACCTGGGTTCAATTCTGGCCTTGGGTGACTGTGGAGTTTGTACATTCTCCCCATGTCTTTTGTGAGTTTCCTCTGGGTGCTCTGGTTTCCTCCCACAGTGCAAACATGTGCAGGTTAGGTGAACTGATTGTGTTAAATTACCCCTTAGTGTCCTAAAATGCATAGGTTAGGAGGATGAACATGAATTTTAATGAAACCAGCAGGAAATGTTGCTACCATTTGGCAGGTTAGTCAGCATCTGCAGGTCTCAGATGTACACCTCTTCAATGACCTTCATGCTATTGTAACCTTTGTCTTTGTCAAATGGTCACCGTCTTGCAGAGTGTTTCCAGTGTTTTCTGTCCTTGTTCCTAATTTCCAACATCAGGAAATGCATTGCTTCTCGATTGAACATGAGTGAATTGATTGTACAAATGTTGCTTGGAGGTTAAGGTTGTATTTTTGATTGTTGAGACCTTTGCCATCTGCTGTCACAGTGAGTTAATGTATTCTCTGAAATTGTATTTACATTTAATGAACTTCTTCATCACATCTGAAGTTGTACACATTTTAAAAGCTAGGGAAAATGTTCTTGTGGGTATTACTAACCAATCATTTGCCAACCTCTAGTATGCAATTTAGGTTTTCTGATCTGCGTAGATAAAGAGTTTTGTAATTGCTATATAGGAATACTATTATTTTCTTTCATAATGCACTGTTCTACATTGCTGTTAATTTAATGTACAAAATTGTTTTTAGACATTTTAAAACATGGAAAAGAAATGCAATATTTGTTGTTACAGAAAACATGAAAGGTACATCAAGATCAACATGTATTCTATTTTCTATCTTGGGCCACCTATTAATTCCAACATGTCAGCTGAAATATTTAAAATGCATTTATGTAGAAACATGGGGGGGGCGGAAAAAAGGAGGAAGCAGCAGAAATTTGGCCCATTGAGCTTGCTCGTGCATTCAACATGATCATGGCTGATCTCTATCTCAACAAATACTCTAGTCATCTTTGAGAGGCTGACTGCGCTAGAGATCTGGGTGTCATAAAATTGTGCCGGTTTCAAAAATCGGCGCCATTTGCATTAGCTGCTTTATGCCAGATTGTATGGCATTTTCCTGCCGTAAAATTCGCCGTAAGTGCATGAAATTGGGAGTGAAAACTTGTCGGAAAAATAAGTCAGCAATTCTCCCATTTTCACGCTAGCTGTACACTTAGAAAAATCACGTAAAATTCCGCCCAGTGGGTTTCTGTAACGTCCTAACTATAGGGGGTTGTGGGTGTTTAAACAAGAAGAAAATATGTTGAACAAGTGATGCCTAATCACATTCTACTGTAAAGATTTTCTTCTGCATATTGCACCTACTGCCTGGCTGAGTATGGTCTGCACTCCACCTGCTGGGGGAACGTGATCAGCCGATAGTTGGGATGGATGCTGGAAAGCCAAAGCTTCTCAAAAGTTTCCTTCAAACTGTCGGGATAGTTTCCTTGAACAGTGTGTGACGGAACTTACGAGGGAGTGAGCTACCTTTAGATCTGGTGTTGTGTAACAAGGCAGGTAGAATTAGGGATCTTATTGTGAGGGATCCTCTTGGGACAAGCAATCATTGCATGGTTGAGTTTTTGATGCAGATGGAGGATGAGAAAGTAGGGTCCCGAACCTGTGTCCTCTGTTTGAACAGAGGGGAGTACAATAGGATGAGAGAGGAATTGGCAAATGTAGATTGGGGGCGCAGATTGGCCGGTAGGATGGCTGAGGAACAGTGGAGGATTTTTAAGATCTTTTTCGGTACTCGGCAGAAATATATTCCGATGGTAAAGAAGAGATAACCAGCTGTGGTCATCGAAGGAAATAAAGGAGAGTATTAAATTAAAAGCTGATGCGTTCGGAGTGGCTAAAAGTAGTGGGCGATTAGAAGATTGGGAAAGATTTAAAAATCAAAGAATGACTAAGAAGTTGATAAAGAAAGGAAAGATAGACTATGAAGCTAAACTAGCACTAAATATAAAAAAGGACAGTAAGAGTTTTTACAAATATATAAAGAAGAGGAGGCTGGCTAGAGTGAATGTTGGACCCTTAGAGGATGAGAGGGGGGATTTAGCGGTGGGAGATGAGGAAATGGCTGAGGCCTTAAATAAGTTTTTTGCCTCGGTCTTCACGGAGGAGGACACGAATAGTTTGCTGGATATTAAAGATAGAAGGATGGTAGGAGTTGAGGCCTGAATGCAATTTCTGTCACTAGAGAGAGAGGTAGTGCTTGATAAACTAATGGGACTGAAGGTGGACAAGTCCCCAGGACCGGACGGAATGCATCCCAGGGTTCTGAAGGAAATGGCAGAGGTGATAGTGGATGCCTTAGTAGTTATTTACCAAAATTCGCTGGATTTCGGGGAAGTGCCGGAAAATTGGAAAACGGCTAAATGGACTGGGTCTGTATGCATTGGAGTTTAGTAGGATGAGGGGGAATCTTATAGAGACGTATAAGATAATGAAAGGGATGGATAGGGTAGAGGTAGAGAGATTCTTCCCGCTTAGAAAGGATAGCAGGACTAGAGGGCACAGCCTCAAGATAAGTGGGGGGGGACAGTTTAGATCGGAGTTGAGGAGGAACTTCTTCACTCAAAGGGTGGTGATTCTCTGGAATTCTCTGCCCATTGAAGTGGCGGAGGCTACCTTGCTGAATATATTTAAGTCACAGGCAGATAGGTTTTTGACAGACAAGGGAATTAAGGGTTATGGGGAGAAAGCGGGAAAGTGGAACTGATCCACTTCAGATCAGCCATGATCTTATTGAATGGCGGGGAAGGCTCGAAGGGCTAGATGGCCTACTCCTGCTCCTATTTCTTATGTTCTTATTTTCTTAGTTTCAGCAACAGGTTAAGCATGCTATTTCTTGATGCTACTATGGAGTGGTTACAGCATCCACCAATATGATGCTGCTGCCAGTCCAGAAAGACATACATCCCACCATGCAATTGAGTAACGTACTGTATGAATTTGTGCAGGTGCAATGTCAAGTTGCAAATGCTTCAACATTGTCTTTTCAACTGATGTGCTCGGCTCCCCCATCATTGTGGATCACCTCCTCTGGTTAATTGTCTAATTGCCCATTTCCATTCATGATTGGATGTAGTAGGATTGCAGAGCTTAGCTCTGGCCTGTTTGTTGTGGGATCACTCAGCTCTGTCTAATGCATGCTGTTTCTGCTATTTGGAATGCAAGTATACCTGTGTTGTCGGTCCACCAGGTTGCCACCTGATTTTTAGGTTTGCTTGGTGCTATCCCTAGCATGCCCGTCTCCATTTTTCATTGAACCAGGGTTGATCACCCAGCTTGACGGCTATGGTATAACAGGAGGTATCTTGGGTTGAATACAATTCTGCTGTTGCTGATGGTCGACACTGCCTCGTGGATGCCAAGTTTTGAGGTGTTCCTTCTGTTCAATATCTATCCCACTTACCGTGGTGGTAGTGCCACGCAACACAATGAAAACTATCTGAGGTGTGAAGACAAGACATTGTCTCCATGAGCTGTTGTTTTCAAGCAGAGGTGGATCCCCTCCCTCTGAAAACTAACACTGAAATTCCTAAAGAGGAGTACCTCGCCCTATAATCTGTGAAAAGTATGTGTGAAGTGGCGTGACCTGCTTTTCAGCACCTTCCAGTAGTTAAAGGAAAAAATAATCTGACACTCATTCTAAAATCAAGACGTAACAATTTATTTATCTAACAGTGGTGAAATTACCTAAACTATTAACAAACCGAATAAATCCCTTCTAACTATTAACTATTTCTGAATAAAACAAGATTCTAATGGTATGCTGTTCAAATAAATATAATTCTCATTCTTCAACAAAAATAAAACTTAGTCACTCTGTCTAAATTAGAACCAGGTTTTGTCTTCAGGAATATTCTGGGCTTTCACTGTTGGAACTTCTTTTTTCTTTGGTACCTTTGCTATCTAGATGGTGCTTTCTCTCAAGACATAGATGAAACTGAGAGCCAGCAATTTTTCTCTTGAGAGTTGAGAGCTGTTCACTCTGGCAAGTGACAGTTGCTGTCTTCTCTTTCTTCCATTGCCCCCTTCTTTTATACCAGTGATGAAATATCAATATTTCCCGCAATAGGATTGGTTCTCGGTGGTCAAAACCATCAGATTTAAATTTAATATGCTTTTGTATCGTAGTGCTCGATTCAAATTGGCTAAATTCAAAAGCCTCTTGTCTTGGTAAAAACTGCTGCTTGGCCTTTCAATACTAATGTTTCAACTTGGGCTCTCTGTCCTTGCATTTTAAATCTCTAAGCACAGAAAAGACACCACCTTTTAATGGGACCACAATGCTTTCCCTAGCATTTTACAATTTTACAAACACCAATTTTTAACTTCCTACGTCCCATCTACAATTAGACTATCCAACTTTGTAACACTGTGGAGTGGTCACTTCTATCAATATTGCCATGGACAGATGCATGTGCGATGGGTAGATTGGTGAGGATGAGATTCAGGTATCCATTTTGTTGGTGTCCTCATCTCCTGCTGCACACTGAGCCAGCTCATTTGAAAATGGTGCAACCGAACTACTCTTGGTGATGGACATTGGAAATGCCTCACTCAGATTACGTTCTGTGTCTTTGCCATTTTCCTTTTGGTGTCCAATATGGAGGAGTACTGATTCGTCAGTCGATTTGGGGGTGGGCGGCAGCGGGTGGTAATCAGCAGGGTATTTCCTTGCCTGTGTTTGACGTGCTGTAAAACTTCATGACATGTGGAATCCAGGGCAACTCCCTTTGGATACTATTCTAAAATGCTGCCACTTCTGCTGAGTCTGTCTTAACAGACAGGGCACACCCAGTGATGATGATGGTGGTTCCTGGAGTATTGTCTGTAATGTATAATTTGAGTGTGGCTCTCAGCCTGTTGCTTGACAAGCCTGTGGGACAGCTCTTCCAATTTTGGCATGCCCTTGATGTTAAGGAGGACTTTGAAAAGTTGACAGGGCTAGGTGTGCCCTAACCCTGATGCCTAGGTCAATGCTTTGTGGTCCATTTGCTTCAATTTCTTTTGGACTTTGTCGGAGTTTGATATAACTGAGCGGTTTGCAAGGCCATTTCAGCAGGCATTTAAAAGTCAGCCAGATTGCGACGAGTCTGGAATCGCATGTCGGCCAGACCAGGAAGGACAGGGGATTTCGTTCCAGAAAGGGCATTAGTGAACCAGTTGGGTTTTTACAATAATCCATGATGGTTTCATGATCCCTGTTACTGACACTAAATTTTGATTCCAGATTTATTGATTGAATTTAAATTCTACCACCTGTCGTGGTAGGATTTTGCAATGTTTTGAGAAATGTTCTTGCATTTGGATCATATATCACCACCTTTTCCTCCTGATTTGATCAAAAATAACCTGTTGGATAAGCAACTACAGATAGCTAAGATTTATGTATTAGTAATTTAGAAGCTATGAATACAAGTTTTTTCAACTGCTGTAGTTCACCTTTAAAGAAATACAATGTATTAATTGTGTTGAAATAACAAGCAGCTGATAATACCATACATTTAAATGAATATTATATTCCTAAACTGTACTCCGAAGAAACCAATACGAATTTCAAATGAAAAGAATTGGCCTTTGTTAAATCTGGTTTGGGTTTTATTTTGCAAATAATAGATGACATGACAGCAGGATGTAATTGAAGATGGCTAGCTATTCTTACAGGGCACTCCAGTGGCTCTAAAGTGCTTTGGGATGTCCCGACAATTTAATTTGACACTTGTATTCCTTTGTGAAATGTAGATTCTCCTATTTCAATCCTAAATGTAGTTTCTGTTTCAATAATAATCAGTTTCCCAACAGTCCATTATAGAGCACTGAACTGATCAGGAATAGTACTTTCAAATGGAGAATTGTTGAATAGACATTGGTCATTTATATTGATAGCCATTTGGAGGAGAGAAGCCCTATAATGTGTGTACAGACTATCATGATGCTCTGTGGCCAGATTTTCTGTTTTGAGTTGCATTTTTTTGTGATTCTAACTTGAAGTATGCACACTTGATCTCCAATTATGTCCCACTGACTTATTAAAATTTTCCCTTTACAAAATGATCAGATTCGTAAACATGTTGTTTGATACCAGTTTAGTACATTTTAGTTTTGTTTGAAAGGCAAATGCCTTCAGCTCTCCTTTGATCAGAATGCAAAGAGGAGAGCTTAGTGAGGAGAGAGGTGTGTAAAGACTGAGAGTTCAGCGGTGCAGAAATTTAGATAAATAGAAAACAGGAGCAGGAGGAAGCCATTTGATCCTTCAATCAGTATCATTCAGTATGATCATGGCTGTAAAGAGTGAGACATCCATGCAGAGAGAGCGTGTAAAGAGTGTGATTTCAGTGAAGAAGGCAGCCATATTGCATTTTATGAATCCCAGGGAGAGAGGTCCTGTTAGAAAGTGAGAGATGGATTGCTGAAGTTTGTGTGCTGGTACATCCTAGCTCTATACAATGGAGCTTTGCCTTCAGTCATCTTGGAGCCCCTTGCCACTGCATCGTGGTCTTGCTCTGTCAAGCTTGTGAGGTAGCTGGTGTGTACCCCACGTTACAAGAACTCGTGCACAGGCATCCTCCACCCTTTTAAAATGGAATTCAGGACCTGAAACATGACTTGATGGACGACCCCAACTGCGACAGACCGAACAGTGTTCTGCTATTGTTGCCAAGGAGCTCAGATGTTTTGACATTGATATCGCTGACTTAAATAAGTCCCAACGGGTAGGAGAAGACCAGCTCAAGGACACTGGCAGGTCACACCTTCTTCTAGAAAAGTAAACACGAAGATGATGATCATCTACACAGGGTTGTCTTTGCCATTAAAAATGATCTAGTTGGCCATCTCAGAGACTCCCCTTGTTAGATAAATGAATGGCTCATGATCCTTGATGTCGTCATATACCAGAATGAGTGTGCTATCGTCCTCCACATATGCCCCAATACTGGAAGCTACAGATGATTCCAAAGAAAAATTTTACTGCAGCCTCGAGCATTCTTTGGTCCATGTCCCAATGGCCTGACCATCTGAATCAGCTGGGTGAGAATTGCGCAGAATAGCACATTCCAAAGGCATTCAGTTGAAGGTTCGAGAGTCTGATGCCAGGAGGCTGTGGCCCTTTGTTATGACACTGGCTGCTGTAAATCTGGATTTAAAGGTCCAGCCACTTCCAAGCCAGGCACACGTTAGGTTTGTCATGGAAGTGGTAAGAATACATTGGCAGGATTGGTGGTCAGGCACTAAAGGTTGGACTTTTCTGCGTAAGATTACCACTCCGGAGGATATACCACTATTGGATCTGCTGCTCTTGTCCTTCTGAGTGATAGAAGTGATGGATTTGGGAATTGTTAAACAACTCTGAGTTGCAGCACTGCATCTAGGAGATGCAACACACAGCTGCCGTTGTTTGTTTGTGATGGAGAGAATGCAACTTTAATATGGTGGATGTGATGCCAATCAAGTGGCAGTTTAGTTCTGCATGGAGTTGAGCTGCTTTAATGTTGCTGAAACTGCACTCATCCAGGAAACTGGATGGGGCACACTAGTTAGCACTGCTGCCTCACAGCACCAGGGATCTGGGTTTGATTCCCAGTTTGGGTCACTGTCTGCGTGGGTTTTCTCTGGATGCTCCGGTTTCCTCCCACAGTTTGAAAGATGTGTTGGTTGGTGCATTGACCCAAACAGGTGCCAGAGTGTGGCTACGAGGGGAATTTTACAGTAATTTCATTGCAGTGTTAATGTAAGCCTTATTTTTGCCTAATAAATAATAAAACCTGTGCCTTGGAGATGATGTGGGTATGCCGGCGAAAGCTTGTGAGTCTATTATCAAATAAATCGGTTGGACTAAAACCTGGTGTTGTCAGACTTTTTACCTTGGAGATGATGGACAGGGTCCAAGGAGTGGGGGTGAGTTATTCCTAATCTCTGACCTGTTTTTCTCACTATAATATTTATGTTACTAGTTCAGTTTCTAGTCAAAGGTAACTCCCCTGGATGTTGGATGGAGTGAGGCCACTGAGTGTTAAGTATTAGATTTTCCCTTGTCGCAGATGGTCATTGCCAAGCAGCTGTGTGGTGCAAACGCTACTTGACAGTTAGAAACTCAGGCTCTAATGTTGTCCAGGTCTTGCAGCTTTTGGACATGGATTGAATCTGAGGTGTTGCAAATGGTACTGAAGATTGCAAATAATTCTTCAGCTATGTCTTTTGCATCAGTGGCCAATTGGAGACCAAAATGTAACTTATATGTGGAGGCAGAAGATGTGCCCATGGCTCTTGATGCATACTTATATCTGTTTTCACAATGCAGACATTTTAGTTAAGGAAGAGTGTGGAGCGTTGAATGGAATGGACAGAGTGGGAAAGGAAATCTTAAATGGCTTAGAATTCTTGTAGTATTGTTTTGTGGAATGCATTAATGATATAGACTTAAATGCAAGTGGCATGATTCAAAAGATTGCAGGTAGTATCAAAATTGGCCACCTAGTGATAGTGTGGAAGAAAGCTGTAGATCACATGAACAGTTCAACAGGCATACATAAAAGTATAAATGGAATTCAATGTAGAAAAATGGGAGGCAATGCGTTTTGAGATGAGAAACAAAGAAGGGAGACATACAATAGATGTTTGATTACTGAGATATACAAGGAGCAGAGGGACCTTGGACTGCACAGCTACAGATCCCTGAAGGTTCGACAGGTTGTAAATATAATTTAGAAAGCATGTGGGATACTTTCCTTTATTGAGAAAGGCATAGAGTATAAGAATTGGAAGTGTATGCTGGTGCTGTATAAAACATTAATCAGATACCATAGAAGTACTGTGTACACAGTAGAAGAGCAATTTCTTCATAAGAGGGTACCAAGAATGAAGAATTTTAGCTGTGGCCAAGATTGGATAGGCTGGGGTTTCCCTTTTGAATGGAAGAGGCTGAGTGGAGATTTCTTTGAAATATATAAAATTGAGGGGGTCTAGAGTGGTATTATTTTATGTAACAGATATATTGTAATTACAAAAGGGTATTTTTTTTTCACTGTAGGGGTGTGGAATTCACTGACTCAATGGCTGATGCAGGCAGAAACTCCCATCACATTTAAGTATCATTTGGATGTATACTTGAAACATCAGAACCTGCAAGACCAGATATTTTATTTTTTGATCTATCAGTTTGAGAAGAACTATTAACGTAACAAGTGCTCACTGACAAATACATCAAAATAATTCCAATTTTGTCTCCAAGTCTCCTCCCTCAGTCCAGACAAAATCCAATATCTTACTACATTCAGGATCTTCCACCTAATTGGCAAAGCTAACGATGAGCAGGTGTGTGATGCAATTCATAATATTCACATTCAACTCTAGCAGATGATACTAATAACTTAAAGCAAACATTTGATTTTTCTCTTGCACTGTTCATAATCTGACCTCTTAAGTTATCAGGTAACAGAAAGCCACCTGTCGATATTTGTGTTAGCCTATGGAGAATATCACGCATTTCCAACTTCTTTCCTGCTTAATTCTATGGAACCCAGCCACAATGTTCATTTACTGAACATACCAATTTGCTGCACCAGATTGTATTCAAATTACTGTGCAGCTGGTTTTAGTCAATGTTGCAATTAAAGCAAAATTAGAATGATTTACACAAAATATTCATAAGTGTCATGTCCATAATAAATGAGATCATAAACTGTTTAAATCAATCTATACTTCCTCTTCTTTTAAAAATTGATTTTGCTGGACCAAAAACATGGTTGCAGTGGGTCACGTGATTTTCAAGTTAGCTGTAGTTCTTGAAACTTCCAACGGTAATTACAAGACAAAGATCACCTTTCAGCTTTGTGAAATCTTGTATCTAACACTGCATGGATCTATTATTCAACTCAACAAGGAAACAGAAGGTGGCTGTATCCTCAGTCTGACGAAGAGAAAGGGAGTCCTCAAAACTCATTATACTTAGAGGTGCTAATAGCCACTGTCTGAAGTGAACAATGGATTGTGACAGAGACATAAAACTGATTGTTAACCTGAAAGTGACTCCTCAATGGGCAACACATGACCTAGGTGTCTTTTGGCATTTGGAAAGTTTTCATGTTGTCTTGTTGGACTCCCTGCAGTCTAGAGTGAACATTTAGCCTGTCAACACTCAAGCAAGATTCCAGGCTGACAACAAAAACCTCCTTGAATCCTGGTTCTCTGGCAGATTCCTGTCATTCCCTGTCGAGTGGACCAAGTCTCTAAATACCAATTTCATTTTGCTGTGTCATCACCAATCTTGAAGGAATTCAGCAAGTCCTGGTTTCAGCTGAACCCACCTGTATTTTAATTATTTTGTGAAGAAACACTCATTGGACTCTGACAATCTGCATATCTTTAGGGTGTTTTCTATGTTTCTATGTTATTTTAAGTTACTCCTTGTAATTCTCTTCGTTGTCCCATCTCCCTCTTTCCCATCTCCCATTTGTGTGCGTATGTGTCCACTATCCCTCCAGACTAGAATGTCTGTCTGGGTAACCAACACTTCTGATTTAAACGTAGGGTTTGCTGAGTCACTTTCAAATTGACTTCTTGAACAGAAGGTTCGAGGGGAAATGCCAGAGTCTATTTCAAAAATTAAAAAATCTCTGCTTATAGACAAGTGGAGAGGAAAGTAAGAGTTCAATTTGCCCCTCTATATCCATAACACCAGAGGTAAGGGCACAGACAAAAATCACACCCCCAGATTAAAAAACACTAATTAGCTATGTCTGCTCAAGAATATCGTTCAGCCAGCGATTGTGTAGTAGAATTTTCCTAGGTGCATAGTATCTGTAGTGCTTAACATTAATAAGCTATTTGTGCTTATTTAATATTGCACTAGTTCAAAATATCAAGATGAAGGAAGTTCCTTTTTCTCAAGATGTCTAAAATTAGCCAGCTGCTTTGGGTAGTCCAGTGACTAGGGCAAGATATAAGCACTTTAAAACAACTTGCAAATTTTGCAACTTGCAAGTAAATGCAGGTTTTTGCTATTATGGAGAAAAGTTAGACACCCCCCCCCCCCCCCCCCCCCTCAAAAAAAAGTGTTGTGAAGACAAGGGTTCAAGCCTTGGTCAGGTAGGAACTTTGAGAAGTTGCATTTGATGGGCAAGAAGAAAAGACATTAGTCGACAAGATATTTGATTTGTTATTAAAGCTGAGGAGGGTGTGGGGCCAGTGGTGGTGTAAGCAAGAGCAGATAGTTGATACTGGAAGTCATTGGTCATTTGCTGTCAGGGTGATTCTGGAATAACAATCTAATTTGGCAGATAAAAATGTGGCTTGATATCACTTGACATGGTCAAGTAAAATCTTGATGGATCGCTAAAATAATTGTGTACCAGATAAATTCAGCTTTGGACACAGGGAGTAAAGATGGAGACCAGACCAGACCAGGGGAACTACTAAGGTGGGAGAGTACAATGACTTTACTGGGAACAAAGATCCCGTATGTAGAGGAGAGGGAATAGGTAAGTAGATTGATAGTTGCAAAAAAAAAAGGTGAATGATAGGCCAAAGATCACATTCTTAGTATGAATGTGCAGTTTTACATGACTTGGGAGTAGAGATTTTCTCAATTCGGGCATGGCTAGAGGATGAATATGATGAGCATTACAAGTGGTTGGTGATGACTTGCACTGAGAGATCATGGGAGAAAGGCAACCTGGGTTGATGAGGCCAATGACTAAATATGGGCAAGTAAGTCATAAGGAAGGAGTGGTTTGAGGAGAGCAGTAAAGTTAGTAGTACAACAAGCAAAGTGAATCAAGATAGAGATTCAAGTCAAATGAAGACTCCATCAATGTTGTGGCTGAGGGAGGACAGCTCAGTGGTCTGAGAGAGAGGCATTTAAACAAAGAGGATTTTAAACCGAGGGCTTAATTAATGGTAGGGCATTGGGGAGAGTTACAGAACAAAGAGATCTAGGGATACATGTTCAAATCTCCTTGAAAATGGAGTTACAGGTGGACAGCGGTGAAGAAGGCAATCAGCATGCTTCGTTTCATCGGTCAGAACATTGAATACAGGAGTTGAGATGTCTTGTTAAAGTTGTACAAGACATTGGTAAGGCCACACTTGGAATACTGTGTGCAATTCTGGTCACCCTATTATAGAAAGGATATTATTAAACTAGAAAGGGTGCAGAAAAGATTTATTAGGATGCTACTAGGACTTGATGGATTGAGTTATAAGGAGAGGCTGAATAGACTGAGACTTTTTTCTTTGGAGCGTAGGAGGCTGAGGGGTGACCTTATACTAGACCTTATACAAGTCTATAAAATAATGAGGGGCATAGATTAGCTAGATAGTCAATATTTTTCCCTAAAGGTAGGGGAGTCTAAAACTAGAGGGCATAGGTTTAAGGTGAGAAGGGAGAGATACAAAAATGTCCACAGGGGCAATTTTTTTTTCACACAGTGTGCTGAGTGTCTAGAATAAGCTGCCAGAGGTGATAGCAGAGATGGGTACAATTTTGTCTTTTAAAAAGCATTTAGATAGTTACATGGGGACAATGGATATAGAGGGATATGGGCCAAATGTAGGCAATTGGGATTAATTTAGGGAGTTTTTTAAAAAAAAAAGGACGGCATGGACAAGTTGGCCGAAGGGCCCGTTTCCATGCTGTAAACCTCTATGACTCTGACTAAATGCATTTGCACGCATTTTGTCTTCCTTTTTTCGGGAAGAAAAAGAAGTCCTCACTGTAATCCAGGTTAGAATACTGACTCTTCCATTGTAGCTGGTTTGAAAACAGGTTTTGTTTAGTTTATCACAATGCACTAACAGACCAAACCAAAATCCTTCATTTTTGCAACAACGTAGCCTGATACTGACTTTCAGCTTCATACTGATCTGGTCAGATTACCTAATTGACTTGACAATTGATGCAAAAGAAGGCCACATTTTTCCCATTTCAGATAGAATACTACCCTAATCCTCAGTCAAATCCTGCTACTCACCCAACTCAAAAGCCATTTTTTTGGTTTGAGATTATTATTATTATTATTATTATTGCTCACAGGAAGTCATGCCATATACTGCCAAATGCTATTCAAAAAACAATACATTTTCAGGGTCATTGATTTGTAGCATTTGAATAAGACAACCTGTAGCTTATTTTCAAAACACTGCTGATATTTTGAGGATAATTTTTGTGATTTATGTCCATATCTGGCAATTTAAATTCACACTTTAATAACAGTCTAGTGACTTAACTATGTAATTTATTCTATCACAAACTGTTTCAAATCGCCAAAGGAACAGAGCTCCAGGTTGCAAATAGAATATGTCACAGTGCTGCAGAGTGAAAGGAGACATTAAGGCTGAAAGGAAACATTAAGTATGAACATTAGGAATTGTGGCTCCAGAGGAAGAACCAGGCTCAGTGGCAGTATGATGGAATGCTGGAAGAAACCGTCTTAATGTTTGGGAGCATGGAGAATTTACCAGGGTCTGAAAATAGTAGGTGCAATAAAGAGTGAAGATAGAATCCAGGAGTATGATGAGGTCCATGAAAGCAGTGCAGTTTGGCAGTGATGGGAGAGTGGATTTGCAACATGTCAGCAATGACGTGATTGTAATATGGAGTGGGAGGTTTGAAGAGATGGTCTGCAAGGAATGGGATGATGAGATTGGACATGCAGAAAGTGTTCATGGGGCGCCATTGAAGATTGCACCATGTTGGGGAAAGGGAGGATAGGGGAAGAAATGGTCAAATTTGTGGTTTGGGAAAACAAGTCCACAGCATTGGGAGGGTGGAATAAAAGCAGGAACTGGGGATGATACAAAGACTTAGGAAAAAAAAATAGTGGTGTGCTAAGTAGGATGGAGCATCAAGGAGTAGAGTCAGATGACCCAAAAAAACAAGACTTTGTTATTTGTGCGGATTGCTAGGTATTTTCAATAAAGTGCCACCGACATCTTCCTGCACACTTTTTTTCCAATGTAATTATCCTTGCTGTGACATTGTGGTGTTGACTTTCCTAATAAGCGACTGACACTTGTCCCTCCACGCCCATACCCAATTTATGCAATTAAAAGGCTATTTACCCAGTAGGGTTCTTTTTATTCACTTGGACCAGTAATGCCTCAGGGAGGGAAGTAGAAGTACATGCAAACATATGAATTAGGAGCAGTAGGCTATTCAGCCCCTCAGACCTGCTCTAACATTTGGATAAGATCATGGTGGATCTGATCGTGTCCTCTTCTACTTTCCTGTCAACCACTGCTTTTTGTAACTTTGACTTCCTTGTCAACCAAGGATCTATCTGATTGAATATTTTTTGTGCTCAATAAGTCAGCTTCCACTGCTCCCTGGAGAAGAGAATTTCAAACTGAAAACACTGAGAACATTTCTCTTGTTTTAAAATTCCTGGTTAACTATGTGATGCAAAGAGCATTGGAGCCTGTACCATTGCTACCCATAATTGCAGACTGCAACATGTATGTCAAAGTGCATGTTAGCAGAGTATCTTGGACGTTGAGGGAACTTGATGCCCACAGCTTAGGGCATGAACCCCCTTCTGTCTGGGGTGATTCAAGACCTGCCTCCCTGTCCTACCTGTGGTGAAAGTCATCGTATTGTGGTTGAAATTTGCCTTTGGGCAGAGCACTCAAGATGCTGGTCAGGGTTACAAGGGTTGCTAAGGGTTCAGTGGGGGTAGCTGACTGGAGAAAGAGATGGAAAGGAAATTGAGCTACCAAGGGCCATATTTTCTCAACCCCCTCCAAATACCCTTTCTCTCTGCAACCTAACAAGCTACAATAATAAAAAAAAAGACAGTGGATGCTGGAATCTGCAAAACAGGAAATGCTGGAAAATCTCAGCAGATCTGACAGCATCTATGAAGAGGGAAGAGATCTAATGTTTCAAGTTTGATGACCCTGGACTTGAACCACGGTTTGCACAGCACAAGAAAAGAATTCTCAATATGAGAAATTGTAACTGGGTGGTAAAGGTGATAGCCCTGAACCTGAATCACTCGCACCAAAACTGACACAATTTTATTGAGTCACGTTATTTTGTCTCTTCCTTCACTTCAGACTACTTGAAAAGTTTGTTGTTAATGAAAAATGAACAGTTTATTTATTAGTCAAAGTAAGCCTTACATTAACACTGCAATGGAATTACTGTGAAATTCCCCTAGTTGCCACACTTCGACACCTGTTCGGGTCAATGCACCTAACCATAAATATGACATATTTCGTTAAATACGGAACTGTTCAATTAAAAACAGCGCCAAATATGTTCGACGTTGACATTAAATGGACAGTGAGGTGAAATGGTGTCATGAGCTGTGGATGTGCACATTTAAATTTCCAAAACACTTTAACTTAATGTAGTTCCTGTGAAATGTGCAAAGCACATGTCAAAGTTTGTCAATTTTGTAGAAAGTCATAGAATCCCAACAGGCTGAATGGCCTCCTTCTGCACTATTGAACCTCCACTGGCAAAAATCCCACCCCACCCCTATCCCTGTAAACCCCTGTACTTAATTTACTAATTTCTCTGAGCATAGCCAATCAACCTAACCTGCACATTTTTGGACTGGGGGAGGGAACTCGAGCACCTGGAGGAAACCCATGCAGTGACGGAGAGAGCATGCAAACTCCACACAGATGATCATCCAACGCTGGAATTGAACTTGGGTCCTTGGTTCTGTGAGACAGTAGAGCTAACTGCTGTGCCACCATGCTGTTAACAATGTCCTCCCTGCGTACAAGTAAATACAGTTGACATACATAACGAATAACAGACTCCAGAATTTGGGCAAACTATTTGGCCTCCCACTCCCAGTGCAGTACTCAAGGTATGTTGCATACTCAGAGGGTCCTTGCGCATGAGTCGCAAAAACCCAGCCTGCAGGTGCAGCAGGTGGTCAGGAAGGCAAATGGGATGCTGGCCTTCAGAGCGAGGGGGATTGAATATAAAAGTAGGGAGGTCTTGCTGCAGCTGTATAGGGCATTGGTGAGGCTGCAGCTGGAGTACTGTGTGCAGTTTTGGTCGCCGCGCTTACGCAAGGATATTTTGGCCTTGGAGGGAGTGCAGAGGAGGTTTACTAGGCTGATACTGGAGTTGAGGGGGTTGAGCTATGAGGAGAGGCTGAATAAACTGGGCTTGTACTCGTTAGAGTTTAGAAGAATGAGGGGCGATCTCATTGAGACATATAAGATGATGAATGGGATGGATAGGATAGAGGTGGAGAGACTCTTCCCGCTCAGAAAGGACAGTAGGACTAGGGGGCACAGCCTCAAGATAAAGGGGGGGCGGTTTAGAACGGAGTTGAGGAGGAACTTCTTCACTCAAAGGGTGGTGAATCTCTGGAATTCTCTGCCCGTTGAAGTGGTGGAGGCTACCTCGCTAAATATTTTTAAGACGCGGGTTGATGGGTTTTTGATAAGCGAGGGGATTAAGAGTTATGGGGAGAGGGCGGGAATGTGGAACTGAGCCACGACAGATCAGCCATGATCTTATTGAATGGCGGGGCAGGCTCGAAGGGCTAGATGGCCTACTCCTGCTCCTATTTCTTATGTTCTTAAGTGCCACCTTTTGGATGAGATGTTAAGCCAAGGCTTTGGCTTGCTCTTGGGTTGGATATAAAAGATGCCATGGCACTATTTTGAAGAAAAGAAAAGAGGAGTTACGCCTGGTTTCCTGCCTCTCATCCTCAAATTAACACATCAAAAACAGGTTATCTGGCCTTGGTTGAGAGCTTGCTATATGCACATTGACTCCCTGTTTCCTGCATTATAAAATACTGCTTTTTACTATTTCCTACGTTATTATTTGATGTGTAATGTATAGACTGTGGTTTGTTGATTTTCACTGGGACCATTACATGGCCTAAAGCTAACTAGAATTCTAGTCAGGTTCAGCTTTATCTGCTACTTGCTAGTTGACAGTAGATAATCTTGAGATAGTTTAAGATTTCTGTTACGTTTACAAAAGTAAATAAAAATTCACATAAGACCTTGCTTAGAAGTATAAAAATCTATTTGAATTCTGAACTAAATTATTGCAAGCACAGTTCTTTTGTATTCAGCCCTCATTTAAAAGTCCCTTGTTAAAATAACATCATTTAACTTGTACTGAAGATCTATGCAGACTTCCTTGTCTAATTGTAAAACTAAACCATAAATTTCTTTTCTTGTGTACCCTCAAGTAAACTGCCAAACTTGAGAGGCTCTTACCTTTTTATGGAACATATAGAACATAGAACAGTACAGCACAGTACAGGCCCTTCGGCCCTTGATGTTGTGCCAAGCTATGTCCGAACCCAAGATCAAGCTATCTCACACCTTATCATTCTGGTGTGTTCCACGTGCCTGTCCAATAACCATTTTAAAAGTTCCTAAAGTGTCCGACTCCACTATCACAGCAGGAAATGCATTCCACACCCCAACCACTTCCCTGAGTAAAGAATCTATCTTGGACATCCCTCCTGTATCTCCCACCATGTACCTTTATAGTTATGCCAGTTATTGACTGGATGCTTAATTGGCCCCTCCAGCGAAAACTAGCTCAAATGTGTCTCTTCATAGGAAGAGTTTTTTGTGAATAAACACTAAGGATGGAATTCTCCCAAATAAATTCTAAGTGTTGAATTTGTGGGAAGATTGGAGTAAGTCACACTTCTTTTTCAGTGGGAGTTCACACTAGAATCTCCCAAACTCTATGCAATGCAGAGGCCACCAATGTGAATATCATTAAATTTCAGGGGCGGGGCCTATTGCCACCCAGGAGGCTGAAACGAGTATGCCTCTGTACATGCTGTAAGCCTCCCCAGGATCCCCCACAATGCTATCCCCCCTTCCATCCCAGCCTGCCCTGATCACTGACCTCTTACCTGCCCCCATCGATCCTATTGGCAAAGTGGCAGTGGAAGTCCCCACCCACACAGATTGTCCCCCATGCCCTGCTCCATGTCTGTGGGCAGTGCCAGTGTGCCCTTGGGCAGTACTGGGGGCACAGGCTGGTACTGCCAAGGTGACTATGCCTAGGAGGCATCCCTTCACTCCAGCAGGGCCAGGCCGCTAGTAGCTCGAAGGTGGGGAGCTACTATAAACCCTGCTGGAGTGAAATACTCTAGCGGATGGGAGATGCTAGTGGGCCTGGAGAATTCAGTCTCAGGCCTGCTAATTACATTGAAATTACATTTAAATAAAGATTCAAATTACTGACCTGTCTTCCCACTGGTTTCCAGTGTGGATCTGATGGTGCTGAAAATCTGGCACTGGAAGATGGGAACGCGTGGGTGGGCCACATGTATGCCCAGCCGTGAGATTCTCTCACCTCACTGTGCTAGAAAATTAGCGCAGCGGGATGGGAGAATCAGCCTCTGAAAGTCAATAGGCCATAGACTTTCAATGATTTAAGTAGCCAGCCTCTTGTATTTTATATACTTGACCTCCCTTCACAGACTCCAAATCAGATTCTACGATTTGTTGAACTCCAGACGAATTATATTCTCATTAGCTACCGAGCCTTGATTAAATTTTAATAACTGTCTCTGAATTTCCACAAGAGCGGCCAATGAACCACACATCGAATGTGTGGCTTTGCCTTTTCCTTGAGAAACCTGCCTTGACTTCTGATTAACAGTTGAAATATTGTATTGATTTTTGGCTAGAAGATGATTTCTGGTAAAGCAGCTGGTTTCCTAATCTATGGTGACTGAATAAAAGAAGCCAATAGCAAGCTAATTCTGAACAGAATTACTTTGTTTTAAATTGTAACCATAATTTATCTATTTGTTGCTGTTTGACTTGTGCTTTTGCTGCTTGTATTAAAAAATTGATTTAGCAGTAGCTGTGAATATATGGCCTATTTGACCAGTAATTGGAGAAATCAAGGATTTGTAAAGGTCATTATTTCCATTGAGAACAATGGTAAATTGTTGCTGTCTCTGCGGCCAGCAATCTGGATAATTTATTGCAACCTGTCAAATTATGGCTCCTCAGAGATGGAGAGTTATCAAAGAAGTGTCCCTGATGTTAGAATAAGAAAAAGGTATTTGTATGTGTCCAATTTTCAAGCAGTGATCTCTTGATTGTGGGTTGTGATCTGATAAAACTTGGTTTAATATTCTTAGCTGTTCTTCAACTGAATATTCAGGGAATGTGGAGGATCATTTGAAGATGAACACATTTCAGAATATGCAAGAGGTGTGGAAGCCCTCTATTCAGGTCAAAGGCTTATGTACCAGATTCTTGGAAAAGTCATGCCCAGGGAAGACGCATTGTACTGCTAACTTTCAGGGTATGCAGTTTATTCAATGTGAGTTCTTTGAAATTGTAAGTCTTTTAAAGGTAAAGTCAATGCGCCACAAATATGGCTGCTGAAGGTCAGATGTTTATTGATTTTTAGACTGAAAAAAGTTAACTTATGTTTGAACTTGGTTCAGGAAAGTTGTTAAAATGTACATGACTGTGCGTGCCAGATCCTCCCTTGAAAATATATTCGAAATGTGAGACCATTTGTGAATTTGGTATTTACTGAAATTCAGTATGAATAGCTTTGTCTCGGTGATCTTGGAATCTACAAGCTTGAAACTTACTGATTGTGGAGAAAACAATTTATCACAAGCAGGTGTGAACATTGTGAGTCAAAGGCTTGCAATTTCAAATGCTTTGTGTGTGCAATAGAAGTATTGATCATGTAGTGACATGACTGAGACCGGCTTCAGTTAGCAAATCTTATTATTCCAAGAACCAGTCAGAGCCTAGTCAGTCTGGATATGAACAGACCACAAGGGATCATTCTCCAACCAGAAGAAAGAAATACAAACAGTCAACTCAGTCATTGAGAGAGGAATTCCTCTACAGCTGCAAAAATGTCTGTTTAGAAACTCGACCATGACTTCACCTAGAAACCCAGAGACTTCTCACTTTCATTTAATTCCAAAGAACCACGAGAGTAAACCCACCAAGACCTGCATCACTTGAATGTAAATGTGATTTGCTGCTTGTTATTCTGTTAATCTAAATGCATGCTTTGGCTATATAATTCATCTTGTGTATGTGTGTTTCAGGGAGTGAGTGTTTTCATTGCATTTACATTTGTGCATGTTGTGTGAATAAAACTTCTATCTTCCGATTTTAAACTTATCGGAAAGCTGGTCTTGCATTTGTTATTAAATGCACGACACTCAAAAGGTTTCGAACACCTCATAAAATACATGTCTTGTTTTACACAATCTACAGGTGAGGAGAAAGGGAAAAAGTTATCTTACCATTGCTCTCCTGTTTGGAACAGAAAGCTATGCAATCATGGTGTTTCTTTCTTTCCTGAAAAGAAAAGAAATTGAAATTTCAAAGGTGGCAATTGCAACCACAATTTGATCGGATGTAGAAAAGGGAATCAAAAAGAGAAAAAAAAGTCAAGCGAAAATAAGTGACAGAGATGGTTGAAAGAGAGAGGGAGGTTTGAAGGAAGAGAGAAATGGTTGGGATTAAGAGAATTGAGAGACCAAAGGGGCGAATGAGAGAGAGTGTTCACAAAGGAAGAGAGGAATGAAAGGATAGAGAAAGTGAAGTATGATTGAGATGTGGAGGGGGCAGGGCATAGTTAAAGAAGAAGAGGATCATAAGTGAGAAGTTAAATTAATGGGAGAGGAGAGAATACAGAAAAAGAAAAGGAAAGGGGAGGAGGATCAAAAAGTATAGGAAGAGGAAAACCTGGATACAGCAAGGCAAATAATGAAACCAAAAAATAATAGACCAAAAAGAAGTAGGTTGAGGCAGCAGAGGCGCAAGAAAGGAAGGAAAGCAAACTGGATGGAAGGGAATCAACTTGGCGGGGAGGAAGGAATGCAGCAAAGTAGTTGATGAAGAAGGGCAGTGACATGAATGGGAGAAAGAAGAGGATGCAGGGATGATTAGGACAAAGGGAAAAAGATAAATGTTAGAAGCTAGTGAGATATCTTGTTTGATCAATGGTCTTAAAATGAGCTGGCATTGTTTGTTTAGGCTGAAAGAAGGTACACATTTGTTTGAATCTTAGCTGAAGTTTTGCATATTGTTACTCACTATGCGTGTTGAAATAGGAACAGAACATATTGGAAATATTTGGAAGATGATGGCAACATTATGGGAGTTGCACCATAACTTGCTGAGTATTTCCAGCATTTTCTGCTTGTATTTCCGATTTTCAGCATGAACTTTTTGATTGGTGTCTCGATTGAATGCTGGTCTTTCAGAATCTGCGTTGGCTTTCATTTTATCAAGTGTTTTTTTCCACAATATTGCCAACTGTAAAATCATCCGTAAGCCAGTGTTAATTTAATTTAGAAAGTAAAGATTATTTCAAAAATGCTGATAAATGAGTGGTAAATTGATGCACTTACATTAACATAGCTGAAAGTGGATTTCTCACAAAAATACATATTTTTAACTGGAGTATCTCTTCCATAACCTGTGACTAATCTGATTTTGCAGAATGAAATTGACTTTGAATAAAAATATTGATTGATATGCTAATTATATTGGTTTCTTAGTAATTAAAAAAACAAATCATTTAAAACATGCCTATTAGTTTTCTAGTGCCGGGAGGAAAAAGCTTAATGTTTAAGGACCACCTGAAACACTGGCAAGTGAGTGCAATTAATGGAAATGTGGTTGGTCTAGTGGGAGGGGCACCTTTTTTAAAATTTGTGCATAAAATTGCAGAAGTTTGATTAGCACTGGATATAATTGACAGTTCTGCTTTCTTTACACACTTTCGTTAGTTTTGGGCCAGTAGCATTAAAAAACACAAAGCTAAACAGAAACCCAAGATGAAGATGGCACCGAATGTTTTAGCCCATGTGTTTTTCAGGTATTGGGAGTGGGGAATTATCTTGTGTTAATGGTCCCTTTATAACCCAAGTCCCTCTCTAGTTTGATTTCTTGTACTCAGTTACTGGCTTCAAATAAATCATCATATGACTAAGTTGCCTGGCAGATAAATGTTCAGTTTAGTTTAGTTTAGAACAAGTACAGTGAAGGAAACATCTCTTTGAATAGAATTTGGTTGAAACCCTGGGTTTAGCTATATAATTTGAACCTGTTATTAACTAAAGGATTTTGTTAACCGTAAATTCAACTTTTGGTATAGCGAAGCTGATGAGATAGAAAAAGTTTGAATGCTAAATTTTGCAATTAAAAAATATTAGAACCAGCGGAGCTGTGACCCAAAATGAAAACAAAATGTGAGAAAAATTCTGCAGGCCTGGCAGCCTTTGTGGAGAGAGAAATAAGAATCATGTTCAAAGCCAATGTAATTCTTCTTCAGAACTTGATTTCCACATCTGCAGTATTTTGTATTTATTTTAGAGTTCTGACCTGAGTTGGTTACGCCTCAAATGTAGAGATGCTAAGTTGAACGGGATGTTTGCAATTATTTGGTTGGAAGAGATTTGAAGAGAAAGGTCTGCTGGAAGTCGTGGAAAATGCAAGAAATCTCAATCCTTATACGAATGTTGAAGCAGTATTCGGACTCAGTGGATAGTTGTTTTTTGGCGAATCATCTGGCTTGAGTTTTGGAGTGCAAGTCGAATGGGTGTAGGAGAAAAGTGGATTCAAGAAATTCATTTTAGAATCCTTACAGTGCAGAAGGAGGCCATTTGGCCCATCGAGTCTGCACAGACTATCTGAAAGGGCATCTTACTTGTTAATAACTGGGTTGCCAGATCTAAACAAAAATAAACATGTTACTGGCCTCTACCAAGATTATTGACTTGGGACTCTAGCAGGATTGTGAATTAACAAATTGTGATGGGTGACCTGGAAATCAGCTAAATTTTAGGCTAACAAGTTCACAGTGAATTGCATTAAACATTATGCAAGGCAGGATGGCTGTATCAGTGGTGAAGACTTTAGATATTTGAAGAGGTAAACACATGTCCTGATCTTCATATGTATGCATGCACATAAATGTGTGCACACAACTGTTACGCAGTACATGTTAACTTCTGGCTAAATTAACGTTAAATGATGGAAGGCAAAAAATAGAGTTCACTGTTTTGAACTCTTCACTGTTGTTAGTGGCTGAGGTTTTTTTAGCAGTGGTCCTTTTTCCCCCATTGGAAACACTGCTTTGGGATTATGAAACGTCCTCCAGAATGTCTCTGTTGACTCCAGTTTTTTAAAAAGCAAGTAGAGTTCCTTTCAATTGAAATTTTCTATTTTGTGATGGATTTCTCAATGTAAGAGGGATAGGACTCTAAACTCAAACAGTAGGGAGCAAGCAATGGTCCATTTGCAGATGATGCCATTCACAAGATGATTTGGTTCTTACCTAATGGGAAGCTTTGTTGCAAATAGATTGGTTGCTAGATTTGCCAATATAACAATAGTACATACAGTTCCATCAAATGAAAAAAAAAGTACTTTTTTAGCTGTGAAGCACTGGGAACAACCTGAGAATGAGAAAAGCACAATATAAGGGCAAGCTGTTCTGTTCTTCATACCTCCAGGTCTGTGTTTTAAAACTGCTTCTAAAGGTCACACAAACATGAGGTAGCATCAGTCAGTAGAGGTTTAATGATAGGATTTGTTGTTCGTCATGATTTAATAACGTGGCCATTTATAGCGTTTCAGCAAGTTAACTTAGTTAATTTGTTATCTTCACAGGAAGATATGAACTTAAATGAAGAACGAAAGGCTCCTCTCCGTGAGAAGGACATAACCATTAAAAGGGAAATGGTTGTGCAATACATTGGTGCAACTTCCAATATTGTAAGTAAAATATGAATCTGTTTTTAAATTCTATTTTGTTGTTTTTAAAGAGTCAAGCCAGTTGAATCATAAAGATATTTTGTGTACATCATTCCAGATATTAGCCAGCTGAGCAACTTTAAGTTTTTAACTGAATGCAATTTATGCTTTCTTTGAGTGAAATCAAGTTTTCTAACTAACCTTTTTTAAGCAATCTAACTGTGATCCTCCTGATGCTGCTCTTGGGCAAACATTGTAAAATCATGTTTATATCTCTTGTACTCTTGCTTTTTGTTGGCCATATTCCTGTACTGTATATCCCTTATGATAACATAATGAATATTTTGAAAGAAAATGTTAACCATTTTCCCCAAGTTTAGATGCATTTGTTTTACTTGAGGAACAAATGTTGAAAGACATTTCATGTGCCTCAGAAAAAATGGTTGTAGCTTTATAATAATGTCTCTGATCTCTTGAATGTGAGCAACCACTGACCACTCGCTTTTACTTCAGGAACATGTAATTTCCCTGTCATCAATCTGATTTCTACTTCCAGTCCAAATGATATTCTTTGAAAACAGATTATCTTTCACCCTATTACAGTGGCATGAAATGTATTCTGGGTATTTCATCTGACTTCTGTTGGATAACTCAGTGATGCAAAGGTATATTTATTGTTTGTCCTGATGTATGCGGCTTCTATCCTTAACATACTTAAGAACTATCAGTTCATCAATTTGCCTTTGGAAACCTCAGTTTCCTGCAAGTATCCATAAAGTGAGGGCTGATATTGTAATTGTTGGAAGATATATAAAATGTGGATGATTATTTTTTCAGTTGAAACACAGAAATTAGGAACATGGGTAGGCCATTTGGCTCATTGAAACTGCTCCAACATTCAATGTGATCATGGCTGATCTTCTATCTCAATAAGAAGTCTCACAACACCAGGTTAAAGTTGTGAGACTTCTTACTGTGTTTACCCCAGTCCAACTCCAGCATCTCCACATCACTTCTATCTCAGTGCCATACTCTTGCACGCCCCTGATACCCTTGGCACCTTTAGAGACTAGAAACCATTTGCTCATTTTAATATATTTGCTCATTAAATATATTCAGTGACTTGTCTTCACAGGCTTGTGAGGTAGCGGATTCCACAGGTTCACCACCCTCTGAGTGAAGAGGCTTCACCTCATCAATCTTAAACAGTCTATCCCATGTTCTAAAACTGTGAGCTTTTGTTGTAGAGACCCCCAGCGAGAGGAAATATCATCCCAAATTTAAGTCTGTTGAGCCCTGTCAGAATTTTACATTTTTCAAATGGGTCCCCCCTTATTTGTCTGAACTACAGTGAATATAGGCCTAGATGACTCAATCTCTGCTTGTGTGACAATCCAGTGTTTCAGTTATCAGTCTGGTGAACCTTCACTGCACACTCTTGATGGAAAGTGCATTCTTTCTTAGATAAGATGACCAAAACTGCACTTCAGGTGTGGTCTCACCAAGGTCCTGTACAGATGCAGGAAGATATCCTTACTCAAATCCTCAGCAATGAAGGCCAACTATCTGCTGCCTTAACTGCTTGCTGCACCTGCATGTTTGCTTTCAGTGACAGGTTTACAAGGTTACCCAGATTCTTTTTTTCACATCAACATTTCCCAATCTGTCACCATTTCAACAGGACTCTTTCATTCTCTTTTTTGAAACTGAAGTGGATAATTTCACATTTACTCATGTTGTACTGCATCTGCTTTGTATTTGCCCACTGATTTCAACTTGTCTAAATTGTCTTGAAGTGTCTTTACTTATTCCTCATTAACAATTCCACCTAGTTTTATGTCATCAGCAAACTTGGAATATTACACTCAATTCCCTCATCCAAGTTGATATGTACAATAATAGCTGGGGTCCAAGCCCTGATACCTGTAGTATCCCACTGGTCACCGTCTGCCACATGGTAAAAAGATCCATTTATTCCTACTCTTGCTTTCCTGTCTGCTTTGCAATTCTCAATCCATACCACCAACTTCCAATGCATTAGTTTTGCACATGAATCTCTTAAATGAACTTTGTTAAAAGCTTTATGAAAATCCAAATACATGACATCCACTGGTTCTCCCTTATCTACTCAATAGTTGCATCCTCAAAAATCTGAAGTCGGTTTCTCAAATATGATTTCCATTTCATGAATCCATGTTGACTTTGTCTAATCCTGTTGATATTTTCTAAGTTTCCTATTATTACATTCTTTATAATAGACTCTAGCATTTGCCCTACTAATGATGTTGGGCAAACCAGTCTGCAATGCTATGTTTTCTCCCCTCAATTTTGAAATGCTAGAGTTAGATTTGTCACCCTCCAATCTGCAGAGCTTGTTTCTAGGAAGATGACAACCAATGCATCCACTATCTCCTTGGCCATTTCCTTTAGTACCCTGGAATATAGATTATCAGGCCCTGGGGACATTTAGCTTTTTGTCCCATTAATTTCTCCTGAATCTTTTTTACTATTCCTAATTTCCTTCAATTCCTCCTCCTTATTAGACTCTTGTGTCATTTTCTATGAAGACAAAACTGAAGTAGTTGTTTAATTGCCCTGTCAGATATTTGCCTTCACAAATCTTTTTTTAATATTTATACTTGTAGAATTTTTACAATCTGCTTTTATGTAAGCTTACTATCAAACGCTTATTTTTTTTCCTTTTAATTAATTTCTTGGTCCACCTTTGCTGAATTCCAAACTGCTACCAAACCTCTCACTTGCTGCTTTTTAAAGCAACTTTACATGCCTCCTCTTTAGATTTAATATTAGTGTCCTTAATCTTGGGCAATGTTGATGGCAAAATAACTATTTGGCTCCTGTACTGTGCATTTGCTTCTTTCCCAGTTTCAAATTTTATTTTTATGCATTTCTTTTACATGTCTTCCAGATTTTCACTTTTAACTTTGTCCTTCTGATTACGTGTGGCCTCTCATTTTCTTTCTTCACTTTTGTCTTTTGTCAGATGAATGTTCGTAATATTCTAACTCAAAAATAAAAAACTCAGAAAACTTGATAACTGACAGCACGATGGCACAGTGGTTAGCACTGCTACCTCACAGTGCCAAGGACCCGGGTTCAATTCTGGCCTTGGGTGATTGTGTGGGGTTTGCGTATTCTGCTTGTGTCTGCATGGGTTTCCTCTGGTTTCTTCTCACGGTCCAAAGATGTGCAAGTTAGGTGGATTGTTCCACCTAAATTGCCCTTTTGTGTCCCAGTATGTGTGGTTTAGTTGGGGGAGGAGGCAGGGGGTTATGGGGATAGAGCCTGGGTATGACGCTCTGCTGAAGAGTCAGTGCAGAACTGATGAGCTGAATGGCACCTCCTGCACTGTAGGGGTTCTATGATTATATGATAACTGCTCAAAAGGATGTGGCTGGGATATAATCAATTCGTTCATTTTTTTCAAGTCGATAGCTACCAATCCAAAACTAGCAGGTAACACAATAATCTGATGGGATAATTGAATAAATATTTGAAGGGGGTGGGGGGGGTAGATTTGCAGGTTTGCAGGGAAATAGCAGAGATATCGAACCAGATTTTAAAGAGACGGTGCTGGCATGATGAATTTAGAGGCTTTGTTTTGTGATATATCATGCAAGGATTCTATGAATAATCCTCTGAAATTGCTTTGAGTTGCCGTCTTGAATTTTTGATGCTCATGTAAGTAATGTAATTTTTAAAAACTCTTAAAAGCAAATATAACCTTCCTTAGAAATGGTTAATTCTTAAAAGAATTGCAAGTCCCTGAAGTTGGTCCCTTTGAGGAAAGCTAAGGTCTGAAAGGAATATTTCCATGTAGCTTGGTTAGGTTTCTTTGCTTTCTTTCTGAAAATATTTGGGTCCATCTTAATTCTGGGAAACCCCTTCCTACTTTGTATGCATTGTTCTCCCGATATGATGCACTCCTATTTTTCTTTCGGGATTAACCTACCTATAGTCTTAACTGTGCCCATGATTAATCCTGGCTCGGGATACCTGATTGCAACAAAAATTTGATTTTACTATACTTGGCCCTAATTGTAATGTAGGTCAACCAATCAGAAAACCTATCAAGTAATTTGAGTAATGTGTTTTGATAAACTGTGCACAAGTCTTGCAAGGAAGATAGGAACATAGCAAAATTCATAAACAAAAGGAGGCTATTCAATCCATTATACCCATATTTTTGGAAACCATTATCCAGCCCAATCCCACTTTCTAGCTTTTGTTCTAAAAACCTGTAAATTGTGATATTGCAAGTGCATATCCAAGTGTTTTTACATGTGATGAGGATTTCTGCCTTTTCCATCCTTTCAAGCAATGAGTTTCACGTCCCTACCATGTTCTAGGTGAAAACATTTCTCTGTAGCTTCACTCTAATCCTTTGGCCAGTTATTTTAAATCTATGCTTACTTCCCATAGCAGAGGTATCAATAGGCTCTTCCTATTCTCTCCGTCTTGGTGCTTCATGATTTTATGCAGCTCAATTAAATTGCAGGAAAACAGTCTCAGTTTATCTCACATTGTTTCATTGGGGAAGGTTGGAGAGGCTAGGTTTGTTTCTATTAGAGCTTAAAAGAGTTAAGAGGCAACTTGATCAAAACCTTTAAGATTCTGAGGGGTAGTGACAAGATGGATGTGGAGAGGATGTTTCCTCTTGTTGGAGAAGCCAGCTTCTGATTAGACAAGCAGTTTCATAGCAATTTTCAAAATTTATACATCAGCCACTGGATTACCATTTTCAACAAACATTCTTTACTTTTCAGTTCTTTTTTTTTTGTAAATAAACCCAAGTGCTATATTTGCTTTCCTTGTAAACCTGTGTCACTGCTTCTGCTGATTTGTGTGTTTATACTGCCAAGCATCTTTACTGCTCTACCCTATTTAGCTACTTATTTTTGAGGTAATAATGGAATGCTTTTTTTTTCTTGACAAAATGTAATACTTCACAATTATGTATTGAAATTACTTTACCAATTACATGTCCATTCAGCAAGTTTGTTTTAGAGGTGCTTGTAACTTGTTGCCGTCATCTGTATTGACTATCGCACCCCCAATTTGGTGTCATCTGCAAATTTAGAAATTGTTTTATATTTAAAAGTCCAAATCATTAACGTAAGTTGTGAACAACAGTGGTGTCAGCATTGATGCTGATGGAACCTCACTTCCCACTCTGCCTGTGCATTTTACTCTTAGTCATGAGGACAATTAGCTAGCCATTCTGCTACTTGTCCTGAAGCCACATTCTCTGTTATATGACAGTCTTTGACAGTCTAGATTTCATCTAATTGAATGTTGTGGAATATCTATTTTATTGCACTGAGGTCCGTTTTTGACCTCAATTGCATTATGACATCACGTTCTGGATGAGTTTATCCAAAATCTATCTTGAGCCTAAGTCACCAAGGCCATAGGGCAATTGTCTAAGTGAGTCTCCAGGAGTTGATGGCATTCCTCCTGAGGTATTTATGTGGTTAGGAAACTCACTATCCTCTTCTACTTAATCTGGAACCAGGCCATTGTGCTACAAGGTTACAAGACTCCTTATATAACTCATCTGTGCAGTTGGAAGAGAAACATCTGTGACAATCATTTTGATATTTCACTTCTCTGTTCAGTAGAAAAATTTCTTATCAGGGTTATTCTCAACAGTCCGCCATTCGTCTTACAGACTTGGTGTACCTGGAATCGCAGTGTCACTTTTGTGCTCAACAAGCAATGGGTGACAATCTTGTCAAATTCAAGGAAAGCCTCTCGGTTCCAACAATGACTTCTAAATGACTTCTAATGTTTGTTGTCTTCACAAAGATCATTGGCAACATAAACTGTGGAGGCTTGTGGAACACACTATACAAATATGGCTGTCTACAGATAATCAGGGTCATCTGCTTATTTGATGATGGCCTGATGGGCAGTGTAATACAAAATCGTGCCTCATCAGATGCCTATCCTACCTCCAATGGCAGCAAGTAATGTTGGTCACGGAATCTGTTCTGTTTGCTATCTACTTTTCGACCATCCTGTTGTATGAGTTCAAATATCTTGATGTTGAATTACACATTCGCTTGAAGATTGATGGCAACTTCTTCTCACGCTCAGGACTCGCACAAAAATCATAACACAGCCACTAAGTGAGTTCTTGTTTGCTATCATGGTACACCAAGCCCCAGAATACTTCAGTTTTACAATAAATCTGAAGAAGACAGAAATTTTGTGTCAACCTTCAACCCATTGTCACAATCATCAATACGTCCCTTAAGTCAGTTCAGAAGTTCTGCTATTTTGGAAGTACCCTCCTATAAGATTCTTAAACTGGGTATCTCATGTCCCTTGTAAGTTCTGGACCCCATAATAATATCAATGATATGAAGCAACTTTGGATATAATTTCCATTTTAATTGGAAAACCTTTCATTGACACACAAAGTAGTAGTATACTTAAAACAATACTTGCTTAATAAGACCTGTATACTGGTCTTTCTGGGTTTGTCAGGCCGTTGAACTGACCAAGTTAGGTTTCCCAGGCTGCAGCATTGATGTCCTTTTGGGCTATGCCTTTTATATCCCTTTCTAATCCTGGTCTCTTGACATGTAGGATAATACTGAATCACCCATTTGTGTTTCAGTGCCTTATCAATCCCACCACAGTGCTGCAGGACCACCTGCGTGTGGACATTTCCTGCTCTCAACAGCAGGATGTCTTTTGGGTGCGTACCGCAATCCACGTCTTGATATGACATGAAAAAAAGCCATTACATATATTCATTGCCTATGAGAGAGTTATTGTAGACAATGTATCTAGGTGCAATTAGTCTGAGACATTAATGGCATGGCCATATGTGTGTCCCTGTTCAGTTAAACTGTCTTTATTTTGAAGAAGTCCAGTATTAACCTGTTTTTGGTCAGAGTTCTTCTTCCTTTTGTCCTAGTGTCCTTCTTACTCCATGCTCCTCCCACCCAGTGAGCTGCACATGCTGATCTACATCATAACTGCAGTACACTTTACTTAGAAATAGAACGGGATATTAAAAATATTTGTAGCATTACAAGATGTATCAAAAAGCCTTGCATTCCTCTATAGTGCCATGGTGTTATCACCCATCACCTGGCTAAAGAAAGCTGAACATTTGATTAGGCTTGTCAACAGATTTTGGACAGAACATGTCTCAAAATAAAGATCAAAATCCACCAGGTAATGATTCTCATGCCATTCCTGTATGGGTGCAAGGCATTAACAACCCACTGATGTCTCACAAAGCAGCTAGATGCCTTCCACCTTTGCCGTTTGAGATGCATTTGCAATATCAAGTAAGATGGTACATTGGGTTGGCCATGTCATTTGCAAGGAGGATTCCTGCATTCCAAAGTGATTTTCACAGCCAGTTGAGCACAGGAATCTGCACTACAGTATGTCCAAAAGTCAAATATGAAGGTATTCTGAAAATAATTCCCAGAACCTGTAAATTGAAGCCTAATACTTGGGAAAGAAAATCACCAAAGGCAGACGCAATCGGATAAGTTTCTATCAGCAAGCAGTCTCAGAGAGCCAGGTCCAAACAAGGCAAGCGAGCATGCTGCAAAGCCAGTGCTTTCACTCTCACATCTAACAGTGACAACATATCTGCAAATCAAAATTTGATTTAATATCATGTGTAAGGCAACATCAACTGAGATGGCAAATAGTTAGTCTCTTTGCTGAACATGCATCCATCAAAGCAATTGTCGAATCCATGTGATTTGCTTACGTTGTTAATGGCTCCTCACCTCAGAAACTTGTCCCTTTCCTTTTCAAAGTCACCACTGTTTCCCCTTCAAATAAAATTGACCCATCCATCCTTTTCAACTATCCTCCATCTGTATTCTAGTTTTTTAAAGACTTGATGAACATGTCATTGGCTTCCAGTTCTGTACCTATCTGTCAGAAAACTTACTATTCAAATCTCCTCAATCTGACTTCTGCCCTTGTAGTATCACTGAGCTTCAAGTTATGTTCTCTGTGACTGCAAGCTTCATGCCATGATTATCACATCGTGATCTCCTTGTTTCTCTTGATCTTCATCTTTCGCCATTGCTGGTTCTCTATTTACATATTTCCATCGCTTTTACATGTTTCCAATCATAACTGCATTTAAACGTCCTCCCCAATGGTCTTTCTTCCATATTATCATCTTTACCTCTGCAATCCTTCAAAAAACCAGAGATTGCTCAAATAAAAAGTTTGAATTGGAATTTGATAGAATTTTGCTTGCCAAGGTCTTTAATAGATATAGAACTGAGCTGCCTTAATGGAGCTGGGATACACATCAGTCATGACCTTATTAAATGGTGGAGAAGTGAATGATCTCCGATCCAATGGTTTGACTGGTCTGTCCTTGGTTTCTTTCTGTTTCTTGTCTGTATGCTACCTGTTGTTTTCATAATCAGCAGGTACAGAGTCTCTTGAAACTTTTTTGTTCTGTACCTCCCACTCCGATTTTCTATTCTTAATCACATTATGTAGTCCTGAGAGTTTTAGTTTCCCATATGTCCTCCTTTTATGCCCTGTGATTACTCGTTGATGTATAATCTGTCTTGATCCCATTCTTTTGGAATGACTGCTCAAGACTATTGTTATTCAACTTCACATTCACACAAATGTGTGACTTCACTATTTTCTACATTAGTCATTTCTGAAAGCTCAAGATTTACAAATTAAGAATAGTTCTGCATCATGTGCCTGTGCTTTCAAGGTGCTGTTCTGAGATTATCTCAAGTGAACTAGTGAAAGAAGAGAGTGAGAGAGGTAGAACATTATCGAACGAGCAGAATGTACTTTTCACGTGTAAAAGAGTTTGCTAATCACTTTGGTTTCACGCCACAAGAACATAAGAACATAAGAAATAGGAGCAGGAGTAGACCATTGTACAACATTGTACAATTATTCATAACTGTTTATAGAATGCTAATCATGCACATTGGAGTCCAATTTGTTGATAATCCAAACTCTCTTTCACTTGTTTTCCTAATTTTTGTGGCTTTTCTGTATTTTCAGTCTGTCATCTCACATCCTATTTAGTTTTAAGTCATTTGCAGCAGGACAAATTTTATACTCTTTCTTCAGTTTGACTTTGTTGACTCTGTTGTCTTGCTGACTCAAGGTTGTCTTGTACACTCAGCTATCAATTTACAAGTTAATGTAATATTCAAAAAATTGGAATCTGCAGAGCAGTGAGTTGTATATTCAGTCCAGTGTACATAAAATCATTTCTATGCAACCAAGTTCTTATTTTAATATAAGAATAGCTGACTGTTGAAAACTGCATGATGTGCAAATGTTGAATCTACCAGTAAATAAATTTTCCTTAAATGTTGTTAAATTTTGAAACTTGACATTGTGGTTTCCATTTCAAGGCTAGTAATTAAAACTCCCTTTTGGGTTGACTGATTGTGTAGCAGAAGACTATTGCACATCATTTCTGAAAGCCTCAACATCTAAAATCTTGAGTGTCTTTAGGTTAGGTTATTAAGAAAACCAATTCACTGTTAGCCTTGACTTCTCAGAACATTCATCTATGAAAAGCCTGTTATGACAGATGATTGAAGAAAGATGGATGCTCTTTGTTGCAGCGATGCAGTTCATGTTCCTTGTGTCCCATTTCTAGCAGCCTGTACATTTTTAATTTGGCACATTCACTAATTAATATGATGACCCATTCTGCTTAATTTTACAAATATGAGCAACTACTAGTTTCAATACTGCAATTAGCACTTGAAGAATTTTTTTTTAAGGTCAGTAGCCATTTCTGTACCTTCACAGCCCTGAACCCTCAGGCAATTAAACATATATCTTCATACAGTCATCAATTGTTGGCAAAGCTTAATGCTCAAGATAAAACCTGTTAATAGAGACTGTTTTGTCATAGTGACCACTGTTTTAATTTAGCTGCATTTTGGAAATGCAGGTATGCATTTGATGTCAAATGAATTCTGGGGATTTTGGGTAGCATTATGGTTTTGTATACCAGTGTCCTTCTCGACCAGACAACGCAATTTTATCAAATGCAATTGTAATACTTAGATAAAAGCAAAATACTTTGGATGCTGGAATCTGAAACAAAAACAGAACATCTCACCTGGTCTGACAGCATCTATGGGGAGACAATAAGCCAATGTTTCGAGTCAGGATGACTCTTTGTCAGAGCTGAACTTACATGTCATTCTGATGAAGGGTCATTCTAAATTGAAGTGTTGGCTCCATTCTCTCTCCATAGATGCTGTCAGACCTGCTGAGATTTTCCAGCATTTTTTTTTTGTTGCAGGTGTGTCTGAGATTGAATCAAAACACTTGATTGCAGAGATGAGTGAAAAAATTCAAGAATATGTCTTGTACAAATAATGGATTTTTTATAATTGGTTAAATTTTTAATAGGTAGCAAAACCACAATGATATAAATAAAATCAACAACCAGCTATTTTGCTTCCCTTTGTATAAAGCACTTAAGGCTACAGAACTATAAGATTCAATTTACCTTTTTCCCTGCTTTTGGGAGCATATGTGACAGGTTGAATAAGTGAAATTCATGTCTAATCAGGATCTGTTTTCTAGCAGACTGACTTCCTGCTGAATATTACAAGCTCTGACACAGACCCAGATGAGTTGAGAAAGGTGAGATCACAGCAACAGTACTCAATAGTTGTGGTCTCCATATTCAAGGAGGGAAATAGTTGCATTGATGGCTTAATAAGGCTGAAGATATAACTGAAGCATTTGCAACGCTCTTCTGCCAGAAATGCCAAATGGTTAATCCATCTCTGCCTCCTCTGGAGGTCTCCAGATTACAAATGCCAGTGTTCAGCCAATTTGATTCACTCCACACATCAATAAATGGCTGAAGGCACGAGATACTTCAAAGACTGTGGGCTCTGACAATCTTTCAGCATCAGTAATGAAGACTTTTGCTCCAGAATTTTCTGTACCTTTTAACCAAGCTATTCTAGTGCAGCTGCAATACTGACATTTATCTGGCAACATGAAAAATTGCCCAATTATGTCCTACACGCAAGAAATAGAACAAATCAAACCAGGTCAATTACCGCCCCATTAGTCTACTCTTGATCTTCAGCAAAGTGATGGAAGGATTCACCAACTAAATGGTGCTTACTCAGCAATAATCTGTTCATGGACACTCAATGTGGGCTCTGCCAGAGTTTCTGACTTTGTTACAGCCTTGGTTCAAACATGGATGAAAAAACTGAACGCCAGAGGTGAGGTGAGGTGCCTTTGACATAAAGGCAGTATTTGTTTTAAGTATTGTATCAAAGAGCCCCATCAAACTAGAGTCAATGGGAATTGGGGGAAACCTTCTGCTGGTTGGAATCGTTCCTGGCAGGAAAATGGTTGTGGTGATTGGAGGTCAATCATCACAGCTCCAGGACATCATTGCAGAAATTCCTCAGGGTAGCGTCCTAGGCCCAGCTATCTTCAGCTGCTTAATCAATGACTTTCCTTCTGTCATTTGGTCAGAAGTGAGGATGTTTCTCTGATGACTGCACAATGTTCATTATCAGTTGCAACTTCTCAGATACTGAAGCAGTCCAAATGCAGCAAGACCTGTTCAATATCCAGGCTTGGGCTGACAAGTAACGTTCAAGTGACACAAGTGCCAAGCAATGACCATCTCCAACATGAGAGGATCAAACTATTGCCCCTTGATATTCAATGGCATTACCATTTCTGAATCCTCCGTTATCGACGTCCTGGGGTCACCTTTGACGACTGAACTGGACTAGTTGTATCAAAATTGCGGCTACCAGAGCAGGTGAAAGGCTTGGATTCCTGTGGCAAGTAACTCACGATCTGACTCCCCACAGCCTGTCCAACAATTACAAAGTAGAAGTAAGGAGTGTAATGGAATGTTCTCCACAGGTCTGGAAGAGCGCAGCTTCAACAACAGTCGAAGTTTGACACCATTCAAGATGAAGTAGCCCACTTGAATGCTCCCCTCCCACAAACATTCAAATCCTCCACGACTGACAGTGTTAGCTGTATGTTTCACAGGAACTTACCAAGGCTACTGATGCGGCACCTTCCAAACACAAGACCACTGGAAAGACTAGAACAGTAGATACGTGGGGACACCACCACCTGGACATTTCCTTCCAAATCACTCACCATCTTGACTTGGAAATATATACGGTTCCTTCATTGCCACTGGGTCAAAATTCTCCAATAACCCTATCTAACAGTACTGTGAGTGTACCGATACCTCAGGGACCAAAGCAGTTCAAGAAGGCAGCTCACCACCACCTTCTCGAGGGCCCCTATGGATGGGAAATGAAAGTTGGCCTAGCCAATGATGCCCACATTGCATAAATGAATTTAAATAAATGTTCCGAGAGTGTTTATTCTTGGGATGAAGGGGCTGTTTCATTGGAATTTAGAAGAACAAAAGGTGGTCTTATTGAAAAATATAGGACTCTGAGGATCTTTTTGAGTCGATGCTGAGAGATTGTTTCCCCTCGTGGGTTAATTCAGAATGATTGGTCATCAATTCAGCACTAGGATGGAGATGAGGAATTTTTCCACTTTTGTTCTGAATCTTTGGAATTCGCTTTGTATCAAGAAATGAAGATTTATATTTACCCTTACAGAATCTGTGATTGAGATCATAACAATTCATGAATACATGGAGAGCACCTTTTTTTTTAAACACAATCAAAGAACATGGCTGCATTTCAGATTGTGTTCTTTGTTTTGTAATGGTAGATTTTAATTTTCACACAGACTAATATTCAGGGTAGTTTTCCGAAACAAAATATCTGAGAGCTGACAAGGGAACGGACCATTCTAGATTTAGTAATGAGCCAACATCCAGAGACAAAAAACATTGATTGGGGTGGTATACACACCACCATTACCACTACCAAACAGTAGTAGGACTGTTAGGGAAAAGCAGTGGACAGGGAAGCAGAGATGCATGTGTAAAGGAGCATTTGTGAAAATAGGCACCTTTAATCTGCATATAGATTGGGAGAGTCAAATGAGGGACGGTTCAATCGAGGAGGAATTTCTGGGGTGCAAACAGGATGGTTTTCTCAAAGAATACATAGAGGAACTAATAAGGGATCAGGCTATATTGGACTGAGTGTTGTGCAATGAGAAAGGACTCGTTGGCAATCTAGTTGTGAAAGAATGCTTGGGGATGAGTGACCATAATATGGTAGAATTCTTTGTCAAGGTGGACAATGTATTGATTTTGAGACTAGGGTCCTGAATCTCAATGAAGGTAACAATGATGGTATGAAACATGAATTGGCTATGACGGACTGGGAAACATTACTGAAAGGAAAGGCAGTGGACAGGCAATGGCAGGTATTTAAAGAATAATAGGTGAATTCCGGAAGTTGTTTGTTTCTGTTTGGTGCAAGAATGGTAAGGGAATTGTGGCTAAACCATGGTTTACAACAGAAATTAAGAGAGAGTATCAGATTCAAGGAAGAAGCATACAAATTGGCAAGAAAAAGCAATAGGTCTGAGGATTGGAACGAGTTTAAAAGTCAGCAAAGGAAGACCAAGGGATTGATTAAGAAGTGAAAAATGGAGCAAGAAAGTAAGCTCGCAGGGAACATGAGAACTGACTATGAAAGTTTCTCTGGATATGTAAAGAGAGAAAGATTGATTAAAAATGAATGTAGGCCCTTACAGACAGAAACAGGAGAATTCATAACGAGGAATAAAAAAATGGCCGCGGAATTAAATTTGTACTTTGCTTCAGCCTTTACAAAGGAAGATATAAATAATTTGTGAGAAGTACTTAGAGAAACATGTTTTAGTGAGGAGCTGAAGGAAATAGAGAAATGGTTTTGGGGAAATTGATGGGATTGAAGGTGACTAAATCTCCAGGTCTGATAATCTTCATCCCAGAGTACTTAAGGAAATGGCTATGGAAATATTAGATCCATTGGTGGTTACTTTTCAAAATTGTTTGGACTGTGGAATAGTTCCTACATCTTGGAGGATAGCTAATGTAAGCCCGCTATTCAAAACGGGAGGTAGAGAGAAAGCAGGGAACTATAGACCAGTGAGCTTAGCATCGGTACTTGGGAAGTTGCTAGAATCCGTTATCAAGGATTTCATAACCCAGCATTTGGAAGGCAGTGGTATAATCAGACTAAGTAAGCATGGATTTCCAAAAGGGAAATCTTGCTTAATGAATCTATTGGAATTTTTTGAGGATGTAACCAGTAGAGTTGACCAAGGAGAATCAGTGGATGTGATTTATTTAGATTTTCAGAAGGCTTTCGACAAGATCTCAGATAACAGACTACTATGTAAAGTTAAAGCACGTAGAATTGTAAGTCGAGACTTGGGGTTCCACACGGGTCTGTGCTTGGACCCCAACTGTTTACATGATATGTTAATGATTTGTAAGAGGGAACTGAAGGTATTATCTCCAATTTTGCAGATGATACAAAGTTGGGTGGGAAGGTGAGTGTGAGGAGGATGCAGAGATGATTTGGACAGACTGAGTGTGTGAGCATCTGCATGCAGATGTAATATGATCTGGATAAATGTGAGGTCATCCACTTTGGTAGCAATAATAAGAAGACAGATTATTACCTGAATGGGTGTAAATTGAGAGAGATGGATACTCAATGAAACCTTGGAGTTCTTGTGCATCAGTTGCTGAAAGTAAGTGCGCAGGTGCAGCCAGCAGTAAAGAAAGCAAATGGTATGTTGGCCTTCATAGCGAGAGGATTTGAGTATAGGGATGGGGTGTTTTGCTGCAATTCTACTTTCCACATTCTTCTGTTGGGAAAAAGATAGCAAAGTCTGAGGTCATGTATCAACCGATTCAAGAATAACTTCTTCCTTGCTGCCATCAGATTTTTGAATAGACCTATCTTGCATTAAGCTGATCTTCCTCTGCACCCTAACTATGGTTGTAACACTACATTGTGCACTCTTCTTTCCTTCTTTGTGAATGGTATGCTTTGTCTGTATAGCCTGCAAGAAACAATTCTTTTCATTGTATCCTAATACATGTGACAATAATAAATTAAATTCAATTGTATAGGTTGTTGGGGAGGCCTCACCTGGAGTATTCTGTGCAGTTCTGGTGTCCTTGTCTGAGGAAGGAAGTCCTTGCCATAGAGGGAGTACAGTGAAGGTTTACCAGGCTGATTCATGGGATGGCAGGTCTATCATATGAAGAGATTTTAAGTCGGTTAGGATTATATTCACGAGTTTGGAAGAACGAGAGGGGTCTCATAGAAATTTATAAAATTCTAACATAGTTAGACAGGGCAGATTCAGAAAGAATGTTCCCAATGGTGGGGGGAGTCCAGAACGAGAGGTCATAATTTGAGGATAAGAGGTAAATCTTTTAGAACTGAGGTGAGGAGAAATTTCTTAACCAGAGGATGAAGAATGTGTGGAATTCACTACCTCCGACTGTAGTTGAGGCCAAAATGTTGTCTGATTTCAAGAAGAAATGAGCTATAGCTCTTGGAGCTAAAGGGATCAAGGGATATGGGAGAAGGGGAGCCAGGGTATTGAATTCGACGGTCAGCCATGACCAAGATGAATGGTGGAGCAGGCTTAAAGGGCCGAATGCCTACTCCTCCTTCTAGTTTCTATGTTTCTAAGTAATTAATTTGTCTGATTTTATTTTTGAACATGGATGACAGGAACGTAGGAACTTAGGAATTAGAAGCAGTAGTAGGCAAATTCAGCCTTTTGAGCCTGCTCTGCCATTCAATCAAATCATGGCTGATCTCTCCCTGGTCTCAAATCCACCTCCCCACCTGTGCCTCACATCCCTCTTTCCCTTTTTTAAAATTATAAATATATCAATCTCCTTCTTGAAACCATTCAATGATTCTAAAGCATTGTACCTAATGTTGATTTGGATGTATACTCCTGTTTAATTGATGCTAAGCTGATGTACTGGAATGCTCTACCTAACTGCATTGTGGATTCATAGAGTTGCACCTGGTCAATGAGAAAACCTTCAATTAACCTTTGAGAGTCAATAATTGTGCCTGGTCAATTGATGTGAGGAGTTACTGAGTGATATAAATCCATGTTGCTGTTGTCATCTGTTTTAACAAGTTTCAGTAATGGCCTGCATGTCTTTGTCATTAACTTCATGCCTTTATTATATTTTTTATACATTTCTTGTTTACGTAATGTATTTTGTTGAAATCTGTTGGACTTTATTAGATAAACGTCTTGATAAATGGCACTGAGCCAAACTGACCAAGAAGGTCCAAGATTCATTTTCTGCGGTATTCTCGGTTAGTTGATCTCAGTTGCAACAATGGCAGAGAATTCAACTGGTTTCACGTAAATTGACTCTGACTCTGACTGGGAAATGCAACTGCGTGATGAGGAGAGGGTTAGGATTGGCTGTGTCTCAAGATCAATGACAAAATGATGATGCGGCCATGGCTGAAGTGAAAATAATATAGTAACTTCTGATAAACAGCAGATTCAAATATTGCTGCTTGAATTACGCCTCTGCCTTTTGCGAAAACAATATTTTGCTGTTTGCCTCACTACTGATATGTGTTGAACACTGTGAAATTGATGTATTTACATGTTAGATACAAACTAAAATTGTCTCAGCAAATTAAGTATTTGTCACTTCAAGTACAAGCTCCCTTCTAATGAATTAAATGTTAATTACTGCAGGCCAATCTTTTTGGGATTAATATTTCACTATTGAAAATGGGGAGTCAGCTTCCTAAAAATTAGAAATGTTGTCTTTTTACTTTGCTCAATGCAATCTTTCTTTCTCTCCTCGTTCAACTCTGAATTCATCCGCTTTTGTTTACACTTCCTCTCAGTCCCGTATTGTTTATCTCATGATTCTTATTCTGGTTAGTTATGAAATCCTGGTCGACTCACCCAGTTTTCAGATACCCTTTTATTTCGCTTTATGTTATCAGATCTGAGTTTCAGCAACTTGCTTAACAGAAGTTTATGATAATCGATGTAGGACTTTTGTTTATTCCTTGCATCTTTCTTGGGGGAAAGTGTGTGTTTGTGTGGTTCTGAGAGCGATTAGTGTTGCTCAGAAGGTGCTCATCTACCTTTGGGTGAAGAAATTCAGTTTTTGCAGGTTGATGTTGTGGATTTGCCTGGCCCTCCCAGTGGCATGCTGGTCTCCACAGATACATCAGATCTGGCCTTTGCAAGGGAGGTCTGAAGTCAGCAGGAGACATAGTGTGTATGATCTCCATTTTCCAGTGCTTCTACTCCATTGATTTTTTTACACACATCCCAGACAAGCTGAGCCCAACACTGATGATTCTCTAAGTTGCTAAGTGAAATGAAATCTGAAATCAACCAGATGTTTACAGCCCTCATATGGAAATCAAATAGAGGGAGGTTCCACTGAATGAGAAATAGATCAATTTGGTGCCTATTTTCATGAAAGATCAGAAGACATATTAGTAACTGTAACTACTTCATCATAGCACCTTTAAGGTATTAAAACTTCCCAAGGCAATTCAAAGACAAAACAAAATGGAAAATAACATTCGACACTGCAACATAGAAAGATATTTCAGCTGTTGATCAGGAACTTGGTCAAAGAGGCAGGTTTTAAAGAGTGTTTTAAAGGAAGACAGAGAGACAGAGGTTTAGGGAGGACATTCTGGTGTTTAGAATGTAACACCACCAAGGCCAATATTAGAGCAGTGCAGGAACATGAGGGTTGTAGGGTGATTGTAGTAATATGGAAGGGTGAATTCATGGAAGAATCTGAAGACAAGGATCAGAATTTTGAAACTAAGGCATTAATTGTATTTAATTGTATGCAAGTGGTAGATCTTAACTTGATGGTCATTTGAGCACCCTATAAATTGACTTGGGCTAAAACTATGTTGTTGGGAACAGAGGTATATGCTTGCATGTATAACTCTAAGTAAATATAAAAATATGTATAATTTTGTATCTAAATATGAAAATGTGAATAGATTGGTTCCAGTTATACCTTTAACCAAATGGCTTTCTTGGTCAGAGTACATTAGCAGAGAATGGTTGCCTGAAGGCCAGGATTGGTGCGAAGGAAAAAACAACTTGGACAGAAAACAAAATTCTAGGTGCCATTGTGAAAAGTGCAGAAAGCAAGTGTAAACTTGTTGGGCTATGATTATTCTTCTATGCTCTCTGTCTGAACTGCATGAAAATTGGTACAGTCAAGATGCTGGCATACCAATAATTCAGATGTCCAGTCCAATTTTCTGGGGCATGGGTTCAAATCCTACAATAGAAGCTGCTGGCATTCAAATTCAATTAATACATCAGGAATATTAACATAAAACCTAGTTTCCATAATGGTGACCATGCTAATGCATCTGGTTGACTAATTTTCTTAAGGGAAGAAAATTTGCCATTCTTACCAGGTCTAGCCTACAGGTGACTCCTGACCCACAGCAACGTGGTTGACTCTTATCTGCCCTCTACAATAGTCTAGAAAGTCTCTCAGCTGAAGAGCAATTAGAATTGGGCAACAAATGTTGGCCTTGCTGGCAATGCCCATATACCATGAAAGAATAAAAAAAAATGAAGAGATATGTGGACACTGGTTATGTCCCCACCAAAGAGCAAATCAGCTACATTCTTGGCATTGTTACTTTCTAACAGAAGTCAAATCAGAAGGAATGTGTTTTGTGAGCTATATGCACCTCAGTTGGATAATGTTAGCATATTTACAAACAAAATGATTCGTTAAATGTTACGAGACATTGGTAGACTTGATTGATTTAATTCAAAAGCTTGGACAAAGGATATGCAATTTAGAGATCTTTTTATGCTACTGAAGCTCAAGTCATTGGTTTGCTAAGCTCCTGGTCCTAACTGATCAGTTTTCAGAGAGGGGAGACTCTGTTGGACCAGATGTGTGCCACCTTGGAAAAACTTCCTGATTTAAACAGTAATTTCCTTCAGTCTTCATGGAAGAATGGGGAAATTCTGCATTTACACAAAGAATGGAGAACTCAGTGATAATGTCAGGTTTTTGAATGGTGCCGGTACAAAAAACCGGTGTCAAAAATGGAATGTTCGAGGCAGGCAGAATGCAAGAGGATTTGAGTACAGGAGTACTCAAATGTCTTGCTTTATTTGTAGAGAACCTTGGTTAATTTGCACCTGGAGTATTATGTACAGTTTTGCTCCCCTTGTCTAAGGGAGGGTATCCTTACAAAGAGTGAGTGCAGTGGAGATTCACCAGCTCAATTCCTGCAATGATGTGACTGTCTTATGATGAGAAATTGAGGAGAGTGGGCATGTATTTTCAAGCGTTTTCAAGCATTTCCAAGAGGGAGAAGTGATCTAATTCAAAGGTGCAAAAAGGAGGTTCATCTAGAACCAGGAGACCACAGTCTCAGAATAAGGGGCAGGCCATTTAAGGCTGAGCTGAAGGCAAATCTCTTCATTCAGAGGACAGTGAACCTGTGGAATTCTCTCCCCAGGAGGGTTGTGGAATCTCAGCCATTAACTCTGTTCAAGACTGAGATCAATAGATTTCTACATACTAATGACATCAAGGGATATGGGGATAACACGGGAAAATGGCATTGAGGTAGTTAATCAGCCACTATCTAATTGAATGGTGGAGCAGGCTTTTGGGTATGAACAGTCTACTCCTGCTATGTTCCTGTGAAGGTTACCATATCAGGTTTGGCTATTGAATTGGAGGGCTAGTTTAAAGAGTAATAATTTGGAAATAAATCCTAGGAATGCTTGAGAAACAGTAAATGAGTTCTTTAGTTGTGATTATCATGATGCAATGAACTGGCCAAAGCAGAGAAGCAGGGACCTCGAATGACATGTGATGCAGAGAATCTGTGGAACAGGATAAAAATAATTATAAATTCAAGTTAAGTTATATACTGATTGCAAACTTTTAGTCCCATGATGAATATATTAGTTGTGGACTCATTTAATTGTGCAGTGCTGGATCACACTTGCAGTTCGTATGTAGAACAAATTGGTGCTTTGATTCATGAAGTTTTGATTCATGAAGAGACAAAATCTTAAGGGATATAAAAGTATTGTTGGCATTAGATTTGGTGATGACAGCACATTGAAATCACCCATTTGTAACTTCATGTTAGGTAACTGGAATAAGCTATTTTATAAGTAGTTATGTCACCTCCAATGAGATTCTTTTGCTAAGTAAACCTATGAAAAAGGCACAAATAGAACCTCATGGGACATAATAAGACTTGGTAATAGAATCATAGAAGTGTTACAGCACAGAAGAAGGCCATTCAGCCTGTTGTGTCAGTGCTGGCTCTGTGCAAGAGCAATTAATTCTGTTCCACTACCCTGCCTTTTCTGAATTGCATGATTGAATCTGCTTTCACCACACCTGAGGTACTCTGACCCTAATCACTTGTTGTGTAGAGAAGGTTCTCCCTGATGTCACCATTGCTTTGTTTCCACTTACCTTAAATCTATGTCTTATAATTATTGATCCTGGGACCAATTTTTCTCTATCTACTCTCCTATCAACTTCCTCTTCTCCAAGAAGAACAATCTCAGCATCTCCAACCTATCTACTGACCTAAAGTTTCTCATCCCTTGAGTCATTCTTGTGAATTTTTTCTGCACCCTCTCTAATATCTTCACCTCTTTCTGAAGATGTGGTGCTCAGAACTGTGTGCAGTATTTCATCTGAGCCCAAACCAGTGTTTTATACATCTTTATCATAACCTTGCTGTGTACAATATGCCCCAATTTATACAAGATCCTGTAACCTTTCTTAACTGCCCCTCAACCTGTGCTACTCATTACTTCCCAAGTCCTGTTCTTGCAGTTGCTCTATGCCCTTTATTAAGATTGTCTGCCCATATTCTTCCCATCAAAATTAATTCACGCTTCTCAGCAATATATTTCAACTGCCACTTGCCTGCTTTAAACTGAACTGAAATATCAATTTGTATGCACCACATCAGAGCCTGATTCTATAGGTGTTGAACAGAATGCTTGACACTGCATCTAACTCACTAGATTGGCACAAACATTGCCTATTCACCAGCCCCCTTTTCGCCATTTTTTTGCCTCAGATAGTGGAAGTATAATTCATCGAGTCTTGTTACTTGAACTTCTGTTCAGACGAATAGCAATTAAAGGTTAAACAGCAGCATAAAGTCAATGCAGCAGATTTCACTTAGAATTATATATTTAATCATCCTTGAATATAAAAATAACAGTGTGACATTTTGTTAACTTTCAGTGATACCAATCCAAACAGATGTCACATAAAACCTATGTCTTAGTTTCACCTAAATAGCACAGAATCTTTATACATCCACTTCATGCTGAGGAACCCAGAAGAACAAGGAAAGACTGCCTCATTTGTCTGCCAGAATCAGTTGCATCTGGATTTGCAGTTTATCACTCAAGCCAGTTCATAATTAGTTCATAATTCATATATTTTAGGATATAACTTTTAGCTGTAGGAATTAAAACTTAAACACAAGTTAAGTGAATACTTGGTTAAGAGACTGATGTGCACCCAATGTAAAGGCAGATCAAACAACCCTGTGTTTAATACCAAGTTTTATCTTTCAAGCTCTGAGTTGGAATCATAGATTAGTTGCACCACAGGAGGCTATTTAGCCCATCATGTTAATGCTGGTTCACTGAAGGGCAATTCACCTTGTGCTGTTCCACTCCACAAGTAGTCCGACAAGTTGACAATGGACCTCCCTGCGGTAGTGCTGTTTTCTACTGTGGTGCCGGGGGAGGCTTGGTTGTTGCTGGCGGCGATGCCGAGTTTTTCAAGTTTCCTGTTCTTGGTGTGCATGTAGGTGGTGTAGTTTCTTTGTCTCATCTGCTTGGCAGAGTTTCGCAGTTGGGGTCTGCATCCTGGACTACACACTTCAACCAGATGAAATCGAAGTTCTCAGCCGAGGGCTCAATTTCTGCCCTAACACCAAAATGGATCCCATCAGTCTTGCAGCGGACTCAGAGGAATTCATCAGGCGAATGAGGCTGCGGGAGTTTTTCCACAAACCCCAAGAGGCCTACAGCGAACACAGTGAGACAGCCGATGAACCAGAACAACCGACAGAGAGATCCGCAGTGCAACAACCTAAGAGGAAGGAATCCAATTGGACTCCTCCGGAAGGCCGCTGCCCTCGACTGGACTTGTATGCCCAAACCATCAGGAGGTGCGTTAACACCAGATTCATCAACCGCACTCACAAGACAGCCCCGAACATCACCCAAGCACAATGCAATGCCATCCACGCTCTCAAGACAAACCGCAACATTGCCATCAAACCAGCAGACAAAGGAGGGGCCATCGTCATACTGAACAGAACGGATTACTGTAAAGAAGTGTACCGACAACTAAACAATGAGGAACACTACAGACAGTTACCCACAGATCCGACCAAAGAACACACTCGTCAACTCAACAATCTGATCAAGACCTTTGATCCGGACCTCCAGAGCACCCTCCGTGCTCTCATTCCATGTACTCCCCGCATTGGAGATCTCTACTGCCTCCCAAAGATACACAAGGCAAACACACCTGGCCGTCCCATCGTATTGGGCAATGGAACACGGTGTGAGAACCTCTCCGGCTACGTCGAGGGCATCCTGAAACCCATTGTACAAAGAACCCCCAGCTTTTGTCGCGACACTACGGACTTCCTACTGAAACTCAGCACACACGGAGCAGTTGAACCAGGGACACTCCTCGTCACAATGGATGTCTCGGCGCTCTACACCAACATCCCCCACGACGATGGCATTGCTGCAACTGCCTCAGTACTCAATGCTGACAACTGCCAGTTTCCAGATGCAATTTTACAACTCATCCGCTTTATCCTGGACCACAATGTCTTCACCTTCAACAACCAGTTTTTCATCCAGACACATGGAATAGCCATGGGGACCAAATTTGCACCTCAATATGCCAACACCTTCATGCACAGGTTCGAAAAGACTTCTTCACTGCACAGAATCTTCAACCAATGCTAGACACGAGATACATCGATGACATTTTCTTCCTTTGGCCTCATGGTGAACAATCACTGAAACAACTATATGATGATATCAACAAATTCCACCCCACCATCAGACTCACCATGGACTATTCCCCAGAATCAGTTGCGTTCTTGGACACATGCATCTCCATTAAGGACGGTCACCTCAGCACCTCACTGTACCGCAAGCCCACAGACAATCTCACAATGCTCCACTTCTCCAGTTTCCACCCTAAACATGTTAAAGAAGCCATTCCCTATGGACAAGCCCTCCGTATACACAGGATTTGCTCAGATGAGGAGGATCATGACAGACACCTCCAGACCCTGAAAGATGCCCTCATAAGAACAGGATATGGTGCTCGACTCATAGATCGACAGTTCCGATGCGCCACAGCGAAAAACCACACCGATCTCCTCAGAAGGCAAACACGGGACACAGTGGACAGAGTACCCTTCGTCGTCCAGTGCTTCCCCGGAGCAGAGAAGCTACGACATCTTCTCCGGAGTCTTCAACATATCATTGATGAAGACAAACATCTTGCCAGGGCTATCCCCACACCCCCACTTCTTGCCTTCAGACAACCACACAACCTCAAACAGACCATTGTTCGCAGCAAACTACCCAGTCTTCAGGAGAACAGTGACCACAATTCCACACAACCCTGCCACAGCAACCTCTGCAAGACATGCCGGATCATTGACATGGATACCGTCATCACACATGAGAATACCATCCATCAGGTACATGGTAAATACTCTTGCAACTCGGCCAACATTGTCTACCTGATACGTTGCAAGAAAGGATGTCCCGAAGCATGGTACATTGGGGAGACCATGCAGACGCTACGACAACGGATGAATGAACATCGCTCGACAATCACCAGGCAAGACTGTTCCCTGCCTGTTGGCGAACACTTCAGTGGTCACGGGCATTCAGCCTCTGACCTTCGGGTAAGCATTCTCCAAGGCGGCCTTCACGACACACGACAGCGCAGAGTCGCTGAACAGAGACTGATAGCCAAGTTCCGCACACATGAGGACGGTCTCAACAGGGATCTTGGGTTCATGTCGCACTATCTGTAACCCCCGTGACTTGCCTGGGTTTGCAAAACCTCACTTACTGTACTGTCTGGAGACAATACACATCTCTTTAACCTGTGATCAGTGCTCCTTCCACTCACACTGTCAGCCACTTCAGGTCTTGAACAGCAGGTTAGGTGTAAGGATTCGCATTCTAATCAGTAATCTCTAAACTGTCTGTGCTTTATATGCTCTGTCTGAGGCCAGAACTCTCCATTCACCTGACGAAGAGGGAAACCTCGAAAGCTTGTGAGTCCATTATCAAATAAATCGGTTGGACTAAAACCTGGTGTTGTCAGACTTTTTACTGTGTTTACACCAGTGCTGGCATACTCACATCATGTCTTTTAGTGGAACCAGAGAGCCTGGAAAAGGCAATTTTATCCATTAGGAGATAAGTTATTCATATGGATTGCAGAATCTAGCGACGCTGTTCGCTGGGGGTCCGTATCCTAGAAAGGGCGTGAACCTGATTTCATGTTGTCATATCTGAGTGTATTATTAAAGGATCTGATGTCACAGTGTCCAACCATGTGCATACTGCCCTCCAGGTGGCATGATGTCATACCGGTGTGAATCATATTAGTTTTCAACAGCAAAATCCAGTTACGATGACCATTGTGGGAGAATGGAAGTACCTGTCAGCCCCGATGTTGAGGGACAAGGCTGGGTATTGTCTCCTAGCATCCTGGCAGTGCCAAGGGGGCACATGGGGTGGTAATGGTTTACCTTCCTGCATTGGGGTGTGGGTGATTTCCTCTTGTTAAGAGTGGCATGAGGGAGGGGGGGTCCCTTTTGCAACATATGTCATCTGTATACTCATGTTAGGCAATTGGCCTTTGGATGTGACAGTGCTCTCTGTATGTCATGATCACTCAGCTTACCACCATTCAGTTCTTGATCCATTGCAGCCTGTTCTGCAGAACCACAATGTAAAATACGTAAGTATATGAGGCTCCTCATCACATTCTATCAGCCACGCAGATTCTGAGAGTTTTCAATCAAAACTGATTAATTGTGAGGAATGAAATTTAATAGTTTGATTATCATGTTGGATCACCAGTCTTAGAATCACGCCATTCTGAATGGCGCCCTCTTTTGGAATACCCTGTATCCCCACAATTCAAGTCGATTTTCAAAAGTTGCTAACGATGCCTTAGAGTTCTCCCGAATTTCCACCTGATACCTCAGCCTTGATGAAAGCCCTTCTTCCTGCATGGGAAGCATTTATATCTGCATAAAACACTGATGTAGCCTTGGTCCTCTCTAGGGCTGGTGGGACTATTGCCCAGCATAGCAGATAATTTGCAATGTTTCCCATTGACTAATTGATAGAAACTGGAACCGCAAACTATCTGAAGCAATGCTTTGCATGAACTGCCCATACCAGTGCAGTTGTTAACTTACAGTTTGATTGATTTGTTAAGGTTTTATGCAGCATTTCATCTATCACCGCCTAATTCCTTGCACAGATTTTCTGGCTGTGGTATTCATAATTACAATGTTCATGTTTTCACACATCTCTAAACTTGTCATTAATAAATTCCCCTTCATTGTCATCAGAAAATTAGTGGATGCCCCAAGTCCAGTCCCTGTCCATTCCTGTGTGGATTTATCTACAATCACCTTTTAGCCCTCGCCATGTTTTACTCTAGAAAGACTAACTCTGATTGTCAGGTCTGTAAAGTTGAAATGAAAATATTTTTCTTTTGTTCTCTACTTTTAGATGCATCGCAGCACCTTGACTGAAGTCATGTGCCACTGGAAGGCTTACAGTAGGACCTGGCAATGTCTTCCAATACTTTTTACATATTTCACATTTTGTATGAATCTCACTGATGAACCTTGTATACTCTTCATCAACTACACCCATATCCTTGGTGATTTTTCACATGAATTGTCTTGTGCAGCTTTAAGACAATTTGCTTTTTTCCCCTGTGATTCTTTTCATCTGTGTCATTATTGCTTCACTGGCATTCAGATGAGAATCAAGGTGACATTTTTGCCCATCTGTTGCACACACTGAGTTACAACTATGATCTGACACTGCACAGTTCAATGAAAATGCGATTAATACACATCACCTGGTTAAAGCTTCTTATGATGAATATAATTCCATCAGACTGATCTTCATTATTATATTCAGCCTCCTAATTCTGTATTATGCATCACTTACAGAACCAGCTTGAAGGGCTGAATGGCTGCCTCCTATTTTCTGTGTTTACTTCAAGAGTCCTGTTGTTCTGCTTTAGATAGTTCACTGCATATTGATATTTTCAGTCACACCTGAAGCACCCATTAACTGTTCCCTCGGCAGTCCTGGGGTTCATTCACCCACTATTCCAATCTCGTCATCTGGTGAAGGAGGAGATCAGAAGAGTCAATCTTTACTAAATTTTAGATTTTTCTTCCTCCAGAGTGAGACATTACAAATGTACAACTTGTAACTTTGCAAGTCATCACCCGTGTATATAACTGTCTATTCTGTTAAACTAATGAAAGGGGATGACAACCCCTAATGGGGCAGCTGTCTCTTTATATGTGCACAAATAATTATCCAATAAATATTTCTGTCACTTCTTGACTTAATGAAGATAAACGCTCTTCTTGAGACCTTTCAACATCCACGTTCCATTAATCCCAACTCTTCTCACATTTTGACCCGTCTATTCTATCTTGAGACTCTTGCTCATCTATCTCTCCATCTTATTATGTATTAACATTGGCAATCTGTGCCAATTTCATTTTCCACTAACAATTGAGTTCCCACTAACAGAAATATTCATTAAACATTAGGCTCAGCTTAAAATATACAACAGATCTATCTTAAACTCTCCATCAGTAAATCTTGTTCACATGTTACATGTATATAAAAATTTACACAATTATGATTAGCACTTCTTGTTGTTCATGTCTGGAATACCTAGATTGATGCAAATTGCGATTAAAGGTTCAGCATTTGATAAAAATGTGTATAAAAGAGAAACAAGTGATGTAGTATTGCAGATTTTATTTACATTTTTGCATTTGGGTTACAGCGTGAATGACAACCTAACACTTAACACAGCAGGAGATAGTTCTGAATAGCCAGCACTAGTTGGAAGAATATGAAATGGTGACCAACATTAAAAATTACAGGTTGTCAGTATTGATGGTTTTAATTCTGAAATAATGTAAGATCTTGGAGAACAAAATATGTTGTTACTCCATTTACCCCATTGACATGATAGAAAAATCATATCTAACTACACAAATTGACTGTGGAACATTTATTTTGTATGACTTCATGCTATGCAATGATAGCCAACAAAAATATGACACATACATGTATTATTGAATTCAGCATGGTTCTCTAGCCAGGGGAAACAATGTCACAGTGTCAAACATATGAAGTGAGGTAGTACTCTCTGCTTAAGTCATCAATATAGATTGTAAATAGGAGGCCCAATACTGGTCCTTGTGGCACACCCAACTTATAACCTACCAACTTAAATATCCTTTTTATTTCCATTTTGTACTTATCCATTAACCAATCCGCTAGTGTGTTGGTATATTACCCCATCTTAGTGAACTATTAATTTAGTATTGGCACTTTCTCAAGTGCCTTTTAGAATTCAAAATATATTACGTCTACTAGTTTACCGTATTTCAATACATTCTCCAAAAACTCCACTAAATTTGTAAAATGCAATTTTCCTTTTGTCAAACCATGTTGACTCTGTTTGAACAGTTTGTGGCCTGTCACCAGAGGCTGTAGCTTGAGAGTGCTACTCTCGTCAAGCATCGCTGTCCTGGAGACTCTTGCACTCTTGCCATCTGCCATAGATGCATTGAAAGGATTTATTGATTGATGATCAACCTGTTTGCCGATGTTATATACATATCTTCCATTGCCATTAGGTTCTGGAGTGGACACCTGAGCTCCTGTCTGAGGCAGGGATGCTACCCACTGCACAGTATCTCTTCCTTCGTAATAGATTTCAGTATTTTCCCAATTACTGATGTCAGACTAACTGGCCTGTGATTCCTTGTTTTCTTGTTCCCTCCTTTCTTTACTAGCAGTGTTACATTTGCTAACACCAATCTGCTGGAACCATTCTGAAATCTAGGAAGCGTTGGAAAAACTTAACCATGCATTCACTATTCCTGCAGCCAATTCATTTAGAACCCTTGGATGTAGGCTTTTGGCTCGTGGGGATTTGTTGGTTTCTGGTTCCTTAAGTTTCTCCGAATAATTTTTGTTTGCTGATATTAATTGCCATGAGTTCCTCACTTTTATAGCCCCTCAGTTAACTTCTATTTCTGTTGTGTAATTTGTGTCTTGCAGTTTGAAGATGGAGTCAAATACTATTAGTGATGACACATTTCATTTCAGTGTTACTTTGCTTTAGATAAACATATATGATTTCAAAACTGTGCTGCAAGCCTGACCACTTTATGACATGGAACTGATTGCTTAGTAATCAACCGGTGTCGAGCAACTGGTGTTCAGTCTGACGGGCACTTTGATGTATTGAATGCTGCTGTTCCACCAGAGAGAAACCCCATGCTTCTGTGCACTTCCTTGAAGCAGTGTTGACTTGTTGGTAGAATCAGGGAAATGTCAAGACATGAGGTTACAGATTTTGGTTGCACACTGGTCTGTTTCAGCTAATGGCCCACAGTGCCACATGGAAGCTGGGTTTTGAGCCTCTAAATCTGTTCTGAGTTTATCCAGCCACCACCATGGTAGTGCTACACAACCCAATGTGGGTATGCTAGGTGTGAGGACTTCACCTTCACAAGAACTGCTCTATTGTGACTCTTATCTGTACTGTCATGGACAGCTGCATTCCCAGGCACTGGCCCATCACCCAACCAGGAACTAGGAATTTGGACATGCCCATGAAGAGCTATTTGGGGCGCTAAGCGACTCAGTTCACCGCTCCACTCTGGAGACTTTGACTGCCCTGGGCAGGTGGGGGTCCAGTTTGGCATTGCTGCTGTGATTCTGCTTTTCCTCACGGTTTACCCAGCACTGTCCATCATCTTGATTGCTGTGCTCCTTTAATAGGTTAGAATCTGCATTGAAAGGAGAGAGAGGGGAAACCATGACCAAAGGTAGAGATTGCACACAAAGTGAAAACAAAAGAGAAACAATTCACTGTCAAACTGCCTACTGCTCCTCCAGTCAGAGACTGTTTCTCCCATGAATTTGTTGTTACAAGCTCATTGTTGAGTCTATCAGAGGCAACTGTGGGGGAGAAATGACTTGTGAATGGAGGAGCAGCTTTTATAGGTCTTTCATTGAACTTAGTTATAGTTTGAACACTGAATCACAGGCTGCATATGGCAGCTTGGTGAGCTGTTGGTTGGACAAGCCTGGTCTAGAGTTTAAGTAGTTAAAAATACAGAGCTCTTAGCAAAGTATAGCAGAGTTAATGCGCAAAATATTTTATTTATCCTTTAATAGGATGCTGACGATTCTTGCAGGGCCAGCATTTGCCCATTCCTAATTGCCCTTGAACTGAGTAGCTATTTCATTGCTCAGTTAATCAAATTATTGTAGGCTAGACCAGATAAGGACAGTAGCGTTCCTTCCCCGAAGAACATTAGTGAACTGGATGCGTTTTAACAACAATTGACATCGGTTTCATGGTCATCATTGGACCTTTAATTCTAGATTTCTTTTTCTTGAATTCAAATTCCACTATCTGCCATGGTGGGATTTGAACCCCAGTCCCCAGAACATTATCCTGGCTCTCTGAATCACTAGTCAAGTGACAATACCGTTGTGCAACCACCTCCCCATGTGACACCATCTGACAGTTTATGCACTTTGAGTCCTTTCTTGGAGTACAGTAGATGGATCATCCACTATTACATCTCTGTACCCTAATCAAACAAAATGTTTCAGTATGATCTTTGTTATTTTTCAGGGCAGTTTGAAGAACAGACAGTACGCTGCTACTTTACCACATGAGTTCATCCAAGAGCTAAAATCAGGTGTTGCAGATGAAAGACTTCTCAGTTCTCTGGAATCACTCCGGGTATCTTTGAGCAGCAATCCTATCAGGTAATGAAAGTATCACAAATGTATGAATCAGGCACTCAGAGTAAACCTTATACATGTACTGAACTTGCAGCCTTACAATTTGTTAATTTTATAATAAGTTTCTTCTTAAAGTGAGTAAAATTAGCACTAATCACAGGTGCGTAAATATTTACCTGCTACATTAAAGCAATCTTTCTTGCCTTTATAAATTGATCATATTAGAAAACTGAAGTTATTTAAAAACTAATGTATTGTTCAATTTCTGAATGACTATTCATGTAGTTGGAGGAAGATAAATTTGATTTTATGTAACTTGTAATTTTGACTGAGCTGTTCATTCACACTAGTTTTATTTTGCAATTCTATATTACAGTACAATAATGTGGACTGTCTGTTCATAAATTAATTTTGTCTTGTGATCATTTAGAGACAGAGAAAAGAGAAACCATTCAGCCATTCATGCCTTTTCCAGAAAGAAAAAAGTTATGCAGCTTAGTCTCTCTTTGCAGCTCTTGGTCTGTAGCCCTGTGGGTTTACCTTCAAATATAGTTTTCCTTGCTATATTTGGTAGACTTCTGTTGTTACAGATTTTGTTGTTGGAGGACTGTTGAATTGTAGAATTAAAAAAAAACTACAGGATGAGGCCATTATGCCCATTGGGCCTCTGCTCGCTCTTTATAAGTGTCGTCATGCTTAGAATCACCACTTTTTTCTGTAATACTGTAAATTTCTCATTGTCAGGTGTTAGGCATTAGAGATGGTTTTAAGTAATTTATATTTCTATTTGTGAATGTGTTAGGAATAAGGTATGGCTTTAAGCTTAAACTTAATTTCTACTTCTGCTTTTGTGTGTTTTGAAAGGGTTAAGAGCTTGTGTTTTTTTTTAGTTTAAGTTTTTAGAACTCTGAGTCTGTTTAGTTGCCTGCATTGTAATGCAGTTTTTATAATCCCTTAAACAATACAAGGTATAAAAAACTAGGCTGTTGCTAAGAAACCAGGGACCCCTCTAAATAGCAAGAGCAGTTGAGTCAGTTTTGGAATCAGACAAACCAATGGCAAGGAACATTCCACAGGCACTGTATAGGAGGGCAATATGAAGGGACATAAAGCAAGTCCCAGAAACCAGAAAGAAGGACAAAACTAGGTTCCAAGAATAGCTTCTGGTTGAAGGAATAAAGGACAGGAATCTAGAAAAAAGGTCCAGTTCAGTGAAGTCAAGAATGAGGAACAGAGAAAGAGAGGCTCCAAGGGCTGCAAGGTACAGACTTGAAATAATTGCGGGAAGCCAGAAATTCAAGGTAACAAAGATTACTGACATATCTTATATGGCCTGTGAAGTAGTGGTATTCTGTTGGCATGGCTGGGTGCCTGAGAGATTGCTTTGAAAGCAAGCTGGAATGTATGTGGTATTCCAGGGCAGTGGAACAGTAGAAGGAGAGGTTGAAATCTTGGAGATGGATCCTTGGTGAATTTGAGAAAGTGTTGTTTGGGAAAAGATTTCAAGGCATGTTCGTTCAGAGTCGGGATTGGAAGCCCTTGTGTAGAAGACAGTGTTCCACCATGACCAAGTTGAATCACAGTGTATCGAGCATCTGGAGGGAAGGGGGGGAAATTGATGCGTGTTGTTTTGGGTGGCATCGGTCACTTGATTTCAGAGTGTTGAGTGTCTGACCACAGCTTGGCTTACATGCACTATATACTTAGTGGGAATGTAAGAGTATAAATAGATCTTGTAATTTGTGTTATCCTTACAAATGCTGGGATGAAGGAATATGGCATTATTGGTCATCTTTTGTTTGGTGAATGTTTTCTTCTTTTGTTTAAAGTTCATTGGCAATTCTGAGATTGTTCAGCAGCCTCCTTCCACGTATCTAAACAAAAGATAAAGGTTAGGCTCCATCCAGGGGTCTGATTTGTCTGGTAGTAACAATTCTGTACTGGGCAATCTACTAGGCTGCAGTTGGAACCAAAGAACCTAGAAAATTGTGGTTTCCTGTAACTCAACAGGGAGGCTTATTCAACAGCTGTGCACTCTGTAAAACTCAACACAAGACTAAATCAACCTGGCGATTCTTGTCACCAGTGCTCAAATGACTCACCTCTGAAAGGGACTCTGTCCCAACATAGCACCTACCAACTATAGTACATAACATTCCCTCCCCCTTTACTTTGAGACTTCCCCTAAGCAAACAACCCCAGTATTTACATTGTTCCAAAAGCAACACACATGCATAAGCAACAAAACTATTTACATAGACATGCACAGTTTCCATTAGATACACAAACATGATGCACATTTAGGAAGAAAATCTGTTTGGCAGGTGCCTGTTTTACACCGGTTGCCTTATTTCTGGTACAGGATTGTTCCCCACCTTAGAGATACTGGGGACCTCAAGTGAAAGGGGTTCGTCCCTATGGAGCGTACAGATAAGTTTGCTCAGTTTACAGGTGGTTTGCTCCAGGGAAGGCGTGCTGACTTTAGGTAGTAAGGTGATGGATGTTTCCAATACTTGGGGGTGTGCCACTAATAGCATTAATAGCAGTATATCTTCTCTAAACCATCTCATCCCTGGCCTGGCCTGTGCAGGATATGGGCCCTGTCTGGGCTAGTAATGTGGCAGGTACCCACTTGTCAGTTGTACTCTAACTCTGGGCCAGTATTTGCTCTCCTTGATGGAAAAAGTACCTCTTGGAGTTGGTTTCACTTCTGGACATCTGGGCTAATCGGTTTTTCTCAATAATCTTGAGTTTCTTCAGGTCTCAAGACCAAATGTGGTTTGTTGCTTCCTTTTTACCAGAATGCTGGTGAGTTCTGAGTACTGGCATGAGGTGTGTTTTGGTAAATGGTCAGAAAGCAATTGAAGCATTGAACTAATGACCCCTTCTGCTTTGAAACTTTCAACGAGTGCTTCAAAGATTGCACCAAGCTTTCTGCAAGACATTGGTCAAGGGATGATATGGTGCCAACTTAATGTGCCCAGTGCCATTCCATATGTTCTTTAAGCTCCTGTGTGAGGAACTGAGAACTGTTGCTGCTGACAATCTGCTCAGGTCACTGAACCTCGTGAGCATTTCATCTAGTTTCCCAATGGTCAGTTGAGCTGAAACTGACTTCATTACAGCCACCTCCAGTCACTTGGGTATAAACCACCACCAGCAGTATTTGACCCTCGGAGGGTCTGGCAAATTCAATGTGGACACATTGCCACAGTATGTTGGGACATTCCCAGTGGAGTATTGGCGACAGTAGTACCACGTTCCTGACTTTAGCACAAGTTTGGCACAATCTGGCTTTTTTTTTCTCAATCTGAGCATCTAAACTTGACCAAAGAAATAGCTCCTGGAGAGTTTCTTCATCCTCACCATCTTGGATTCAATTGCTCCAGCACCACGTACCTGGAAGAATGATCACCTGCATCTTCCGTAGTAAGCAGCCATTCTGAACTGACAGCACCCACTACCAGGACATACATGGCTTCAATTCCAGATGGTTCCTACCAACTTTTCCTTTCAGGACCAGGTCTATCACTTGGCTCAGACAGGGTCACATCTGGTATCATTCTTCACTTGTTACCGGCACATTTTCAGTTTGGAAGAAGTTGAGAATCTTCAAACACTATTAGATTGCCAGCCACTCGACAAGGACAGCCTGGACAATGCATCTGTGTTTATGTGTTGCTCTGGGTGCCTGCATTTGACATCATACGAATGTTTAGAGAGGAGAAGTGCCCACCTCTGAAGCCGACTGGCCATCATTGAGGGAATCCCGGAGTATGGGCTGAAGCTGGACAGGAGTGGACAATGATCCATCAGCAACATGAAATAGTGGCCATAGAAGTGGAGATATAATTTCCTTGCATCGAAAATGGTGCTGAGGGCCTCCTTCTCTCGTTGTGCACATCTCATTCTGCACTGGTTAAAGAGTATGAAGCGAAGATAATTGGCCTCTCCGCTCCATGGGATAGGATGTGTGATAGCACTGTGCCAGCCCTGATCACATGCCAATTGCAAGGGCAACTTGGGGTCAAAGTAAACCACGATAGCCGATCTCTGAAGCGTCAGTTCGTCAGCTCGATATGCTTACTCACAGTCCTGGTTCCATTTTTAAGATTGACCCTTACCTAGAAGATTGTGTAATGGCTTAAAGAAGGTTGTCAAATTTGGAATAAATTTGCCATAACAATTTGTGATATCTAGGAAAGATCTTAATTTGTACACAGTGTGTGGAGGATCATCCATAATTATCTCTGTTTTTCTTTGTACCTTGAGAAGCCTCTTAGGGCTCATCATTGACAATAAGTATTCTATCAAGTTCTGGAAGAAGTCACTTTTTTTTTAAATTCATAAGCTGTGTGCTTGGAGATGTTTTAAGGTCTCCAAGATTCTTCAAGTGTTCTTCCTCTGTGGAGCTGGTGATCAAGATATTATCAAGGTGGCATTGTAACCCTTTGAGTCCACTGAGGACTTGGTTCATTGACCTCTGAAATAATGCTGGGCTTATGTGATCTCAAAAGGGAGCCTTTTATTACAAAACCTGCTGCCATCAGACTTTTGAATGGACCTACCTCGTATTAAGTTGATCTTTCTCTACACCTGAACTATTACACTAACACTACGTTCTGCACCCTCTCCTTTTCTTCTCTATGTAAGGTATGCTTTGTCTGCATAGCGCACAGGGAACAATACTTCTCCACTGTCTACTCATACGGAACAATAATAAATCAAAATGGTCAGAAGGTGATGGGATTTAGCTACCACTCTCATCTGCAGGTAGGCCTGCGAAAAATCAATCTTTGTGAATTTTTGGCCTCTGAATAGATCTTCGATCAAGGGCAATGAGTATTTATCTGCACATAGAGCTGGATTTTGAAGTCACCACAGATTTAATTTGATCCAATCAGTTGCTGTCACTGGTTTAATTACGCTCGTGTCCACCAACGTCATTAGTTCGCTTCTACTTTTGGACAGATGGTATAAAGAACAGTGCATACCCTCAGATTTTTGTGTTGACTTTCTGGTTTCAATTTGAGTTTAACCTGGACTCCTTTCATTTGAATGCCTTTGAAAACACTGTGGTATTGATTTAAAGTTTATTTATTAATGTCACAAGTAGGCTTACTGTTAAAATCCCTGAGTTGCCACACTCCGGCACCAGCCAAGTACACTGAGGGAGAATTTAGTATGGCCAATGCACCTAACCAGCATGTCTTTCAGACTGTGGGAGGAAACTGGAACATCCAGTAGAAACGCATGCCGACAAGTGGAGAACATGCGGACTCCGCACAGTGAACCAAGCTGGGATCAAACCGGGTCCCTGTTGCTGTGAGGCAGCAGTGCTAACCACTGTGCCACCGTGCTGCCCATAGGATGTCATGTAATTAATTCCTGGAATCCCCAGTTTGTCAGGCTGGACTAGACTTTGAAGCAAATTTAAAGCTTTGCTGCTTCTAGTTCTGAGGAACACCAGTACTACCAATTCATCTGCAAATTTATTTAGTATATTATACTACTATATTATTGTTTATTATATTATATTATTATGTAATAGCTGAATCTTTCAGTGAAGGCCTTCCAGTCTTCCGACTCTTCTCAAACGGTCGCATGGCACCAAATTGAACTCTCTTTTTGTTTTCTTTTAACTTTGAGGTGCATGACCAGGTCCTTTTTGCCTTCAAAACCTCCTTAAGTTTGGGATTTTTGCCTTGGGTTCATCCCCTGAGCCGAATTGCAGCAGCTTTTCTTTAATTTTTAGCTCTGAATATGGAACTTCCTTTCTCTGGCTTCATGCCTGAGGTTCTCTCTCAATGTAGCTTGTGGTGAACTTCGCAAACCTGGCCCTCCAGATTTGCCTCAGAGTCAGATGTGGTTCCTCTCCTGTTGGTCTAATGTTGGAGCAAGCTAGTGAGGCCCCTGAAAATCCCCCTCGTCGTTAGTTATTCTGCACTGGGCAGTTTACCGTGCCGCAGTTGGAATCAAAGGACAGATAAACTTGTGGTTTACTGTAACTCAGCAGGGAGGTTTATTGAACAGGTGTGTACTCCATAATGCTCAATACGCTGTGGGCAGCATTGTGGCACAGTGGTTAGCATTGCTGCCTCACAGCGCCAGGGATCTGGGTTCGATCCTGACTTGGGTCACTGTACGGAGTCTGCATATTCTCTCCATGTCTGTGTGGGTTTTCTCTGGATGCTCTGGTTTCCTCCCACAACCTGAAAGATGTGTTGGTTCGGTGCTTTGACCATGCTAAACTCTCCCTCAGTGTATATGAACAGGTAGTGTGTCGACTCGGGAATTTTCACAGTAAATTCATTTGCAGTGTTCCTGTAAGCCTAATTGTGACACTAATAAATAAACTTACAAGGTTAAACCTAAAGCCTGCAAACCTAGCTGATGATATCATCAGTATTCTTGTAACTCGATTCACCATTGCGTACTCCAAAAATAATACGTTACAGCCGCGTCAGGTTGGGATCATAACACAAGTAAATATCTAACTCTCCTTCAAAAATGTTGGTATCAGCCTCTCTTGGTTTGATGTTTGCTTCTCAAGGCTTTCTACTCAACCCACCTGATATTTCTCTGGAAATATTGGGAATTATTTCAGCCTCTGGTACATAATTTGGCCATGATAGAATCCACCAGATTTTCATTTCTATTTCTTGTAATGACAAAATCAGCATTCAGATTATTATTAATAAATTACAATTGTTAGATTTGGAATTGGTGACCTGATCAAACCAACCTCCAGTTTGAGAATTCATCTGTTCAAGTAGGGTGTTTGGAAATGCAGTATGCAGGCATTGCAGGACATCACAATTGGATGTAGATTTTAACAGGCCAGCTTGATATAAATTGTTCTGCATCGTTGAGAAGAAATGCTACAAATATTCCAGACATTACGCAATTTATGTGCAAAAATATTTCAAATTATGATAGAAAATTTGCATATGTTGTTGCTCATTAATCCCGAACAATGTTTGTTTTGAGTAAATGTCTGTTTATATGTCTATAAAGTGACCAGATTTTGTTACAATTTACCAGCATTGTGAAATGGATTTGCATTGAATGGATTGCATGCATAGCCAATTTGAAAATTGATCTAAGTTTTGATACTTTCCAACAATCCATGTATTTTGTTTCCTGTATCATTTTATATACTTTATCAATAAGTAAGAGCTATTATCCTCACTGTGAACTTTATACTCTTGGGTGCGAAATAGATACGAATGCTGATAAAAAATTATTTCTAAGTGAAACTTTTCATAGTTTTTATGCTGTGACAGAAAAGGAAAGAGAAATAAAAACAGCATGCTGGAAATGTGAAATAAAATATAATTAGTTCCAAACAAGAGTCATTATGGACTCGAAACTTAAAGTCTCCCTCCACAGATGCTGTCAGACCTACTGAGTTTTTCTAGTATTTTGTTTTCATTTCAGTAACAACTTGAAGTTGCTATATTATCATTGTACCAAAATTATTCAAAGAAGAATTTTATCGTTTATGATAGTGTGCTAAGTAATCCTTGTTTGGCTGTTGAAACACAATTGTTTGTGACACTTTAAGTGTGTCAAATTTTCTCCCTAGTGCTTAACAAATGATAGCTAGACCTTGTTTGAACTATCAATGTATTTACTTGAAACCTGGGAATAAACACTGGTGAGGATAAATACTGGAGAAAGAATTAGCCAACAATGAATTAAAGCAATTTGTGCAAGCTGCTATTATTAGATCAAGTTTTAGCGAACCAAGCCAAGTTTAAAGATCAGCTACGCCATTAGGTAAGAATCTCATTTTAAATGGAATGTAATGGGTTTACAGTAAGTTTGAACATTTACGTTAACACTATAGAAGTGCATTTTCATTACCTGGTTTAATAGAAGCTTAAAATAGATGTGCAAAAAGCAAATGCCTATGAAAATAATTGCCCCAAACCTTAAAATTTGCTTTGTTCTTGGGAGAAAAAATGTGATTCAACTAGATTTAAATACATTCGAATTGTGAATTTCACTAATTAGTCATTTCAGAAGCTATTTCTTCAAAAGAAAGGTCCTGCTTTTTCCTGTGGGTTCCAGAAAACCTGACTGTGTACTTCTGCATCTTCTGAAATGCGCATCTAACCCAAATGTGACTTTGCGCAGGATTTTTGTCTTTTCACAAGTGGAGATGGTAACATAATGGTGATGTAATTGAACTGGTAATTTTGAAACCAAGGCTAATGCTTTGATGATATAGGTTCAAATCCCATCATGACATCTGGTGGAACTTAAATTCAATTAATAAATCTGGAGTATAAAGTTGGTCTCGGTAATGGTGACCATGACAACTACCATTGTCATAAAATTCCATTTGGTTCGCCATTGGCCTTTCAGGAAGGAAATCAGCTATTTTGACCTTGTCAGGCCTACATGTGACTCCAGACCCACATCAATGAAGTTAACTGCTCTCTGAAATGGAGAGCTTCAAGGAAAATACCTCAGACCCAACCAAAGTATTCCAAATAAGTTGGAGTTGGCCATGATCAGAGGCCGGAGGTGAGCTTTTCTTGGTGGTGCAGCTGCCATGTTAAGAGGTGGACACACATGGACCAGCAGTGAAAACAGCACAAAGTGCACAATTATGATTGCATTTTAGGTCACTGTTCTTTTGATTTTTATTTTGATTTTATAAGTATGCTTACTATAACTTCAATTTATTATACCGTTATGTCTTGATACTGTTTATGGAAATTCATGTCAACTCTGAAATAGTTTGGCTTATCCATTGTTCTCATTGTCTCGCGAAAGGTATTGATTGCTGCTGATGTCAGATGCTATGAATGCTGAAGACGTAGATTTTAAACCTGGAAAGTTCAGGTTGGCATGGCATAATAACACACTGAAGATTGTAGTTACCTGCTAGAATCTATAATCTTAATTTTAAAATAACTTGCATAGTGCGCATATCCTGTCAATCTTTTACATTATAAATTCCTAAAACCACATTTATAATGGTACCTGGGATATGGGATCTCAGTTAAATGGGGCAGATGAGAAAAGCTGGTGTGTTCTCCTCTGGAGTAGAGAAAGTTAAGGTTTTATTCAGTCAAGGTGTTCAGAATCATAAAAGGTATCTACGAGGTAAATGATACTTTTTCTGGTGACAGGAAGCTGAAAGACATGGATTTAAGGAAGAACCAGAGGATAGCAGATTTGTAGTTCACTAGCAACTTGTCTAGTGGACAAAAGATTGAAATGTGAAGCAGAACTGTTGCTTGTTGTATATTCTGCTTTAGATGTTGATTAAAAAGAATATGGAGTTGATGCATGTGGGTTTTGTAGAAAACACCAAGAGGGCGATACGGTGGTACAGTAGTTAGCACTGCTGCTTCACAGCTCCAGGGACTTGGGTTTGATTCCCAGCTTGGGTCACTGTCTGTGTGGAGATTGCACATTCTCCTTGTGTCTGCGTGGGTTTCCTCCCACAGTCCAAAAACATGCGGGTTAGGTTGATTGGCCATGCTAAAATTGCCCCTTAGAGTCCTGAGATGCGTAGGTTAGCGGGATTAGTGGGTAAAATATGTGGGGATATGGGGGTAGGGCCTGGGTGAGATTGTGTTCGCTGTGGACTTGATGGGCCGAATAGCCTCTTTCTGCACTGCGGGGTTTCTAATATTCTATGAAAGTTTTTATTCAGAGCTTTTCACCGCACTAGATGTTGACTAAGACAAGGCCTGCAAAATACCTGTTGATGTCATGGACTAATCATGCAATCACACTCTCTTAAAGTGGCCACGCAACAACGTAACAACTCAAATATATTACATTGCTGCAACAAGGCACAAGAAATGTATGACTGAATTTCTCTCAAGATGATCTCAGTTTAACGTTTTGAGTGGATTTCTGAGACTAGTTTTATGCACTCTTCAAAATTAGAGTTGAAAATGGATCTTTTTTTGCCAGAGGAACACCTAAATTTTACCTTTTTAAAGGGATGATGAATGTAATAGGAAGTGAAGATTGTGTGGTTTTGACTGGATTTCTTGTGTTTTGGCAAAAATTAAAATTCAGGAATTTATAACCTAATGGGTTTGGAATAGATTACCGATGCAATTGGTGCTACCTCTTTTAAAATGTGCTGAGAAGTTATTAAATGCCAGTTCCCTGCATGAGAGATAGAAAGAGGATACAGATCATTGCACTCTCCACAGTTGTTTGCGTCAGGTGACTTTCGGCCTCTGCACATTTTCTTTCTCATTTCTTGACCGTTTTTACTTTGGTGATTCTTGCTACACCATCTGATAGATCACAGTAAAGCAGCATCAATATTGGCAAGATAAAAGGAAAATACTGGAAATCTGAAATAAAATCAGAAAATGCTGCGAGTATACTGTAGGTCAGACAACTGTTGTGGAGAGAGAGAAAGTGTCATGTTGGACATTGATGCCAGTGTTAAGATATGAAGAGGGGTGACTAAATACATTGCTCACATTAAACAGATGGTGTGAAGAAACTGAACCTGGTGTAATTTTTGTATGTAATACATCATTAAGATATTATCATAATTATCAAAAGGTTTTATGCTTGTTTGTACCAAAAAGCATCTTTATTATAATTATTCATTTCTTGAGTGCACATGGCTGGCCCCACATTTCCTTATCTCGCTGATTAAAATGTATTGCCCACCTCATTTTCTGTTTACCAGCCGGGGGAAAAAAATCTTAGCATCTAAACTGTCAAACACTTTAAGAATTCTATTGTTTCAGTGAAATCACATTGTGGTATGCCTTTAAGGGATGGTAGCCATGCATTCCTGTAAGTAGCCAGCAAGGAGATAGCAGCCATGCATGGCAATAAGTTGATTACGTACATAGTTATGAGTAAACAATGAGTGGTTTATTTTTAACCATATAAGCGTCTACACTTCTGAGGCACCAAATTAACCTTTTCAGCATGGATTCTAAAATCCCTGAGAAGCTGGAGAAGGAACCCAGATTCTCAACGATTCAGAAACCAAAGAAACCAGCCTGACCTGAGACACATGAGCTTAAATTGAAGACATATTTAGAGATCGCTTGAATGAATAGCTCCATGACAGATGAAGAGGCTGGAGGACACCTAGGGCATATTGTGCTCTGTTGCCAGATGTAATCAAAGGAGGCAGGGCCAAGGAATCCAGCCAGATCGCAAAAAGGCTTAGCAAATTTTTAAGAAGGAGAAAGCGCTGAAAAAAGTGAATGGAAGTAGAGTCACGAGTCCTGGCCAAATTGTGAGAATGTTGAACAAAAAATATAGTTTAATAAAATCTAAACTTATCTTTTAAAATAGGCAGCAATCAGAATCATACATGGTGCTGCAGTAACTGGTCCCCAGCCAGCACCATAATGTGGTGGCTGAGTATAGTTGTAACAAAAATAGCTGGTGGAGTAACAAATAGAATGAAAATTGATATCAAGGTGATTGTAAGGTTAGAGGAGCAAATTGTCAGCAAATACTTTTTTGTGCTATGCAGTTGTAAAAGGCAGCCCTGTAGAGTAATGGTGGTCAGCAAAACTGACAGATGTAGGAAGAATACAGATGAAGACCAAAAATGGCAGCTACAGAGCCACAAGAAAATAAACAGTTGAAAGAGCAGGTAATTGTCCGTCAGGATTAAATGCAAAAATAACCTTTCAGCAGCATGAAGAAATGAAGACTTTTTTAAACAGCATAGTACAGTGCAGAAGAGGCCCTTTGCCCCATCGAGTCTGCACTGACACATTAGAAACTGCTGAACTCCCACCTAGTCTCATCTGCCAACATTTGGCCCACATCCCTGATGTTATGATGAGCCAAGTGCTCTTCCAGGTACTTTTTAAAGGATATGAGGGAAATAAGAAAAATATATCCATTTAGAAAAAACAGCGATTGATAGAAAATTAAAACTATCAGACCCATTTTTGCTAAAGCAAGGGCTAAACCAGACCCAAGATTAGGAATCTTGGAGAATAATATTTTTTAAATTATTGGAGTGCATCAATTTACAGCACAAGTTATGAAGAAGTCCAGACTAATACTTGGTGTGTAAGCTGATGTAGAAATTATAACGCAGCACATTGATCAAACCTCAACCAGCTTCGATTAAATATTAAATGCCTTTAGTGAGTGTTTAATCTTTAAGTTGAGGCCCATGCAGAGCTTATAAAAAGGCATAGAAAGCCAAAGCAAAGTGAAGAGAAAGCAAAATACCCCCCCGAGCATAATTGTGCGAGGGCACCAGAAAGACGCAGAACTTTCTGGGAGTCTCAGGAATCTATATTGTTGGGATGGCTGACATGGAGGTTCCAAAGGCTGCCTCTTTGAAGACACAAAGATGTTTCTAGAACTGTACCAGCAGCCTGTAGTGAACATAAAAAAGAAAGCTCTATAGCAGCCAGAGCAAGATGAAGCAGAAATATAATCAGAAAATGAAAGCTGAACTGGAAGTTTGAAGCACAAGATTCAATTTGGGTACGTATCTTTGGAGATGTACAGTGGGCTGCAATTTCCAATGGACCATATTTCAGAGACAACACAAGTGCCAAGAGTAAATAACAATCCTTAACTCCATGGTTGGCAAATTAAAGTGCAAGCCTCGAAAACCTATCCAGTAAAGACATGCAAAGAAGTTGTGGGTCTGAAAGAATCAATACATAGCAATGGAGAAACATAAACTAAAAACATGTTGAATACTACTTCAGCAAAAGCAGCTTTGGAGCTATCAGTAATTGCAATGCACTGAATTGAAGTGTGTTTTGACAAGAGTCAAGCCAATTTGCACAAGAAAATAAACAGTTGAAAGGGCAGATAATTGTCCTTCAAGATTAAATTCAAAAGTAACCCTTCAGCAGCATGAAGAAATGAAGACTTTTTCAAGCAGCATAGAATCGTACAGTGCAGAAGAGGCCCTTTGCCCCATCGAGTCTGCACTGACACATTAGAAACACCTGAACTCCCACCTAATCCCATCTACCAGCACTTGGTCCACATCCCTGATGTTATGATGTGCCAGGTGCTCTTCCAGATACTTTTTAAAGGATATGAGGGCACGCGCCTCCACCACACTGCCAGGCAGTGCATTCCAGACCATCACCACCCTCTGGGTAAAAAGTTTTTCCCTCACATCCCTCTAAACCTTCTGTCTCTTACCTTGAACCTATTTCCCTTCATGATTGACTCTTTAACTAAGGGAAACAGTAGCTCCTTATCCACTCTGTCCATGTCTTTCATAGTTTTGTACACCTCGATCAGGTCACCCCTCAGTCTTCCCTGCTCCAACGAAAACATCTGAAGTCTATCCAACCTCTCTTTATAACTTAAATGTTCCATCCTGGATTTACCAGGACAGCATTCTGGTAAATCTCTGCACCCACTTCAGTGCAATCACAACATTCTATAATGTGGCGACCAGAACTGCAAACAGTACCCTTGTTGTGACCTCAGCAAAGTTCTATACAGCTCCAACATGACTTCCCTGCTTTTGTAATCTATGCCTTGATTGATAAAGGTAAGTGTCCCATATGCCCTTTTCACCTCCCCACTAATATGCGCTTCCGCTTTCAGAGACCTGTGGACAAAGATGCCAAGGTCCCTTTGTTCCACAGAATGTCCGAATGACCTACCATTCATTGAATACTTCATTGTCAAATTACTCCTCCTGAAGTGTATCAGTTCATATTTTACAGGATTAAATCCCATCTGCCTCTTTGTCCATTTGACCATTCCATCTTTATCTTCTTATAGCCCAAGACACACTGCCTCACTGTTAACCACCCATCCAATCTTTGTGTCATCCTCAAACCTACTAATTTTACCCCCCGGCATAGTCATTAATGTCATTTATATAAATGATGAGTAATAGGGGGCCCAGCACAGATTCTGTGTTATGCCACGAGACACTGGGTTCTAGTCACAAAAGCAGCCTTCTGTCATCACCCTCTGTCCCCTACAACTGAGCCAATTTTGAATCCACTTTGTCAAATTCTTTTGTCTCCCATGTGAATTTACCTTCTTTACAAGTCTCCCATGGGGGCCTTGTTAAAGGCTTTGTTGAAATCCATATAAACTACATCGACTGCACTACCCTTGTCTACACACCTGGTCACCTCCTCAAAAAATTCAATCAAATTTGTTAGATATAGCCTTCCTCTGACGAAGCCATGCTGACTATTCTTAAACAAGCTTTGCCTCTCCAAATGGCGATAGATGGTCTCCTTCATAAATTTCTCTATTCGTTTCCCTACCACTGATGTGAGACTCATTGGTCTATAGTTCCTTGGTTTATTTTTCCAACCCTTCTTTAATAGCAGAGCCACATTAGCCATTCTCCAGTCGTCTGGCATTTCCCCCGTGGCAGAGAGGAGTGGAAAATTTGAGTCAGAGTCCCTGTAATCTCTTCTCTTCCTCCCCTCAACAACCAAGGGCACAGTTCATCTGGATCTGGAGGTTTATCTGCTTTTAAGACTGCCAACACCTCCAATACCTCGTCCGTCCTTATGTCAAGTATTGGGGTAGGTGGGACCTGTCCGGGCGGGATGGGGTTGGTCTGAACCGTGCTGGGACCAGAGTGCTGGCGAATTGAGTAAAGAGGACTGTAGACAGGGCTTTAAACTAATTAGGGGGGGGGGGAGGGTGCGAGGGTAGGTGACCTTACGAGGTCTAAAGTTAAGGAGAGTGTACGTGTAAGGGAAGAGGCCGAGGATGTCCCAATAATAGAGGGAGTAGGGGGCGTGAGTATAGTTGGTGGTGTTGCGGCAAATAGGGTACAGGTGAAGGCTGGGATGAAAGCGCTTTATCTGAATGCACGAAGCATTCGGAATAAAGTGGATGAGCTGGTGGCGCAGATCAACACAAATGGATACGATCTGGTGGCCATTACAGAGACGTGGCTTCAGGGTGACAGGGACTGGGAGCTGAATGTACAGGGCTATCAAGTGTTTAGGAAGGATAGGCAGGAGGGAAAAGGGGGGGGCGTAGCTCTGCTGATTAAGGATAGCATCACGGTGGTAGCAAGGGATGATATTGGAGCCAAGGAGCAGAGGGTGGAATCGTTGTGGGTGGAGATTAGGAACAGCAAAGGGAGGAAGACGCTGGTGGGTGTCGTCTATAGGCCCCCGAATAATGATCTGGAGATGGGGCGGGCTGTTAACGCGCAAATAAGTGCGGCGTGCAGGAATGGGACGGCCTTAGTTATGGGGGATTTCAATCTGCATATTGATTGGTCGACCCATGTTGAATGGGATGCTGGCCTTCATAGCGAGGGGGATTGAATGTAAAAGTAGGGAGGTCTTGCTGCAGCTGTATAGGGCATTGGTGAGGCCGCAACTGGAGTACTGTGTGCATTTTTGGGCGCCGCACCTGCGCAAAGATATTTTGGCCTTGGAGGGAGTGCAGAGGAGGTTTACTAGGCTGATACCGGAGTTGAGGGGGTTGAGCTATGAGGAGAGGCTGAATAAACTGGGCTTGTACTCGTTAGAGTTTCGAAGAATGAGAGGAGATCTCATTGAGACGTATAAGATGATGAATGGGATGGATAGGATAGAGGTGGAAAGACTCTTCCCGCTCAAAAAAGACAATAGGATTAGGGGGCACAGCCTCAAGATAAAAGGGGAGCGGTTTAGAACGGAGTTGAGGAGGAACTTCTTCACTCAAAGGGTGGTGAATCTCTGGAATTCTCTGCCCGTTGAAGTGGTGGAGGCTGCCTCGCTAAATATTTTTAAGACGCGGGTTGATGGGTTTTTGATAGGAGAGGGGATTAAGGGTTATGGGGAGAGGGCGGGAAAGTGGAACTGAGCAGCGACAGATCAGCCATGATCTTATTGAATGGCGGGGCAGGCTCGAAGGGCTGGATGGCCTACTCCTGCTCCTATTTCTTATGTTCTTATGTCAATTTGCTCAAGAACCTCAGAGTCCCTCTCTCTGAATTCCATACCATCATCTTCATTGTCTTGGACGAAGATGGATGTGAAGATTCATTCAACACTCTGTCTACGTCCTCTGGCTCCACCTATAGATTGTTCCCTTTGTCCCTCATGGGCCCTACTCTCTCCCTCTTCCTATTGACATACTTAGAGAATACCTTGGGATTTTCCCTACTTTTACCAGCCAAAGTTTTCTCATATCTCCTCTGCATTCTTAAGCTCTACGTTGCACTTTCTATACTTTACCAGTGCCTCCACTGATTTGCTCTTGTACTTTTTAAAAGCCTTTCTTTACCTTCTCATTGTATCCTGAATATCTTTGGTCATCCATGATTTTCTAGGCTTGTTATTCCTAACTATCACCCTAGAGGGAACATGCTAGGCTTGCACCCTCCTCATTTCCTTTTTGAATGCCCCCTCACTACTCCTCTGTAGATTTTTCCATTAGTAGCTGTTCCCAGATTACCTTGGCCAGATCCTATCTTATTTTACTACAATTTGCTACCCCTGCAATCCAATTTTTTTTTCTGCTTGTCTATTTCCTTGTTTATAACAATCTTAAACTGTACCTGCTGTGATCGCTATCACTGAAATGCTCCTCCACCACCACCTCAACCACCTGTCTGGCTTCATTCCCCGGAATCAGGTTTAGGACAGCTCCCCCTTTTTGTTGGATCCTCCACATATTGATTTAAAAAGTTCTCCTGTATGCATTTCAAGAAATCTACTCCATCCAAGCCCTTAACACTATATATTGTCCCAATTAATGTTGGGAAAGTTTTAATTACCTAATACGATAACCCTATTGTTATTGTTTTTACTCACACACAATGGTGCAATAGCAGAAGAAACCCAAGGAGATTCTGTTGAATTGCAAGAAAACTAAATGAAGGCAATTATGTTTTCCAAAGAAAAGGAACATTTTCTGAAAGACACTTATGTTTCAAGGATCCCTTGGATCCAAATTTGTCCTTCTGAAAAATTACATAAGGAAGCAAAATGAATTTCATGTCATTCAACAAACTGAAGAGCCAGAGAGGCCTCAATGTTTGTTACTCCAGAGGAATGTCAAGATGTGCAAGAACAAGACTGCATAACTGAAGAAAATTGTTGGACTTTGAGAATAAAACTTGGAAAATCATTGCATTTTCAAATGTATGCAATATACACACACAATATATGCAATATACACGCACATGGCGTAGGGATAACTTATTAACATGGATAAAACCTGGCTGGCCAGTAGGAAGGTGACAACAGGGATAAGTGGGTCTTTTTTAGTTTGGCAAGCTGTAACTCGTGGAGTTTGACAAGGATCAGTGCTGGGTCATCAACGATTTACAATCTATATCAATGACTTGGATAAAGGGAACAAATGTATAGTAGCTAAATTTGCAGATGACACCAAGATAGGTAAGAAAGTACGTTGTTAAGAGGAGTTACAGATTCTGCAAAGGCATATTGGCAAATTGAATGAGAGGCAAAGGTTTGGCAGATGGAGTATAAATTGGGTAAATGTGGATTTGTTTACTTTGGCAAGAAGAATGGAAAAGCAACATGTTATTTAAATTGAGAAAAATTATAGAACTTGGTGATACAGAGGGATTTTCATGTCTATGTGAATCCAAGTTAGAATGTACATACAACAAGTGATTAGGAAGGCAATTGGAAAGTTGCATTTTGATTTGATTTATTATTGCCAGATGTATTAGTCTACAGTGAAAAGTATTGTTTCTCGGGTGTTATACCGACAAAGCATAAGAAACTAACAAGGGTCATGAAGGAAACCCAGTCCATCACCAAACCAGCCTTCCATTCATTGACTCGACCCATGTTTCCCACTGTCTCAGTAAAGCAGCCAGCATAATCAATCAAGGATCCCCACATGGAGGAGAAAAGGAGAGAGAGTGCAGAATGTAGTGTTATAGTCATAGCTGGGGTGTACAGAAAGATCAACTTAATACAAGGTGGGTCCATTCAAAAACCTGATGACAGCAGGGAAGAAGCTATTCTTGAGTTGGTTGGTAGGTGACCTCAGACTTTTGTATCTTTTTCCTGATGGGAGAAGGTGGAAGAGAGTATGTCCGGGGTATGTGGAGGTCCTCGATTGATTATGCCGGCTGCTTTACTGAGACAGTGGGAAATGTGGATTGAGTCAATGAATGGGAGGCTGATTTGGTGATGGACTGGGTTTCCTCCATGACCCTAGTTAGTTTCTTATGGCCTTGGACTACTAAGGGTCGTGAACAAAGCTCAGTCCATCGTGTAAACCAGCCTCCCATCCTTTGATTGCAAGAGGAATTGAATGTAAAAAGAGGAAAGTGTGCAACTGCTTCACAGGACATCAATGAGATCACAGTTTTGATTTTTTTAGAAAAAATAATCAGTTTAGCAGCAGTTCAGAGAAGCTTGATTGGACTCATTCCTGAGATGTGGGTGTTGTGTTATGAAGAAAGGTTGAACAGGTTGGGCCTATATTCCTTGGGGTTTAGAAGAAGAGAGATTCTCTTACTGAAGAATATAAAAATCTGAGGGGACCTGATGGGGTGGATACTGGAGGACATTTGCTCCTGTGGGACAGTATAAGACGAGGGGGGACGTTGTTTAAAAGTAAGAAGTCTTGCTTTTAGGACAGAGAAAAGGAAAAGTGTTTTCTCCTGAAGGATTGCAAGTGTGTGGAATTCTCTTCCTCAGAGAGTAATAGATGCTGGGTCTTTAAATTTGTTTGAAATTTCAAAATTTTACAGATGTTTGTTTGGCAAGGTAGTCTTGCTTTATGGGAGCAGACAAGAAAATGGAGCTGAGACCACAGCCAGATAAGCTATGATCTTATTGAATGATGGAGCAGTTTTACAAAGAACAAAGAGAAGTACAGCACAGGAACAGGCCTTTTGGTCTTCCAAGTCTATGCAACCAAGATGCCCTAACTAAACTTATAGAATCTTTTGCCCTTACTCGATCCATATTCTATTCCCTCCCTACTCATGTACCCATCCAGATGCCTCTGAAGTGTTGTTAATTTGCCTGCTTCTGCCACCACTTCAGGCAATGCGTTCCAGGCACCCACTATTTGCTGTGTGAAAAACTTTGCCAACACGTCTCCCTTAAAGTTTCCCCATCTCACCTTGAACCTGTGCCCCCTTGTAAATGATACTTCCACTCTTGGAAAAAGTGTCTGACTATCCACCCTGTCTATGCTCCTCATAATTTTGTCCGGTCTCTCCTCAGCTTCTGTCTTTCCAGTGAAAACAATCCTAGTTTATCAACCTCATAGTTAACACCCTTGAGACCAGGCAATGTCCTAGTGAACTTCCTTTGCACTCTCTAAAGCTTCCACATTGTTTTGGTACTTTTGAAGGGCCAAATGGCTATTCATGCTCCCATGTTATGTTCCTATTTAATATAATGGATCAATGTAAGATATAAGAAGATAAAGAACATGGTAGCAAGTACCAGACCTTAGGATACTCTTTTTAATAACCCTTCACTTAAGAATTGTTTGAGCAATCTGATAATAAATAAGTTCATTTTTGTGGCACTGAAAGGAAAAAAGGTAGACAGGCAATGGCAGGCATTTAAAGAAAGAATAGGTGAACTCCAGAAGTTTGGCACAAGAGTGGTCAGGGAATTGTGGCTAAACCATGGCTTACAAGGGAAAATGGACATAGTATCAGATTCAAGGAAGAAACATAAATTGGCTAGAAAAAGCAATAGGTCTGAGAATTGGGAACGGTTTAAAATTCAGCAGAAGGAGGACCAAGGGAATGATTGAGAAGGGAAGCATGGAGTGTGGAAATAAGCTAGCAGGGAACATAAAAACTGACTGTAAAAGTTTTTATAGATATGTAAAGAGAAAAAGATTGACAGAAACGAATGTAGGCCCCTTACTGTCAGAAACGGGAGAAGTCATAAGAAGGAATCAAGAAATGGCTGAGGAATTAAATTTGTACTTTGCTTCAGTCTTCACAAAGGAAGATATGAATTATGTACCAGAAGTGCTGCGAGAAACATGTTGTTTTCGAGGAGTTGAAGGAAATCAGCATTAATAGAGAAATGATTTTGGGGAAATTGAAGATGGCTAAATCTCTAGGTCCTGATAATCTTCATCCCAGAGTACTTCAGGAAGTGGCCCTGGAAATAGTAGATCCATTGGTGGTTATTTTCCAAAATTCTTTGGTCTGTGGAATAGTTCCTACAGATTGGAGGGTAGCTAATGTAAGCCTACTATTCAAAAGGGAGATAGAGAGAAAACAGGAACTACAGACTAGTGAGCCTAATGTCGGTGCTGAGGAAGTTTCTAGAGTCCATGATCAAGCATTTCATAACTCAATATTTAGAAATCAGTAGTATAATGAGATAAAGTCAACAAAAGGGAAATCATGCTTGATGAAATTATTGGAACTTTTTGAGGATGGCACTGGTAGATGTGGTTTATTTAAACTTTCAGAAGACTTTCAACAAGATCTCACATAACTATTATGTCAAGTTAAAGCACGTGGAATTGCAGATAATGTCTTGAGATGGATAAAAAGCCGGTTAGCAGATAGGAAGCAAAGAGTTGGCATATATGACTCTTCTTCTGATTGGCAGTCAGTAGCCGATGGAGTACCATAGAGATCTCTGCTCATACCCTGGCTGTTCACATTATGTATTAGTGATTTGGAAGAGGGAGCTGAATGTATTATCTCCAAATTTGCAGATGTTACAATGTTGGGCGGGAGGGTGAGCTGTGAGGAGGATGCAGAGATGCTTCAGTGTGATTCGGACAGGCTGAGTGTGTGGACGTCTGCACGGCACGTGCAGTATAATGTGGATAAATGTGAGATTATCCAGTTTGGTAGCAATAATAGGAAGACAGATTATTACTTGAATGGGTGTAAATTGCGAGAGGTAGATACTCAGCGAGACCTTGGAGTCTTGTGCATCAGTTGCTGAAAGTAAGTGCACTGGTAGAGCAGACAGTAAAGAAAGCAAATGATATGGTGGCCTTCAAAGTGAGAGAATTTGAGTATAGAGATAGGAATGTTTTGCTGCAATTGTATGGGGTTTTGGTGAGGCCACAGCTGGGATACTGTGTGCAGTTTTGTCCTTGAATGAGGGAGAATACCCTTACTATAGAAAGAGTACAGTGAAGGACTACCTGGCTGATTCCTGGGATGGCAGGTCTGTCATATGAAGAGAGACCAAATCAGTTAGGATTATATTCACTGGAATTTAGAAGAGTGAGAGGGAATCTTAGAAACTTATAAAATTCTAACAGGGTTATGTTCCCAATGGCGGGGAGTCCAGATCGAGGCGTCATAATTTGAGGATAAGGGATAACCTTTTAGAACTGAGGTGAGGAGAAATTTCTTCACCCAGTGTGTTGTGCATGTGTGGAATTCACTACCACCGAATGTCGTGGAGGCCAAAATGTTGTCTGATTTCAAGAAGAAATGAGATATAGCTCTTGGAGCTAAAAGGATCAAGGGATATGGGAAGAAGGGGGATCAGGATATTGAATTCAATGGTCAGCCATAATCCAAAGTGAATGGTGGAGCAGGCTCAAAGGGCTTAATTCCTTACTCCTGCTTCCAGTTTCTATGTTTTTGTTTCTTTTTGTCATGCAATTATCTTCTGCTTTGCTACTGTCATAAATTTCTGAGCTGTGAAGAAATCTTACAATCTGAATCTAGTGAATTGCCCATTCAGATCAGTCAAGATACTTGCCTTGTCATACTTATTAAGGATTCCAACGGAATACTAATAAAATGAGGAATTGAGCAATTAAGTCTGAATTCAAACTTAAAGGTGGTGGTATTTGGACTTCACTCTTCTTCCTGGCCTGTGTGTTTTGTACCAGTAAGTGTAATTGTATGAGCTTTAGGAAGTTTGAACATAGATAATCATGCAGATCCTTTAAGATTGTAAACCCATCAAGCTTAAAGAAGATAGAGAATGTCCATGTCTCTGATGATTTTGTATATAAAAAAAGTCACCACATCTGCTGACAAGAATCTTTGCTGCAGTTCTTCTGAAATGAATAACATCCCAAAACCTATAGTGCAGATGTGATTAAAGTGTCTGAATTCAAAGAATTAGTTAAAGAGCTTGCATAAAGTCATGGATCATGATAAGTACTAATAACTTGGAATCTGTAAGGATTTAGTTTAGTATTAAAGCTGAATTAGATGACCTTGCATTGGCTATGGCCAGATTTTGATCAAGGTATTTGTGTTTTCGTTTGTATGATTAGAGCCCCAGTAGGAAAGATGCAGCATTTTTTTGTAAGACGTTAATTTTGCATCTTGATCTTTTATTCTCTGAAAAGAAGATTAGGATTATAAAAATAATCCTTTTCAGGACATGGACTCTGTAGTTTGTTTAATAGGCAATGTGTCTTTTTTGATGGTCTGAGATAAAGATTAAGGCTTTCTGTTTATCAAGGGGTGGAGTACTGCATCAAGATATTATTTAATGGACAATTAATTTTTCTCTCTATTTTGAAGGATTTCTAAATCCTTAAGTCCAATTATCTTTGCTTTGATGTTTAATTTCCTTTTTAATGTCCTTGTCTAATGTTTTTCCTGTTGTCAAATGATACTGAGAATGTGATTTATGTTGAGATCCCTGGCAATCTCTGTTTTGGTAAATTAAATTCAAGGTTTTGTGCATGTAGGATCTCTACGAATATAATGTTATTGATGGTTCTTAAAACTGTTGTTACTTGCAATCTTATTTTAATTTTCTTCTAGAGCTGATGGATATCGTAGATTTTTTTAGTTTTAATATGAATAATGTGGTCCTCGCTCCGTGCATGCGTGTTGATCGTTCATTGCAATTGTACAAGTCTTATTCTGTTGTTCATTTAGGTAATAATTAGGAGCTCAATATGTTCACTTCATATATATTTGTATTAATTTGTTATTATCCTTGTTGAGATTGATAACTTTTAAAGACATACAAATATTCCAGCCCAACCCACAGGAAGATTTTACATGACAAGATTTTTTACTGCAACGGTCTAAAATCAACATTGACTAAACACGCTTCAGGAAGCAACGAATATGCTAAACTACAGAAAAAGTATTTTCCCTATTAACGCAATTGAAAACCCCATGCCACGTTATGCCACACTCCCATCCTTGGTCATGTTGATGCAAATTTTCCAGTATGCTTTAGAAAGTCTCTCTTCCTTTTTAATCTCTCTTTCCCCCTCTTGCTCGCTTCCCCTGCCTCGCGCTCCCACTCCCGGTTCTCCGTATCCCAAATCACAGAAGGGTAACTCGATACACTGTTTCTTAAATGTTTATTCTGTGATTTGGTATAATAAGGCAAAATATGAAAATCACTGAGGAAAGATGGTGTCTTGCTTTCAGCATCAAATAAAAGAGTGTATGTTAATTTACACAAGAAAACTCAATACAAACAATAGTACGCTTAATTAAAATAGTGGCCAGCCTCACTCACACTCACTCGCTTGCTCACTCACACACTCCCATCTATCTACATTTATGAACTCTGAGAAAAGTCTCTTGTCCCAAATAAACATCCCACACAATATAACTCTTCAAACTAAACGCAGCATATAGTTACTATCCATGAGTTATCGTTAAGTTTAGGAAGACCTTTTTCAGTTCAGCTTTGTGTTTCTGAGGTTTTAAAACAGCTATGTTCATGACTGCTTACCTGTTGTTGTCCCCTTCTTTTACTTCAGTACAGAGCTAACCATACTCATGATGTACTATTTTTCTCTTTTAATGTTGTTCTACCTAAACTACACATGGACCCAGGCTTATGGCATCAAGTGTTAATTGTATTCTTGTATCTCAACTTTGAACTCATCTCTTCTACATTTTAGCACCTAAAATTCTATGCTCCATTTTTCCCCACATCACGAAAGTAAACTTATTTTCTTACTGCTAAGTTGATTTGTATATTAAAACCCCTCCAGGCAGCTGCACTCTTATTTGTTCCCCTTGACTCTAGTTCTTTTCAGCAAAATTTCTTGAATCTTTATTTTAATTAACTCTTAAATCTTTATTTCATTCAAAAATCTTGCGACTAATCAGATGGCCTGTGATGCCCTCGGCAATCCTCCACTGGAGGGCCTGAGCTTTGAGGCCCTGGCCTCCTTCAGCTATCAGGGACACATTCGTGACACCCTCTTCATCCTGCTGCCCCTGAGATGCCTGGTGTTAGGAAAGGGGTGTCACAAGATGGAGCCACAGCCGCAGTCTCCTGGAAGGCCCCTGCATAAGCTTGAGTTCTTTCTCTTCCCTTGGGGTTTCTATGGGCTCCTTAGACACTCCATGGAATGGCAGTGCTTCTGCAGCAAGGTCCAGAAGCTCCAGCATCACCTGGCCTTGACAGTCCTGGAGAACAACCTGCATTCTTGCCATGGTGGCTGAGTCTTCTGCGATGGCCCTGTGAATCAAGAGTCACCTGTCAATGGTAGCAACAAATGCCCTCGAAGACAAGGCCATGCTCTGCAGCCCCTCAACCATAACGCTCTGTGACTGGGCCACATTCTCAAGGGTTGCTGCCATAGCCCATTGTGTCTTGGTGCCGTCCCGCTGTGTTTCCTGCAAACACTCGAACCTCTCAGCCATGGGCAGCAGAATCTTGAGAAACTTGTTGAGGCCTTAAGCCGTGGCCTGCTGTGACTTGGCTATCATTTGGACCCTGCCCTCATGGTGAGGATTTCCTGGTGCAGGCTTTCCTTTGTGGATGCCACTCTTTCAGTCTTGTCCTGGGAACCATGTAAGACAGGCAAAAGCTGGTCTGTCTGAAAGCTTTGGGACTCCTCCCAGTAACCTCTCAGTCAATCCAGTGTCGCTGTCAGCCCCTGCTGCATTCTGTGGCTCTGTTGTTGCATCTCCAGCAGCTGAGAAAGAAATGATTGCAGAGGTCCAGCATGTAGCCAGGGGCCAGCTGAGTCCTTGCCTTCATCAGGCTCCCGTTTGCCAGAGGCTTTGGGATGTTCTCTCCCCCACCTGATGTACATCACTAGACTTGTTGTACGCACAAAAGAGTGACCCAGATGATTCACCACTAACTTGATACACTATGTGAAAGTCTCTGTGATGGTGAGTTGTGAGGTGGAAGCTGATACAGAACTGATACCAGCCTCAGAGGTCCCTTCATCTGCTTCCTCCAAGGAGTCTTCTCAGCTGTCAGGGGCATGATGGGTCGCGGCTGCGATGTCAGATGGCCCAGGTGCATTGGAGTCCCTTCCTGCAATACAGGACACAAGGTTAAATGCAAGGGAGGGAGAGGAATCTGGGTTGCATGCAACTTACTTGAGATTTGTCCAACAAGTGGAGGATTGGCAGCTGCTCACCTCTGTGTTCCAGCCTGACCATGCTGTTGATCATGGTCTGCATCTCTTCTCCCGCAAACTCCAGTGCCCATTCCTCAAAAGGGGTGAGGATCCAGATCTCGGGCACACCACCCCTCTATCTTCACTTCTGATGATTATGGGCATTCTTCTATGGGGGCAGAAGGAGCCATGTAAAATTTGATGACAAAATCTTGGAGGGTATCAGGGGGTAACCCTCAGAGAGCAAGGGTTCTGATATCCTTAGTGGGAGGGTGGTACTTGGGGGTCAGAGGCTGAAGGCATGCAGGGTGCTGGGGATGGCGGTATCTGAGGGTCATTCAGGGTGAAGATGCTAAATGAGGTTAAACACCCACCCTTGCTGCCTGGATGAGGTCATTCAGTTTTCTGTGGCTCTGCTTCCTGATTCTGCTGGCCAGAGCCCTGGCACTATCGCATGTTGCCACCCCCTTCCAGGCTGCATTTCCATCCCTTCCCCTGGGATGGCATCCTGTGAGGGAGGAGGAGGGTGTCCTGCCTTGTCTTCACTGACTCCAGCAACCTGGCCAGCATCTGAAAACAGGGAGCTGTCTTCCTGGAGGCCATTTCTTCCTGCGCTGCCTGCCTGTCTGTCCATCCTTGGGGTTTTTATGGAGCTCTCCCTCGTTAGGGCAGATCAGCTGTAGATAGTTTGGGTGAATCACACTTCTGTTAGAACATTCCAGCGATTTTAATGTAGTTTGCCTTGATACCATGAGGGGGAAGCCAAGTCAGCACTCACAGGTGTGCTGCTTGGTGGGTTTGGAGGGGGGGATTTGTGTCTCTGTGATAACGGGAGCAGGGAAAAGAGAGGGGCATGTCAGTCAGCCTTTGGGGCCGGGGGGATGATGAGGGGGGCCTTGTGAAAGGGGTCAGGGTGGGGCAGGGGAGGGGTGGAAGATGGTCAACAGAGCTGTTTCTTTCCCGTAGTTTTTCTGCACAAGCGCAGTTTGTGACTCTAATTTGAGCTGTTAGCTGTCTGGTGAATTAGGCCCGCCCACTGCCTCTAGCAGCTAGAAATGGACTAGCCTATATTTTCAAAGACTGAGTGCATACGATTGGGCGTGAAAACTCACCCGAAAAATGGATCAGGAACTCTCCTGTTTTTGTGCTAGCTGAACGCTTAGAAGAAAATCTTGTAAAATTCTGCCCAATATCTCTCAACTGTTGAAACAAACTGAAGTGCAGATCCACCTCAACATGTAGGCAATGTTGAGAATAAATAATTTAGAGAGAAAAGATACAATATTGACTGGTGGGTAAAATACTGGCTGCCTTTTTCAAGTAATGCATGGATCATACTTGCATAATCAAGTAGAAGAAATTCATTCAATTATTTTAATCTTTGGCGGTGGCCAACATGATTGCGATCTTCAGTTATTTGAAGCATGTTTCATACTTGACCAACACGATTTTCAATAATGCTAATTTAAAAGGGGCATGTTTAGATTTTGTAATCTATTCTATACATTAGGTTGGTCTTATAAATAGGTGGATTGCTTAACTAATATCATTTACTTACCTATGTGAGTGAATGAGAAAAATAGTATTTATATTCCGGAGTATTTTGTTTCATTGTCTCTGGGAGATATTAAAAGCTTTCCAAATCCTTTCACGAAGGTACTTTCTCCTACTTTCCAATTCCAAGTTCTATAAACACTTCTGTGCTCAGAATCAACTTTCTTTCAATATCCACACAAGTGTGCTACATTTCAAATAAACGTGGATGTCTATCATCCATCACTTTGCCTGGGGGATGTGTGTAATCTCTGACTCATCATGCGTAATAATACAGGATACCTATTGGTGTGATGCTGTGGTCATTATTGACGTATGAATCTTTACAGAGGAAGCTGGTAGGTTTTTGAACATGATGGATTCTTGCAATTGAACCCAATTCTGCTGTTGCCTCTCAAGCGCCTTAAGAGTGGGTTCATTGAATATCGATCCAAAGTGGTACTCCTCCTCAATTTTCCCATCTACAATTCGATGGTGCAGCCTTTAAAGACAATGGAGCCATCCCTGGGCAGGTGGGGATCACCTCGCTCAGCACAGTGCCAATGTTGAACCTGGAGTTTTGTTACTGGATAAAGCAAGCCACCAGGAGCTTTTGTCTCAATAACGTTTATTAAGTTTACACTAAGCTTTATAATTTTGCATCTGCAGTAATACTGAGTTAATTCAGAAGAATTGCAACGGGAGTTTTCATCTCTTCCCACTTTGAGTTTCAGTTGTTGGTCAAATTGCTGAGATATGTGAAGAGAATGTGAAGGCATATTGTTGGGTGAATGCAAATGCAATAGGAAGTCTTTTTCGATCGTTCTTTAAGTACTTTCTGGTGGATCAATGGAATTGGTGGCTTCTTGGGAATAGACTGCTTGCTCCATCTCAGTGATCTCTCATCCAGTGGAAGAGATGGCAGAAAAGAGCCATCATCACAGATAGTAACTTGTGTGTTTTATATGTTGAAAATCATTGATTTTCTCTTGCTGAGTGCACTCACCCATATGAAACCACCTAAGCCTTGCTTTCATAAGGCCTTTACAGTTGATAATGAAGGACACTGAAGAGAGACAATTTTAGCATACAAAATCGATATAATTCCTCTCACAGTTACGGCTAGAGTCAAAATGCATCCAAGAGAAGTGTAGGGCACTGAGAGGTCATATTGTGTACAGAGTTGCTTATCTGCAAGTATCTGAATGAGTGGGTCTAGGGGAGGGGAAAATTTGTCCATAATCTGTTCAAGTAATGCTGATGTATCATCAACGTCTAGATCTTTCAGTGTTTTGATGCTGCAAGTGCACGAAATATTAAAAGCTCCATCCAGGATAGAGGGAAGAAAAGTGGTTCACTGAAACTGCTGAGAGCATTGAAAATGTTTTCAAGCCAAATTGGCATCTGAATTGTATCCAAATTGTAAGGGTTGACATAATATTCTTGGTACAAACAGAGGTGGGTGAAATAATTGGACAGTATATTCGAGCTGCCAATGAAGGAAGGATACAGGTGATGATTCGAAGTGTACCCAGGCCAAGGTGACCAGTTGAGTGTCTGTCAACCAAGAAAAGACAGCCCTAAAGTTGGCAGCCTGGTAATAAAATTGGAAATTGGGTAAATTCATGTTCCCCAAAACTTTGTTTTTTTCCAAAATTGCTCTGTGAAGTTTTGGGATCTTTCTATTCAAATAAAGTCTGAGATGAAACAATTGTGTTTCAGAAAAAACAATTTAGAGGTTAAAATTGTGATACACTGAGAAAGGTATGGAAATCTGGGGAGGAAATTCATTTTGACAACCTGCTGGAGATAGTGGGAGGATGGACCAGCACTTTAAATTGTGTTCTTCACACCACTTCCTCATTTTCTACCCACAGGTGTAGATGAAGGAATTATTTTGGATGAATGCATGAGTGTTAAATGGCTGTAGGGCAGCCAGTATCAGTGGGGATGCGTTCCTTGCTGATTCTTTGGATGGTGGAGTGAGAAACCCCGCCATCCAAAAACTCCTGGCCATGGTATTGGCTGTCCCCTCCATCAGGCTTTTTGGAATTGAAAAGTTGTTTTTCTTGTTGGGGAGTAAAGTCAAGGGTTTTAACATGTTTAGTTTTGTGGTTGGCCCTGTTCATCTTTTTATATTGTATTTATATCAATTTAAGATCCTGAAGTAGTCTTTTTGGTATTTGGCTGTCATTTACTGTCTTCATTTTAGTGATGTCACTTATTTTACAGTGAGATTATTTTTGCCTTCTGATTTATTATGCATCAGTGTTATTTCCCACGAAGTCTTCAAGAATATACAGTGTTGTACCACCTAGAAGTTCAAGGAAAAGAAGGTGCAACCGAAAGCTAGGAATACTTTATAATTGTGTTAAACTTGGGTGATAAATGACTCTGACAGAAGAGTGGAAATTGGTTTTTGATACTGTATTGAAGCTGACCTTCAAGTTGAAGGTACCAAATTTGTTATTTTGTCATATGTACTGTGGTATACATTTTCTTGAGTTTAAAATAATAGTATCTAATGTGGTATATAAATAATAGGCACTTTGCTCACCATGGTATCGTATTCAGAAAAATAGTCAAAACGATAAGAAAATCATGTGGAGATTTGAGTTGGATTACTTAACCTATCAACTTGTATGGCACAATGAAATATTGTAATTGCATTTGTTCGCAAGTAATCAAATATATCTACTGCTTCTTGGATATAAATGCATTGGAGGACTTTAATCTTGGCATCATTGATAAAATTTGATCATTTTCACTAAATTACAGTGAAGTTTAAGTATTTGCTATTACTGTTGCAACAGAATTTGTGTATTATATTTAAGCAATATTCAGCTCTGAGTTTACAGGTATTGTGAACTTGTGAATTGCATTCATTTGGGATTATTTATATAAAATACGCCAATTTTTATGTCCTGTTTTGAGGAAAAATATTTTTTTAAACAGACTGTGAATCAAAATGACTCAACAGTGCTTTTGTTATAAAACTATCCAGATTTGCCTTCATTTTTTTGAAAGAGTACTAAAACTAGGATTTTAGAAAGCTGGTTGAGTCACACCCTATTGCTTTTCCTGAGAGTGCTGTTAAATAATTGGGAAATTATTGGCAAGTTTTGATTTCTGCAGCATGATTGATCCAAACTTTGTTTGCTTTTTAACTTGCTACATGATTAGTTGAATTTTAAATATTACGATTTTACAATGGCTGATGTTTTTCATGGCATTTAGCATCAAATGTGCAGCATAACCGTACAATTGCTAGTGCAGCAAGAGACGATTCAGCCCATTGAGTCTGTACCACTCTCTGAAAGTGTACCTTATCCAGTTTTCTAGAAAAACTGTCCAAATTCTGTTCTTACCAGTATCTTCAACACAGAAAATATTCATAATTTGGCTTCAAATTCAAAACTGAATTTTACCCAATCAGATTTCACTTTAAAACTATGCCAAGTTTGCCATTTCCAGCAGTGCAATCAGAAAGAGATCTGACTCATTGCTCCTGATATGTTTTAATGTGAACCCAGATGCAAGTCAGTAATACATATTGCATGTTGCTGCGGCAGATTGATTCCTACCCTCCATCTCCATGCTGAGCTAGTCTTCGTGGACAGCACCATTCTGCTGAACCCACGGACCCGCATGTGATAATGTCTTGGTGCAGTCATGAGCTGGGGAATGCATGGGTCTTCCCCTCCTCTTGTGCCACACACCGGTATCTTTCTATGCATTATGCTGCAGGACTCATGCAGTCACTGAAACAACGGCTTGAAGTTTGATCAGAGGTGCAGGGGGAGGAGAGGCATGACCGGATGAAAACAAGGTGGGAATGTGAAAGGAAGGCTGAACAGAGTGGGGGAAGGGTTAAGGCTCAAAATGGCAGCCAGAGGAAGAGAGATGCATTGCAAGTATGTATTTAGATTTGCTAGCTTCTCCAATAATTGATCTTATGGAAAATGAAGATTAAACTCAAGAACTAAACAGATCTTTTCTTTACCACACAGAGGGAATTTTATCATCTTGCTCACTTAACATTCATGTCTTTGCTGTGCTATATTAACCCTTGGATCCCCAGATCTATATTGTCCTCCGTGATCCTCCCCATCCAATTCTTTTGATAGCGAACATGTTAATTTGTCCCCACTATTGTCCAACCATTGGCGACTGTGATTTCATCTCCATAGGCCACAGTGTGGGAGTCCCACCATAAACCTCTCAGTGTTCATCTCCAGATACTTTTTAAAAACCTGCTTCTTTGTCCAAAACTGTGGTCATCCTCCAAAAACCTATCCTTTCATTCAGTGTGGATGATTTTTTTTGATTATGCCCGAGTACTTTTGTACATTGAGGTGTTATGTATTTCTCAGTGCTAAACATGAATGAACAAATTTATTTATCTATCTTGCTGTAGCTAATTTGCAACCAAATCTTTAAGAATGATACTTTCTTTTAAAATTTGGAAAGACATTGCGTTATTTGAAAACTTTGAAGCTGACCTGGATTTTTTGTTTAAAAGTCGTAAGTTCGTCTTGGACGAGCATGCATTTTTCGAATAAATCACATGACTTTAGCTACTGTACGAGCTTGTTCCTTGAGAGGGGAGAGCTGTTTATTTACTTGAACTGCAATACGTTAATTGATAGGAAGAAAATCTATGTTCAAGACAAAGGCTTTAGTGATTTACTGGAAATCACCTGACGAAGATGAGCAGCAAGTTTTAAACTTGTTTTTTGAACTCAGTTCATAATCAAATGAGAAGGGAAAAAGCTGTCCAGCTTGTGCTGTTCCTGTTCTGCCTGAAATGCAGTGTGATGATCAGTATCCAGCTAGGAATCCTCATCTTAATAGAGCTTGTCAGTTTTTGGAAACCTGAGAAGTTGAGATGAGATCCCAAGGATTGATCCAGGTCTATGTTCCTTCATGGCAAAGCTGCTTTGGTGAGAACATCCAGACATCTATTGGGATAAGTGACCTGCCTGCACACCTGGGAGCATATAATTGACAAGAGTCAAACCCTGTGAACTTTATCCATTTTTTAAATCTCTTTTTTTCTTGCAGGCGTGCTGTTTGTTCATTTGTTTGTGTGTGGGTCTAACAATGCTGAAGGTAAATAATTGGCCACTTTGCTGAGTGAATGAAACTTTTAACTACTTGTAGAATCATAAAACTCCTACGGTGCAGAAGGAGGCCATTTGAGACAATGATCGCATCCACCCTACTAATCCCCCGACACTAAGGGACAACTTAGCATTGCCAATCTACCTAACTCCCACATGTTTGGGCTGTGGGAGGAAACCAGAGCACCTGGAGGAAAACCCACACAGACGTGGGGAGAATGTGCAAACTCCACACAGACAGTGACCCAAACCAGGAATTAAACTCAGGCCCCTGGTGCTGTGGTGCAGTAGTGCCGTCCCTGTGGTGCGACCTGGGGACTAGATGCACTGCACACTCCTCCTATCCTCAGGAATACACTGCTGCAGAAATAATCATCAAACAAAGACATGAGGAATGTCTTTTAATTGCAAATCCTGTTTAAATATCCTGCACTAGAAATATCTATGCTTCACCCAGTTTCAGAAATCAGCATGATGTACAGCAATCAAATAACCTTTCATCCATCATGAGCAATGCCATAACATATCTGGTTGTCTAAAAACATTTCTAAATTCAAGCCAGCTAGTATCAGTTTTCATAAAGGATTCACCCTAGTTATTCTAGTGTTGAAACTTCTTAGAAACTATAATCTGTTGGATTTGTTTTCCCTTTTCCAATGAAAGTTACAAAGCAAGCTGTTTAAAAATTTGGCTTATTTGTATAGTATGGGCATTGCTGGGAAGGCCCTCTGAGCCACTGTTAACTGTGTTATGAATATGATCCCACAATATGGTTAGGTGGAGAGTATCAGGATTTTGACTTGGCAGCAATGAAGGAATAGAGATTTCTGGCTTTGTCAAAAGACTAGAATGAGTCATTATCTAACTTCAACATACTAACTAGGAGCAAACTCGGCCATTTGGCCCTTCATGTCTGCTCTGCCATTTACTCAGATCAGGAATGATCTGTTTGCGTTTGGAGTTCCACATTTCCATCTACCCCTGATCACTAAGAGAATCAATCCACCTCCGCCTGAAAAATATTAAATGATCCCTCCTACACTACCTTCTGAGGCAGTCACTTGTTGCAAAACCCTCACAGAAAAAGTTTGTTGGGGCGATTCTCCCAAAAGAATTCTACATGTCGAATTTGTTTAAAACTGGAGTAAATCACATTTTTTTTTCCCAGCAGGAAAAAATTCAAAATGAATCTCCCACATTTTGTGCACTGCAGAATGCACTAGCGTGATGCATGTGAAAAAGCTGAAGAGGCTGGCAGCATAGCCCAGAGCAGGCCACTGTACATGGGCTGATCTCAGTAATGAGATCGGCACATATGCAGTAACCCAGCACTGCTGGCCTCCCGATCGCTGGCTCCCTGGATATGTCTGGGCCTAGTCCGACACCAGCCCTCGATTTCTGCCCTGCCCTCCATTGGGCTCCACCCTTTGGTGATGCCTGATGCCTGGTAGGAAGTGCCAAGGTGCCCCTGGGGCATTGGCATTTTGCTGCTTGGAGTGCCAGGGACCAGGCTGGCACTGCCAAGCTGGCCATGCCCAAAGGGCACCCCTTTACCCCCAACATTCTAGGGGAGCATCAAGGCAGGGTAGGGCTGCCAGCTCCCCGTAAATGGGGAGCTATTGTAAACCTCGGTGGAGTAAAACACTCTGCTGGGGGGCAGGAGACTCTACCAGGCCCGTAGGCTGCAGTCCTGGGCCCGCTAATTACATGGTAAGTATATGAAAATACTGTTTTGCATAATTTATACAGCAATGTGCCAGAAATCGGAACAGAGGTAACGGCGCCAGAAATCCGGCTGCTGGAGACTCGCAGAGCGTGTGTCACACGGTGGGGAGTCTGCAAAATGGCTTCCATTTGATTCTCAGCACAGTGAACTGGAAGAATTGGCCTGCCCCCATCGCTGTCCCAAAAGGGTGACCCCTAATTTTAAAACGGTGCCTGCACAAGAGGAAACATCCTTTCCATGTCCACCTTATTAACACCATTCAGAATCCTGTATGCTTCAATCAAGTCACCCATCACCATTTTAAACTCCAGTGGAAACAAGCTCAGCCTAACCTTTCCTCAGAGGACAACTGGCTCATTTGAGGTCTCAATCTAATAAACTTCCTCTGAACTGCCTTGAGTGCATTTACATCCTTAAATATGGAGACCAAAATACCCATTATATTTGAGATGTGGTTTCACTAATGCCCTGTATAACTGAAGCATAACATCCTTACTTCTATATTCATTTCTTCTAATAAAAGATGATGTTCCGTTTGCCTTCTTAATTACTTGCTGTACCTGCATACTGATATGTGACTCATGCATTGAAACACTTAGGTCACTCCTCACCTCAGAATTATGCAACTGTTCTTGTATAAGTAATACTTCTTTATTCTTTCTGCCAATATGAACATTTTCCTACATTATACTCCATCTGTTATATTTTTGCCCACTCATTCAACCCATTTAATATCCATCTATAGTCTTCTTATATCCTCTTCATGGTTTACTTTCCTACCTATTTTTGTGTCATCTTCAAATTTAGCTACCATGTCTTCATACCCCTTATCTAAGTCATTCATATAAATTGTAAAAGGTTGAGGCTTCAGTTGTACTCTACCCATCACATCCTGACAATCAGAAAAAGATCTATTTGTGCATACTCTTTGTTTTCTGCCAGCTAGCTAATCAGTGCTGCTGAATGAAAGTGAATTTACACATGCTGAATTTAGCCCTTGTTAGAAAAATGGGAACAGAATGGTCCCATTCTGAGCTTCTTTTCGTCATACCTGATCCTCACCTTTGATCCATATCGCAGCAATCTAGAAGCAGGAGTAGGCCATTCAGCCCCTTGAGTCTGCTGCACCAATCAACAAGATCATGGTTGATCGACCTCAATACCATTTTCCAACATTATCCCCACATCCCTTGATATGTGAAATATCCAGAAATTTAGTGATTTCTGTCTTGAACATACTTGATGAGTGAGACTCCCCTGCCCTCTGGGGTGGAGAATTCCAAAGATTCACCACCATCTGAGTGAAGAAATTTCTCTCGTTTCAGTTCTAAATGTCCTGCCTCTTATTCTGAGACTGTGCCCCTTGGTTCTAGAAATGCAGCCGGGGAAACATCCTTTCTGCATCTTCTCTATTGAGCCCTGTAAAATTTTGTACATTTCAATGTGATTACCTCTCGTTCTTCCAAACTCTTAGAGAATAAATACCCAGTCTCTTCAGTCTCTCCTCACAGGACAATCTTGCCAATCCCAGGTCTGAGTCTGGTGAATCTGCATTGCACTCCCTTTGTAGCAAATATATCTTTGGGTAAGGGGACCAAAATGGTGCACAAAACTCCAGTTGTGGTCTCACCAAGGCTCTATCTAATTGCAGCAAGACATTTTTACTCCTGAACCCAAATGTGCTTTCCTAATGAAATGTCTGCACAGCAAAACACTGTGATTCTGACATTTGTAATTATTTAAATTGTTTAACCAAATTTGCTCTGGTAATGATAATGATCATGTGTGATTCTGTACTTTGAGATCTCAAGATTCATGGTATGGACTCAGTTCTGTTCAATTGATATAACTTATTCACTTTAAGTTAGCCAACAGCAAAATAATATAGATTTAAAATGCATTTATATTTTAGGGGCAGTTAAAAATCTGAGTCTCTGAGATTTTGTTTTGGGACCATGCATCTATTATTTTATTGTATTAATGATCTCCCTAAAGTGAGATCACACTTCCGAGTCATTTTCATGTTAATGGAGCTGGACCATTGTGCTTTACAGGTCTGCCAGAGTACAAATTAAGGAAAAAACATGGAAGTTCTCATAGCTACCTAACTATCTCATCTTCTTTAGATACAGGTATCAAATGAAATAAGTTGTGTGCAGGTGGAATAGGTTTGAGTAATTCATTAATACATCGTACTTAATTCTATTTCTGCAGATATGTGATTCATAGTTTTCTTCATAAGGTGAAGCCTATTTTCAAATGCACAAATTTTGATACTAAATTATCAGCATAATCTATTTTTTGACCCTCACTGCATTATTCTTTGCTTAATTGATGTGATTATAATTACCATATTCTGCTTTTTCTTTTTGAACACACCATTTTTCTCTTTTTTCTAATTGCCTCATTGAGGAAATCAGAGGGCCAACAATGTTGAAACAGCTAAGTCCTATGTCGCTTAATTAGCAGAAAAATTACAGTCAGCATCAATTTTTGCAATAAAAATCATTGTGTGGCTCATTGTAGCACTCTTGCCTCTGAGTCGGAAGGTTGTGAATTCAAGACTCATTGAAGACTTTAGCACAAAATCTAGGCTGGCAGTTAAGTTTTTTAATTCAAATGGGTCATGAGCTCCACTGGCAAAGCCAAGGTTTGTTTCCCATCCCTAATTGCCCTGGAGAAGGTAGTTGTGAGCTGCATTGATTAATCACTGCAGTCCATGTGGTGCAGTTAGACCCACAGTGCTGTTAGGGAGGGAATTCCAGGAGCAGTGATATGGTTCCAAGTCAGGATGGCATGTGGCTTGGAGGGGAACTTGCAGGCAGTGGTGTTAACAGACATCTGCTGTCCTTCCAGGTGGTGGAATTCAAGGTTTGTATGCGCTGTCTTGGCAGGTTGCTGTGGTGCAACTTACAGATGGTATTCACAGCTGCCTCTATGCACAGATGGTGAGAAGTGAATGTTTCAGATGATGGTTTGGGTGTTAATCAAGCAAGCTGTTTTGTCCTGGATGGCATTGAGGTTTTTGGATGCACCTCATCCAGGCAAGTGCAGAATGTTCCATCAAATTCCTAATTTACCATAGAATACCTACAATGTAAAAGGAGACAATGCAGCTCATCAAGTCTGCACCCACTCTCTGAAAGAGAATTCCATGCAGGTCCAACCCCACCCTACCCTCATTACCCTGTGCATTTTACCATGGCAAGTCCACTTGCCCTGCACATCTTTCAGCTGTGGGAGGAAGCCAGAAAACCCAGATGAAACCCACACAGACACTAGGAGAATGTGCAGACTCCCCAAAGGCTGTTACCCATGGCTGGAATTGAACCTGGGTCCTTTGTACTGTGAGGCAACTGTTCTAACTGTTGCGCAACTGTGAATGGGTGAAGAGGATTTGGAGAGTCAGGAGCTGGGTTATGTGTCACTGAACTTCCAGCCCTGACTTAGTCTTGTAGCTGCACCCCTTATATGGCTAGTCCAGTCATGTTTCCTTTAAATGGTGACCCACAAGATTTAGCCAGGGTAATACCATTGAGTGTAAAGGGGAGATGGTTGTTAGAGATTGTTACTGATCTTGTTAGAGATGCTTATTACCTGACACTTGTATGGCACATATAATACTTTGCATCCCAATCATTAATGTTATCCACATCATGGTGTATGCAGGCACAACCTGCTTCAGCATCTGAAGCATGGCAAGTGGCACTGAACACTGTCCAATCACCATGGTCTCAGGATACTGTGAAGGCCGTATAAGATTGAGATGAGGGGAGATTTTTTTCACTTGAGAATGGGGAACTTGTGGAAATCTCTACTACATAAAGCTGTGAAGGCAAAGCCACTGAATGTATTTAAGAAATAAATAGATTTCTATGCACTCAAGGTGTTAAAGGGTATTGGGATAGAATGAGAATATGGTGTTGAGATAGAGATCAGCCACAATTAAATTGAATGATGGAGTTGGCTTGGTGGGCTGAATGGCCTACTGCTATTTTCTATGTTTCCAACCCACAATATGTTGTTCGGATTTCCTTAGAATGTAAACGTTGCATAATCTTGAACAATGATAACTTGGATAAAATGTTGGTTCCTTCTATTCTAGATACAAAAGCATTGTTGGTAGTTGAATGATGGGCTATAATGTCAAAATGGACATTGTCCTAAACCTTGGGAGAATGCCTCCAGCAGTTTTAAAAAAAAACTAATAATATTGTGGTAGTGAATTCCTCATCCTCACTATTCTCTGGGTGAAGAAGTTTCTTCTGTATTCTGAGTTCTTGATGACAATCTTATATCGATGACCTCTAATTTTGCTGCTTTCTACAAGTGAGCACACTGTGCTATAACAAAGCATTTCCTGATTAAAGATCTCTAGTAGATCACCAGTCAGCCTTCTGTTTTTACATAGAACATAGAGCTTTGCTTATCAGTGTAAGCTCACAATTCTGATACATTCCTTGTGAATCTTTTGTATCTTCTCCAGTGTATCAATATATCATTTAAATAATATGGTGATCAGAGTCATACGCAGCACTCCTGATTGTGGTTTATTGAAGATTCAATACAAGTTGAGCGTAACTTCTCTACTTTTCAATTTTATCCCTCTCAAAATAAACCTGTGCGCTTTATTTGCTACACTTCGGTTTGATTAACTAGGTCCCTCTATTTCTCTATCCCATTTATATTACTATTTTCTTCTCTACACCATTTATACTCATGCCTCTTAATTGAGCATATGGGGAAAAACATCATTTGGCACGTGTATTCATGTTTTGTTGTCATTTCCTGCAATCTTCCTCAGTGTTGACTATTCCCCTCACAAAGTCTAAATTATTAACATTACATTCTGTCCATAGTTTTTATAATGAAAAATAAAAACAATTGATGCAAATTATTTTAAATGTATACTGCTTACATTCATTATATATAATGTCTTTGAATTTGAAGTTACATTTACTGCAAATTCTTTATTTCGAATAGAATCATTTTTTAATTGAGAAGTATTTATTAGTGCACCATGGTTGATTGCTTTCACCCTTTCCACTTTCCAGTGCTTTAGTTTTGTGATTGAATTTATTCTTTTTTTTTCCCAGTTGGGTAGGAAGCTTTGGAAACGAAGGTTTGAACCAGCTGTTGGATGTCCTGGAGAAGTTACTCAATAAGAAACAGTAAGTGCAGTTTCTAATTCTGTATTTCAAGTTGCCCATCTTATGAAATATCGTTTGGCTTTTAAATTAAAATAGAAGTTCTGTTTATGTTTTCATGATAGCCAAGAAAAAAACGATCGTAAGAGTCAACATAAAGTGATTCAGTGTTTGAGGGCATTCATGAACAATAAGGTAACTTAATTATTTAATGATATATTGCTGTGACATTTGATCTTGTTTTAGATGTGTGAGATTTATCTTATGTTTTTCACAAATGTGTGGCAATTTTTTTCCTTTCATCATTTCATGATGCTCTTTCTTTACAAGCTTGAGATGTAATGTTGTAATGCTGATTGTCCATTAAAGTTCAGAAAATGGACCTGCTGGAGATAACACATTTTTTCCTGCAAAATGGAGTGCAGCTATTGATGAAATGCAAGAATAACCCACTAAAAACAATCAAGTTTGATTTGAAATTTTGTGTATGTGTTTTTCTAAAATAACTAAGTTCACATGGAAATCAGCAATTAATGAAAATATGATATAGTAGTTGAATTCATTTTAAACAGTTAATCTAACCTTTGAAATTTATTTACTATTTTGCCCAATTCTGAAAATTATATCCGTGCATATGCAATGAATGTATTAAAATTGAACTGCAACTAATGGACTGTAATAAGTTTTTTTTGAACTGCTTTAGAAAATAAAAGCAAATTTATTTATTTAGTATCGATTGCAAATTAGGCAGTAAACCTGAAAAAGTAATTTTGTGACTAATATACAATAAATCTGCCACTTCACTAATTTTAGTATGGATTGGAAAGGATCTTGGGGGAAGAACGAAGTATATTCTTGCTGGCCAGAGCTATTGATCCAAGGCAGCCTAACATGATGACCGATGCAATCAAGCTTCTATCAGCAATTTGTATTGTTGGAGAGGAAAATATGTAAGTTGAAATGTGCACCTTTTCTTCTTGCCCCTTTTTCTTCTTGCCCCTTTTGAGTTAGTGTTATAATAGGTAACATTTGAAGGGATAACATGTATCCATTCCACTGGGAACCTAAATATATTACAGTTTACATGATGATGTTTATTTTTAATTAGGATGTATTTTCAAATAAACATAGCATGCTTTGTTTGTTGAAGGGCATAATTTTTCTTGCCCTTAATTGGATTTGTTTGTATTGCTTTGCTATGATGTAAGGATAAGGAAAGAAAATATAGCATATAATTCCCATGGTGATGCACTTCTTTATATTGATCTTTCCTCCATTAGATGAGTTTAAGGTCGATACTAATCCTCTCTGTTGAAAATTACGATTTTATTTACTGTTACTACAATGCATTATTAGTTGTGTTTAAGCATGTTTGCACAATTTAAATCCATCAACCACAATTAGTATTTAACAATGCCGCCTTCCGTATACATAGAATCATAGAAATATGCATATGGAAGGAGGCCATGTGGTTCATTATGCAGCAGCAGTTGACAAGTATCTGTCCAACTTGTGATCAGCAACCTTGTGAGCCCTTCAAGTGCATATTCAAGAATTTTTAAAAAATGTTATGAAGGTTTCTGCCTCAACCACAATTTCAGGCAATGATTTCCAGATCCTCACCAGTTTCTGAGTGAACAAAATTCTCCTTGAATCTCCTTTAAACCTTCTACTTGCTATCTTAAATCAATAGTCCCTGCTTATGGACCTCTCAGCCAAAGATCCGTTTCCAATCTTTGAAATATCAAAAATGATGAGGAACATTCAATCAGGTCTCCACTTAGCCTCCTCTGTTCCAACAAAAACAACCCTGGATGTCCAACCTTTCCTCATCAAAATTCTTCAGTCCAGGCAGCATCCTCATGTATCTCCTGTATCATCCACAGTGGAATCATATCATATCTCGTTGTGCGATGACCAGAACTGTATACAGTGTTCCAGCTGTGGCCTTAATAGGTTTTTATGTAGTTCTAGTATAACCTCCCAGCTCTTTTACTCCTTGACTAATGAAACAAATATCCCCGTTCCTTATGGCTAAAGCAACAAATATCCCCATTAGCCCATGGTTAATGAAAAAAAAATCCCCTGTGCCTTCTTAACCACCTTATCACCCTGTCCAGCTACCTTGACGGACCTGTGGACATGCATCCAAGGGCCCTCTGTTCCTCTTTAATTCTCATTGTTCTACCATTTATTGTGGATGCCTTTGTCTTCTTAGCTTTCCTCAGATCTATTATCTCATTAAAAGTTAATTAGTTTTGACTATTGGGTAGCTGCTGTAGCACTGACATGAGAGAATGTTGACACACCAATTAACCTATCTTGTTAGTGATGTTCTTAGAATATTTATAAGAGCAATTTGGGATATTTTTATAAAGATGAGATTCATTTGACAGTCATAGTTATAGATTTTACAGCATTTTATTCATTAAATATAACATATAACATGTCTGCAGTGTAAATAATATGTTAATAGTTAATAGAAATACAGATTCTCAACACATGAATGAAAAACGCTTTGAACATAAAGACAAGATTTGCAAGTGCAGTTAGTCAGCACTTGAAAGGCAAAAGTAAATACAACTCAACACAATGTCGACCTTTTTGCTAATAGACATGAATTATTATGTGTTATTAATTGGGTATTAATTATTTTAAGCAAGATATGAGCTAAAATTTGAAAATTGGAAGAAAAATAAATTATATCATTAAAGGAGGACTGTTGCAAATGCAAACTCATTTTCCGAGTCTTTAAACAAAATATCAGCACAAGTAACACAAAATAATTTGAAGGTATAGAAGTGTTAACTGACGACCAAAAGCAGTAATTGAAATCTGGAGGAAAAAGTTAGAATTGATATCAAGAAAAATCCATCAAGCAAGCTCTTGGAAGCAAAAACATTGGGATCAGATCAGATAAAGTGATTAGTGAATTAATACACCAGAGGAATGTGCTAAAAAAACTTTCTCATTTCTAACTTTTCTTGTATGTTTCTTTGATCTACAAATAGGAAAGGTTATTGAACATTATCTATAAGTTAAAATCAAATGTTATCATACACTGATGGAATCTACAGCGCAGAAGGAGGCCATTTGTCCCCTCGAGCCCATCAGGCCCTATCCTATCCCCGTAACCCCACTTATTTTACTCTCCTAATCCCCTGACATTAAGGGGCAATTTGTCCTGGCCAATCAACCTAACCCGCACATTTTTGGACTGTGGGAGGAAACCAGAGCACCCGGAGGAAATCCATACAGGGTTAATGTGCAAACTCCACGCAGGCAGACACCTGAGGCCGGAATTGAACCCGGGTCCCTGGTGCTGTGAGGCAGCAGTGCTAATCACTGTGCCACCGTGCTGCCCATTGTTTAGGTTTAAAACATGTCCTATAGAGTCATAGAGGTTAACAGCATGGAAACAGGCCCTTCAGCCCAACTTGCCCATGCTGTCCTTTTTTTAAACCCCAAAGCCTATCCCAATTGCCTGCATTTGGCCAATATCTTTCTATACCCATCGTACCCATGTTACTATCTAAATGCTTTTTAAAAGATAAAATTGTAGCCGCCTCTGTTACCACCTCTGGCAGCTTGTTCCAGACACTCACCACCCTCTGTGTGAAAAAATTGCCCCTCTGATCACATTTGTATTTCTCCCCTCTCACCTTAACCCTATGCCCTCTAGTGTCAGACTCCCTTATCTTTGGGAAAAGATATTGACTATCATCAATTTTGTCTATTCCCCTCATTATTTTATAGACCTCTATAAGATCACCCCTCAGCCTTCTACACTCCAGATAAAAAAGGCCCGGTCTATTCAGCCTGTCCTTATAACTCAATCCATCAAGTCGCGGTAGCATCCTAGTAAATCTTTTCTGCACTCTTTCTGGTTTAATAATGTCCTTTCTATAATAGGGTGACCAGAATTGCACACAGCATTCCAAGTATGGCCTTACCAATGTCTTGGACAACTTCAACAAGATGTCCCAACTCCTGTATTCAATGTTCTGACCAATGAAACCAAGCATGCTGAATGCCTTCTTCACCACTTTGTCCACCTGTGACTCCACTTTCAAGGAGCTATGACCATGTACCCTGAGATCTCTTTGTTCTGTAACTTTCCCCAACGCCCTACCATTAACTGAGTAAGTCCTGTCCTGGTTCAATCTACCAAAATGCATCACCTCACATTTGTCTAAATTAAACTCCATCTGCCATTTGTCAGCCTACTGGCCCAGTTGATCAAGATCCCATTGCAATTGGAGATAACTTTCTTCACTGTCCACTATGCCACCAATCTTGGTGTCATCTGGAAACTTACTAACCATGCCCTCTATATTCTCATCCAAATCATTAATATAAATAACAAATAACAGTGGACCCAGCACTGATCCCTGAGGCACACTGCTGGTCACAGACCTCCAGTTTGAAAAACAACTCTCTACAACCACCCTCTGGCTTCTGTCAAGAAGCCAATTTTGTATCCATTTAGAAATCTCACCCTGGATCCCGTGAGATTTAATCTTATGCAACAGCCTACCATGTGATAACTTGTCGAAGGCCTTGCTAAAATCCATGTATACAACATCAACTTCACTGCCCTCGTCTACCTTCTTGGTTCCCCTTCAAGAAACTCAAACACAAAGCCATGCTGACTGTCTCTAATCAGCCCTTGCATCTCTAAATGCCTGTAGATCCTGTCTCACAAAATACCTTCCAACAATTTACCCATCACAGATTGAAGGCTCACTGGCTTGTAGTTCCCAGGCTTTTCCCTGCAGCCCTTTTTAAACAAAGGTACAACATTTGCCACTCTCCAATCTTCAGGCACGTCACCTGTGACTATTGATTCAAATATCTCGGCTATGGGAGCCGCAATTTCCTCCCTAGCCTCCCACAATGTCCTGGGATATACTTCATCAGATCCCGGGGATTTATCTAACTTGATGCGCTTTAAGACTTGCAGCACCTCCTTTCCTGTAATATGTACACTCCTCAAAACATCACTACTTATTTTCCCAAGTTTCCTAACATCCATGGTTTTCTCAATAGTAAATACTGATGAGAAATATTTATTTAGGATCTCATTCATCTCTTGTGGATCTACACATAGATGACATTGTTGATCCTTAAGAGGCCCTACTCTCTTCCTTGTTACTTTTTTGTCTTTATGAATTTGTAGAAGCTCTTTGGATTCTACTTAGCCTTGTCTGCCAAAACAGGACATTGTATGTCCCTTTGAGGTATTGCTCCTCTTTAGTGATTTCTTCACACATGGAGAGAACCAGCCACTACATCTCTAGCCTAAAACATGGTACTCCCACCTTCAAAAGCTTTCACTTGCTGAATGATTAAAAATTATCTGTGTCAATTAAAAATTACTGTTTACTATCTGAGGCAGCAAATTGATGGGTAGAATGAAAAGTTCATTTAATTACCATATACAGCATAAATAGTGGTGCACTTGTTTAATTTTCTTTGCATTTGACGCTGGTGTTCAATTTTCTTTCAGCCTTGAAAATGTTTTAGAAGCCATAACAACAGCAGGAGAACTAAGGAAGTGGGAAAGATTCTACCCCATTGTGGAAGGTCTACATGACACCCCCATTCAATTAAAGGTGTGTTAACAATTGAGAATGTACCATTGGAATGAGGCGTGCATTAATCTTGAACATCATTTGTTTGCAAAATAATGGATCAACACATTACTTTGAAGTATTATGCCACAATTAATTTATCAATTCAGAACTTTAAAGGAGAATTTTATCGATCACAGTTGGTTCTTTAGCACTTCTGGAGCTGGATGGTGGATTATTGAAAAATTCTGAGCCATGAGACCTGATTTGCCACCATTAATTTAGATGTTTCACTTATTGTTTTGATTGTGAACCGATTCCTCTGTTTCCACATTTGAAAGCAGTAAATTCTCACAAAGATGAGCACCAGTTATACTTTTACCATTTTATAGCTGAGGTGTGTGTAAGTTGTAGCTCGACTGCAAGGGTTCCTTTCACCTGCTTCCTCTCAGTAGCCAAGGAGCTCCTTCCAGAATAGTAGTGTAGTTTTTCCTTTGAGAGATATTGCAGACATGGGGGACGATTCTTCCATGCCCGCCCTGGCCCCTGAAATATAATGCTATTCACGTTGGTGGCCTCTGCGTTGCATAGTGTGGGGGAGATTCTAGTGTGATCGTCCACTAAGAAAACCAGCGCTATCTACTCCAGTTTTCCTGCTAATTCAAAATGTAGAAATTTTTTTGGGAGATTTCCACCCATGTTCTTTACTGCATGACAAACACAAGAAGAATGCAAGGAACCACGTCAACCACTGTATATTGTCTCTTTCTGCATCATGAACGTCTTTGACCGTCAACTGTGAAAGCGTATGGCATATCCTATTCAATTTTGGCTGTCTTCACCAATGCAACAAGTAAAGACCCAAACTCACTGAAAACTGGGTCATACAAATTTTAACCATATACCTACCTACCTTCTCCATTTTCCTTGCAGTCAAGTAATATATCAGAAAATTTCAAACTGTTAGCAGCATTTTCTATTATTATTTAGATTTCCAATATTCGTAATTTATTTTATTCAAGTATTTTGGGCAAATTGTCAGATAAAATGCTTTTTGTTGTTATTTCCTTTTTCTCCATTCGTATTAAACTCTGTAAATGTTAAAGGTAAAGCCGCGATTGTCCCAGATGACCACAGGTTGTTCTACCCTTTGAGGGAGAGAGGTGACCAGTGGTGACTTAACCTGTGGATCACCACACCTCAGGTGAGGGGCAAAATAGAGAAGGTGGGCCTTTCCGAACCTCAGCCAATATGGGAATTGAATCCATGCTGTTCGAGTCACTCTCCATCACTAACCAGCTGATCAGACAACTGAGCTAAACTCTAAATAATTAATCATTTACATTTTTAATTACCTGAACTATTTTTCAATAATGCAAGGAAGAAAATTAACATGAGAACTGGGTGCACATGTCTTAAATCTACAAAATTTAGTAGGCAACTGAACCTGCTGATGAAAAACTTGCTAATGGCATGTTTGTGGGATTATTTGGCCTGTTAATGAATGAACAGTCATGGGTTTTGTTAATTAAGCTGTAATGAAGAAAAGTGTGCTGACTCCCATCCTTTTACAATAAAGTTTGCAATTAGATTGTATTTGAGAAATATTGAAAAAAAACTTAGCCACAGGAATTATTTTTAAAAGTTAATATTTCAAAGATTTGGATGTGAAAAAGTAAAGCATTAACTCATGCTATTGTGTTAATTCTGCAATGCTGAATTTGAAGTTTAAGTCCTTGTGGTGTCAGACTTTTGTTAATCGATTTTTGACTGAAAGAGTTGTCAGTGCTGTTCATACCATGTTTTGACCTTGACAAAGCCCATAGGAGATCAGCATTTTTCTGCATCGTAAAGAATTCACACATTTAATTAAAGAAAGCTGAATAAATTGTAAGGTAGACAAATGTAGAGGTGAAATAAAAATGGGACACATATTAGAATTAGTTACTAGACTGGTATGCCAGACTTACTGAACTGTAAGCTGAATAGTTTTGATGTTTACGTGTGAGCACGTTCTGAATCCTGTTGTCACAAGCCACGTTGATGTTATCTGTGAGGGCATCTCAACATGAGACACCAGTTCTTGGTGGTATATATTATTTTTTTCAAATGGTCTGAGGAATCACATGAAACCACCCATGCAAATAAGACGCCCAGTTATTAAAAGTTGTTTGTTAAATGAAAGAAAAGACATACACAGGAGCAAGACTATAATTCTAAAGGCACGTAAATACCAGGGTAATACACATGCACACAGTTTTGTCTAGGAATTACCCCTTGTTCCAAACTATATCCCCGATACCTGAACTCAGTAAGATTTCCCTGTTCCCCAAACAACATCCACCTTAAACAAATCTATGAGTCAAATCCAATTTATAGACACCACACAATACCAGGAGGGTGATCCAGTCTGGAAAGCATCTTTGCTTGGGTTCCGGGAAGATGGGTAAATTGCCTTTACAAAGGTTTTTGCATTAGTTTTGTTTTAAGATTTTAAAAGGACACCTTGGCTTTCCTGTATGATGGTGAACTGGCCTTCCATTCAGATGTTAAACTGGCGTGTCTGCTTCTGCAGGAGTTGACAATTATACCTACCTGGCTCTCCCTGATAATGATCACCGGATATTGGGCCTTCTGTCTCTCCTACATCCTGTCTCTTGAAAATTAGTGGTGGTTGGCACTACTGTATCATAGCTCAAGGACTTGGATTCAATTCCAACCATGAGGGATTGTTTATCTGAAGTTTGAATATTTCCCCATGTCTGTGTGGGTTTCTTCCCAGTACTCCAGTTTTCTCCCATAGTCTAAAGGTATGCAGGTTAGGTGCATTGGCCGTGCTAAGTTGCCCCATGCTATTCAAAGACGTGTAGGTTTGGCAGATTAGCCATGGTTAATATGTAGAGCCATGGAGATAGAGCGGAAGTGTGGGCCTGGGTGGCATGCTCTTTTGCAGAGTTGGAGAGTCAAATGGCTTCCTTCTCCATTGTAAGAATTCTATGGTTCTATGGTATAGCTCCCCTGATCTCTCTGCCATTTTGATAAACTACTTCCTATGACTATTTATATCTTACTGTATCTAAATGTCTGCTAATCTCGATACTGGGGAAAAGGATGAATCTCATCAGCCTCTTGAGTGAGCTCTTGCTGTTGCCAAGCAGAGTCGTCCTTGGTGCTAGGTACATTACAACCCATTATTCCCATTGTAAATTCTGAGTCTTGTTGCCAAGCAAATCCATGACATGTGAAATCATCATAACTCCTTTATTTTAAGTGCAAGTAATGGTAATATTAGTGTTATGCATGTCCCTTGTTGGAAGTGTGTACATTTACGCACCTTGAAAATAGTGTCAAGGTACGTAGCAATTTGGTTGGGGTGCAGTGACTGAATTTATATTTTCATTAGCACAAATTACAGAGGGAACAGCATTCCAAATATCCACAGTAAATACAGGAGAGCATCGACACAAAACTGCAGTGTTGTGCTTTGAAAAATGAAACATTGTGAGCATGTGTGTCTTCTTTCAAAAGAACAAAAGCATGATTCGTATTTATTTCACACTTTTCAAGTCCACAAAAGTCCAGAGCTATTTTTGAAATTTATTTAGTGTTTGTAATAGGGATTGTGGCACCAAGTTCCGACAAGCAGCACTGTGATTGACATCAGATAATCTGTTCCATTGATGTTGATTGAGGGAGAAATATTGATCAAGAAAACAGCGATAATTCCCCTGCTGTTCCTTTAAGCCTACCTGGCAGGGCGTCAGTTTAATATCTCATCTGAAAGAAGGCACTTCCAATAGTGCAATGCTCAATCAGTACTGCACCAGTGCAGTATTTGATTTTTATGTTTTAGACTTGGGCTGGATATTTCCCCCCATCAGAGGTAGGTGGGTCAAAAATTACCACTGCCAGTCAATGTGCCAGTTCCTTGGCTATTTTTATTGGGACCAGTTATTGGAATTTTCTGGAAGAACTTAATGAACCAGATGAGTTTCAATGATAGCTCACAGCTTTATTTGGAATCATGAGCTTTTGGAGTGCAGTTCTTTCATCAGGTAAGTAGAAGTAGGTTCACAAACATGGCATGTATAGGCAAAGACGCAATTGCAAAACAATTGGAATGTGAAGAATGGTTGGAATGTGAGCCTTTACAGGTAATCAAGTCTACAGGTGCAAACAGTGTGCGTCGAGAGAGGGTAATCACAAGTTAGAGGTGGGAATTGTCTCAAGCCAGGACAGTTAGCAGGAATTTGCAAACCCAGGCAACATGGTGGATGATATGAACCCAAGACTCTGGTTGAGGCTGTCCTACGCGTGAGGATCTTGGCTATCAGTTTCTCCTTGGTGATTCTGAATTGTCATTTGTCCTGAAGGCTGCTTTGGAGAACGCTTACCTGAAGATTGGAGACTGAATGCCCTTGACTGCTGAAGGGAAGACTTCTGCCTGGTGATGGTCGCGCAGTGTCCGTTCATCCACTGTTGTAACATCTGCATGATCTTGCTGATGTACTACATCAGGACGTACTTCCCTGTAGCATATGAGATAGACAGCATTGGCCGAGTTGCATGAGTTCTGGCTTAAGACAATTCACATCTTGAGATAATTTGCACCTCTTTAATCTGTGATTATCCCTCTTTTGACGCACACTTTTTTTTTACCTGTAAAGGCTTGATTGTATGTAAAGGCTTGCCTTCCAACCATTCTTAACATTCCAATCTGTAATTATCTTGCAGTTGTGTCTTTGCCTATATATGCCATGTTTGTGAACCTACCTCCACTCACCTGATGAAGGAGCAATGTTCTGAAAACTTGTGATTCTAAATAAACTGTTGGGCTTTAATCTGGTGTTATGAGGCTTCTTACTGTGTCCATTCCAGTCCAACAACGGCATCACAGTTTTTATGATAATTGACAATAATTTCATTGTCACCATTCCTGAGCTGAGCTTTATATTCCATATTTATTAATTGAACCAGCTGCTGTGATGTGATTTGAACCGATGTCCCCAGAGTGAGTCTTGGCTTTTGATTACTCGTCCAGTGACAATACTGCTATTCCGCAGTCTGTTCTGCTGCTGTCCTTAATTGAACAGAGAACATGTATCTTTGCCAATCAAGGGGTGCCCCTTGGGCACTTCAAGGAGTCATTGTTTTCCTTTGGAGTTAGTTTTGGGACCAAGAAACTATCCTGATTTCTGCTTCCAGCCTCTGGATGTGACTTGAATCCAGAATATTACCAATTGGGTCACAGATTAATGCCACGAGGATGAAAATCTCTGTTCAGGAATGCCAGTGCACATGTGAACTTGTTTACATTAGAAACATATTTTGTTTGAAGAGGTAATGTTCATCGTTTTGAGAGAAATGGATTGTCCGGATTGTTGCTGGTGATTTGGATTGAACAGTGAACAAAAATGTGGAAGATACAGGATTAATTCAGCAAGCCTGAAAGGATCCTTAAAAAAAAAACACGAGGTATGGACATCACTGACGAGACCAGCATGTATTCTCTTGTTAACAGGATATAAAATACTTAGAATGGTGTTCCAATGGAAACAATGGACTTTGGATCAATTTATTTCTTCCAAAAGAATCCAGAAAAGTCCTCTTGAGAAGTCTTGAATGGACTTGAAATTTACACAATTAAATATTGACTTAGTTGCTCAAGTATTCAGTGGGTGCCAGAGTTCTAGTGCTGCTTGCCAAGGAGGTCTAGATAGAGAGGAAAGGGAGTGTGTCAAGTGGAATGAACAGTAAATTAATAAATATTCTGGATTTTTGCTCAATTACTGGGAGTTCAAGGAATATTTAAACAGGCATTTTCCTCAGGAGTATAGTCCATATTGGGGTTGATTGTATGATCAGTTAATGTAGTAGACTTAAGATGCGAATGGTGCCTTACTGAATGCTATTTCTGTATTTGGAGAGTTTGCATAACAATTTATTCATATTCTGAAAGATAACCTCTAATTGTAATATTTAAGATACTAATCTGTTGAAATGTGCTGGCCTTTTGACATTCAGTTCTTAAAATGATGCTGAATATACAAATTAGTGTATTAGCAGTTATGCACGGGAGAAGGATTTACATCGGCTTTGATGAATTCCTAACCTTATGGAATGGAGGATTACAGAGGGTGATTGAAAGCTCCACAATCTTTCAGAAATCAAGAGTTAGAAAAGTTTTAAAATTGTGAGGTTCCAAGCCTAGTCTGAAGTTTCTGCCACTCGTGCTGAAATGAAATCTGATATGAGACACCAGAGTCAGAGGACCACACCGGTCTGGATGAAATCAGGTGAAAGAAATTTTCCAGGATAGAGAAAGTTGAGATCATTGGCAGATTTATAGACATTGTTTTTAAATTCTCTATGTTAGGGGAAGGGAAGTAATGCTAATCAGCAATGGCTTAAGTGACAAATGAGTGGCAGAAACTTCAGACATAATAGACTACAAGATGAAAGCATGTAAAATTGCCAACACCAGTTCATCGCTCCCCGATGAGTTCAATGTATTCCATGCCTGTTTTGAGCAAGAAATAAGTGAGAGCACCCCTCTACCCCAGAAATCTCAGATGAACCTGAAGTCAATTCGCAGAAAGCGACTGACCCAGATGAGGTACCTGAACGAGCACTCAGGTTGTGCACAGACCAGCTGGCAGAGGTACTTACAGACATCTTCAACCCTTCTTTACACTAATCTGGGGTTCCTATCTGCCTCAAAAAGATGATCGTTTCCCCGGTACCGAAGAAAAGCCAAGCAGCGTGCCTTAATGACATCCATCATTTTGAAGTGCTTTGAAAGGTTAGTCATGGCACGAATCAGTTCCTGCCTCCCAGATTGTTTGGATCCACTATGGTTCACCTATTGCCGCAACAGGTCCACAGCACTCACCAGCTTCCTGGCCCTGCACTCAAGCCTGGAACACCTAAATAACAAAGACACCCATTATCAGTCTCTTATTTGTTGACTACAGCTCAGCCTTCAACATCATTATTCCTACAAAACTCATCTCCAAACTCTGTGGCCTTGTTCCTCCCTCTGTAACTGGATTCTGAACTTCCAAACCCATGGACTGTAATCAGTAAGGATAGGCAACAATACCTCCCCCACGATCATCCTTAACACTGGTGCCCCTCGAGACTGTGTCCTCAAACCCTTGCTATACTCCTCATACACCTATGACTGTGTAGCCAAATTCACCTTCAATTCTATTTTCAAGTTTGCTGACAACACCACCGTAGCAGATCGGATCTCAAACAATGATGATACAGAGTACAGGAATGAGATTGAGAATCTGGTGAACTGGTGCGATGATTATCATCCCTTCCTCATTGTCAACAAAATGAAGGAGATCGTCATCGACTTCAGGAAGCATAGTGGAGAACATGCCCCTGTTTACATCAATGGGGATGAAGTAGAAATGGTCAAGAGCTTCAAGCTTCAAGATCACCAACAACCTAACCTGGTCCCTCTATGCTACAGTTAAGAAAGCCCATCAACTTTCTACTACTTTCCTCTACTTTCTCAGAAGACTAAGGAAATTTAGCATGTTCGCTACGGCTCTCACCAGTTTTTACAGATGCGCCATAGAAATAATTCTTTCTAGTTGTATCACAGCTTGGTATGCCTTCTGCCCTGTCCAAGACTGCAAGAAACTACAAAGATTTGTGAATGAAGCTCAGTCTATCAACCAAACCAGCTTCCCAACCATTGACTAGTGGAGTGCCCCAGGGGTCGGTGCTGGGGCCTCAGCTATTTACCATTTATTTAGATGATCTGGAGGAGGGGACCGAGTGTATGGTGTCGAAATTTGCTGATGACACCAAGATTGGTGGAACGGCAAATTGCGTGGAGGGTGTGGAGAGTCTGCAGAAGGATCTAGATAGGCTGGGCGAATGGGCCAGGAAATGGCAAATGGAATTTAATGTTGGCAAGTGCGAGGTGGTCCACTTTGGTAGGAATAATGGTAGGAAGGACTATTACTTAGGTGGCAAAAAACTGCAGCATGCAACAGTGCAGAGGGACCTTGGGGTCCTTGTGCACGAGTCGCAAAAACCCAGCCTGCAGGTGCAGCAGGTGGTCAGGAAGGCTAATGGGATGCTGGCCTTCATAGCGAGGGGGATTGAATATAAAAGTAGGGAGGTCTTGCTGCAGCTATATAGGGCATTGGTGAGGCCGCAGCTGGAGTACTGTGTGCAGTTTTGGTCGCCGTGCTTACGCAAGGATATTTTGGCCTTGGAGGGAGTGCAGAGGAGGTTTACTAAACTGATACCGGAGTTGAGGGGGTTGAGCTATGAGGAGAGGCTGAATAAACTAGGCTTGTACTCGTTAGAGTTTAGAAGAATGAGGGGAGATCTCATTGAGACATATAAGGTGATGAATGGGATGGATAGGATAGAGGTGGAGAGACTCCTCCCGCTCAGAAAGGACAGTAGGACTAGGGGGCACAGCCTCAAGATAAAGGGGGGGGGGGCGGTTTAGAACAGAGTTGAGGAGGAACTTCTTCACTCAAAGGGTGGTGAATCTCTGGAATTCTCTGCCCGTTGAAGTGGTGGAGGCTGCCTCGTTAAATATTTTTAAGACGCGGGTTGATAGGTTTTTGATAAGCGAGGAGATTAAGGGTTATGGGGAGAGAGCGGGAAAGTGGAACTGAGCCACGACAGATCAGCCATGATCTTATTGAATGGCGGGGCAGGCTCGAAGGGCTAGATGGCCTACTCCTGCTCCTAGTTCTTATGTTCTTATGGCACTGTCTATACTTTTTGCTGCCTTGGAAAAGCAGCCAGCATAATTCCGGACCCTATGCATCCAGGACATCCTCTTCCACCTTCATCCATCAAGAAAAAAATACAAAATTCTGAGGACACGTACCAACCAACTCAAGAACAGCTTCTTTCCCGCTGCCAAGAGACTTTTGAATGGACTGTCTCTCATTAAGTTGATCTTTCTCTACAACCTCTCTATGACTGTAACGTTACAATTTGCACTCTCTCATTTCCTTCCCTATGAATGGTATGCTTTGTCTGTATAGTACGCAAGAAATAATACTTTTCACTAACACGTGACAATAAATCAAAAATTAATGCAGGGTGAGATATATTGTGGAACTTTGTAGAAGATGGGTTTATGGTTATTGAGAGGCCAGCAACCAAAATGATTAATATAGAATCATAGAATATTTATAGCACATAAGTAGGCCATTTGACCCATCATGTCTGTGCTGGTTCTCTGTGACTGACTCAGCTCTTCTCACTCTGCTGCCTTTTCCTCTTTCCCCTGCAAATCTTCTCTGATTAATTGATTATCCATTTCTCTTCATGTAGCCATGATTGAAATACTTCACCACTGATTAAGGCAGCGTATTCCAGGTCCTAACAACTCACTGAATGAAAGATTTATCAGCATTTCATCTCTGGTTCTTTTTGCCACTTTAAATCTGTTTCCTTTCTATTTACTCAGTCAGGGATCCTCATGATTTCAAACAGCTTCATCAAACCTCCTCTCAACCACCTCTTCTTAAAGGAGAACAACTCCAACTTCTCCAGTCTATCAACATTACTGAAGTCTCTTTTAAGAACAATTCTTGTAAATCTTTTCTGCACCCTTGCCAATTCGTTTACATCTTTCTTAGAGTACAGTACCCAGAACTGGATGCAATGCTCCAGTTGAGGATGATCCACTGTTTTATAAAGGTTCACCTTGACTTCTTTGCTCCTGTACTCTGAGCTGGATTTTGTGGGTCACCGTGGGCAGGAAATCAGGTGGGTGGATCTATAAAACAGGAGTTAGTTGAATTGACTTTTTAAAAGAATGTTCTGAGTTGTTTTATTGAAAATATTGTGTGTTTTCAAATGCTGTGATTGTCTTTGATGCTGTGGTGCAATTTATCACAGCTGTCAAAATGTCAGCAGAACTTTCAGAGCAGATTGTTGGATGTTGATCTGCCTGAAACTTCCTCAGTGAGGTGTAACTTTTTAACAAGAAATTTTTTTTTTAGCTTTGCAATTATAGAACATCAAACAGACTGGAAAATCCTCCAAAGAAGAATAGTGTAGTTATATTCATGTTTAGTTAACACATGGAGGAGATAAGTGCTCTACTAAGCGTCCTGTTCACTTATTTAATATTGCCTTTTATCATCCTTTCTATCGAAATATAATTTCATTTTTCCAGAACTAAATTTCATCTATGTGTCCACTCATTCTACTTGCTGATTTGTGTCCTTTTGAAGTCTACCACTATCATCCTCACAGTTCAGAATACTTCCAAGGTTTGTCATATGGAGATTTTGAAATTGTGCCTTGTGCAGGTCATTAATGTAGGTAACATCCTCCAGTCTGAAAAGCAACCATGCAGCACTGCTCATCGTTTTCTGTAACTCAGTCACCAGAGGAGTGTCCCAGAGATCTGTTCTGGGACCCTTGCTGTTTATGATTTTTATAAATGACCTGAATGAGGAAGTGGAGGGATGGGTTGGTAAGTTTGCCGATGACACGAAGGTTGGAGGTGTTGTGGATAGTTTGGAGAGATGTCAGAAGTTGTAGCGTGACATAGGCTGCAAGACTGGGCGGAAAAGTGGCAGACGGACTTCAACCCGGATAAGTGTGTGGTCGTTCATTTTGGCAGGTCAAATGGGATGAAGGAATATAATATTAAGGGTAACATTCTTAGCAGTGTGGAAGATCAGAAGGATCTTGGGGTCGGGGTTCATTGGACTCTCAAATCAGCTTCGCAGGTAGGGGATGTGGTTAAGAAGGCGTATGGTGTACTGGCTTTCAGCAATCGAGGAATTGAGTTTAAGAGTCGGTAGATAATGCTGCAGCTGTCTAAGACCCTGGTCAGACCCTACTTAGAGTACTGTGCTGAGTTCTGGTCACCTCATTACAGGAAGGATGTGGAAGCCATAGAAAGGGTGCAGAGGAGATTTACAATGATGTTGCCTGGATTGGATGGCATGCCTTATGAGGTTAGGTTGAGAGAGCTTGGTCTTTTTTCCTTGGAGAGACGAAGGATGAGAGGTGAACTGATAGAGCTGTATAAGATGTTGAGAGGTATTGATTGGGTGAATTCTCAGAGGCTTTTTCCCAGGGCTGAAATGGCTGCCACAAGAGGACAGAGGTTTAGGGTGCTGGGGAGTAGGTACAGAGGAGATGTCAGGGGTAAGTTTTTCACTCAGAGGGTGGTAGGTACGTGGAATTGGCAGCTGGCGGTGGTGTTGGAGACAGATTCGACAGGGTCTTTTAAGAGACTTCTGGATGAGTACATGGGACTTAGTAGGATTGAGGGTTATAGGTAAGCCTAGTAGGTGGAGATGTGATCGGCATAACTTGTGGACCGAAGGGCCTGTTTGTGCTGTAGTTTTTCTATGTTCTATGTTCTAACTCAGTCAACTTCATATCCATGGTGCAACAAGCCCTTTTATTCCATGTGCTTCAATTTTGCTGACAAGCATGTTAATGTGGCACTTTCTCAAATGCCTTTTGGAAATTTTTGGATGGCCCTCATCAACCTTGTCCGTTACTGCACCAAAAAACTCAAAAATAGTTAAACAGGATATGCCCATAACAAATTCATTATGCTTTCCTTAATCTACATTTGACCAGGTGAACACTAATTTGTCCCAGATTATAATTTTATAAAATTTCCCACCACTCAGATTAAACAAACTTTTAAACAGGGTGTAATATTTGCAATTCTCCAATCCTCTGGCATTACCCTCATATTTACGGAGGATTGGATGATTATGGTCAGTGCCTTCATAATTTCCACCCTTACTTCCCTCTGTCCTTGGGTGCATCCCATCTGATCCTTGGGACTTAACAACTTTTAAGTGTAGCCAACTTTTGTAACATTTGCTCTGAATCAATTTTTATCTTGTTATTTCATATTTCTTCTCTTTCACTATGACTTTGCAGCATATTCGTTTTTGGTAAAGACAGATACAAAGTAGTTATTTATTATCCTAGCCATATCCTCGCCTTTTTGTATAAATGCCCTCTTTGGTTCCTTATCAAACCCATTTTTCTTTTTTAATAACTGTTTACAATGTCTACTGTTATAATCCCTGTGGTAGAACCATAAACCAAAGCTACCAGAGAACTTGCAATTTAAATTGACAATAAGGTTTCACTTTTTGCAGCATTTATTTTAACATGAATTAGAACTAATGTAAACCAAACATGAATTAAAAACTTAAAAAAGTAAATTTCACTTTAAGTAGCTGATACAATGAAAGCAAACACCTGCACCACTCCCTGCACAAATGTAGTATGGTTGCAGTGGGGACAGTGACGTCCTGGTGTTTCACTGGCAAGAAGATGCTAGGTGTAGATAATGGCATTGTGCTGGTTTTGAGTAGATAGTTGGTCTCCAATCTCACAGCGAAATGTTAAAAATGCCAGGCTTTCTGAATGGTTATATTTAAAACTATCTATATAATTTCAAAGTAAAATGGAGTTGGGAGTCTAAAAGATAGTTAATCCACATTGCTGCCTGCATACAAAACCCATGTAATTCTTATTGCTCTGGGGATAGACTTTAGGAAGGGATTGTTCTTAGCAAGGCATTATAATATTGGGCTCCAGGTTTTTTCTTGGGATATTCTGCTATCTCACAGACAAGGTAAGTTTGCATGAATTTGAAGAGAGAGAGCAGAGAAATAGATGCAGCCATTCTCTTTTTCACTACACAGAAATTGGACAGTCATGATTGGATTGAACAGATCAAGTCCCTGAAAATTTAACTGAGATTATAAGATTTCTCCAATTTTGGCTTGACAAGTGAACTTCAATGCACATGAATTTGATGATTAGAAGTTATCAGTTGAAAATGGAAAAGCAAGCAAGTCATTGGATGCCGTGATTAATTATTGAGCTGATTCTTGAAATATGTGAAGTCCTCTTAAGGGACAGAGTGGAGTGTAGCTGTAATGGGGATGTTTTGGTCTTTTTTGAAAGTTAAGTTCTTCCCTGGGGTTTGCTGACAAAAATAGTATTCCATCAATCTAAAATAAACTAAAAGCAGAAAATGCTAGATTAACTCTGTTGCCAGACCTGCTGAGTTTATGTTTTGAGTTCCTTCTGCAGAATGAACTAGGATTGCTAGTATTTAGTCTATGTTGTTATGAGTTTGGTAACTCTTAAAACTTGAAATCATATTGTGTGATTGTAAAGATGCACTGTCACAGACCTCATTAATGCACACAAAAGATACTTATAAGAATTGTATGACAACCTCATGACTGTAACTAGCTGCTAAAATGTGTCTCCTCTTGGGAGTTTTTCTCACCATGGGGTGTTTCCACATTCTGAGCCCCAATTTGTCTCACAGGCAATGTGACCGTTACTTCGCTGTGTTGCCCTTAAAGGGACAATCACCGCAGTGATCTTTCCAGTCAGTTTCTGGCGATTCACATAACTTCTTAAATGTTGTTGGGCATCATGGAAATTATACCATGCACATCAGATGTAAGGTATGAATTGGTGAGTGTGGAGTCACATGTCGACCAGACCAAATAATGACAGATTCCTGACCCTAAAAGGCAGTAGAGAACCAAATGGGTTTTGTGTGGTAATCTGATAGTTTATAGTCACCATCCCTGAGACAATTTCTTAATTAATTGCACATTAGTCTGGGCCTCTGGTCCAATTGTGTTACCACAATGCCACTGTGTCCACTACAATAGATAGAATTCAATGAGCTGATAGCTGATGTGCAACCACAGAGATTTTGTGGGAACTGCTATGATGCACATGTGGCAACCTAACATTCCAAACACTTCTATACCAAGAAATCAAATTCAGAACTGATTCCTAGCGGGTGAATGATTCTTCTTCAAACTTGGTTTGTAACACTTATGAGGAATCCCAGAAGTGAAGCACAAGGTAGTCCAAAGGGAATCAGCTGACCACCACGTACACCATTGAATAAACTTTTGTTGATGTTGAAGGTGCATGTCAAGTGCTCAAACAAGTGAGGAATCATCATGACATCTTTGCACAGCAGAGAGGATTACAAATGGAGAGAGGAATGTCAGGGCACTTATCAATGATCTTTTGAGGAGAACATTGAGGAGGAGAAGGATCATAATGAGCGCTATAAGACCAGTGATGTGTGCTCCTTTCTGGATTGCTATACAGTGGACAGTTGGTAACCCAGTTAATTGACTGTTAAATGGCTCTGGTGGATGTTGGTGTTCCCTTTGGCTGGCTCCCTAATAACATTTTAGCCCTGTGGGGGCAGTGGGAATTTGGTATAATTCAGCATATGTCAAAAGTTCAGCATTTGATTTGGTGAGCAGAAGAGAGTTAGTATCCTGTTCTAATTGTTTTGAGAATTGTGCAGATTCCACTGTTCTGTTATTGTCAAGTCTTGCCTAAAGAAGTTTCATTTTCTTATCTTTTTAGATTTTCTAGTTAGCAGCCGAATAGATAATTTTGTAAATGCTATTGCCAGGTTTTGTGAGGTGATACTTTGAAAGCTTTAACATAGCTTTAAAATTTGTACATGATTCCTAACTAGTTCTTTGAAGCATATAATAGCTAAACCAAAAAAAGCAAATTTGATCTTTATGTACCATTTCTGAAAACATGGTATAAGTTACAAGTTTGATATTTTCACACATTTCAAGTAACAAAATTGATCAAATCAATTTGACAAATGATTTTGCTTTTTGTTGCTTTAAGTTTTGAAGTGAATTCTGTGATAAAATATGGTCTAAAAGCATCTTGAGTTGCATTCTAAATTTATGCCAAATAGAAGAGAGAATCGCTGCTGTGTGTGCTATTGTGCAGTCAGTCTCAGGAGTACTTTATGGATTGAGAGTATACCAGCTGAAATCCATCTTGATGACAATGTTTTCCTTTAATTTACCTTTGACTCTTGATGCCAAAGTACAATTATAGTTGTTCAGAATTAGCCCCTGTCCAGTATGTGATGCAATTGTTACATGGAGCAAATTAAAGGTACAAAATGAGAGTTCAGTATAGAACATATTACTACCAGGTTTGTCTTGGAGGTAAACTTAGTTTGCGTGGTACTACATTTAAGAAAGACTTCTGTCATTTGAATGGCTTAATTAGACCTTGTGTTTATAATACCACCGTATCATTCTCTGTCAAATATCTCAAAGTGCTTTGTATTCACTGCAAATAGAAGGACTGTATTTCAACGAGACAAATGCAGCAGGACTTTTGTTTATTTACTTATTAGTGCCACAAGTAGGCCTACATTAACACTGCAATGAAGATGCTGTGAAAATTCCTTAGTTGCCACAGTCTGGCACCTGTTTGGGTACACTGAGGGAGAAGTTATTGCTCACTTGGATTGTGATCACAAGCCTTGAGTGAGGCATGAACTCAATCTTTTAATTCACATGTTCCCATGCCCTCAATTTGATGAACTGTCATTATTGTAAGTTCCACCAAGGAGAGAAAAATATTGCTTTGTGATCTACTTATATTTTGCTATTGGGACAAAATGGTGTTGAACTTGCCACAATATATAGTGCCATATTTCACAATGTGTGGTAAGCTGAAACAAACATTTGTCCTGTACTACAAAGATTTGTCATTACTAACAAAGAGCCAGAGATGGTTTACTTGTTTTATGTACCTTTGCATTCACTGCTATTTTAATGGCTGCTCCTTTCATGGCTGTAATCATAATTTTGCACAAGCTGTAGGGATGGTTAGTGCTGTAGATCAGGAGGGTTTTAAGTTCTTTTACAATCCATATGATAAGGAGGCATCCATCTCCAATGGACATGTACATCCTGCTTGTTGCCATGTTCTGAACTACAAGTCTGAACAAACAATCTTATTATTGTAGCACATTGTTCTGACCTTAGAGCAATGCACAGCTTTTAATCATGTTTGTTTATTCATTGAGTTCAACCCATTTTGCAACTTTTTATGCCTGGAAGTTTTACCAGTGATTTTGTTTATCTGTTGCGAAATGTGGTGGTAGGGAGACAGCAGTTCAATGGTAATGTCACTAGACTAGTAAGCCAAAGTCCATGCTAATACACTGGAGACATTGGTTCAAAATCCACCAATGGGAGCTATTAGAAGTTTTTAAGAAATCAGTTAATAAATAAACCTGGATTTGAAAGCTAATCTCAGCAATGATAAGCATGAAACTATCATTAATTGTTGTAAAAACCCATCTGATTCACTAATCCTTAACTGGTCTTGCCTACATGTGCTTCTGGACCCTAAAAAATGTGGTTGGATTTTAACTGCCCTCTGAAATGGCCTAGCAAAGCAAGTCAGTTCAAGGGCAATTCAGGATGAGCAACAAATACTGACCTCGCCAGTGACACCCACATTCCATGAAATAATTTTAAAAAAAGCAGAGGGCTTTTAAAGCCAATAGTATCCTGTATTTAATTTAAACTATCTATTGATGCTCCTCCTGAGTTGAATGGCTTCCATAAATCTAAAACGACAATTTTTGATTAAAATCAAATCATTCAAAAATATTGCAGCCTTTTACAAATGCAAGTGCTGGAAAATGAAATGCTAAGTTTTCTATTGTGATCAGTTCATGTTAAGCACCCTCAGGCCATATGTAGCATACTCAGCTGAAAATTAATGTTCTGTTTAATTTGTGTCTTTCCGTAACCGCCAAACAGCTTGTCATAATATGGTGTGGATTAATTTTATGCTTCTGGATTCCAACTCTGTATTTTATCCCAAATCTAGGTGGCGTGTATGCAATTTATTAATGCACTTGTGACCACTCCTGATGATTTAGACTTGCGGATACATATACGAAATGAATTTGTACGCTGCGGGCTGAGAGAGTTACTGCCGGTAAGAGCCATATGAGTTAATACCTGTTTATTGTGGATAAATCTGGATGATTGTATAGATTTACTAATTGCCTATGGATAGCATGGGCATGAGATGAGACTCACTGATATGAGTCTCAAAATTGCTAGTTAGCCCCCCATTCATAGTTCTCCTATTTTAGAACCAATAGTAATATTAGTGGCATGCACGTCCCCAAGCTGAGAAGTTGTTTTGGGACTGTGAACTTCTATGACACCTGTTTCCAAGACTATAGTGTTCAGCATTTGCCTTTCATTCCTCACATTTCTGGCTTCTCTGTTATCTAATTATAATGTGATCGTGAGGTTTGTAACATTGACATAAATAAATGAATTCAGGGTCCAAATAATAACAATCAGCTGGATTAAAAAGCAAATTATGCAGTCTTAGTTATTTGAGTTGCAATTTTAAATTAAGTTAATGTGCTTTTAAAAGTTTTTTTGAAATGGTAAAAGACTATTTCTTAATCATATTCCTGAACTGCATTATTAAAAAAGTTGGTTAATTTCCACATCGATAATTTATCTTTCTTCTGCTGTATAAATTAGGCTGCAATGCATTACTACTGCTAATTTATTTTCCACAGGACTTGAGATTAAATAAAAATGATGCACTGGATATTCAACTGAAAGTATTTGATGAGCACAAAGAAGAAGACATGATTGAATTTTCACATCGCATAGAAGATATTCGATCTGAACTAGAATATCCTTTCTTTGTAGCACACTGTTTCCATAGTCATTATGTAAACTGGCATATTACCGATAAATGCAAAAAAACCCTTGATTTATCAAAGAATGAGAGTTTGAGAAATTTATTTATTTGGAAAATGCATTAAATGTAGTCCCGTCTTCCCAGGAATCAATCTGGTAAATCTTCGCTGCACTCTTTCCTTAGCAGGAATCCCTCAGATCAGGAAGTCACAGTTGCACACAGTATTCTAGGCGCGGCCTCTCCAAGGCCCTGTATAACGGGCAGCACTCTGAAAGCTAGTGATTTTTGCTACCAGATAAACCTGTTGGACTTTAACCTGGTGTTGTGAGACTTCTTACTGTGTTTACCCCGGTCCAACGCAGGCATCTCCACATCATAACTGCAGCAAGACATTCCTGCCCCTGTACTCTAATTCTCTTGCTATGAAGGCTAACATGCTATTTGCCGCCTTCACCACCTGCTGCAACTGCATGTTTACTTTCGGCAACTGGTGTCCATGGACACCCAGGTCTCATTGTGCATTCCCCCCTCTCAAACTAGAGCCATTCAGATAATCTGCCTTCCTGTTTTTGCTACCAAAGTACATAACCTCAGATTTATCCAAATTCTACTGCATCTGCCATACCTTTTTTCTTCAACTGTTGTCATTAGTACCAATGTGTACCACGATCGCTGGCAGTCCACATTCCCTTTGCAGAACATCCTGTAGCCGCTCTGAGACCACCTTGACCTCAACACTGGGATGGCAACAGAACACCCTGGTGTGTTGTTCATGGCCACTTCACATTGAATCCCCGATAACAATTATACTTGCACACATTTTACTCTTCTCCCATGCAGCAGAGTCAGCTGTGATGCAACAAATTTGGCTGTTGCTGCTTTCTCCTGAGAGGCCATTGCCTCAAAAGTATTCAAAATGGTATATCTGTTTTCCAAGGGAATGGCCACAGGATATTCATGCACTGCTCTGCCTGATGGTCACCTGTTCCCTGCCTGCCTTTGGAGTCTTAACCTGCAGTGTGATCACCTCTTTATACATGCTATCCACAATACTCTCTGCTCACACAATGTGCCCAGCCGCCCGCTGCAGCTCCAAAACCTGGGCTTCCAGGTGCTGTAGCTGGAGACACTTCCTGCACACAAACTGACCACAGGCACTGGATATGTTCCCAGCTTCCCACATGGAGCAGATAGAGCTCACTATGTCTTTTGAGCTCCTCTGGCATGATTTGCCCCTTTAAATTCTTCCTTTTGGAAAATCTGTAAAATCAAATAATATCAATTACTGTCAGGCCCTTCTTCCTGAGTTCTCATTACCAGTAAATACTAAGCTGACCATACTCACCTAATCAGTTCCTTCCACTTGCCTTCCGTCACTTTTGAATCCTGACTTCACCTCTGGAACTCCGAACTCCCAAGCTAACGTTTAGATTTCTCACTGCATTCTCATGGTTTTTCCCATGATGTCACTTTTTTCCAGACTTCCCAGGAGGGGGTTGTTTGGTATATCCAGCCGGTCTAGGTCGGATGGGGATGTTAGTTGGGTTTGCCGGGGTGGGGGATGCAAAATCCTGTGAGTTCACAGAGGTGGGGAGTGGTGTGATTAGTCACTGGGTTGGGGAGCCCTTTGGGTGTAGGGCGAGTCTTGTGTGGGGAGCTTTCTTCGTCTTTAAAATAATTGCGCAGAATTTAGAAGAGGTTTTATGTTTTAGATTTTCTGAGAAACTGTTACTGAGCATCTGTGATTCTATGAACTATTGGCAATATCCTGACAAACAACTGAAGTTAGTGATTGATGTCCGTTTTTTGGATGGTTCACAACTCTGCAATTGCCAAGAGGAGGTTGGTGTTTCTGGACCATTGCCTTAGTGCTTTCCTTGGAAGTTCTGAGAGGGATCCCCCCATGTATGTTAGGGACCACCTTCAATTGATGCTGGGGAGCCTGGAAGTTGCGGCCCAATGTAACCTGTTTTCTGAATCTTTGAGATACTGATGCTATTCATAGTGCTGATTGATAACTGATTTAACAAAAAAGGAAGTAGTATTTTTCAAACTTTTATCTCCTAGCCTGGGAATACTAATCTAATGTTTTAAAACCTTGTCAATGCATGCTAATCTGTTACTCTATGCAATATATTTTCCTTAACCATTGCTGTACTGAAATTAATGATGTTTATAATATGCTGTCCAACACAGTGAAGGACACAGATGCTGAATGTTATTTTCTTTCCATTCTTCAACACCTGTTGTTGATAAGGAATGACTATTTTGTGAGGTAAGCTTTTATTTGTGATATTCTGCATGGATTTATACCACGAATGTCAGCAATTCATTTGTCATATATGTATGAAAACTTACCCCTCACATTTGTGGTGGGAAGCAGGAACCTTTTGATCTTAATTAAGTAACTAAGAAATTAACAAAGTCAAATTGATTTTATGAGGCTACTTTGTCATTGCACAATCTCATTACCAGCGCACACAGATTGCAAATTGGGCAAACTTAATTAAATAGCCAAAATAATTTAACTAGTTCCTGCCCTGAATTTAGCAGGTTCTGCACTATCTTCTTGCTCATCATTGTTGTTCATCTTGGTTGAGAGGGCATTGGTTTCAAAACGGTATGTCTTCAAGAAGTTTTAGTAATCTCTTGTAGATTAACTGTAAATCTTACTTAACTACTAGAGCTATTACACATAAAACAAAATGGTACAATCGAGGAATTGTCTCCATGCTTAGATCTTTAGACAACTCCATTTAACACCACACGAACTCAGGGTCTGGGTCATATGCCTCTTACATCATTGTTGAGAGGTGCTGTACTACTACAACTGATGTCAGACTCTTGTGAACAATCTCTGAAACATTCTTGGGATCAAACCTGCAACATATCTGACACCTGACTGTGATTCTCCTGAATGAAATATTTAAGTGCTGTCACCAGTGGGAAAATCGGTGTGTTTTATTCTCTGGCACAGGCAGCACTCCTGAGGTGGCATTCAATGTCTTAAAATTTGAAAACAATGTCCCCACATGAGTCACAATGGGCAAAATGCATCTGATGTGTGAGGGTCTCGAATCAGCGATCAACTGTTTACCTGACATTCAAGAACATGTCCTGTTCTTTCTTCTCTCAGAAGAACTGAAGGAAGAATAACCCACTCACACTAACGCAGAAAATGTTTCATGTTGGATGTTTTGTGAGACCAATCTTTGAGTTTTAACTGTGGATTTACCTTCACAGTCTCTATGAAAAAATCATTTAAGCCTGTAACTGAACTGCTCCCCAAACATTTAGAACATCACAAGACCAATTAGATGTTTCACACATTGTCCATTTAAAATATGTGATATAACTGAATCAAAGCTGCAGTTTTCCCCATGTCAAATGCATCTCAATGGCTCTTTTTCTCACACATACTCACTCAAGATAAGAGAATGAGGTGTAGTTCTGAAATCATACCTAGGGCAGGAGCATCAGGGTGGCACGATGCACGAGGGTTTTGAGCATGTATACAATAAAACCAAGAGATATAGATTAGCACGTATAATGCCTCAAGAGTTCCCAATCCCATTTAATTTTTGGAAGGCAAACACTCCCCACATAGGGAGGAAGAGTTACCCCAATACCAGCCCTTGCACACCTCCAAGTGACCAGTTGCCCGCCATCTCACTTGTAGATGTTGAAATTGAGATAACTGTCATCAAAAAATTTGCATTCTTGCCTAGCACTTTTATCATGACCTCATGATGTTGCAGAATGCCAATGAATTGCATTGAGGAAACCCTTGCTGATATGGGGAAAACCTGCTGACTCTGCACAGATAGTGACCCAAGCTGCGAATTGAATCTGGGTCTCTGGCACTGTGAGGCAGCAGTGCTAACCACTGTGTCACTGTGCCGCCCTTATGGCAGTATATGCTATAACATATACCATGGGGAAGATATTGCCCCTGGGCTAATAACCCAGGCTGTGGCAAACCAGGTTCGAATCCCACCACGGCAACTGGTAAAATTTTAATTCAATAAAATTTTGTGTTAAAAGCCGAATGAAACCATTGTTCAAGGAAATTGACCAGCAGCAAGGCCAGTACTTCAGGATGAACTGTAGTTCAATGAATCATGCAGGAGGCTTACCTAAAAAAAGGGCTGTCAACCTCATGAAGCTGCAGTACAGGACTACTTGTGTACCAGACAGCATAAGCAGCAAATGATAAACAGAGCTAATTGATCCCACAACCAACGGGTCAGATCTAAGTCCTACCACATTCAGCCTTGAATGGTGGTGGACAATGAAACAACTTGCCCTCAATTCTCCCCATCTTTAATGATCGTATTTCAATGCAAAAAGTGAAACATTTGCTGCAATCTTCAGGCAGAAATGCCAAGTGAATGATCCATCTTGGCCTATTCAGAGGTACCTGGCATCACACGTTGCAATTCTACATGATATCAAGACATTGAAGACACTGGATATTGCAAAGACAATGAACCCTGACAATATTGTGCTCCAGAATTTGTCATGCCCCAAGCCATGCTATCCAATAAAGCTGCAATACAAGCATTTACCCACAACGTGGAAAATTAGCTGTGTCCTGTATGCAAAAAGCAGAACATATCCAACTTGGTTAATTACCGCCCCATCAGTCTACTGTTAATTATCAGTAAAGTGATGGAATGAATCATCAACAGCTCTATCAGGCAGCATATGCTTAGTAAGAACCTGCTCACTGGTACTCATTTTGGGCCTGCCAGGGCCACATGTCTCCTGACTCCATGAGATGAGAGTCACTGCCCTTAATATCAAGGCTACATTTGACTGATTGTGGTATTAAAGGACCCAGGCAAAATTGGAATCGGATAACAATCTGTTAGTTAGTGTCCATAGAACCATAGAATCTGTACAGTGCTGAAAGAGGTCTTCCCACCCATCAAGTCTGCACCGACTCTCTGAAAGAACCTCAGGCCCTCTACTCTGCCCTAATCATTTGCATTTACCATGGCTAATCCACCTAACCTGCACACCTTTGGTCAGTGGAAGAAAACCAGGGTCACCCAGGCAGATAATGCCGAGTACAGAGGAAGGTTGTTATGGTTGTTGGTGAATCATCTGAGCTCCAGGATATTGTTCTTCAGGGTAGTGTCCCAGGTTCAATCATCTTCTTCTGCCTCCCAATATCATAAGGCCAGGAGTGGGGGTGTTTGCTTATGACTGCACAATGTTCAGCACTATTTGTGATTCCTCAGACTGAAACAGCCCATGTTCAGATGCAACAAGACCTCGACAATATCCAAGCTTGGGCTGACAAGTGGCAAGTAACATTGCAAGTAACAAACAAGTTCCAGGCAATGAACTGGAGGTTAAATTGGAGAGGCAATTTGTGAAATATCCATCCTCATTCTTTGCAAGAGGTTTTCTAGTAGTTTATACCATTTTTCTGACTAGGCATTATTTGAAGATTTTTATTTGGTGTGATGTCTTCATGCTCTCGCTGTTGTACTGGACCTCCATATTATCTCATTTTGGGCAGAGAGCTAAGGAAACACAGCAAATCAAGATCTGGATAGCAAAGTCAGGAGTTATCACTGAACTAATAAATGCACAAATCTCATTTGCGATATTTATCAAATAATTTCAGTGTGGGATGAGAATTGTTGCCATCTGTATATTGGAGCCAAACTTCTTTCAAAGTGGATACGTGGCGAAAAACTGCAGCAGGCGACGGTGCAGAGGGACCTCGGGGTCCTTGTGCATGAATCGCAAAAACCCAGCTTGCAGGTGCAGCAGGTGGTCAGGAAGGCGAATGGGATGCTGGCCTTCATAGCGAGGGGGATTGAATATAAAAGTAGGGAGGTCTTGCTGCAGCTGTATAGGGCATTGGTGAGGCCGCAGCTGGAGTACTGTGTGCAGTTTTGGGCGCCGCACCTGCGCAAGGATATTTTGGCCCTGGAGGGAGTGCAGAGGAGGTTTACTAGGCTGATACCGGAGCTGAGGGGATTGAGCTATGAGGAGAGGCTGAATAAACTAGGCTTGTACTCGTTAGAGTTTAGAAGAATGAGGGGAGATCTCATTGAGACGTATAAGATGATGAATGGGATGGATAGGATGGAGGTGGAGAGACTCTTCCCGCTCAAAAAAGACAGTAGGACTAGGGGGCACAGCCTCAAGATAAAGGGGAGGCGGTTTAGAACGGAGTTGAGGAGGAACTTCTTCACTCAAAGGGTGGTGAATCTCTGGAATTCTCTGCCCGTTGAAGTGGTGGAGGCTACCTCGCTAAATATTTTTAAGAAGCGGGTTGATGGGTTTTTGATAAGAGAAGGGATTAAGGGTTATGGGGAGAGGGCGGGAAAGTGGAACTGAGCCACGACAGATCAGCCATGATCTTATTGAATGGCGGGGCAGGCTCGAAGGGCTAGATGGCCTACTCCTGCTCCTATTTCTTATGTTCTTATGTTCTTATAATCTAACAATAATGAGATCGAGTACTATTCTGCACATTAATACTGTCAGAAATTTGTATATTTTGGATTCACTGTAAAATAAATGAATTAATTTGCTTCTCTTTTTTTGTAGGCCACAGTATTTCAAGATAATAGAAGAATGTGTTTCCCAGATAGTGTTACATCGCAGTGGTACGGATCCTGACTTCACATACCGCAAACGATTAGATGTGAACTTTGATCATCTTGTTGGTGAGCAATATTTCTGTAGAAGGAATTGAACTAGATTTAATTAATACAGTGTTTGAGGAACTTTCTTTGTTGATGCCAATAAGACTATGAAACTAAATCACGTGCTTATCCTATTTGCAGATATTTGTGTTGACAAAGCAAAAGCCAATGAGTGTGAACAAAGACTTTCTGAGCTTACTAGAAAGGTAAGAAATACTACTATATATTTGATGCTGTTGTCATAAGAACACTTTTGTCTTAACTTCCTTGCTAATGTAAAATGTTTCCCAATGGTGTTGCAAAAGATAAATTGAACAGAAATAAATACTGTGATAGCAGGCAGCTTTTAGGATTTTTTTTATTGTACACAAATAAGAAATAACATTCCAAACAGGTATGAAATGTGAAATGTAAGAAATAGCAGTAGACAATGGGTCTCTGAGCCAGCTGGACCATTGACAATAACCTTTTTTTTTCTGCCTGAACTTACTTTCCTGCCCCTTCCCCTTGATTTTCTGAGTAGTCAAAAATTTATCTATGGCAACCTTGAATTTATTCAATGATGGAGCATCCCTGTGTTGGAGAATTCCAAAGATTCACAACCCTCTGAGTGAAGATGCTTCTCCTTATCTCAGGCTTACACGAGGCCATAGTATTTCATTTTTCCTTTACCCTGAGATTGTGCCACCGTGTTCTAGATGCTCTTGCTGGGGGATCAACCCCTGTGTTTATCCTTATTTTTCAATGAGAACATCTCCCATTCTTCTGAAGCCGAATGAGTATAGGCCCACTTTACTCAGCATTTATTAAATGACAACCCTCTCATTCTAAGAACTATTTTGATGAACCTTTATTTGCTGCCTCCAAGGCAAGTACAGAGATGGAAATCAATATTGCATGTTGTGCTTCACATGTGAACTCACCAAAACTCTCTTCCAATTGTAGTAAAACAACAATTTATTCCAATCCCCTTGCAATTAAAGTCAACATGTTGGGGCAATTCAGCAGTGCAACAGGCCGGGAGACAAAAGCAGAAACCATTTAGCAGGCTTCCCACTGGGCACCATGGTCTCTGCGCATCTCCTGCTGCCAGATTTCTGAGGTCATCAGCTCCAGGCATTGGGCAGTGCCAAGGGGATGTGGCCTATTGGGGCGTAGGGCCCATGCGGGGGAGATTGGTGGGGGTGGGTGGGGCCTGCTGCCAGTCTGTACTTGGGATCAGTGACAAAGGAAGGGTGGATAGCAAGGGAAGGGCGGGTAGGATGTCCAGACTTGGGGGGAGGGGGGGTGATGGATGTGCAGTGGCCCACTCAGTGCTATGCTGTCGACCTCTCCAGCAGGAATAGGCCCCTTGATTTTTATTGTGATTCACACTAGGCTACTGTGATGCAGAGTGTGGGAGACTTGTTTTGAAAATCTTGCTTTAAAAAACCACTGGGGTTTACTCCACATTTTACTCAAATTAGACACTTAGAATTCTTTTGGGAGAATCTGGGCCGTTATTTGCCTTTCTAATTCTTAATGTACATGCATGCTAAATTTATGTATTCCCTCTTGTAGAGTCTTAGAGCATGGAAACAGGCCCTTCAGCCCAACTTGTCCATGCTGCCCAGGTTTTACCATTAAGCGAGCCCCAATCGCCTGTGTTTGACCCATATGCCCTCTAGTTTTAGATCTTTGGGAAAAGATGTTAACTATCTACCTTATCTAATACATTCAAATCTCTCTATGCACAAGAAAATTTATAAGTTTAACATTTTTTTCACAAATTCTATTTTATTGTTACTACTAAAGTGAATAGCCTCACACTTTCCCAGGTTAAACTCCATCTGCTACTCTGTTGCCCACTCAGGTAATGTGTCTATATCTCTTGCAGCATCTTTGTTTCCTTCACATAGCTTACATTTCTAACTAGCTCATCATTATCAAATTTTGATACATTTCTATATCTAAGCTTGATACAGATTCGAAATAATTGAGGTCTCAGCACTAGTCCTCATAGTACTCCATTAATCATAGCTTGCCAATTTTAAAATGCACATGTATCCTATTTCTGTCTATTACCCAGTCCTCCATCCATGTTAACATATAACCCCCAGCTCCGCCCTTATCCTGTGTGATAATCCTTTGTGTGGCACCTTATTAAATGTTTTTTTAGAAATCCAAATATATTGCATCTACTGATTGCCCGTTATCTCCCCAAATTGGCTGGAATTCTCCCGTCCCACTTGCCATGGGAATTGTAGCTGGCGGGGGTGGACGAACCGTGCAGAGGTCCATTGACCTCGGGCGGGATTCTTTGTTTTTGAGGTGAGCAAGGCTGGACAATCCCACCCTTGTCTGTGTTTGATCATATTTTGATTTTCTTGGCACATTGTTAAGACTTCTTTAACAATATGTTCTAAAATTTTCCCAATGACTGATGCCAGGCTAATTCCCTGTTGTTCCCTATTTATGTTCTCCCTCAATTTCTCTTGTTTCTTGCTCATAGAAATGTTTTGTTTTATTGGAGTGGGGCATGAGGAGTTGAAAACATACATTCTTATTCATTTAACTGTTTTGATTAGAACAGAACAAGCCTGAGAAGAATGTATTTTCCAAATATTCACAAAATCAAAATGCATTCTTTGCTTACAGTTTCACTGGAAGGCAGAGGCCAAGTCTAGACCAGTGTTACAAATATAAAATTGTGGAAATTTCCTCTGCTCACAAGGCCATTCTTGTGAATAAATTTGTTTTAAAATTTCATTATAAAAGATTAACAAAATATAATCAAAACCGTTTTATGTGGAATGATACATGTATCACAGCATTCTCAAAAATAAAAGCACACTTAATAGTGCTGAGATGTTTTTCGAATCAACAGAATCTGGCACCTTTAAGGTTGGTGATATTTTATTTTACAGTTTGATGAAGAATTTACAGCCCGGCAAGAGGCAGAGGCCCAAATGCAGAAGAAAGAAGAAAGAATCAATGAGCTTGAAGCAGAATTGCAGAACCTCAAAGCTCAGGTAATGGAATGTGCTGAATGATTTCTTTGATTTCCGAACTGTCCTTGGTTGCTATCTAGAAACTGATTGATTATAATTCATAATTTGAGTAGGCAAAATAAAAATATTTATTTTGCTATTCTGTTACAGTTTTGGATTTTTAAAATGTTGCCAGTTGTCATTCTGCAGGTCCAAAATGCCTGAGGCTGTAAAATGCAGCGTTTGTGCAATAACAATTAACGTTGTTGGTTCAAGATTGATTTCAGGTTTTTTGGACTCCTGTTAATTAAACCTTTGCTTAGTTTCAGTTGGTGTTAGCGCCTGATGTCACCCTTGTCCTGAGTAATTAGCCAGAGCGGGTAGAGGATCCGCTGCACTTAGATTCACTGCTTCATACAGATCTTTATCCGAATACAGGAAATTATTTCTTCAGTTATTTACTTGGCTCACCCCGTGATTGAGGTTTCTGTGCAGAAAAAGATAACACACCACCATTGATTGAGAATATTCTGATAATATTTCAATTTTCAAAGTAAGTATAGGTACATTTAAGGCAGGCTGAACTACAATTCATTGAAGGATTGAGAGAGCATCAGAGATCATGCTTAAGAATGTGCTTTATTTGATGAGCTGTGTATTTGATTTTTGTTTTGAACGACTGAATATTACACACAAATGGAAAAAGACTATACTGCAACAGTACTGTTCAGTAATATGGAAATATTTGTATTTCATGAACGATTGAACAGGCAGACTAGAAAAACTAATGTACTCAAGGAATAGCCTAGACATTGTTTTCTATTTTTAAAAAAACAAATTTCAGTTTCGTTGAAGCAGTGATCAAGGCCATTTCTCACTGATGCCTACGAAATGTCAAAAGTACAGAAGTTCTTGTTTCTGTTAAATCCCAGTGAGGAGGTTCTCTGATTGAATGAATCCCATTTTGAAAGACCTGAGTTGTACAAGTGGAGAATAGAAAAGCTGCCTGGTGCAAGGGGAAATATTAGGGTAAATTTCTTGTTCCGTTTGCCATGGAAATTGTAGCAGGTGGGACAGAAAATTTGGCAGGCCATTTGAAGATCTGTTAATTTCTGGTGGGAATTTCCAGTCCTCGGACATGCGAGGCTGTAAAATTCCCCCATTGTCTTTTGCTTTGGAAATGAGGCTGGTCCTTGGATCATTTATAAAGGATTTGCAGTGTCTGCAAAGATAAATTTCTAGCTGGTGAAGTTTAGCAAGTGTATGTACATGATAATCCATATTTGAAATAACAGTAGAATGACAAATATATCACATCTCTGACAGCAGTTTGGACTTTGTCCATTATTTTTAAAACACTGAAATGTACTTCTGTAATTGTACATAATTTAAGTACAATTTGGACGAACATAAGCCAACACGTTAAATCGTAACTTTATGAATTTCTTACTAACGTGTGTAAATTTCTCTGTTAATTCCCAGTACTACCAGTGTTGTGATGTAGCATTGAGCACAGGCCAGGTTCTTCTTAAGGTGAAGGGTGGGGAGAAATAACGAAGGTGTTCTTCCCAAAAGCTTCTTGCACAAACCCTGGCAATTGATCAATTGGACTGGAATTGGAATGTACCTCATGTGCTTTGTGACACACTATGGCACAGTGATTTGCTTGCCACATTTTATATTATTGATGACCTGTGGGTGCCTGTCACTGCTTCACAGGCAGCTGTCCAGAGGTGGGAGTGAAGCAAAATTGCCCCCTGGAATGTGAGTTGGAGTATTAGCCCAAACCATTTTCAGGTGTAGGCATTCAAATATGTTAGAACAGCGAAGCCACTTCTCGTATATAAACCCATGTTGAAGTCTTAGAAGAACACGTTGTTTGAGTGAAAGTTTTTTTTGTAAGTGTTAGTTGCTTTGGCCATGCTAAGTTGCCCCTTAGTGTCCCGGGATGCCTAGTTTAGAGGGATTAGCTGGGTAAATATGTGGGATTACGGGTGGGTGAGATTGTTGTCAGTGCAGACTCGATAGGACGAATGGCTTTCTTCTGCACTGTAGGGTTTCTGTGATTCATCCTCTGCAGATCATGTGTTTGGTTCCCATTGTAAAGTTTGCAATGTGCAGCTTTTGTACGTAATGCAGAAATTTGATTTTAGGAGGGAGCATGCAAAAGGTGCAGAGAGAAGGATTGATAACTATGAAGATAAAGAGGCATGAATAAGTTCAATAAAACTATATAATATGAATCTTGAATTGTACAAACATATTATCTTATTATTTTTGCTCTGTCTGCTCAGGGGAAAATATCTACAAGGTTCTTTGCAACTCCAGTTGCAATACTGATTTAATGGGATGGTGAGAAGTGTCTGAATTCCCAACCTCAGCTACTGAAAGATTATGATACGCCTGATGGTTGATCAAATTAACCTTGCATGGATTAGATTGGCTGGGCGACTCATTTATGCTTTTTGGTGATTATTTTCTTACTAGCATTTCAGTGAATCAACATTACAACTTGCAAATCAGAGCTGAGGTTGCAAGCTTGGAGACACCGTAGCATTTTGCAACTGTATCAGGTTGAGCCTTCGCAAAACACTTTTTTTATGCATATACATTTCCAATATGGTTGAACAGTAGTTTTTCATGCCTATATTTTTGAAGAATTTTTTTTACACAATTACCAATCGTGGTCATTTTGAATGAATATTCAATGTTTTTGTTCTATTTTATACTACTTCATGACCAAAAGTTGTGATTCTTTCAACTTAAAATGCCATCTTACGGAATTTAGTCAAATATCGTTCTTGTGCATCCTCAAAATGTCACTTGTACGTTGTATTTGAGGGCCTAAGGCAGCTAGGATTCCTGCTGTTTTCAGATGTATGAGAAAGAAAGTAGAAACCAAAAATGGAGAGAGGAAAGGTAGTTGGAAGATCATCGGAGAATCAGTTAAGAGAAAAAACATAAAATAGAAGAACAAGAAGGATCTTGTTTCCTCCCACACTCCAAACATGTGTGGGTTAGGTTGATTAGCCATGCTAAGTTAATACTTAGGCTTTTGGCATGCTGGCCTTCATCATCAAGGGGATGAGCAAGGTATGTACATGAGTTACAGATACAGGGCCTGGGTGGGATTCTTGTTGGTGCAGGCTTGATGGGTCAAATGGCCTCCTCTGCACTGTCGGAATTCTATGATTCTTCTTGATCAAGGCCCAACCAGGCCCATACATTGCCATCCTCTTCTGCCTGGCTGAATGTATTCACATGTAGAACGACTTCTCCTTAACTTCAGCTCATTTCCTTCAAATAAGATGTGTTGCTATGGGTACCTGCATAGGTTCTATCTTTGTCTACCCTTTTCTGAGATATACATAGAACATTCTTTGCTTGATTCCTACTCAGACCTATCCCTCGTATACATTTCCAGTGCATTTATGACTATCAATGCCTTTTTCCTGGAAAATATCATCGACTTTGCTTCCAATTTCCATCCTTCTCTTACCGTCTCTCTATAAATCCTCCCTTGTCTTCTTAACCTCACTGTCTTCGTTAATGGGGATAGGCTTTCAATCAGTATTCACCATAAGCCCACTGATTCTTAAAACTCTCTTAATTAAACTTTCTTGCACTGTAATTTCTAAATTGCTGTGTTCCATTCTCCCACTTTATTTGTCTCCATCGCATCTTTTTGGACAATATTGTCTTCCCTGCTAGTAGTTCTGATTCGTCATCGTTTTTCCTTACCCAGGATTCTCCTCCAATTGAAGTAAGAGAAAACAGGGAATTATAGACCAATAAGCTTAACATTAATTGTGGAGAAAATTCTCAAATTCATTATCAAGGACTTTATAGCAGAGCATTTAGAAAGCAGTGGCAGGATCAGACAGAGTCAGGATGGATTTATAAGAACATAAGAACATAAGAAATAGGAGCAGGAGTAGGCCATCCAGCCCTTCGAGCCTGCCCCGCCATTCAATAAGATCATGGCTGATCTGTCGCTGCTCAGTTCCACTTTCCCGCCCTCTCCCCATAACCCTTAATCCCCTCTCCTATCAAAAACCCATCAACCCGCGTCTTAAAAATATTTAGCGAGGCAGCCTCCACCACTTCAACGGGCAGAGAATTCCAGAGATTCACCACCCTTTGAGTGAAGAAGTTCCTCCTCAACTCCATTCTAAACCACCCCCCTTTTATCTTGAGGCTGTGCCCCCTAGTCCTATTGTCTTTTTTGAGCGGGAAGAGTCTTTCCACTTCTATCCTATCCATCCCATTCATCATCTTATACGTCTCAATGAGATCTCCTCTCATTCTTCTAAACTCTAACGAGTACAAGCCCAGTTTATTCAGCCTCTCCTCATGATTATGAAATCATGCTTGACAAATCTCTTGGAATTCTTTGAAGATGTAACTCGTCAAGTTGACAAGGGGGAACCAGTCGATGTGGTATATTTAGACTTTCAGAAAGCGTTTGACAAAGTCCTCCACAAGAGATTATCGTGCAAGATCAAAGCGCATGGGATTGGAGGAAAAATATTGAGATGGATAGAAAACTGGTTGACAAAGAGGAAACAAAGAATAGGAATTAACGGATGCTTTTCAGATTGGCAGGCAGTAACTAGTGGGGTGTCAGGGATCAGTGCTGGGAATCCAGTTATTCACAATATATTTTAATGATTTGGATGTGGGAACAAAATGTAACCTCAAAGTTTGCAGACAGTACCAAGTTGGATGGGAGGGCGAACTGTGACAAGAATGCAAAGATCCTTCAGAAGGATCCAGACAGGTTGAGTGAGTAGGCTAATCAATGGCAGATGCAGTATAATTTGGACAAGTGTGAAGTTATTCACCTTGGAAGCAAAAACAAGAAGGCAGATTACTACCTGAATGGCTGTAAATTGGGAGAGGGCAGTGTGTGGTGGGACCTGGGTGACCTTGTGCATCAGTCACTGAAGGTGAGCGTGCAGGTGCAGCAGGCAGTAAAGAAGGCAAATGGCATTTTGGCCTTCATTGCAAAAGGTTTTGAGTACAGGAGCAGGGATGTGTTTTGGCAACGATACTGGGCCGCAGTGAGGCCACACCTAACGTGTTGTGTGCAGTTTTGGGCTCCTTTTCTAAAGAAGGATATTCTTGCTCTTGAGAGAGTGCAGCGAAGGTTTATCAGGCTGATTCTTGGGGTGGCAGGACTGCAGTATGAGGAGAGATTGACTAGGTTAGGATTGTTTTCGCTGGAGCCCAGAACCAGGGGTCACAGTCTGAGGATTCAGGGTAGGCCATTTAGGATGGAGGTGAGGACTCATTTCTTCACCCAAACAGTAGTGAGCCTGTGGAATTCATTATCACAGGAAATAGTTGATGCCAAGACATTGAATGTATTCAAAAGGCAGCTGGATATAGCACTTGGGGCAAATGGGATCCAAGGCTGTGGGGGAGAAAGCACAAATTAGGCCAATAGGTTGTATGATCAGTCATGATCCTAATGAATGGCAGAGCAGGCTCAAAGGGCCAAATGGCTTCCTCCTGCTCCTATCTTCTATGTTTCTATGTAACTAGATGCTTTGTAAAGTAAATCTATCTCCATATCTTTTGCAAATTCCTTTACTCAAGGATTTCAAACTGACAATGCATCTGTGCAGTTTCTAAATTTATTGTCCGAAGTTTAATATTCATACATAAGATGGGTAGTTTACAATATTGTGACTAAGAGTTTCCTTTTCTTACAGTCTGAGGGGAGATGGTGGTCGTGGGGTCGGGGGGGGTGGGGGGAGAAGACAAAAGAGAGACAGGTGGAAGGGAGCATGTCCAGAGTGTGTGGGGACTTGATTGTGCTATAACTGCATTTCTGAGGCAGTGGGAAGTGTGGACAGAGTCATTGGATGGAAGGCTGGTTTGTATGATGGACTGGACTTTGTTCACAACCCTTTGTATCTTTTTGTGGCCTTGGACAGAGCAGGCTGTGATGGAACGAGAAAGAATGCTTTCTTTGGTCATCTGTAAAAGTTGGTGAGAGTCGTGGCAGATGTGCCAAATTTCCTTAACCTCCCGAGGAAGTAAAGTCGTTGGTGGGCTTTCATAACTATACTGTTGGCATGGATGGACCAGGCCAGATTGTTGGTGACCTGGACACTGAGAAACTTGAAGCTCCCAACCATTCCCACTTTGTCCCTGTTGATGTTGACAGGGTAAGAAGTCTCACAACACCAGGTTAGAGTCCAACCAGTTTATTTGATAGTAATCTCACAACCTTTCAGAAACGGTGTTCCTTTGTCAGGTGTTTGGAAGGTTCTAATCAAAGAAGGGCATATAAAGTCACATACAGTTTACAGAATACTGATTAGAATGCAAGTCTTACAGCTAACCTGGTATTCAAGTCTTAAAGATGCAGACAATGTGAGTGGAGATAGCATTAGCATAGGTTAAAGAGTATTGTCTCTAGACAGGACAGTAAGTGAGATTTTACAAGCCCAGGCAAGTCATGGGGGTTACAGATAGTGCGACATGAATCCAAGATCCCGGTTGAGGCTGTTTTCGTGTATGGAACTTGGCTATCAGTCTCTGCTCAGCGACTCTGCGCTGTCATGTGTCATGAAGGCTGCCTTGAAAGATGCCCTCATAAGAACAGGATATGGCGCTCAACTCAGGGATCGGCAGTTCTGACGCACCACAACGTAAAACTGCACTGACCCCCTCAGAAGACAGACATGGGACACAGTGAACAGAGTACCCTTCGTCGTTCAGTACTTCCCCGGAGCGGAGAAGCTACGACATCTTCAGAGTCTTCAGCACATCATTGATGAAGACGAACATCTCACCAGGGCCATCCCCACACCCCCACTTATTGCCTTCAAACAACCGCACAACCTCAAACAGAGTGTTGTTTGCAACAACTACCCAGCCTTCAGGAGAATAGTGACCACAATACCACACAACCCTGCCATAGCAACCTCTGCAAGACATGCCGGATCATCGACATGGATGACATCATCTCATGTGAGAACACCATCCAGCAGGTACACGGCACATACTCTTGCAACTTGGCCAACATTGTCCACCTAATACGCTGCAGGAAAGGATGTCCTGAAGCATGGTCCATTGGGGAGACCATGCAGACGCTACAACAATGGATGAATGAACATCACTTGACAATAACTAGGCAAGACTGTCCCCTTCCTGTTGGCGAGCACTTCAGCGGTCACGGGCATTCAGTCTCTGATCTTCGGGTAAGCGTTTTCCAAGGCAGCCTTCATGACGCACGACAGCGCAAAGTTGTTGAGCAGAGACTAATAGCCAAGTTCCGCACACATGAGCACAGCCTCAACCAGGATTTTGGGTTCATGTCACACTATCTGTAACCCCCATGACTTGCCTGGGCTTGCAAAATCTCACTTACTGTCCTGTCTAGAGACAATACACATCTCTTTAACCTATACTAATGCTATTTCCACTCACATTGTCCGCATCTTTAAGACTTGAATAGCAGGTTAGCTGTAAAGACTTGCATTCTAATCAGTGTTCTGTAAACTGTGTGTGACTTTATATGCCCTTCTCTGATCAGAACCTTCCAAACACCTGACGAAGGAACATCGTTTCTGAAAGGTTGTGAGATTACTATCAGATAAACTGGTTGGACTCTAACCTGGTGTTGTGAGACTTCTCACTGTGTTTACCCCAGTCCAACGCCGGCATCCCTAATCATGACTACCATTGATGTAGGCAGGAGCATGTCCCTCACTGTGCATCCTGAAGTCGATGACTATTTCCTTTGTTTTCTTGACATTGAGGGAGAGATGATTGTTGTTGCACCAGTTCACCAGATTCTCTATCACTTTCCTATATCCTGTATCATTGTTTGAGATCCGACCACTATGGAGGTGTCATCAGAAAACTTGAAAATCGAGTTGGTGGGGAATTGGCCACACAATCATAGGTATAATAGGAGTATTGTAGGGGGATATATACAGTCTTGTGGGGCACTGGTGTTGAGGATGATCATGGAGAAGGTATTGTTGTTTATCCTTGCTGATTGCAGCCTGTGGGTTAGGAAGTCGAGGATCCAGTCACAGAGGGAGGAGCCAAGCCCCAGGCCATAGAGTTTGGAGATGAGTTTCGTAGGAATAATGGTACAGGTATGAGCTAGAGAATCTGGTGAACTGGTGCAGCAACAATAATCTCTCCCTCGATGTCAACAAAACGAAGGAGGTTGTCAATGACTTCAGGAAGTGTAGTGGAGAACTTGCCCCTGTCTACATCAACAGCAACAAAGTAGAAATGGCTGAAAGCTTCAAGTTTGTAGGTGTCCAGATCACCAACAACCTGTCCTGATCCCCCCTGTGCCAACATTATTGTTAAAGTAGACCAATGCCTCTACTTACTTAGAATCATAGAATCCCTACAATGCAGAAGGAGGCCATTTGGCCCATCGAGTCTGCAGCAACCACATTCCCACCCAGGCCCTATTCCTGTAACCCCACATATTTACCCTGTTAATTCCCCTAACACTAGGGTCAATTTAGCATGGCCAATCAACCTAACATGCACATCTTTAAACTGTGGGAAGTAACCAGAGCACCTGGAGGAAACCCATGTAGACACGGGGAGAATGTGCAGACTCCACACAGACACTCACCCGAGGCCAGAATTGAACCCAGGTGTCTGGTGCTGTGAGGCAGCAGTGCTAACCACTGTGCCACCATGTTGCCCAGAAGATGAAGGAAATTTCGTATGTCAGCTACAACTTCCACCAAGTTTTACAGCTGCACCATAGAAAACACTCTGTCTGGTTGTACCACAGCTTGATATGGTTCCTGCTCTGCCTAAGACTGCAAGGAACTACAGAAGATTGTGGCTATAGACCAATCTATCACACAGACCAGCCTCCCATTCGTTGACTCTGTTTACAATTTTCACTGTCGCAGCCAGCATAATAAGGACCCCACACACCCCAACATTCTCTCTTTCACCACCATCTGTTGGGAAAAAGATTCAAAAGTCTGAGGTCACGTACCAACTGACTCAAGAATAACTTCTTCCCTGCTGCCATCAGACCTTTGAATGGAACTACCTTGCGCTAAGTTGATCCTTCTCTGCACCCTAGCTATGATTGTAACACTATATCTGTACTTTCTCATTTCCCTCTCTATGAACAGTATGTTTTGTCTGCATAGCGTACAAAAAAACAATATATTTCACTGTATACATGTGACAATAAATCAAATCAATTTTGATTTGATCAGATCAATCCATTTTGCTCACCTTTTATATTCTTTCTTTCCTGCCTCCAATTCGTAGTCTACCCGCTCCAGCTGTTATTCCAAAATGCAGCCATCTCAATGAAAAATCCAGAAGTTCTGAAATTCCCATTTTCAGAATCATGCAACTTTTAAATTGCAGCATATAGGGTCCCACCAACCCTTTCATCTGTTATAGAAAGCCAGAGGTTTCTGCTTTCACTGCTCAATGGCTGTTTTGTTTTCTCAATCCTGACTCCTTGCTGTCTCAAAGTAGGACGTAAAATCTCAGCCACAATGTCTAATAGTGCATTAGTAATACAATTAAATCAAAGAAAATAATAAGTTAAAATTAAAGATGCTTAATCTTAATGCACAAAACATTAATAGCAAGATACATGAAGTAATGGCACAAATGGAGCTAAATTTGACATAGTAGCCATTATGGAGGTGTGTTGCAGGGCTATAAAGTTTGCAAAGGGCTATTGAAGAATGAAATCCTTCCTGATTTTAGTCCTAACTGGCCTTGGTGTAATATTAAAATTATACCTCCTTTTTCCTTATTTTCACCACCAGAGGAAATAGCTTCTATCTAATTTATTGAATCTCTTTATCATCATCTGCCCTATTTTGAATGCGTTATCTTTTAAAGACATTAATGAGATCACCATCAATCTTCTGAATTCCAGACAATACAACCAAGTTTGGCAATCTGTCCTTATTCTTTAAATCCAAGTATTTTTGTTGAATCTGCACTGTACCGCTTTCAAGACTAATATACCTTTTCTGAGGTTTGGTACCCCAAACTGAATCCAATATAACTGAAGCTTTGCTTTCTCACTTTTGAAATAAAAGTTACATTCCATTGAATCATTGACCTCCTGTGCTGCACTATTCAATCAGCCAGTCAGGTCTCCACTGGGTCTTTTCTGTATCTGTGCATTAGCTTTTAGTGATTTGTGTACAATAGCTTATAAATTTCTTCACTACTGCACAACTGCTGTCCTCTCAGTATCAAGAAAATATTTTGATTTATTGTTGGTCTCCAAAGCGAATGACCTTATACTTCCCACTCATGAATTTTAATTTGCTGTGGTTTTGTCTGCTTACTTAATTTGTCTGTGTCTCTCTGCAACAGTGCAATTTATTATGCCTTTTTGCTCTTTCATCCAAATCATTCATGTATAATGGTAAAACATTGAGGCTTTATTACAGCTCTCTGGAGAATATCATTAGTTGCAATTTGTCAATCATGCACTGTTTTCTTTAACCCTAATCTGTCTCTTACTTCGCAGTCAGTTGCCAGTCCATATCATAAGATTGGGGCCAATTAGCTCAGTTGGGTAGCAGGCTGAAGTGTGGTTCAGAATAATACCAACACAAACAGTGTGGATTTGATTGTTGTTCCAGCTGAGCTAAACTTGGGACCTGTCTCTTCACCCTGCCTCTGAGAGTGGAAGGGAATGGCATGAAAAAGCTTTGGCAGGTAGAAAAAAGGAAAACCCAAAGGGTATTTTAAAAAATATATAAAGAGCAAGAGAATGTCTAGGGAAAGAGTAGGACCAATTCGGGACGATATTGGTACTTTTTGTGCTGACACATATGGTGTGGATACAGTCCTCGATGAATGCTTTCAGTTGCTCTTCACAATGAAAAAGGACAATGCGTGAGTTGATACCAAGATGAAGGACTGAAATATTAGAGGAAATTAACCTAGATAGAGCCGGAGGTACTACCGGGTTTAGCAGCCTTAGAAGTAAACAAATCCATGGACCCAGATGAGATATACCCCAGGCTGTTGAGGGAGGAGATATTGAGGCACTGGTAATAATTTCCAAATCTTCCCTGCCACATGTGAGATGTCAGAGGACTACACCAGGTAGGGATTGACCCAGGAAATTTTAGCCAGTCAATCTAACCTTGCTGGTGCGGTAGTTACCAGAAAGAATTCTGAGAGACAGAACATACTTACGCTTGGAAAGAGACAAATTAATCAGAGACAATCAACATGGATTTGTTAAGGGAAGGTCATATTTGACATGTTTAATCAAATTGTTTGAAGAGGCAACCAGCAGTATTAATGATGGTAATGCATTTGATGTGGTCTTATAGATTTTAGTAAAGCTTTTGATAAGGTCCCTCATAGCAGACTAGGCAAAAAAAAAGGCGAATGGAATCCAAAATGGCAGAAAGGCAGGAAGCACAGGGTGATGGGAGAGGGATGATCCTGTGACTGAAAGTCTGTTTCCAGTGGCGCTCAGCAGGTCTTGATGCTGGTACCCTTGCTATTTGTGGTATACATTAATGATTTTGATTTAAATGTAGGGGTGGTAGCATGGTAAATAATTAAGACGATTGCCATAGACTGCATAGTGGACTGGTCAGGTGGGCAGAACAGTAGTAAATGGAATTCAATCAGCAAAAGTGTGAGATAATGCACTTGGGGAGGGCTAACAAGGCAAAGGATTACACTGAATGGTAGGACCCTGGAAAGTAGTGAAGATCAGAGGTACCTTCGAGTGCGTATCCACAGATCCCGGAAAGTGGCAGCGCAGATAGATAAAGTGGGATACTTACCTTTATTAGCCAAGGCATAGAGTACAAGAGCAGGCATGTCATGCTGGAACTGTATAAAATGCTACTTAGGCCACAAGTGGAGGACTGCATGCAGTTCTAGTCATCCTAATGTGGGAAAGATGTGATTGCACTGGAGTGGATGCAGAGGAGATTTACTAGGACCCTGCCTGGGCTGGAGTGTCTGAGCTATGAGGAAAGATTGGATAGGCTGGGGTTGTTTTCTTTGGAGCAGTGAAGGTTGAAAGGGGACGTGACAGAGGTTTATAAAATTTTAAACAGCGTAGATAGGGTGAATGAGAAAATGCTTTCTCCATTAGTAGGTGTACTAATGGGGGTGTAAGAGGTAGAAGGCTAAAAGGGGATTTGAGGAGAACCTTTTGATCCAGGGAATCAAAGTCTGGAGCTTACTGCCTGACAGGGTGGTTGAGTCATAAACTCTCATAACATTTAAGAAGGATTTAGATATTTACTTGCACTGCCATAACCTCCAGAGCTATGGACCAGGTGTTGGAAAATGGGATTAATGTTGTCAGATCTTTGACTGGCATGATGTGTTGAATAGCCTCTTTCTATGCTGTAAACATCTCTGAATCTAAAGCATTTCTGATTGAAAACTGTCCAGAAAATATCTTCAGTTGAAGCATCAACAGACAATGAGCTGAGGACCTGTGTTCAGGCAGAGTGCACATGAATGAACAACAAGGTTACTTCCAGGTTTTTGTGCTTACGTTACATAAGAACATAAGAAATAGGAGCAGGAGTAGGCCATCTAGCCCTTCGAGCCTGCCCCGCCATTCAATAAGATCATGGCTGATCTGTCGTGGCTCAGTTTCACCTTCCTGCCCTCTCCCCATAACCCTTAATCTCCTCTCATCAAAAACCCATCAACCCGCGTCTTAAAAATATTTAGCGAGGCAGCCTCCACCACTTCAACAGGCAGAGAATTCCAGAGATTCACCACCCTTTGAGTGAAGAAGTTCCTCCTCAACTCCGTTCTAAACCGCCCCCCCTTTATCTTGAGGCTGTGCCCCCTAGTCCTACTGTCTTCTTGATCATCTCTTGTGAGGAACCTTATCAAATGCCTTTAGGAAATCCATAAACAGCATCCTGGAAAACAGCATGGAGCTGCATAGTGTATGTAGTGCCTGATTTAAATTTACTTTAAATCTCATTAGCAGACTTGGGACTGAAATCTCCAGGCCCATTAACATCCCCATCCCCACCAGGAGTGTTTCATTCCAGCAGGGTTTACAGTAGTTTATCACTTGCAGGGAGCTGGTGGCCCAATTCTGCTGGAGTAAAGGGGGGCAATTGAGGCTCCCCAGAGGATCGGCTGCTGGGGGTTGTGCACCCTGGGCATTGGCACCTTGGCAGTGCCAACCTTAGCCCCCTGGCACTGCCCAAGGGACAAAGTGTCAATGCCCAGGGGGCATTGTGGCACTGCCCACCAGGCATGGGGCAGTGCCAAAGGAATGGGGCTTAATAGGAGGTGGGATTGATGGGACAGGACCTCTGGGCAGGTGGGTGGAACTGGCTGAGGTTGGCCTGAGAGACCTACAATCAGGTCGTGAGGGTTTCAGTTTTTGCACAGCTGGCGTTGCAGGGCCAAGGGGGCTGGCCAGCAATTGGAAGGCCAGCAGACAGGGGTCACTGCAAAGGCACTGATCTCAGTGCTGACAGATTGGCACGTGTGCCGTGGCCCCCTCGGTGCTATGCTGCCGACCTCGCCAGCAGGAATAGGCCTTGCCCACTGATTTCTCGAGTGAATCACGCACTAGTGCACTCAGTGGTGCACATTGTGGGTGATCCTTTTGTAAACTCCTGCTGAAAAAGGGTGTGATTTGTTCCAGTTTTCACACAAATTTGACCACTTCGCATTTTTTTGGGAGAATTGCCCTCGCAATATTTGTTCTGTTAGGCCAACAAGGTAGAAGCACAGGTGGCTTAGTTGTACAGGGGTTGGGAGAATGGGAAGGTAAGCTTGTTTGGTGTCTCACTAAGTGGTATGGAAACTGTTTATTGGCACCCCATTACTATATACACCTCCAAAGTACAACCCTTTATGGATGCTGTTTCCAAGCTGGCTCCTTCCAGCATCTACTGAAGGCAGTCCACTATCTTGTGAGCGGTACTGTTCTCCAGTTCCATATTAACCCTTGCACTACCCAAACAGCCATACATTAAACTTTCATACCCCTCCCTCCCTCCCAAGCCCTTACCCAAATATATTTGCAATATAATCTTTCCTCGTCTCTCCAGTCTTCTTCCTCCCCCCACCATCAAGTCTCTGACTTTATAAGTTCCGATTTTCCAGATGCTTGACAATTCTTCTGGATTCCATTCTGCCATGTTTGGAGAAATTGTAATCTTGGTTTTTGGTTGATTTGTTGGTTTGGCACTCTGTTTCTGATAATTGATTGTTTCCATTTGATTTACTTTCTGTGCTCTTTTGTGTTGAATTTCTCTTTATTGAACACCTGTTTGCTCTGTTCAGACAGTGTAAACTTGTCCCTTTTTTTCAAAGGGAATGTTCATTCTGTTTATTCCGAGACTGAATTCAGATTTTCTTTTTCCATGTGACCTGTTTCAAAAATGGAACTTCATCCCTGGTTGTCTCACAAACGTTTGTTTGCTCTCTTATTTCCCAATCCTTTATCAAGCTTATGATTATTTTCATTCAGCTCAGCAATTACTCTGCTGGGTTCAGTTATTTTATTTCAGAGTTATCTGCTTTTAAAGTCTGGATTTTCTCATCTGTACTGCACATTTCATCTTTCATGTCCTTCATATTGAGTCAAAATTCAAGAATTTCATCAGTTTTGACTGTGTTGTGTGTGTGTGTGTATTCAGCCAACTATTCCGCTTCATCAGCAATTCCTTTTCCTGTTCCAGACACTTTTCATGATACCTGATAGATAAATCTGATACTTGAAGTTCACCCAGTTCTAATTTTTCATTATTAACCTCATCTTTCTGTCTGTGAACGTTGGTTCTTTGCACTGAATAGTTTTCCCTGAGTGGAGCCTAATTCTTGTTTGCTATCCTTCAAGCTCACATTCATTAATTTTACCTTTCTCCAGTTGACTTTTCATGTCACTTTGTGAGAGCTTTTACTTTCCCTTGCAACTTTCAACTTTTTCTTAACATTATAGATTCTTGATTTTCATTTCAGCCATTTCGAATTTTCAATAACCTAATTGTTCTCAGTATGTTTGATGTACACAGTAAAAAGTCTGACAACACCAGGTTTAAGCCCAACAGATTTATTTGATAGTAAACTCACAAGCTTTCAGGGTTTGTCCCTTCGTCAGGTGAATGGAGAGTTCTGGCCTCAGGCAGAGCAAATAAAGCACAGACAGTTTACAGATTACTGATTAGAATGCGAATCTTTACACCTAGCCTGCTGTTCAAGTCCTAAAGTGGCTGACAATGTGAGTGAAAGGAACACTGATCACAGGTTAAAGAGATGTGTATTGTCTCCATACGGTACAGTAAGTGAGGTTTTGCAAACCCAGGTAAGTCACGGGGGTTACAGACAGTGCGGCATGAACCCAAGATCCCTGTTGAGACCGTCCTCACGTATGCGGAACTTGGCTATCCTTCTCTGCTTAGCGACTCTGCGCTGTCGTGTGTCGTGAAGGCCGCCTTGGAGAATGCTTACCTGAAGGTCAGAGGCTGAATGCCCGTGACCACTGAAATGTTCGCCAACAGGAAGGGAACAGTCTTGCCTGGTGATTGTCGAGCGATGTTCATTCATCCGTTGTCGTAGTGTCTGCATTGTCTCCCCAATGTACCATGCTTCGGGACATCCTTTCTTGCAACGTATCAGGTAGACGACGTTGGCTGAGTTGCAAGAGTATTTACCGTGTACCTGGTGGATGGTATTCTCACGTGATGATGTCATCTGTGTCGATGATCCGGCATGTCTTGCAGAGGTTGCTGTGGCAGGGTTGTGTGGTATTGTGATCACTGTTCTCCTGAAGACTGGGTAGTTTGCTGCGAACAATGGCCTGTTTGAGGTTGCGTGGTTGTCTGAAAGCAAGAAGTGGGGGTGTGGGAATGGCCCTGGCGAGATGTTCGTCTTCATCAATGATATGTTGAAGACTCCGGAGAAGATGTCGTAGCTTCTCTGCTCCGGGGACACCTGATTGTCTACCTGATACATTGCAAGAAAGGATGTCCCGAAGCATGGTACATTGGGGAGACCATGCAGACACTATGACAATGGATGAATGAACATCGCTCGACAATCACCAGGCAAGACTGTTCCCTTCCTGTTGGCGAACACTTCAGTGATCACGGGCATTCAGCCTCTGACCTTCGGGTAAGCATTCTCCAAAGAGGCCTTCACGACACATGACAGTGCAGAGTCGCTAAGCAGAGACCGATAGCCAAGTTACGCACGTATGAGGACGGTCTCAACAGGGATCTTGGGTTCATGTCGCACTATCTGTAACCCCCGTGACTTGCCTAGGTTTGCAAAACCTCACTTACTGTACTGTCTGGAGACAATATGCATCTCTTTAACCTGTTATCAGTGCTCCTTTCACTCACATTGTCGGCCACTTTAGGACTTGAACAGCAGGTTAGGTGTAAAGATTCACATTCTAATCAGTAATCTGTAAACTGTCTGTGCTTTATATGCTCTGTCTGAGGCCAGAACTCTCCATTCACCTGATGAAGGGACAAACCCCGAAAGCTAGTGAGTTTACTATCAAATAAATCGGTTGGACTTAAACCTGGTGTTGTCAGACTTTTTACTGTGTTCATCCCAGTCCAACGCCGGCATATCCACATTATGTTTGATGTACCCAGTGCTTTTTCTTTTAACTCCATGAGCTTCAGATTTAAATCTTCCAATCTTATTTCTGATTTCATTCTTTGCTACAGCAGGGTTTTGTCCTTGCTTTTAATTTTAATTTCACTGTTGGTTATGTCTTCCTCCGGTGAATTCTCCCATTATTTTAGTTCTGTAATCTTGTTACTCATTGTATTGTCTGCTCACAACTTGTAAAGCTGAATTGATTTTCCTTTGAATGTCTTCTCTCTTTCATTCAGCTGGTGTTCAGCTCTTAAGGCTTTTTCTTCTACCCCTTGGCCTCGCCCTGGGGCCCCATATCTCCCTCGCCTCTTTAGTCCTTTATTAGGGATATTCTTGACTTTTTCAAATTTCTAAGCTTTCCACAAGTTTAAAATATTTGTCAAACACATTTGTCCCAACAGTTGTGGTTGAGGATTTGCCGACACTTTGTTTTGTCATAGAGTCATGGACGTTTACAGCATGGAAACAGGCCCTTCAGCCCAACTTGTCCATCCAGTTTTTAACAACTAAGTTGTTCCCAATTGTCCATGTTTGACCCATATCCCTCTGTATCCATGTCTTACCCATTTGCCTCTCCTATTGCCTCTGGCAGCTCGTTCCAGATGCTAATCACCCTCTGTGTGAAAAACTTGCCCCTCTGGACACTTTTGTATCTCTCCCCTCTCATCTTAAAGCTATGCCTTCTAGTTTTAGACTCCCCTACCTTCAGGAAAAAATATTGACTCTATATTATCTGTTCCCCTCGTTATTTTATCGACCTCTATAAAATCACCCCTAAGTCTCCCATACTCCAGAGAAAAAGTCCCAGTCTATCCATCCACTCCATATAACTCAAACCATTAAGTCCCGGTAGCATCCCATTAAATCCTTTCTGCACTCTTTCTAGTTTAGTAATATCATTTCTATAATAGGGTGACCAAAACTGCACACAGTATTCCAAGCGTGGCCTTACCAATGTCTTGTACAACTTCAGGACACCCCAACCCCTGCATTCAGTGTTCTGACCAATAAAACCAAATATGCTGAATGCCTTCTTCGCCACCATGTCCACCTATGACTCCATTTTCAAGAAGCTATGAACCTGCACCCCAGATTTCTTTGTTCTGTCACTCTCTCCAAAGCCCTACCATTAACTGAGTAGGTCCTGCCCTGATTCAGTCTACCAAAATGCATCATCTCGCATTTATCTAAATTAAACTCAATCTGCCATTCATCAGCCCACTGGCCCAATTGATCAAGATCTCGTTGCACTCCAAGATAACCTTCTTCACTGTCCACTGTGCCACCAATCTTGGTGTCATCTGCAAACTTACTAACTGTGCCTCCTAAATTCTCGTCTAAATCATTGATATAAATGACAAATAACAGTGGACCCAGCACCAATCCGAAGCACACCACTGGTCACAAGCCTCTAGTTTGAAAAACAACCCTCTCCAACCACCCTTTGTCTTCTGTCATCAAGCCAATTTTGTATCCAATTGGCTATCTTGCCCTGGATCCCGTGAGATTTAACCTTATGCAATAACCTACCAAGTGGTACCTTGTCAAAGGCCTTGCTAAGGTCCATGTAGACAATGTCAACTGCACTTTCCTCATCTTTCCTTCTTGGTTACCTCTTCAAAAAACTCAATCAAATTCATGAGACATGATATTCCACTCACAAAGCTATGCTGACTGTCCCTAATCAGTTCTTGTTCTTTAAATCCTGTCTCTCCGCTTACCCTCTGATAACTTATCCACTACAGGCATTAGGCCCACTGTCTGTAGTTCCCAGGCTTTTCCATGCAGCCCTTCTTAAACAAAGGCACAACATCTGTCACCCTCCAGTCTTCAGGTACCTCACCTGTGGCTGTCAATGATTCAAATATCTCTACTAGGGGACCCGCAATTTCCTCCCTAGCCTCCCACAAATCCTGGGATACACTTGATCAGGTCCTGGGGATTTATCTTGATGTGCTTTAAGTCTTCCAATACCACCTCCTCTGTAATATGTACACTCCTCAAGACATCACTGTTTATTTCCCCAAGTTCCCTAGCACTCATCTCTTTCTCAACAGGAAATACAAATGAGAAATGTTCATTTAGGATCTTGCCCATTTCGTGTGGATCTACACATAAATGACCTTGTTTATCCTCAAGAGGCCCTCCTCTCTCCCTAGTTACTCTTTTGCCCTTTATGTATTTGTAGAAGCTCTTTGGATTCTCCTTTACCTTATTTGCCAAAGCAATCGCGTGTCCCCTTTCTGTCCCCCTGATTTCTCCCATAACTCTACCCCTACACCCTCTATACTCTTCAAGGAATCCACTTTATCCCAGCTGTTGATGCATGTCATATGCCTCCTTCTTCTTGGAAGAGGGCCTCAATATCTCAAATCATCCAGGGTTCCTACTCTACTAGCCTTGCCCTTCAGCCTAAAAGGAATGTGCTTACCCTGAACACTTTTGACAGTCTCCCACTTACCAGACATCCCTTTGCCTGGCAGCAGACATTCCCCCAATCAACTTTTGATGTTCCCGACTGATATCATCAAAATTGACCTTGCCCTAGTTTAGAATTTTAACTTTGGGCCAGACTTATCATTCTCCATAGCTATCTTAAAATTAATGGAATTATGGCCACTGGTCCCAAAGTGATCCTCACCAGCATTTCTGTCACCTGTCCTTCCTTATTTCCCAAGAAGAGGTCAAGTTTTGCTCCCTCTGTAGTTGGGCCATCAACATACTGCATGAGAAATTCCTCCTGAATATACTCCATAAAATCCAAGGAATTACTTCATCTGCAAATATACTAAGCAATTATAAAAACATGTTATTTGGACAGCATCAGTGGAGAGAAAATAGTGCTAATGTTTCAAGTCAGGATGACCTTCATCAGAGCTGAAGAAAATAGGATGTGATTGTTTTTGTGGGGGTAGGGGGTAGTGGAAGATTGATAGCGAGCCTGCGGTTGCTGGAGATAAAAACGACACTCTTCTCTATAAGATTTCAAAAAGCTATTTGCACCATGTGATAACAAACCTTCCTCTCTTGAAGCTTTTAAAGAATGTTTCATGGTTTGTACAAATCGTTCAGCCAATTGATGGATAATAAGGTTCAGATTTCATATGCTGAATATCATTTACTTGAGATAATCCTCAAATTCTTGTGAAATAACCTGTGAACCATTATTGCTAACAATCTGTTCTATTTTACCAAATTTTGCAAAACTTTTATCAAGCTTATCAATGGCTTGTTCAGATGTGGTAAATCTCATGATAACTTCTGACCATTTTGAGAGTGCATAAATTACGATTAAGAACATGTAACCTCAAACGCACCAGCAAAATCAATATGCAACCATTGCCTTGGTATTTTAGGCCTCTCCCAAGGATGCAGTGAGATAACAGTGGTGTATTTCTTATTTGTGCACAGAATGTCCCACTTTTTCTTTAAACTGAGCATCCAGAGCAACCATTAAAAATAACTGTGCTAATTCCTTTGTCCCAGTTATACGCTACAGGAAATCCTTCGTGACATCGTTGAAGAAATCTTCCATTCAGACTAGCAGGAATGATCACTGCCTCACAATAGATTCTCACTGTAGATGGTTAACTCATGCTTTCTTGACACATATGATTTCAAATCAGGATTCATACTATCAGTTTCAGCTATTGTTCCTTTCAATACTATATCCCTTCCCCATCATGGGATTATTTCTGGTGTATCTCTGAAATTGAGGTGCTGTCACAGGCACATGGTCTACTAGTGAAAAATAAAAAAAAACAAAACTAGTTGATGGCATCTGCTCAACAGGTAAAGCATGATGATACATCAGCATTAGTGTGACACTGTCATTGATGATAATTTATATTGTAGGAGTGTGCAGTTAAGTGACCAACTTTGAAATCAATTTACAGTTAATGGCAGTATGTCTTTATATGGCCCAAAATAATAGTTAAGGGTTGATGATCTGTTCATAAAGTGAAATAACAACCATATAAATAATGATGAAATTCTCATATGCCAAAAATTTTCTAGCTGAGTATAATTAGATTCAGCACTAGTCAGAAACACAAAACAAACATTATTTCTTTTCCCAAAGGCATAATATATGAAACAACTGCCCTATCCCATAACGTGAAATGTCTCAAACAGTAGCGGTAGCTTTGGATTAAAATGAACTAATACTTTAGACTTCTGCAAAGCACCTTTGACATTCTTGTATGTTTTCTCCATATTCTGTTGTCCAGTCCCATGACTGTTTCACACACAGCTATTATTGAACCATTGCATTATTTGCTAAATTAGAAACAAATTTCCCATAATAATTTACTATTCCTTGAAAGGACCTCAACTGTGTTACATGAGGCTTCTAAAATATCTTCCATTTTTTTCGGTGCTTAATGTAGGGTGTTTACTGTCAATAATGTGACCCAAGTACTGACCAGACATCTGGAAAAAAGACACACTTTTCTTTCTTGATACGCAGCCCATGTGCTTGAAGATTTTTCTATGTTGCCTCTGAATTATTCAAATGCTCCTGTTCACTGGACCTGGTTGAATCATCCAGGTAACATTGTACACCAGAGAAACCACATAAAATTTAACCTATCAATCTTTGGAATAGGACTGATACAGATGTTATTCCAAAACACAATCTTTGATAATGAAAAAGACCTTTATGATTAAACATGGTAAGCAATGGTTGAGATTCAGCATCTACATTAATTTGTAAATATTACTGGGAAGGGATTGCCTTGTTAGTAAGAAATGAAATTATATTTATAGAAAAGACTTGTCAGAAATGCGGTGATCATGGAGGAATTCAATATGCAGGTACATTGGGAGAATCAGTTTGGGAGCAGATTTCGGGGCAAAAAAATTGTGGAATGTCTATGACATGGCTTTTTGGAGCAGCTTGCCCACTAGGGAACAGGAAATTCAGGATTTGGTGATGTGTAATGAGGCAGACTTGTTAAGGGAGCTGAAGATAAAGGAACCTTGAGGAGTCATTGACCATAATATGATAGAATTCACCCTGCAGTTTGAGAGGGAGAAGCTGGAATAAATGTGAAAAACTGTGAGGTTATGCACTTTGGTGGGAAGAATAGAGACAGAGACTATTTTCTAAATGGGGTGGGAATTCAGAAATCTGAAGTGCAAAGGGTTGTGGGAGTCTTAATTCAGGATTGTCTTAAGGTTCACTTGCAGTTTGAGTTGGTAATTAGGAAAGTAAATGCAATGTTAGCATTCATTTCAAGAGGACTAGAATACAAAAGCGGGGGTGTATTGCTGAGGCTTTGTCTCAGACCACATTTGAAATATTGTGAGCAATTTTGGGTCCCATATCTAAGGAAGGATGTGCTGGTCTTGGTGAGGGTCTGGAGAATGATTCTGGGAATGAAAGACTTGATATGTAAGGAGATTTTGAGTAATTTGGGCCTGGATCTATACTTGATGGAGTGTAGAAGGATGAGGCGGTGGGGGGGGGGGAATCTCATTGAAACTTAAAAAGTACAAAAAGGCTTGGATCAAGTGGATGTAGCAAAGGTGTTTCAGTAGTAGGAGAAACGAAGATCCAAGGGACAGTGAAGGACAACCCTTTAGAACTGAGCTGAGGAGGAATTTCTTCAGGCGGGGGGTGGGGGTGACACTGTGGAATTGATTACCATGAAGCACACGGAGGCCAAGTCATTGTGTGTATTTAAGACAGACAGGTTCTTGATTGGTAAAAGGATCAAAGATTATGGGGAAAAGGTGAGAGAATGAGGTTGAGAAACACATCAGTCATGATTAGTTGGTGGAGTGGACTCAATTGGTCGAATGGCCTAATTCTGCCCCTATACCTTATGGTCTTATGGCCCTACCATCTTCAGCTGCTTCATCAATGACCATCTTTCTATCATAAGGTCAGACACGGGGATGTTCATTGATGACTGCACAATGATCAGTACTGTTTGTGATTCCTCAGGTTCTGAAGAAGTCCACGTCCAAATGCAGCATCATCTGGACAATATTCAGGGTGAACATTCACTCAACACAGTGCGAAGTAATGACCATCTCCAGCAAAAGAGCATCTAACCATTGCCCCTGGACAGACAATTGCATTACCATAGCTGAATCCTCACTATCAATGTTCTGGGGGTTACCATTGATCAGAAACTGAACTGGACTAGCCATACAAATACTGTGGCTTCAAGAACAGATTAAGAATCCTCGTTGGGTAATCACTACTTGACTCCCCAAAGCCTCTGTACCATAGACAAGACAGTCAGGACTGTGATGAATACTCTTCCCTTGTGATAGCTCTGACAAAGCCTTAAGAAGCTCATCACTATCCAGCCCAATTGAACAGTGGCAAAATGTATACCACCTGCAAGATGCACTATAGGAACTTTCTTTTGGCAGCACTTTTTACGCCCGTGACCACTATTATTTAAAAGGATAACAAGTACTTTCGAACACCATCACTAGGAGGACCCCTGCCAAGTCACTCACTGTCCTGACTTGGAAATATATCGCCATTCTTTCGCTGTCATTGGATCAAAATCCTGGAACACCCTCCCTAACAGCTCAGTAGCTGTACCTACACCTTCGGGACTGCAACTCACTGCCATCTTTTCAAGGACGATTAGGGATGGGCAATAAATGCTGGCGAGTCAGCCACACCCACCTTCTGTAAAATGAACTTTAAAAGAAGTAAACCCCATAGCATTTTTGAAAATTTTGGCACGTAGAATCATCACACTAACATAACATTGCTGGTTTCTAAGAGCCTTAAGGCCATAATCATCTGAACTGTCAGAGCATTTTGATATTTCTAGCTCATAATTCAAGAATAAAAATATTTAGGTTTTAAGGCAAGTTAATATCTTTTATGATTACCTTTTATATGATTTAATTTGGCACAATTTTACAGAATAAAACTTTTTTTGAATGAAAGCCGTATTCATACAAATAAAGCTTTAAATATAATTTTGTATTCAGATGATTAGTATGGAAGCAGCATTTAAACTAAATGAGGCAAATCGAATCATGCATTACTAAAATACAATTTTATGTAAAGTTTAAGTATTGGAGCTCCAAATGTTATTATTTTCAGTGACATTTATCATCACTCTGAAATTTATGCCATCACTATAAAATAGAATCATTGTAGTTATTTCCACCTTGAGCATTAGGCAATTCCTATCTTACTGAAAAATTACCAGTTAATTTTCTGGATAAAGTCGTCCAATGAACAGCTCGTAATGCTGAATATTTTTCCAGTAGATGTATTTGCTATTGTTACGTAAGGCAAGGTAGAAAGTCTTAACACAATAATACAAATTAGAAAATTATTGGGATGTTGTCTCATTTATGACTGGCAAAATCATTTTGTAAAAGCAAAATATTGTGAATGCTGGAAATCTGAAGTAAGCAAAAATGCTGGATAAATGAAAATCTGGTCTCGTAATTGCGCGGTACCTATTTTGCTCCAGTGTTTTTAATATACCTCTATTCACTGTCAAATTCTTCCTGTGTTATCTTTAAGTACAATTCTCTTGTTTGTTGTTGAACTTCTTTGACTATATTGAAGTCAGAAAAAGCTGATAAGGATTGGACATAATGACATGCCTTGTGTTCAATGTTGAGGTTTGATTCTTCATGAGGAAACTCTATTAATTAACCTTATTATTCCACTTAGTCTTTTTAATTCTGATTCATTCATTTTACTGAAAATAAACTAAACAACAATATGCATTGTTTTATTCACAGAGATATTTTTAAAAACGTGATAATAATAATCACAGATTTGTTGCGCTTCCCAGTGCAGGAGCTGTAATGCACATTCAATGTTCAAAATACTGAGCAAATGAAACACACAAATTAACTTATAATTGCATTTAAAATTGCTTTGAAGCTTTCAAATCTGAAGAGAGAATGGAAGGTGCCATTTGGCAAATTGTTCAAGGTCAAATTTGAAATTTTACCATCCAAGAAGGTTCAAACAAAGAAATCCAGACTGACTCCTCAGTGAAGAGGAAGTTCTTTGTTGTAGAAAGTGTCATCTTGTGAATGAGACTGAAAACCAAGGCCTTTCTGCTCTCTCAGTGGACATGAAAGATTGCATAATGCTACCTCTGGTTTCTCTTGATCCTATAAATATTTTAGTTTCAAGACAAGCAAAAGATTGGTGTCCTTCCAATATTTATTTCGCAATCAACATTGCAACAAAAAAAATCAATTTCACATTATTGAGTGCAAATTGGTTACATTATTGTCTGCAAATTGGCTGTTGTGTTTTCTGTCTAATGGATCTGCTTGTCTATTGCTTGTGGACAAGGAACCAAAGGCCTGGTGATGAAATCTAATCATATCATGGCAGCTGTGGAGTATCAGTTCAGTTAAATGAATAGGCCTGGAAGAAAGATATTGCAAAATCCCATCTGGTTTGCTAATATTGTTTTGGAAAGGAAATCTGCCATCCTTACCTGATATGGTCTATATGTGACTCTGAATTAACAACAAAGTCTTTGACTATTAACTGGCCTTGGAAGCCATTCAGTTGTATTCATGAAGGTGGCTCACCATTACGACCACTACCTCAAGGGAAATTAGAAATGGACAATAAATGCTGGTCTTAACAGTGAATAGTATACCCCATGAATGAATAAATAACAGAAAATATAAGAGTGACTATATTTCAAAAGCACTTTATTAGCTGTAAAGTACTTTGGGACATCCTGAGGTCACGAAAGGCACCATATGTAAGGGCAGGTCTTTTAAAATCTGACTATTAATGAATAAAGCTTGTTGATCACACCAGGAAAGAACTTGTATGATTTTGCCGTGTTTCTCTGCAGTATAAATCGGGTCTGACCAACGTACTTGCTATGGCAAGTTAATTAGCAAAGACATTACGTTATTACATTAGGGGGAGGTAGTGGACTGCAATCCAAGCAGATCCGATGGTGACTTTTAAGGGATGTTTTGTCAAGTACAAGTAAGGGATGTTTTTGTCTTTTTATTCCGCAGGTGGAGGTCCACCTCGTTGTCAAATGAGGGGCATGCACACGGTGGGTCATGTGTGGGCTGCTCTTGGAGGTTCCGGGAGTGGCCTAGTACTTCGTGTCAGTGTGTGTGCTTGATCGTGGACTGGTAGACGGGCGCTGCAACAGCTCGGTGACTAGCACTGCTGGCTGTGCAGATACATGGATTTGGGCCTGTGTCTGTGGGAGTTTGTGCATTCTCCCTGTGGTTGCGTGGGTTTCCTCCGGGCACTCCGGTTTCCTCCCACACCCCAAAGATGTGCTCTTAGGCCGATTGGTTTACCAAATTGACACTATTCTCCCCTGAATCTGGCTAAGTTAGGGGTTCCATTCGTAGACACGCAGGGTAGAATAGATGTAGGGCGATGCGGCGGTGCGGGCTCATTGGGCCGAAGGGCCTGTTTCTCGTGCTGGGTTGTTCTTTGCTCTTTGTAAGTACATGAATAGGATGGGAGTAGAGGGATATGGTCCCCGGAAGGGTAGGGGGTTTTAGTTCAGTCAGGCAGCATGGTCGGTGCAGGCTTGGAGGGCCAAAGGGCCTTCTCCTGTGCTGTAATTTCCTTTGGTCTTTGTTCTTTTTATTAGTTTGTTTAGCAGTGCAATAAGGCAGAACAGACTGTCAACTACAATTCTCAACCATTAAAAATATAGTTAAATACGGAATAGAATTAAGTGTAGATGCCCATTATGTGCAATTGATGCTGAATCGAATAACTTGAAACAAGACTTGTTAATGTACAGTAAGGAACAAAGTCCTTTGTATGTGTTGATCTAAAGGAATCTTTTTGACTTAGTGTATTCGGGACCAAATAGCTAGGTTCATTCAAACATAAAATAGGGTAAATAATGGCTTTTGGTAATGTCATTAGACTGGTATTAGGGGTAGCAAAAACAGAAGAAATCAAAATGGAGGACAGAGACCATTTTCCTTTTCATTCACAGGTTTTAAGTCGGTCCGCCTTGTGTCCAACGAGGGGCATACACGCGATGGGTCGTACTGGGGCTGCTCTTGGTTGTTCGAGATTGGCCTAGTGCTTCATGTCATTAGTGTGTGCCTAAATTGGACCAGATACTGGGCAAGACAACAGCTCAGTGACTATCGCTGATTGCTGTGCAGACACATGGATTTGGGCCGGTGTCTGTGGGAGTTTGCGCATTCTCCCCGTGCTTGCGTGGGTTTTCTCCGGGTGCTCCGGTTTCCTCCCACACCACAAAGATGTGCTGTTAGGCTGATTGGCAGGAATAGATTGTCCCTAAATCAGTTTTCCTCAATCTGGATGGCCATAAAACATTAGACAAGGGTTGTGGGTGGAGAGGGGGACTGGTGGTGTTGAGATGGTGGCACGGGCTCGTTGGGCCGAAGGGCCTGTTTCCCGGGCTTTTTATTTGTTCTTTGTTCTTTTGTATGATCTGGAAGTTGTTGAATTCAGTGTTAAGTCCAGTAGACTGTAAAATGCCTAATCAGATGTTGAGGTGCTTTTGCTCCAGTTTGCATTGGGCTTCAGATGAACTTCTTAAAATTATTTTTTTCTTTTCCACCAAGTTCCAGCCTGTGTTTTGTTCTTACGTTTTACTTTCAGAAAACACTAACTCTTGTTCTGCTATCTGATCTTTAGACTTCGATTGACATCTGTTTTTTGTCTTTACCACCATTATTACCACTCCCTTTGTTTTGTGTCAATTACATCTTTGTTATTTTCTCTCTCCTGACCTTCAATCAATCCATGACCTTCTATTTTGTTCCATCTGCCTGACACCTGCCTTACCCCCCAGTAAACAGATTCATACAGTCTCAAAACATTAACTGTTTCTCTCTCCACAGCTGCTGCAAGACCTGCTGAGCTTTTCCATCATTTTCTCTTTATATTTTAGATTTACATCATCTGCAATATTTCGTTTCAATTTTAATAATCTAGAGGCCTAGGCTAATGCTTTGAAACAACAGGTGTTGGAATTTAAATTCAATGAATAAATCTAGTGTCAGTGATAGTGACCATGAAATAATTGGAAATGTCCATCTGGTTCACGAATATCCTTCAGGTAAGGAAATTTGTCGTCCTTACCTGGTCTGGTCTACATGTGACTCCAGACTCATAGCAATGATGTTGACTCTTTAAACTATCCTGTGAGATGGCCTCGCAAGTCACACTGTTCAAGGGTAATTAAGGATGGGCATCAAAAGTTGGCTCTGACAGCAAAACTCACATCCAACCAAAGAAGAAACGAAACTGAGTATGCACCAAATGTTAAATAGTTAACAAACATACAAAGGTGAGGCCTCACTGTTGTTTTTTAAATTGTTCTGCTGTATTAAAGCACTGCAGGATAACGGGACAACTTTAGTTGATTAATGCTTTGCATGTGTGTGTCATGATCTTGTACTTAGCAATCATAAACAAAAATACTGGAAAATGAAAGCAGTTTTGCTGTATGCAAACAGGATATGTGAAGAAAAGTATGAATATAAATTATTTAGTAATTTCAGTTAAGTATGATGATGAAAACCTGCCTCCTGAAACTGATAATCTCATGTTCCATCTTCAGGATGACAGATGACCCTGTTGCATCATTAACTTCACAAAAAAGGTTCTGTTTGTTCATTGCTCCTTCACTGCTACGAAGTCAGTCAGATGTCCTGTCACACTACGTACTGCTATATTGTGAAAATTTCTCACTTTTGTATTTTGAGCTTCAGCGTGTTTAATTTTTTTTCAGCCTATATCCTTGACTTACAAATTTTAAACTGTAGAGAATAAAAATTCTTGATCGTCGTGAAAGAATAGTCCTTGCTGGTTTGGCAAGCAAATTCAAAACAGTCATTGTACTCCCTGAATAGTTCAATGGATTTTCATAATGACCAGTAGAGCTGTATAAACTGGAAAGGTCTTGGTGGTGATTCTCCCATCCAGCTGCGCAGCTTTTGTAACTCAGTGGGCTGGGACACTCGAATGGACCTGCCAGTGGTTCACCAGCAGGATTTACTCCAGTTTTTATGCAAATTTGGCACTTAGAATTTTTTTGGGCAAATTGCCCCATTTGGATTTGGTCCAAAGCCTTTTCTACAATTTATGTTTTATTTATGTTTAATTTTTCTCTCAGCTTTCAGGATTACCACCAAATATAAGGGCCACTGTGGCTGGCACACGAAATGGAATCATGCATAACAATTCTCCTTCAACTGTTAGTGGAATGCCGCCACCACCACCTCCACTGATATCTGGGGCTCCTCCGCCTCCGCCTCCACCACCGCCACCACCTCCCCCACCACCACCGGCGACAGGGTTTAAGGAAGGACACTGGTCTCCAACACCTCATACATTACCACATGGATTGAAACCTAAAAAAGAATTCAAACTAGATATCAACATGAAGAGAGTCAACTGGTGTAAGGTTTGTATTTTAAAAAAAACTTTGATCAAAATTGTTCTATGAATTGTGATGAAGCAATCTTTTTGATATAGTCTTAATATGACAGCATCTTTGTCCAAAAGAATTAAATAATTGCATTGCTTCTGTTTTCTAATTAGTAATGTACTGAAAATTATATATTACCACATATATTTAACTTTTTTTGCAAATTATCCATTTCTGATATTGGATGCTATTGAGACATTTGAATCGTGAAATCATGGATCCATTATCCTTCCTTGTTGGTTATCTCAAACGTGGAGTCCATTTACTGTTAAAAAGGACAGGTTACTATCAGAAAATTGAATTGCAAAGTTCAATCAAAGTTTATACTGATTGAGTAGAATTTCAAATCAAAGTAATGCAATCTTTAGTTTATTTATGAGGTTTATACCTGTTTTTATCGACACCTTCAATTAATGATTAACAGCTATATACCTTTTGCCCAAATAAATGAAGAACAATGATTAGTTTTTGATTCATTTTATTAGAATAAAGATTTCACAGTAGAGGTAGCTTTATCTTGATACTTCTGTCATTTCGTAATTTTAGCTGTCAAATGCAAGTTTCCACGATTCTTAAGAAAACAGGTGAAGTTAAAGCATGCAACATGTTAGTGAGATGTAATGTTTAACTTCAGCATGAAATGGCAAAGCAGCTATCATGTGGATATGTTGACTCATTCTGTTGCTTTCAAACAGCATTGACATTTATTCTGCTATCCACATTTACTCTGGACTTTGAGCTCTGATGAAGCGTTATCCAGACTCAAAACGTTGGCTCTATTCTCTCTCCACAGATGCTGTCAGACCTGCTGAGATTTCCCAGCTTTTTTTTGTTCATCTGGAATAGCCCTTTGTTTCTTTAATGGTTCACTAATGCCTTTTAGGGAAGGAAATCTTCTGTCTGTCCTTAGTTGGTCTGACCTACATGTGATTCCAGAGCCACAGCAACGTGCATAACTTTCAACTGCCCTCAGGCAACTGGAGATGGGCAATAAATGCTGGCCAGTCAGCGATGCCCATGTCTCACGAATGAATTAAAAAAACTAAAATACTAAGCCCTCTGCTTTTGGTTCCATATAATCTTTGTCATTAATCTTCCTCTGCTGTCTAACCTATCCCTGATCTTCTCTTTTGCCCCACCTGCCTCTCCCGCCTTTTCTCAACAGCATAAATCCCATCACATTCCTAACTCTTCAGCTCCAGAGCAGAGCCATATTGAACTCAAAACATTAATTCTGTTTCTCTCTCCACCAATACAAACTGTTAACTTCCCTCACAAGTGACCTAACAAACTGCTTAGTTGTATCACACTGCTAGAAGAAAATGAACTGCCATAATATGAGAACCACCTCCATGTGCACTAAAAGCCAACCAAACCCATGTCCTGTTATCTAAAAAAAAGCAAATAGCAAAAGATTGGTCAGGTGCAAGACAGCAGAACTGGGCTGTTGGAGCAACTGAAGAGTGATGGAGTCACTGCAAAGAGGGAATTTTTAATCCTTTTGAAGTTGGACTAGGAGTAGACATGAAACTGGCAAAAGAATTGAGGTGAGATTTTGAAAATTGGTGACCAAAAGAGAGCTGGAATCCACAGTTGTAGTGCTCATTGAGACCTGTATCATGCTTAAGGCAAGCTGCTGTCCATTACGTAATCAAACCTCATGGCAGAATATTCATTGCGGAGTCTAAATCCAGTGATGGGTGGGAAATTTGGCATGATTCCTGATGGATGTTCAGTCATCTTGCCACCCATGATACTTAGCTGTTCAGCTCATTTGTTATGCAAAGTGAGGAACTTGGTGAATGTCAGGGTGGGCTGAGCAGCAAGTCGTCTGCCTGACTGTTATTTCATAGAGTCAAAGGTCTTGGCACCATAATTAAACAAAACCCTGATTCTCTCTCACTATGCAGGCCATGAATTCCACATTACTCCTCCAGACTCCTTGTGGGAAAAGTTGGCACATGTTTGCAACCATATCCCGGGACATACAAAAACGCCTCAGTCATTGCTTTTTGCTCATTTCTGGATAAGATCGCCACCTGCAATGCACCTATGATTGTGCCAACGCTTGCTGTTGCGCCGTACCTTGTTTGCCAACATTTTGACTTTCTTGAGATTCTCCTGCCTCTTACTACTCAGGCCCTTACTTCTCTTGACCTTGTGCCAACCTGCGATGGGCCCTCTTGCTCATCCACATGGGAGCCATTATGAAGGCAGGGTTGCCTGTGACCAGCATCATCATCTACTTCTCAGTGGATATGTTAATGAGTTAATGAATTGAAGTTGTTAGCGTGAATGAATTCGGAGCAATCACAATACTTGGATCTGTTCCAGTTATTAAACAGTTTATTGAGCTCCTTGACGGGGAGAAAACACAGGGTGAACTAAGTGCAACTCCACCGAGACAAAGAGATTACCAATTCTTATACAGTTATTCAGCCCAAAGCGGCTGGACATGATCCTAACCCTAATGGTTATTGAATAAATACATTACACATTGATCCAATGGAATTGGCAGGTAACCATGATGGGGGTGTGTGTTCAGATCATGGTTATGCTCCAACAGTTTGATGATGACTTCCAGGCCCCTTATCACTGTACTCTGCCTGGACAACGGGTTTCTTCAATCAGCACATTCTTATCTCTAACTTGTTTGTGCTTCTAGTTACAACACAAAGCAGTTATCTGTGGGCTGATATGAGAGGCCACACTGAACAAACTACTTTTTAATATGGTCAAAACAGTCAAACGGAATCGTTATCCTCCCCTCCAGCACCAACCGTATCCCAATGCAGAGTGGCAGCGGGACCCTCCACCCCCACTGATTGCCCCTATAGGCCCTGGCCCCTTAGCACTGCCCCATGCCTAATGGACAGTGCCAAGGTGCCCCCTGGGCATGTGTACTTTGCCCCTTGGGCAGTGCTGGGGCAGAGGCTGGCACTGCCAGGGTGCCTATGATCATGGAACACCACCCCACCCCCGGGTCCACTAATCATCCACCCTTCACTCCAGCAGGGTCAGGCCGCTGGTTCCCCTTAAGTGGGGAGCTGATCTGAACCCTGCTGGAGTGAAATGCTCCTGGTGGAGTGGGAGATGCTGGTGGGCCTAGAGAATTCTGTCCTGGGCCCGCTAATAGGATTTAAATAGTTTGTTACATATTTTCTAAATGCTAATTCCACCTCCCAGCTGATTTCCTGCGCCGTGCAGACGCCGCCGGAAATCTGGGCCTGGGAGACGTGGGAACATTCACAGAAATCCCGCCAATTGACCAACGAACGATTCACTTGGCCCGCTGCGCAAGAATTAGCACCGTGAGAGTGGAGAATTGCCCCCTGTACTTCAGTAGCAGATGCATATATTTTAAGCAATTTTGTGCTTTTTGCCCATCTTATTTTTGTTTCTATGGGCGTCTTTGCTGCCGAAGTTTTTCATTGAATTTTCAAATTAAAGCAAAACCTCAAAACTCTTCAAATATAATCCATGATATTTAGTTAAATCCACTTAAGAACAAGCCAATGAATCATTGTAGTTTTTTTAGAATTATGATAAAGGTCAAGTTGATTTAAAAAAAAGCCTTACTTGAGGAAAGGTGATTAACTGTGATACTTGATTTTATTAATCTGCATAAACATGATAGCCACTTAATCTTTAATAAATTTAGATAGCCAGGATGGTTGTTTTATTTGGTTGCTGAAGAAATATATTTGGACTTCAAGTAAAATTCAATTTGCACTAATTTCAGAGCATTTTTCAAATTGTAATTAGTATTGAATAATTCCTTAACAGTCATGCATTTCTTGATTAGAAACATCAATGTTTAGTAGCTAGTCCTTGAAACAGGAAAACAGTAGCAAGTCTCACTGAAACACCCTACTTCAAGTGAACATTCATTATATTTTTACTGATGAAAGGCCATCAACAGAAAATGCTAACTATTTATCTCCTTAGAAAGTACTGATCTGCTGATTATTTCACGCAGTTTCTCATTTTATTTCCTTATTCTTATGTGGTAATACTATTTGAGGCTGATTATATGGGAGACTCGAGTAATTCCGTAACCTGGATTTAAAATCAGATCAGGCTGATGCGTTTATGATGTGTTTATGGTAGCACAGTGGTTAGTACTGCTGCTTCACAGTGCCGGGGCCCGGGTTCGATTCCTGGCTTGGGTCACTGTCTATGTGGAGTTTGCATATTCTCCCTGTGTCTGTGTGGGTTTCCTCCAGGTTCCTCCCACATTCTGAAAGGTGTGCTTGTTAGGTGCATTGACCCGAACAGGTGCCGGAGTGTGGCGACTAGGGAAATTTTACAATAACTTCATTGCAGTTTTAATGTAAGCCTTACTTGTGACGGATAAATAAACTTTACTTACTTTAATCTCTTTTTGGTGGCGGTAAGGGTTGTGTATAAAGTTTTTCAGACCTAAACCAGTTCATAGCCATAGAGTCATAGGGGTTTACAGCATGGAGACAGGCCCTTTGGCCCAACTTGACCATGCTGCCCTTTTTTTTGAAACATCTAAGCTAAACCCAATTGCCTGCATTTGGCCCATATTCCTCTGTACCCCTCATTCCCATGTTACAATCCAAATGCTTTTTAAAAGACAAAATTGTACCTGCCTCTACTCCTGTCTCTAGCAACTTGTTCCAGACACTCGCCACTCTCTGTGTGGAAAAAATTGCCCCTCTGGACACTTTTATATCTCTCCCCTCTCACCTTTAAACCTATGCCCACTAGTTTTGCACTCCCCTACCTTTGGGAAAAGATATTGACTATGTGGTTGATCTGTGTCTCTCATTATTTTATACACCTCGATAAGATCACCCCTCGGCCTCCTATGCTCCAGAGAAAAAATGTCCCCGTCTATCCAGCCTCTCCTTATAACTCAATCCATCAAGTCCTGGTAGCATCTTAGTAAATCTTTTCTGCACTCTCTCTAATTTAATAATATCCTTTCAAAATAAGGTGACCAGAATTACACACAATATTCCAAGTGTGGCCTTACCAATGCCTTGGACAACTTCAACAAGATGTCCCAACTCCTGTATTCAATTTCTGACCAATGAAACCAAGCATGCCGAATGTCTTCTTCACCACTCTTCCACCTGTGACTCCACTTTCAAGGAGCTATGAACATGTAATCCTAGATCTCTTTGTTCTGTAACTCTCCCCAGCACCTTATCATTAACTGAGTAAGTCCTGCCCTGGCTCAATCTACCAAAATGCATCACCTTGCATTTGTCCACATTGAACTCCAATTGCCATTCGTCAGCCCACTGGCCCAATTGATCAAGATCCCGTTGCAATTGGAGATAACTTTCTTCACTATCAATTATGCCATCAATCTTGGTGTCATCCGCAAACTTACTAACCATGCCTCCTATATTCTCATCCAAATCATTAATATAAATGACAAATAACAGTGGACCCAGCACTGATCCCTGAGGCACACCGCTGGTCACAGGACTCCAGTTTGAAAAACAATTCTCACAATCACCCTTTGGCTTCTGTCAAGAAGCCAATTTTGTATCCGTTTAGATACCTTACCCTGGATCCCATGAGATTTAACTTTATGCAACAACCTACCATACGGTACCTTGTCAAAGTTGTTGGTGATTGTGAACTTCCAGTTAGAGCCACATGAATTTGCATGCAAACATTGTGACCCTGTAGCAGCACAAGGTAACCCCAGTGATTGCAACAACTAGCAGCATCGCCCTTCTCATCGTCACAGGAAACTATTTTCCTGTGTTGTTGTATCAGATTACAGTTGCCCTTACCAGATATCAGATCTGGCTGAACACATGTGAAGCCCAGCATGCTTCCGGAGCTGAAAGATCTACAGTTGACATGATGATCTCAGCAGCTGCAAGAACATGAATGAAGTAGACCACAATTTATTACCTTCATTGGTCTCAGCAAGGTATTCAACTGTGTGAGCAGAGGCAGTCTCTTTGATCTGCCTGAGAAAATAGGCTGCCCACCAAAGCTGCTCAATGTAATCATCTCTTTCTGTGACATGATGGGTAACGTCAGCTATGACGGGGTAACCTGGGAAACCTTTGAGATTTGCAGTGAAGTCAAACAGTTATTTTCTGGCACTCTTTGGTTTAATCTACTCAGCGTTGCTATCATATGCTTTTAGGTCATTTTAAGAAGGTATGTACTTAGATGTGCTCATGTGAGATCTAGCAACAAGGTGCCCAAATCCTGATCAGAGATTTGCTCTACACTGACAATGCTGCAATAGCATTCCAATGAGCAACTCTGGAAGCAAATGAACAAATTCTCTGAGATTGCCATGCCAGAGTGGGGTTTCTGAGCCATACCAGTTTGTGCTTAACACAGAGCTGATGTTTTACGAGATGGAAGGTTGCCACCAAGTGATGCTTAAACATGTGTAATCAAAGAATAAATAAAATAAAGACACTGCGAGCATCCTAGGTTTGTTTGCTAGTCTGTCCTGAGTTAACCAATCTCTGATTGGGCAGCAACAGGAATACTATATTTGATTTTGTACCAGGGAGGGAAAAAGTCAACCAGGGCTTCTGATTGTTAACCAATGATGTGGCTGTAGTTGTGATGTATGGACATTAGATTAATATTTGTAAAGTGAGTACAAGTAGTCTGCCGACATGCACCATCGAGATTGATTCATAAATAATGACTGCTTGGGTAATACTTCACGATGCTATCAAACTGTTCATTTGGCAAGGAACCCAACAGAACCTTTAGGTACTGGAAGCTGGTTTATGTAATGTGTTTCACTTAGGCCCTAAAATACAGGACGGATTGATTACTTTCTATAGATGTTTGGTTGCCCCATTTCCTACATTACAACAGTGACTACACTTCCACAGTATTTCATTGGCTGGAGTAGCCTGAGATTGCGAAAGGTGCAGTCTGCTGAAAATGCACGTTTTTGTTCTTTTGCACCAACAGGGGCTCCCTCTTTGCTGCAGATCTTCTGAATGCATCACCTCTCACCTTCACTCCCATGTTTTTCAACTATTACTTTTCTTTTGAGTTAGGACATTGGGAAGTCTGCATTTTTGCATTAAAGTGCTTTTTGTAATACCATCTCCAAATATGGTTGTTCTTCTGGGCTTTTTTTGAATTTCTAATTTTAAACAAATGTGTTAAAAGCATATGACAATATTATCTGGATAATTTATAATTATTCCCTTTTGTTGGTTCTAAAATAGGATTAGGAATAAAGGCTCTGAAACTGCCTTCACCAGCATACTTAGGGTCCATCCCCATTGTATCGGCACAAAGCTCCCAGCTGACAAAGAAATTGATCTGTTGAGCTTGCCGAAAAGACCAGCATGGAGGACTCCCATTTTCATGCTGTTATGACACTTGGAAACCTTTTTGGGAAAATTATGCTCATTATTCTTAAATTTCTTTGGCAGCTACCTTCCCAGAATAGAAAAAAACTTTCATGTTTTCATGGCTACAACTTTTGAGTAAGAATAAACATAGTACGTTGTTTTATTAATTTATGATCATTGTTAGTTGTAAATTTTCCTTTCAAAATACAATAGCTAAGTTTCAATTCACTGCCTTATCCTCTAAAGTGAAGTTATATTCAAGCTGCTTACTGGTATCCCACCTTAGCTTTGCTGATCTCTACTTCAACATGCTTAATTTTACAACTACACCTTTTTAATGCTTTTGACCTGACAATTTCACTGTTGTCAGTTTGCTTAAATTCGCCAACATAGTATATCACAATGATATTAGAAAATATTATATTGCTTTACAAACTGTCTAGTTATTTTCAAAATGGAATGAAGTTGGTAGTCTAATGGATAGCTAGTTTAATATTTCTACCTTGATACAAGGTCAATGTGATTCACATTGCTATGGAGATGGACTTTCAGAAGGGAAAGGTGCATAGGAAGTCATTGGAGGATTGTGTTACAGTTTTTCCAAAGCATATCACTGAACTTCATAGTCAGGTGCAGACTGCAAGAGACCGAAAGATAGACAGGGAGAGAATGAAATCGAGCAAGTCTCTATGCTTCATCATTCATGAAAGTGGGTGGGAGCTTGCCATCAAATTTAAGCGATCAGGTTTGAACAAAACTGGAAGATTCACATAGCTTTGGTAAGGGTGAGAAGTTTTCAGGGTAGCCCTCACCCTGAATGCCAGTTCAGAGATTAGAAGTTATGTGGCTAGAAAAGGCAAAAAAAGTTAAAAGCACTTTGAACTGTTTGAGAATGAGGGGGCACTTAAGAGGCACTGTTTAAAAAAAAAACCTGTGGAGAAAGATTTTCAGTTGTTTGAAATGTTAAATGGGTAGTCTTTTCTATGGTATAGAGCATAAGCTTCCTGCTGAAATAATATTTCGTCAGCATTGCTTTCAGTGTCTTATGAAGGTTAAGTGTTCTTTATTCAAAATCCTTGTGGCTGATTGTATTTTGGATTTCGGATAAACTTGGGTTTATGGGACCAGGCCTACTTACATCACAAGTAAATAAAGTGGCTAGAAAAGTAAGATAAACCACTGAATGAATAATAAAAACTGGATGTGTCTGATAAGTATCCACCCATGGTTCCATCTGCGATTCTACTTGAAGAGGATTCACAAGGTAAACAGGGCAGATAAAAATCGCAAAGTAAACAGTGCAACCAAACAACTTGACTTCCACCCTAAAGGTTGGATGAGGGTGGCGAGCTTCATGCTGGCTTGGGTCAGAGACTTTGTGCTAAAGGTCAGGTGTGGTTGTCAAGGTTTGTGTGGCTCAGTTGCGTACAGTCAGTTCAATGTGCTACATTTTTGGATTTGCAGATAAAGAATTTCGACTTGAAATCTTGACTTTTTCAGCTAGTCATTGAAAGTTCAATTCTCTTCAGAAGTTTGTACTAGGATCATAATTTTGCACCATTAGCAAATCACCAGTAATCTATCTGAGTTGAAATCAACTAGTAGTTGCCGCATGTTTCCAATTTTCACCAATAACTGTTCATTTAAATGACTGTTCCACTTGGAAGCTAGTTACAATAATTCATACAATGTATTATGCATGCTATTGCATTGATATTTTCTTCATCTAACCTGTAATAAGTAAAATGGTACTTTATTTATGTGAAAGCATAATAGAGACACACGTTCCAAATTACATATTATGTCTCACTTTCTTAAAACAGATATAATCACTTATAAACTTTTATACAGCCATACCAGTTTAGATGGTTCTTGACAAGAGTATGTTTATCTTTCTATAAAGAGAGAGGTCAGAAGTTAATTACGCACCGGTATGTTCTGGAGTATTATCATAAATGTTAATAGTTAATCAGGAATATCTGAAATGAAAATGAACCTCCAATCTATAAGGCAATCTTCAGTATTCTTAAAATATAAACATTAATGTTGCAGTACAAAATATAACAATGTAGCATTGCATGCTTTTCTCTCAATTGGTAAGTTGTTGATTCCGTTTGTGATCATGATTGGAGCTAAGGAATTTGGTGCTTCAAGATGCTTAAAATTGAGTAGAATTATGCTGTTTCAAATTTGAAACTTTCTTCCCAGTAGCTACTTAGAAGTTTATGCACTAAGTTTCAAGCAACCAAATTGTTTAATCAAAAATCAAATCTATTGCCAAATCTTTCACTGCTAACATTTCGATTTGTGTTTTGTTCTTGCAGATCAGACCACTTGAGATGCCTGAGAACTGCTTCTGGATCAAAGCAAATGATGACAAATATGAAAACCCTGACCTGTTTGCTCGAATTAGTTCTATTTTCGGCGCACAAAAACGAGGTAAGATGTTGATTTTTGAAATCATATCACTTTTGGTTGATGATAGGAAGTGGCAATCCATAATAATCTTGGCATCACTCCCATTCCCACAGAAACGTCTAAGAGGGATCACTAGTGGAGCTGTCTTTAGAACTAGTGAATGCGTTGGACGAGGTTTTTTTTTTAAACAGTTGGCAGCTCTGTAGGTAGATAATAGAAATGTTAATCATACGGTCATTGTTTTAAGCCCATGTTCAGTGATGAATTTATCTGAAATATTTGAACATGCTTTTGTATTTTTCTTTCTTTCTCCCCAGCAACCTGCAAAAATTTATCTGCTTGTCGATCACAGGCATCTTATACTGTGTCCGTGACTGGAATAACTGTTTGATCAAACAGTATTGCTTAATTTAATAATTTGCATGCAATTAACTGAAATATAACCTTCAAAGTAAGTTATCAAGGCACCAAATTGCAAGAAATGCACAATGCTGTGACAGGGATCAGAGCTGCACTTAAAAATATTTCTCAATTTAAAGAAGCACAGTTGATACTGAGACTGCTTCTGCATATGTGCAGCAAGTGCCCTCGGGTTGTGGCAGAAATAAACGCAGCCGATAAACCAATGGATACAGCTCTAAAGGAGGTGCAAGATCAGAGAAATATGGGTATATATGTGTACAAATTGTTGAATGTAATATAGCAGGTTGAAAAAGTAATTAAAACATATGGGATTACTTAGCTTTATAAACAGAGGCATTGAGTATAAAAGTAAGAAAGTTATTATAACTTTAATTTAGTTCAGCTTCCACTGGAGTTATGTCTGATTCCGTGCATCGCCCTTCAGGCAAGATGTAACAGATTCAGAGAAGGTCGAAACAGATTTAGAGATAGTTGAAATGCTCTTTGAAAAGATTTGTAGGGAAGAGAGATTCAGTTACGTGAATATATTGGAGAAGCTGGAATTGTTGTGCTTATAGAAGAGAAGGTTAAGAGGAGATTGGATAGAGTTGCTCAAAATCATGAATGCTCAATACAGATAGAGAGAAACTGTTCCCATTGATAGAAAGATTGAGAACTATAAGACAAAGATTTAAATTGATTGGCAAAATAATGAAAAGTAGCAGAAGGAAAAGTTTTTTTGTGTAGCGAGTGGTTTGGATCTGGCATTGCCTTAGAGGTTGGTGGAAGAACATTTTTTTTGTGGCTTTCAGCTGGGAATTGAAAAAGCATCTTAAATGGAAAAATTGCAGGGGTTTCGGGAGAGAATGCAGGGAGCGAGATGGGCTGAGTTCTTGTAGAGAGGCTTGATGGGTTGAATGGCTTCCTTTCATGTTCTGATGATTTTTTGATTCTGTCTGAATTTATGGAACCGCCTTCAGATTTTTGAGAACAGAAATGTATGATTTTGTCGTAGATTGTATTCAAATAGTTTGCAAATTCCAGAAGAAATTTTGCATATTAATGCCACTAGAGACATTTATTAAATTTCTTAGAGTGTAGATTGGCTGTTTGCATGCATGCGACTTTTCGTTCTGCTTCAAGTCTGTCACATTTAATAGGTCAACGTCAATCAAAGTGTGAGAAAAATTCATTCTCCAGTGCATAAATGAATAGGCTTTGTGCATGTTTTCACTCAGGTATCAAATAACTAAACAAGTCTTAAGCTTTTTGGAATGACAAAGTAAATGGAAATAAATCCTATTTATTTACCGTTACATCCTAAAATTTTTTATGGCCTGTGTATTTATTTCTTACCAAAACACAAGGATTCAACACCAGAAACAGGAGCATTTATTTCTTGCACACAACTGTTTCTGAAATAATATGTTTAATTTTGGTCTGTTGGCGTAATAGTTATTCATAAACAATTGTTGCTGGACAAGTCAGTGGGATCGCCTTCTGCTGTCCAAGTTGTCAAGTATATGCACGCAGTGATAAGAGCTTTCCATAGGCAGCTGGCTGATGAAGAACAGGATGTCTGGCACTAATGCTGCTTCTTAATGATCTGCGTCATCTCAAATTGAACTATTTTTGTGGCCAAAGCATGAAGGTAAGACCATTGAGCTGTAGGAAGATGTCCTGTTGACATGAAAAATTCCAGCAATGCCCTGTGGTTACCAGAGACAGCTGGGGAGACACTAGGGCAGGTTTCTTGAAGTCTTACAGCTCATTGACAAAAGCATCTCATAAACCCTTGTTTGAGACACAGGAACCTACCTCTTCTCATGTTATATCCATTGGAAGAGGATCTTGAAGAAACACTAGATTAGAAATTGTAAGCGATAAATCCATGATGATCTTTCAAGTCTTTGCATGTAGAGAGTGTTCATGTTGTGGCTGGTCATCTTGTAATGCAAGTTGACAACATTGGTATTTTGTCAGATGTCTCTGTCTATGTATCCTAGGAATTCTCCATTTGGCTATCTTGCTAATTAAGAAAAGCTATCTTGTATCTCTAATTTCATTATTATGCTGAACTGCATTTTTAATCCTATTTAAATGACGTTTAGAGGTGATTTGTGAGGAATTGTTGTTTGGCACCTCAATAATCGAGTGCTTTTGACCCGGAGGTTTTGAAAGAGACCAAATTGTATGAAGATAAACTTGAGTAATAATCTAGCAGAATGTGCAAATTCAGCCTACTATATAAGAGCTAATAGATAAACATCTAAGTAGAACTTCAAAAACACAGGTATGTGTAAAGCTGAGACAAAATAGTTGATTTTTTTTTGCTTTAGTTAAGCTTAGCATTTGAAAGTTTTGAACGGTAGGAACCTGAGCATGGGAAGCCTTGAGACTTTGTCTAAATTTGGACAGGAAGATAGTTGAATGACATATTTTGTAACTAGTCCATTCAAGTCATAGTGAGGTAAAGATTGGGTTAAGTTAGTATCCATAATTTTGCTGTGAAAAGTAAACATAAAGATGAATCCTCTCAGCAAGGAAAGGGAGAGATGTTTGGCTAGAGGAAATTTGGGACCATCCTTATACTGCATGGCAAAATGGGGCTAGCAGTGGGTCCACATGTGCTATGTTACATTGACTAGCGTGACCAGGAAGTAAATACATGGCAATCATACTTCTAATGATGTGGAGATGCCAGAGTGGGACTGGGTAAACACAGTAAGAAGTTTCACAACACTAGGTTACAGTCCAACAGGTTTATTTGGTAGCAAACGCCACTAGCTTTTGGGGCTCTGCCCCTTTGTCAGGTGAGTGGGGAGTTCTGATCACAAACAGGGCATACAAAGACACACACTCAGTTTACAGAATACTGATTAGAATGCGAGTCTTTATAGCTAATCAAGCCTTAAAGGTGCAGACAATGTGAGTGGAGATAGCATTAAGCACAAGTTAAGGAGATGTGTATTGTCTCCAGACAGGACAGCAAGTGAGATGCTGCAACCCAGGCAAGTCATAGGGGTTACAATTAGTGTGACATGAACCCAAGATCCTGGTTGAGGCTGTCCTCACGTGTGTGGAACTCACTGTACCACAAGCCCACGGATAACCTCATGATGCTCCACTTCTCCAGCTTCCATCCTAAACACATTAAAGAAGCCATCCCCAACGGACAAGCCCTCTGTATACACAGGATTTGCTCAGATGAGGAGGATCGGAACAGACACCTCCAGACGCTGAAAGATGCCCTCATAAGAACAGGATATGGTGCTCAACTCATCAATCGACAGTTCCGATGCGCCGCAGGGAAAAACTGCACCAAACCCCTCAGAAGACAAACATGGGACAGGGTGGACAGAGTACACTTCGTCATCCAGTACTTCCCTGGAGTGGAGAAGCTACATCTTCTCCGGAGTCTTCAACATGTCATTGATGAAGACAAATATCTCGTCAAGGTCATCCCCACAAACCCCCTTCTTGCCTTCAAACAGATCATTGTCCGCAGCAAACTACTCAGCCTTCAGGAGAACAGTGACCACGACGCCACACAATCCTGCCAGAGCAACCTCTGCAAGATGTGCTGGATCATTGACACGGATGCCATCATCTCACGTGAGAAAACCATCCACCAGGTATATGGTACATACTCTTGCAACTCGGCCAATGTTGTCTACCTGATATGCTGCAGGAAAGAATGTCCCGAAGCACGGGTACATTGGGGAGACCATGCAGACACTACAACAACGGATGAATGAACACCGCTCGACAATCACCAGGCAAGACTGTTCTCTTCCTGTTGGTGAACACTTCAGCAGTCATGGGCATTCGGCTTCTGATCTTCGGGTAAGCATCCTCCAAGGCAGCCTTCACGACACATGACAGTTCAGAGTCGCCAAGCAGAGACTGATAGCCAAGTTCCGCACACATGAGAATGGCCTCAATCAGGATCTTGGGTTCATGTCGTACTACCTGTAACCCCCATGACTTACCATGGCCACTGCCGCCGCCCATTCTACTAGTTGCTGTAAAAGCAAGCATGGAGCTGAGAATATGTTGATGCTCATATATCAGGGTGGCTGTTGCTAGTATGTTAAATATATTGTTAAAGGTTAAGGGTATTATTTAGTGAAATATTTTGGTGGATATATAGGGAACAGTTGGAACACTGTGAGAAGAGCTGAACAAAGTCAACAAACTCTATCAGTAAAGAAATGCTCTGTGCCTTGGTTTTGACTTAAATTCTATTAAAATTGGTAGCAGTGAATGGTTGGTTGAAAGGTGAGGATTGGAAACTGAGATTTAATATCGGACAGAAGGATGTAATTTGATTTAATTTGCAGAAGAATGGCTGAGACCAAGTGTAAAGTATTAGGGTGTGATTTTCTACTGTGGAGCTGAACCTTATGGCCAGTGAAAGAATGAAGTGGATATGTGGACACAGATTATACCCTTATCAAAGAAAAAAAACAAGGTATGGACACGCCACTTTCACTTCAGCGTGTAAAGTAAGAATCCTTTTATCACAAGGTCATATCATGAAAGAACATAAGAACATAAGAAATAGGAGCAGGAGTAGGCCATCTAGCCCTTCGAGCCTGCCCCGCCATTCAATAAGATCATGGCTGATCTGTCGTGGCTCAGTTCCACATCCCCGCTTTCTCCCCATAACCCTTAATCCCCTCTCTCATCAAAAACCCATCAACCCGCTTCTTAAAAATATTTAGCGAGGTAGCCTCCACCACTTCAACGGGCAGAGAATTCCAGAGATTCACCACCCTTTGAGTGAAGAAATTCTTCCTCAACTCCGTTCTAAACCGCCCCCCCTTTATCTTGAGGCTGTGCCCCCTAGTCCTACTGTCCTTTCTGAGTGGGAAGAGTCTCTCCACCTCTATCCTATCCAGCCTATTCATCATCTTATACGTCTCAATGAGATCTCCCTTCATTCTTCTAAACTCTAACGAGTACAAGCCTAGTTTATTCAGCCTCTCCTCATAGCTCAACCCCCTCAACTCCAGCATCAGCCTAGTAAACCTCCTCTGCACTCCCTCCAAGGCCAAAATATCCTTGCGTAAGTACGGCGCCCAAAACTGCACACAGTACTCCAGCTGCGGCCTCACCAATGCCCTATACAGCCGCAGCAAGACTTCCCTACTTTTATATTCAATCCCCCTCGCTATGAAGGCCAGCATCCCATTCGCCTTCCTGACCACCTGCTGCACCTGCAAGCTGGGTTTTTGCGACTCATGCACAAGGACCCCGAGGTCCCTCTGCACCGTCGCCTGCTGCAGTTTTTCGCCACATAAGTAATAATTCTTCCTACCATTATTCCTACCATTATTTCCACCTCGCACTTGCCAACATTAAATTCCATTTGCCATTTCCTGGCCCATTCGCCCAGCCTATGTAGATCCTTCTGTAGACTCTCCACACCCTCCGCACAATTTGCCGTTCCACCAATCTTGGTGTCATCAGCAAATTTCGACACCATACACTTGGTTCCCTCCTCCAGATCATCTATATAAATGGTAAATAGCTGAGGCCCCAGCACCGACCCTGGGGCACTCGACTAGTCACCAACCGCCAATCCGAATAGCACCCATTGACCCCCACTCTCTCCCTCCTATTTGACAACCAATCCTCTATCCACACTAACACCCTACCCCCAACTCCATGTCCCCTGACCTTCTGCAATAACCTCTTGTGAAGTACCTTGTCAAACGCCTTCTGAAAATCAAGAAAGACCACATCCACTGGCTCTCCTGTATCCACCGCCCTAGACACATCCTCATAGAACTCCAGTAAATTTGTCAGACACGACTTCCCTCTAACGAAACCATGCTGCGTCTGCTCTATCAAGCAATTCCCCTCAAGATGCCTCGCTATTTCCTCCTTGATGACGGATTCTAACATTTTACCTACAACAGATGTTAAAC